>NC_090442.1:683965008-684565008 GCF_031143425.1 Pleurodeles waltl
TTTTTCTTTTTGTCCAATGACTGCTCCCTTGAGCTAACGAGCTGACGAGCTCTGGAGAGGCACCTGTGCGCCAGTGAGTGGTACATAAACCCGAGAAGACTTTTGGCGGCATTTCAAGCAACCCCACAGACTTGGCTGCTCTCTGCTGATGACGGGCTAAACCTAGAAACACGTGTCCAGAGATACACAGCACTTGCTGCACCTACTTAGGTGAAAGACTTTTGATTACTTTTTCAGCACAAAACGAAGTGACTGCATTTACTCATGATGCATTGGGGCTAACTTTTTGCTTGAGTGTGAGGCAGTGTGCTCCCTTTTTTCTTTTTGTCCAATGACTGCTCCCTTGAGCTAACGAGCTGACGAGCTCTGGAGAGGCACCTGTGCGCCAGTGAGTGGTACATAAACCCGAGAAGACTTTTGGCGGCATTTCAAGCAACCCCACAGACTTGGCTGCTCTCTGCTGATGACGGGCTAAACCTAGAAACACGTGTCCAGAGATACACAGCACTTGCTGCACCTACTTAGGTGAAAGACTTTTGATTACTTTTTCAGCACAAAACGAAGTGACTGCATTTACCATGATGCATTGGGGCTAACTTTTTGCTTGAGTGTGAGGCAGTGTGCTCCCTTTTTTCTTTTTGTCCAATGACTGCTCCCTTGAGCTAACGAGCTGACGAGCTCTGGAGAGGCACCTGTGCGCCAGTGAGTGGTACATAAACCCGAGAAGACTTTTGGCGGCATTTCAAGCAACCCCACAGACTTGGCTGCTCTCTGCTGATGACGGGCTAAACCTAGAAACACGTGTCCAGAGATACACAGCACTTGCTGCACCTACTTAGGTGAAAGACTTTTGATTACTTTTTCAGCACAAAACGAAGTGACTGCATTTACCATGATGCATTGGGCTAACTTTTTTGCTTGAGTGTGAGGCAGTGTGCTCCCTTTTTTCTTTTTGTCCAATGACTGCTCCCTTGAGCTAACGAGCTGACGAGCTCTGGAGAGGCACCTGTGCGCCAGTGAGTGGTACATAAACCCGAGAAGACTTTTGGCGGCATTTCAAGCAACCCCACAGACTTGGCTGCTCTCTGCTGATGACGGGCTAAACCTAGAAACACGTGTCCAGAGATACACAGCACTTGCTGCACCTACTTAGGTGAAAGACTTTTGATTACTTTTTCAGCACAAAACGAAGTGACTGCATTTACCATGATGCATTGGGGCTAACTTTTTGCTTGAGTGTGAGGCAGTGTGCTCCCTTTTTTCTTTTTGTCCAATGACTGCTCCCTTGAGCTAACGAGCTGACGAGCTCTGGAGAGGCACCTGTGCGCCAGTGAGTGGTACATAAACCCGAGAAGACTTTTGGCGGCATTTCAAGCAACCCCACAGACTTGGCTGCTCTCTGCTGATGACGGGCTAAACCTAGAAACACGTGTCCAGAGATACACAGCACTTGCTGCACCTACTTAGGTGAAAGACTTTTGATTACTTTTTCAGCACAAAACGAAGTGACTGCATTTACCATGATGCATTGGGGCTAACTTTTTGCTTGAGTGTGAGGCAGTGTGCTCCCTTTTTTCTTTTTGTCCAATGACTGCTCCCTTGAGCTAACGAGCTGACGAGCTCTGGAGAGGCACCTGTGCGCCAGTGAGTGGTACATAAACCCGAGAAGACTTTTGGCGGCATTTCAAGCAACCCCACAGACTTGGCTGCTCTCTGCTGATGACGGGCTAAACCTAGAAACACGTGTCCAGAGATACACAGCACTTGCTGCACCTACTTAGGTGAAAGACTTTTGATTACTTTTTCAGCACAAAACGAAGTGACTGCATTTACCATGATGCATTGGGGCTAACTTTTTGCTTGAGTGTGAGGCAGTGTGCTCCCTTTTTTCTTTTTGTCCAATGACTGCTCCCTTGAGCTAACGAGCTGACGAGCTCTGGAGAGGCACCTGTGCGCCAGTGAGTGGTACATAAACCCGAGAAGACTTTTGGCGGCATTTCAAGCAACCCCACAGACTTGGCTGCTCTCTGCTGATGACGGGCTAAACCTAGAAACACGTGTCCAGAGATACACAGCACTTGCTGCACCTACTTAGGTGAAAGACTTTTGATTACTTTTTCAGCACAAAACGAAGTGACTGCATTTACCATGATGCATTGGGGCTAACTTTTTGCTTGAGTGTGAGGCAGTGTGCTCCCTTTTTTCTTTTTGTCCAATGACTGCTCCCTTGAGCTAACGAGCTGACGAGCTCTGGAGAGGCACCTGTGCGCCAGTGAGTGGTACATAAACCCGAGAAGACTTTTGGCGGCATTTCAAGCAACCCCACAGACTTGGCTGCTCTCTGCTGATGACGGGCTAAACCTAGAAACACGTGTCCAGAGATACACAGCACTTGCTGCACCTACTTAGGTGAAAGACTTTTGATTACTTTTTCAGCACAAAACGAAGTGACTGCATTTACCATGATGCATTGGGGCTAACTTTTTGCTTGAGTGTGAGGCAGTGTGCTCCCTTTTTTCTTTTTGTCCAATGACTGCTCCCTTGAGCTAACGAGCTGACGAGCTCTGGAGAGGCACCTGTGCGCCAGTGAGTGGTACATAAACCCGAGAAGACTTTTGGCGGCATTTCAAGCAACCCCACAGACTTGGCTGCTCTCTGCTGATGACGGGCTAAACCTAGAAACACGTGTCCAGAGATACACAGCACTTGCTGCACCTACTTAGGTGAAAGACTTTTGATTACTTTTTCAGCACAAAACGAAGTGACTGCATTTACCATGATGCATTGGGGCTAACTTTTTGCTTGAGTGTGAGGCAGTGTGCTCCCTTTTTTCTTTTTGTCCAATGACTGCTCCCTTGAGCTAACGAGCTGACGAGCTCTGGAGAGGCACCTGTGCGCCAGTGAGTGGTACATAAACCCGAGAAGACTTTTGGCGGCATTTCAAGCAACCCCACAGACTTGGCTGCTCTCTGCTGATGACGGGCTAAACCTAGAAACACGTGTCCAGAGATACACAGCACTTGCTGCACCTACTTAGGTGAAAGACTTTTGATTACTTTTTCAGCACAAAACGAAGTGACTGCATTTACCATGATGCATTGGGGCTAACTTTTTGCTTGAGTGTGAGGCAGTGTGCTCCCTTTTTTCTTTTTGTCCAATGACTGCTCCCTTGAGCTAACGAGCTGACGAGCTCTGGAGAGGCACCTGTGCGCCAGTGAGTGGTACATAAACCCGAGAAGACTTTTGGCGGCATTTCAAGCAACCCCACAGACTTGGCTGCTCTCTGCTGATGACGGGCTAAACCTAGAAACACGTGTCCAGAGATACACAGCACTTGCTGCACCTACTTAGGTGAAAGACTTTTGATTACTTTTTCAGCACAAAACGAAGTGACTGCATTTACCATGATGCATTGGGGCTAACTTTTTGCTTGAGTGTGAGGCAGTGTGCTCCCTTTTTTCTTTTTGTCCAATGACTGCTCCCTTGAGCTAACGAGCTGACGAGCTCTGGAGAGGCACCTGTGCGCCAGTGAGTGGTACATAAACCCGAGAAGACTTTTGGCGGCATTTCAAGCAACCCCACAGACTTGGCTGCTCTCTGCTGATGACGGGCTAAACCTAGAAACACGTGTCCAGAGATACACAGCACTTGCTGCACCTACTTAGGTGAAAGACTTTTGATTACTTTTTCAGCACAAAACGAAGTGACTGCATTTACCATGATGCATTGGGGCTAACTTTTTGCTTGAGTGTGAGGCAGTGTGCTCCCTTTTTTCTTTTTGTCCAATGACTGCTCCCTTGAGCTAACGAGCTGACGAGCTCTGGAGAGGCACCTGTGCGCCAGTGAGTGGTACATAAACCCGAGAAGACTTTTGGCGGCATTTCAAGCAACCCCACAGACTTGGCTGCTCTCTGCTGATGACGGGCTAAACCTAGAAACACGTGTCCAGAGATACACAGCACTTGCTGCACCTACTTAGGTGAAAGACTTTTGATTACTTTTTCAGCACAAAACGAAGTGACTGCATTTACCATGATGCATTGGGGCTAACTTTTTGCTTGAGTGTGAGGCAGTGTGCTCCCTTTTTTCTTTTTGTCCAATGACTGCTCCCTTGAGCTAACGAGCTGACGAGCTCTGGAGAGGCACCTGTGCGCCAGTGAGTGGTACATAAACCCGAGAAGACTTTTGGCGGCATTTCAAGCAACCCCACAGACTTGGCTGCTCTCTGCTGATGACGGGCTAAACCTAGAAACACGTGTCCAGAGATACACAGCACTTGCTGCACCTACTTAGGTGAAAGACTTTTGATTACTTTTTCAGCACAAAACGAAGTGACTGCATTTACCATGATGCATTGGGGCTAACTTTTTGCTTGAGTGTGAGGCAGTGTGCTCCCTTTTTTCTTTTTGTCCAATGACTGCTCCCTTGAGCTAACGAGCTGACGAGCTCTGGAGAGGCACCTGTGCGCCAGTGAGTGGTACATAAACCCGAGAAGACTTTTGGCGGCATTTCAAGCAACCCCACAGACTTGGCTGCTCTCTGCTGATGACGGGCTAAACCTAGAAACACGTGTCCAGAGATACACAGCACTTGCTGCACCTACTTAGGTGAAAGACTTTTGATTACTTTTTCAGCACAAAACGAAGTGACTGCATTTACCATGATGCATTGGGGCTAACTTTTTGCTTGAGTGTGAGGCAGTGTGCTCCCTTTTTTCTTTTTGTCCAATGACTGCTCCCTTGAGCTAACGAGCTGACGAGCTCTGGAGAGGCACCTGTGCGCCAGTGAGTGGTACATAAACCCGAGAAGACTTTTGGCGGCATTTCAAGCAACCCCACAGACTTGGCTGCTCTCTGCTGATGACGGGCTAAACCTAGAAACACGTGTCCAGAGATACACAGCACTTGCTGCACCTACTTAGGTGAAAGACTTTTGATTACTTTTTCAGCACAAAACGAAGTGACTGCATTTACCATGATGCATTGGGGCTAACTTTTTGCTTGAGTGTGAGGCAGTGTGCTCCCTTTTTTCTTTTTGTCCAATGACTGCTCCCTTGAGCTAACGAGCTGACGAGCTCTGGAGAGGCACCTGTGCGCCAGTGAGTGGTACATAAACCCGAGAAGACTTTTGGCGGCATTTCAAGCAACCCCACAGACTTGGCTGCTCTCTGCTGATGACGGGCTAAACCTAGAAACACGTGTCCAGAGATACACAGCACTTGCTGCACCTACTTAGGTGAAAGACTTTTGATTACTTTTTCAGCACAAAACGAAGTGACTGCATTTACCATGATGCATTGGGGCTAACTTTTTGCTTGAGTGTGAGGCAGTGTGCTCCCTTTTTTCTTTTTGTCCAATGACTGCTCCCTTGAGCTAACGAGCTGACGAGCTCTGGAGAGGCACCTGTGCGCCAGTGAGTGGTACATAAACCCGAGAAGACTTTTGGCGGCATTTCAAGCAACCCCACAGACTTGGCTGCTCTCTGCTGATGACGGGCTAAACCTAGAAACACGTGTCCAGAGATACACAGCACTTGCTGCACCTACTTAGGTGAAAGACTTTTGATTACTTTTTCAGCACAAAACGAAGTGACTGCATTTACCATGATGCATTGGGGCTAACTTTTTGCTTGAGTGTGAGGCAGTGTGCTCCCTTTTTTCTTTTTGTCCAATGACTGCTCCCTTGAGCTAACGAGCTGACGAGCTCTGGAGAGGCACCTGTGCGCCAGTGAGTGGTACATAAACCCGAGAAGACTTTTGGCGGCATTTCAAGCAACCCCACAGACTTGGCTGCTCTCTGCTGATGACGGGCTAAACCTAGAAACACGTGTCCAGAGATACACAGCACTTGCTGCACCTACTTAGGTGAAAGACTTTTGATTACTTTTTCAGCACAAAACGAAGTGACTGCATTTACCATGATGCATTGGGGCTAACTTTTTGCTTGAGTGTGAGGCAGTGTGCTCCCTTTTTTCTTTTTGTCCAATGACTGCTCCCTTGAGCTAACGAGCTGACGAGCTCTGGAGAGGCACCTGTGCGCCAGTGAGTGGTACATAAACCCGAGAAGACTTTTGGCGGCATTTCAAGCAACCCCACAGACTTGGCTGCTCTCTGCTGATGACGGGCTAAACCTAGAAACACGTGTCCAGAGATACACAGCACTTGCTGCACCTACTTAGGTGAAAGACTTTTGATTACTTTTTCAGCACAAAACGAAGTGACTGCATTTACCATGATGCATTGGGGCTAACTTTTTGCTTGAGTGTGAGGCAGTGTGCTCCCTTTTTTCTTTTTGTCCAATGACTGCTCCCTTGAGCTAACGAGCTGACGAGCTCTGGAGAGGCACCTGTGCGCCAGTGAGTGGTACATAAACCCGAGAAGACTTTTGGCGGCATTTCAAGCAACCCCACAGACTTGGCTGCTCTCTGCTGATGACGGGCTAAACCTAGAAACACGTGTCCAGAGATACACAGCACTTGCTGCACCTACTTAGGTGAAAGACTTTTGATTACTTTTTCAGCACAAAACGAAGTGACTGCATTTACCATGATGCATTGGGGCTAACTTTTTGCTTGAGTGTGAGGCAGTGTGCTCCCTTTTTTCTTTTTGTCCAATGACTGCTCCCTTGAGCTAACGAGCTGACGAGCTCTGGAGAGGCACCTGTGCGCCAGTGAGTGGTACATAAACCCGAGAAGACTTTTGGCGGCATTTCAAGCAACCCCACAGACTTGGCTGCTCTCTGCTGATGACGGGCTAAACCTAGAAACACGTGTCCAGAGATACACAGCACTTGCTGCACCTACTTAGGTGAAAGACTTTTGATTACTTTTTCAGCACAAAACGAAGTGACTGCATTTACCATGATGCATTGGGGCTAACTTTTTGCTTGAGTGTGAGGCAGTGTGCTCCCTTTTTTCTTTTTGTCCAATGACTGCTCCCTTGAGCTAACGAGCTGACGAGCTCTGGAGAGGCACCTGTGCGCCAGTGAGTGGTACATAAACCCGAGAAGACTTTTGGCGGCATTTCAAGCAACCCCACAGACTTGGCTGCTCTCTGCTGATGACGGGCTAAACCTAGAAACACGTGTCCAGAGATACACAGCACTTGCTGCACCTACTTAGGTGAAAGACTTTTGATTACTTTTTCAGCACAAAACGAAGTGACTGCATTTACCATGATGCATTGGGGCTAACTTTTTGCTTGAGTGTGAGGCAGTGTGCTCCCTTTTTTCTTTTTGTCCAATGACTGCTCCCTTGAGCTAACGAGCTGACGAGCTCTGGAGAGGCACCTGTGCGCCAGTGAGTGGTACATAAACCCGAGAAGACTTTTGGCGGCATTTCAAGCAACCCCACAGACTTGGCTGCTCTCTGCTGATGACGGGCTAAACCTAGAAACACGTGTCCAGAGATACACAGCACTTGCTGCACCTACTTAGGTGAAAGACTTTTGATTACTTTTTCAGCACAAAACGAAGTGACTGCATTTACCATGATGCATTGGGGCTAACTTTTTGCTTGAGTGTGAGGCAGTGTGCTCCCTTTTTTCTTTTTGTCCAATGACTGCTCCCTTGAGCTAACGAGCTGACGAGCTCTGGAGAGGCACCTGTGCGCCAGTGAGTGGTACATAAACCCGAGAAGACTTTTGGCGGCATTTCAAGCAACCCCACAGACTTGGCTGCTCTCTGCTGATGACGGGCTAAACCTAGAAACACGTGTCCAGAGATACACAGCACTTGCTGCACCTACTTAGGTGAAAGACTTTTGATTACTTTTTCAGCACAAAACGAAGTGACTGCATTTACCATGATGCATTGGGGCTAACTTTTTGCTTGAGTGTGAGGCAGTGTGCTCCCTTTTTTCTTTTTGTCCAATGACTGCTCCCTTGAGCTAACGAGCTGACGAGCTCTGGAGAGGCACCTGTGCGCCAGTGAGTGGTACATAAACCCGAGAAGACTTTTGGCGGCATTTCAAGCAACCCCACAGACTTGGCTGCTCTCTGCTGATGACGGGCTAAACCTAGAAACACGTGTCCAGAGATACACAGCACTTGCTGCACCTACTTAGGTGAAAGACTTTTGATTACTTTTTCAGCACAAAACGAAGTGACTGCATTTACCATGATGCATTGGGGCTAACTTTTTGCTTGAGTGTGAGGCAGTGTGCTCCCTTTTTTCTTTTTGTCCAATGACTGCTCCCTTGAGCTAACGAGCTGACGAGCTCTGGAGAGGCACCTGTGCGCCAGTGAGTGGTACATAAACCCGAGAAGACTTTTGGCGGCATTTCAAGCAACCCCACAGACTTGGCTGCTCTCTGCTGATGACGGGCTAAACCTAGAAACACGTGTCCAGAGATACACAGCACTTGCTGCACCTACTTAGGTGAAAGACTTTTGATTACTTTTTCAGCACAAAACGAAGTGACTGCATTTACCATGATGCATTGGGGCTAACTTTTTGCTTGAGTGTGAGGCAGTGTGCTCCCTTTTTTCTTTTTGTCCAATGACTGCTCCCTTGAGCTAACGAGCTGACGAGCTCTGGAGAGGCACCTGTGCGCCAGTGAGTGGTACATAAACCCGAGAAGACTTTTGGCGGCATTTCAAGCAACCCCACAGACTTGGCTGCTCTCTGCTGATGACGGGCTAAACCTAGAAACACGTGTCCAGAGATACACAGCACTTGCTGCACCTACTTAGGTGAAAGACTTTTGATTACTTTTTCAGCACAAAACGAAGTGACTGCATTTACCATGATGCATTGGGGCTAACTTTTTGCTTGAGTGTGAGGCAGTGTGCTCCCTTTTTTCTTTTTGTCCAATGACTGCTCCCTTGAGCTAACGAGCTGACGAGCTCTGGAGAGGCACCTGTGCGCCAGTGAGTGGTACATAAACCCGAGAAGACTTTTGGCGGCATTTCAAGCAACCCCACAGACTTGGCTGCTCTCTGCTGATGACGGGCTAAACCTAGAAACACGTGTCCAGAGATACACAGCACTTGCTGCACCTACTTAGGTGAAAGACTTTTGATTACTTTTTCAGCACAAAACGAAGTGACTGCATTTACCATGATGCATTGGGGCTAACTTTTTGCTTGAGTGTGAGGCAGTGTGCTCCCTTTTTTCTTTTTGTCCAATGACTGCTCCCTTGAGCTAACGAGCTGACGAGCTCTGGAGAGGCACCTGTGCGCCAGTGAGTGGTACATAAACCCGAGAAGACTTTTGGCGGCATTTCAAGCAACCCCACAGACTTGGCTGCTCTCTGCTGATGACGGGCTAAACCTAGAAACACGTGTCCAGAGATACACAGCACTTGCTGCACCTACTTAGGTGAAAGACTTTTGATTACTTTTTCAGCACAAAACGAAGTGACTGCATTTACCATGATGCATTGGGGCTAACTTTTTGCTTGAGTGTGAGGCAGTGTGCTCCCTTTTTTCTTTTTGTCCAATGACTGCTCCCTTGAGCTAACGAGCTGACGAGCTCTGGAGAGGCACCTGTGCGCCAGTGAGTGGTACATAAACCCGAGAAGACTTTTGGCGGCATTTCAAGCAACCCCACAGACTTGGCTGCTCTCTGCTGATGACGGGCTAAACCTAGAAACACGTGTCCAGAGATACACAGCACTTGCTGCACCTACTTAGGTGAAAGACTTTTGATTACTTTTTCAGCACAAAACGAAGTGACTGCATTTACCATGATGCATTGGGGCTAACTTTTTGCTTGAGTGTGAGGCAGTGTGCTCCCTTTTTTCTTTTTGTCCAATGACTGCTCCCTTGAGCTAACGAGCTGACGAGCTCTGGAGAGGCACCTGTGCGCCAGTGAGTGGTACATAAACCCGAGAAGACTTTTGGCGGCATTTCAAGCAACCCCACAGACTTGGCTGCTCTCTGCTGATGACGGGCTAAACCTAGAAACACGTGTCCAGAGATACACAGCACTTGCTGCACCTACTTAGGTGAAAGACTTTTGATTACTTTTTCAGCACAAAACGAAGTGACTGCATTTACCATGATGCATTGGGGCTAACTTTTTGCTTGAGTGTGAGGCAGTGTGCTCCCTTTTTTCTTTTTGTCCAATGACTGCTCCCTTGAGCTAACGAGCTGACGAGCTCTGGAGAGGCACCTGTGCGCCAGTGAGTGGTACATAAACCCGAGAAGACTTTTGGCGGCATTTCAAGCAACCCCACAGACTTGGCTGCTCTCTGCTGATGACGGGCTAAACCTAGAAACACGTGTCCAGAGATACACAGCACTTGCTGCACCTACTTAGGTGAAAGACTTTTGATTACTTTTTCAGCACAAAACGAAGTGACTGCATTTACCATGATGCATTGGGGCTAACTTTTTGCTTGAGTGTGAGGCAGTGTGCTCCCTTTTTTCTTTTTGTCCAATGACTGCTCCCTTGAGCTAACGAGCTGACGAGCTCTGGAGAGGCACCTGTGCGCCAGTGAGTGGTACATAAACCCGAGAAGACTTTTGGCGGCATTTCAAGCAACCCCACAGACTTGGCTGCTCTCTGCTGATGACGGGCTAAACCTAGAAACACGTGTCCAGAGATACACAGCACTTGCTGCACCTACTTAGGTGAAAGACTTTTGATTACTTTTTCAGCACAAAACGAAGTGACTGCATTTACCATGATGCATTGGGGCTAACTTTTTGCTTGAGTGTGAGGCAGTGTGCTCCCTTTTTTCTTTTTGTCCAATGACTGCTCCCTTGAGCTAACGAGCTGACGAGCTCTGGAGAGGCACCTGTGCGCCAGTGAGTGGTACATAAACCCGAGAAGACTTTTGGCGGCATTTCAAGCAACCCCACAGACTTGGCTGCTCTCTGCTGATGACGGGCTAAACCTAGAAACACGTGTCCAGAGATACACAGCACTTGCTGCACCTACTTAGGTGAAAGACTTTTGATTACTTTTTCAGCACAAAACGAAGTGACTGCATTTACCATGATGCATTGGGGCTAACTTTTTGCTTGAGTGTGAGGCAGTGTGCTCCCTTTTTTCTTTTTGTCCAATGACTGCTCCCTTGAGCTAACGAGCTGACGAGCTCTGGAGAGGCACCTGTGCGCCAGTGAGTGGTACATAAACCCGAGAAGACTTTTGGCGGCATTTCAAGCAACCCCACAGACTTGGCTGCTCTCTGCTGATGACGGGCTAAACCTAGAAACACGTGTCCAGAGATACACAGCACTTGCTGCACCTACTTAGGTGAAAGACTTTTGATTACTTTTTCAGCACAAAACGAAGTGACTGCATTTACCATGATGCATTGGGGCTAACTTTTTGCTTGAGTGTGAGGCAGTGTGCTCCCTTTTTTCTTTTTGTCCAATGACTGCTCCCTTGAGCTAACGAGCTGACGAGCTCTGGAGAGGCACCTGTGCGCCAGTGAGTGGTACATAAACCCGAGAAGACTTTTGGCGGCATTTCAAGCAACCCCACAGACTTGGCTGCTCTCTGCTGATGACGGGCTAAACCTAGAAACACGTGTCCAGAGATACACAGCACTTGCTGCACCTACTTAGGTGAAAGACTTTTGATTACTTTTTCAGCACAAAACGAAGTGACTGCATTTACCATGATGCATTGGGGCTAACTTTTTGCTTGAGTGTGAGGCAGTGTGCTCCCTTTTTTCTTTTTGTCCAATGACTGCTCCCTTGAGCTAACGAGCTGACGAGCTCTGGAGAGGCACCTGTGCGCCAGTGAGTGGTACATAAACCCGAGAAGACTTTTGGCGGCATTTCAAGCAACCCCACAGACTTGGCTGCTCTCTGCTGATGACGGGCTAAACCTAGAAACACGTGTCCAGAGATACACAGCACTTGCTGCACCTACTTAGGTGAAAGACTTTTGATTACTTTTTCAGCACAAAACGAAGTGACTGCATTTACCATGATGCATTGGGGCTAACTTTTTGCTTGAGTGTGAGGCAGTGTGCTCCCTTTTTTCTTTTTGTCCAATGACTGCTCCCTTGAGCTAACGAGCTGACGAGCTCTGGAGAGGCACCTGTGCGCCAGTGAGTGGTACATAAACCCGAGAAGACTTTTGGCGGCATTTCAAGCAACCCCACAGACTTGGCTGCTCTCTGCTGATGACGGGCTAAACCTAGAAACACGTGTCCAGAGATACACAGCACTTGCTGCACCTACTTAGGTGAAAGACTTTTGATTACTTTTTCAGCACAAAACGAAGTGACTGCATTTACCATGATGCATTGGGGCTAACTTTTTGCTTGAGTGTGAGGCAGTGTGCTCCCTTTTTTCTTTTTGTCCAATGACTGCTCCCTTGAGCTAACGAGCTGACGAGCTCTGGAGAGGCACCTGTGCGCCAGTGAGTGGTACATAAACCCGAGAAGACTTTTGGCGGCATTTCAAGCAACCCCACAGACTTGGCTGCTCTCTGCTGATGACGGGCTAAACCTAGAAACACGTGTCCAGAGATACACAGCACTTGCTGCACCTACTTAGGTGAAAGACTTTTGATTACTTTTTCAGCACAAAACGAAGTGACTGCATTTACCATGATGCATTGGGGCTAACTTTTTGCTTGAGTGTGAGGCAGTGTGCTCCCTTTTTTCTTTTTGTCCAATGACTGCTCCCTTGAGCTAACGAGCTGACGAGCTCTGGAGAGGCACCTGTGCGCCAGTGAGTGGTACATAAACCCGAGAAGACTTTTGGCGGCATTTCAAGCAACCCCACAGACTTGGCTGCTCTCTGCTGATGACGGGCTAAACCTAGAAACACGTGTCCAGAGATACACAGCACTTGCTGCACCTACTTAGGTGAAAGACTTTTGATTACTTTTTCAGCACAAAACGAAGTGACTGCATTTACCATGATGCATTGGGGCTAACTTTTTGCTTGAGTGTGAGGCAGTGTGCTCCCTTTTTTCTTTTTGTCCAATGACTGCTCCCTTGAGCTAACGAGCTGACGAGCTCTGGAGAGGCACCTGTGCGCCAGTGAGTGGTACATAAACCCGAGAAGACTTTTGGCGGCATTTCAAGCAACCCCACAGACTTGGCTGCTCTCTGCTGATGACGGGCTAAACCTAGAAACACGTGTCCAGAGATACACAGCACTTGCTGCACCTACTTAGGTGAAAGACTTTTGATTACTTTTTCAGCACAAAACGAAGTGACTGCATTTACCATGATGCATTGGGGCTAACTTTTTGCTTGAGTGTGAGGCAGTGTGCTCCCTTTTTTCTTTTTGTCCAATGACTGCTCCCTTGAGCTAACGAGCTGACGAGCTCTGGAGAGGCACCTGTGCGCCAGTGAGTGGTACATAAACCCGAGAAGACTTTTGGCGGCATTTCAAGCAACCCCACAGACTTGGCTGCTCTCTGCTGATGACGGGCTAAACCTAGAAACACGTGTCCAGAGATACACAGCACTTGCTGCACCTACTTAGGTGAAAGACTTTTGATTACTTTTTCAGCACAAAACGAAGTGACTGCATTTACCATGATGCATTGGGGCTAACTTTTTGCTTGAGTGTGAGGCAGTGTGCTCCCTTTTTTCTTTTTGTCCAATGACTGCTCCCTTGAGCTAACGAGCTGACGAGCTCTGGAGAGGCACCTGTGCGCCAGTGAGTGGTACATAAACCCGAGAAGACTTTTGGCGGCATTTCAAGCAACCCCACAGACTTGGCTGCTCTCTGCTGATGACGGGCTAAACCTAGAAACACGTGTCCAGAGATACACAGCACTTGCTGCACCTACTTAGGTGAAAGACTTTTGATTACTTTTTCAGCACAAAACGAAGTGACTGCATTTACCATGATGCATTGGGGCTAACTTTTTGCTTGAGTGTGAGGCAGTGTGCTCCCTTTTTTCTTTTTGTCCAATGACTGCTCCCTTGAGCTAACGAGCTGACGAGCTCTGGAGAGGCACCTGTGCGCCAGTGAGTGGTACATAAACCCGAGAAGACTTTTGGCGGCATTTCAAGCAACCCCACAGACTTGGCTGCTCTCTGCTGATGACGGGCTAAACCTAGAAACACGTGTCCAGAGATACACAGCACTTGCTGCACCTACTTAGGTGAAAGACTTTTGATTACTTTTTCAGCACAAAACGAAGTGACTGCATTTACCATGATGCATTGGGGCTAACTTTTTGCTTGAGTGTGAGGCAGTGTGCTCCCTTTTTTCTTTTTGTCCAATGACTGCTCCCTTGAGCTAACGAGCTGACGAGCTCTGGAGAGGCACCTGTGCGCCAGTGAGTGGTACATAAACCCGAGAAGACTTTTGGCGGCATTTCAAGCAACCCCACAGACTTGGCTGCTCTCTGCTGATGACGGGCTAAACCTAGAAACACGTGTCCAGAGATACACAGCACTTGCTGCACCTACTTAGGTGAAAGACTTTTGATTACTTTTTCAGCACAAAACGAAGTGACTGCATTTACCATGATGCATTGGGGCTAACTTTTTGCTTGAGTGTGAGGCAGTGTGCTCCCTTTTTTCTTTTTGTCCAATGACTGCTCCCTTGAGCTAACGAGCTGACGAGCTCTGGAGAGGCACCTGTGCGCCAGTGAGTGGTACATAAACCCGAGAAGACTTTTGGCGGCATTTCAAGCAACCCCACAGACTTGGCTGCTCTCTGCTGATGACGGGCTAAACCTAGAAACACGTGTCCAGAGATACACAGCACTTGCTGCACCTACTTAGGTGAAAGACTTTTGATTACTTTTTCAGCACAAAACGAAGTGACTGCATTTACCATGATGCATTGGGGCTAACTTTTTGCTTGAGTGTGAGGCAGTGTGCTCCCTTTTTTCTTTTTGTCCAATGACTGCTCCCTTGAGCTAACGAGCTGACGAGCTCTGGAGAGGCACCTGTGCGCCAGTGAGTGGTACATAAACCCGAGAAGACTTTTGGCGGCATTTCAAGCAACCCCACAGACTTGGCTGCTCTCTGCTGATGACGGGCTAAACCTAGAAACACGTGTCCAGAGATACACAGCACTTGCTGCACCTACTTAGGTGAAAGACTTTTGATTACTTTTTCAGCACAAAACGAAGTGACTGCATTTACCATGATGCATTGGGGCTAACTTTTTGCTTGAGTGTGAGGCAGTGTGCTCCCTTTTTTCTTTTTGTCCAATGACTGCTCCCTTGAGCTAACGAGCTGACGAGCTCTGGAGAGGCACCTGTGCGCCAGTGAGTGGTACATAAACCCGAGAAGACTTTTGGCGGCATTTCAAGCAACCCCACAGACTTGGCTGCTCTCTGCTGATGACGGGCTAAACCTAGAAACACGTGTCCAGAGATACACAGCACTTGCTGCACCTACTTAGGTGAAAGACTTTTGATTACTTTTTCAGCACAAAACGAAGTGACTGCATTTACCATGATGCATTGGGGCTAACTTTTTGCTTGAGTGTGAGGCAGTGTGCTCCCTTTTTTCTTTTTGTCCAATGACTGCTCCCTTGAGCTAACGAGCTGACGAGCTCTGGAGAGGCACCTGTGCGCCAGTGAGTGGTACATAAACCCGAGAAGACTTTTGGCGGCATTTCAAGCAACCCCACAGACTTGGCTGCTCTCTGCTGATGACGGGCTAAACCTAGAAACACGTGTCCAGAGATACACAGCACTTGCTGCACCTACTTAGGTGAAAGACTTTTGATTACTTTTTCAGCACAAAACGAAGTGACTGCATTTACCATGATGCATTGGGGCTAACTTTTTGCTTGAGTGTGAGGCAGTGTGCTCCCTTTTTTCTTTTTGTCCAATGACTGCTCCCTTGAGCTAACGAGCTGACGAGCTCTGGAGAGGCACCTGTGCGCCAGTGAGTGGTACATAAACCCGAGAAGACTTTTGGCGGCATTTCAAGCAACCCCACAGACTTGGCTGCTCTCTGCTGATGACGGGCTAAACCTAGAAACACGTGTCCAGAGATACACAGCACTTGCTGCACCTACTTAGGTGAAAGACTTTTGATTACTTTTTCAGCACAAAACGAAGTGACTGCATTTACCATGATGCATTGGGGCTAACTTTTTGCTTGAGTGTGAGGCAGTGTGCTCCCTTTTTTCTTTTTGTCCAATGACTGCTCCCTTGAGCTAACGAGCTGACGAGCTCTGGAGAGGCACCTGTGCGCCAGTGAGTGGTACATAAACCCGAGAAGACTTTTGGCGGCATTTCAAGCAACCCCACAGACTTGGCTGCTCTCTGCTGATGACGGGCTAAACCTAGAAACACGTGTCCAGAGATACACAGCACTTGCTGCACCTACTTAGGTGAAAGACTTTTGATTACTTTTTCAGCACAAAACGAAGTGACTGCATTTACCATGATGCATTGGGGCTAACTTTTTGCTTGAGTGTGAGGCAGTGTGCTCCCTTTTTTCTTTTTGTCCAATGACTGCTCCCTTGAGCTAACGAGCTGACGAGCTCTGGAGAGGCACCTGTGCGCCAGTGAGTGGTACATAAACCCGAGAAGACTTTTGGCGGCATTTCAAGCAACCCCACAGACTTGGCTGCTCTCTGCTGATGACGGGCTAAACCTAGAAACACGTGTCCAGAGATACACAGCACTTGCTGCACCTACTTAGGTGAAAGACTTTTGATTACTTTTTCAGCACAAAACGAAGTGACTGCATTTACCATGATGCATTGGGGCTAACTTTTTGCTTGAGTGTGAGGCAGTGTGCTCCCTTTTTTCTTTTTGTCCAATGACTGCTCCCTTGAGCTAACGAGCTGACGAGCTCTGGAGAGGCACCTGTGCGCCAGTGAGTGGTACATAAACCCGAGAAGACTTTTGGCGGCATTTCAAGCAACCCCACAGACTTGGCTGCTCTCTGCTGATGACGGGCTAAACCTAGAAACACGTGTCCAGAGATACACAGCACTTGCTGCACCTACTTAGGTGAAAGACTTTTGATTACTTTTTCAGCACAAAACGAAGTGACTGCATTTACCATGATGCATTGGGGCTAACTTTTTGCTTGAGTGTGAGGCAGTGTGCTCCCTTTTTTCTTTTTGTCCAATGACTGCTCCCTTGAGCTAACGAGCTGACGAGCTCTGGAGAGGCACCTGTGCGCCAGTGAGTGGTACATAAACCCGAGAAGACTTTTGGCGGCATTTCAAGCAACCCCACAGACTTGGCTGCTCTCTGCTGATGACGGGCTAAACCTAGAAACACGTGTCCAGAGATACACAGCACTTGCTGCACCTACTTAGGTGAAAGACTTTTGATTACTTTTTCAGCACAAAACGAAGTGACTGCATTTACCATGATGCATTGGGGCTAACTTTTTGCTTGAGTGTGAGGCAGTGTGCTCCCTTTTTTCTTTTTGTCCAATGACTGCTCCCTTGAGCTAACGAGCTGACGAGCTCTGGAGAGGCACCTGTGCGCCAGTGAGTGGTACATAAACCCGAGAAGACTTTTGGCGGCATTTCAAGCAACCCCACAGACTTGGCTGCTCTCTGCTGATGACGGGCTAAACCTAGAAACACGTGTCCAGAGATACACAGCACTTGCTGCACCTACTTAGGTGAAAGACTTTTGATTACTTTTTCAGCACAAAACGAAGTGACTGCATTTACCATGATGCATTGGGGCTAACTTTTTGCTTGAGTGTGAGGCAGTGTGCTCCCTTTTTTCTTTTTGTCCAATGACTGCTCCCTTGAGCTAACGAGCTGACGAGCTCTGGAGAGGCACCTGTGCGCCAGTGAGTGGTACATAAACCCGAGAAGACTTTTGGCGGCATTTCAAGCAACCCCACAGACTTGGCTGCTCTCTGCTGATGACGGGCTAAACCTAGAAACACGTGTCCAGAGATACACAGCACTTGCTGCACCTACTTAGGTGAAAGACTTTTGATTACTTTTTCAGCACAAAACGAAGTGACTGCATTTACCATGATGCATTGGGGCTAACTTTTTGCTTGAGTGTGAGGCAGTGTGCTCCCTTTTTTCTTTTTGTCCAATGACTGCTCCCTTGAGCTAACGAGCTGACGAGCTCTGGAGAGGCACCTGTGCGCCAGTGAGTGGTACATAAACCCGAGAAGACTTTTGGCGGCATTTCAAGCAACCCCACAGACTTGGCTGCTCTCTGCTGATGACGGGCTAAACCTAGAAACACGTGTCCAGAGATACACAGCACTTGCTGCACCTACTTAGGTGAAAGACTTTTGATTACTTTTTCAGCACAAAACGAAGTGACTGCATTTACCATGATGCATTGGGGCTAACTTTTTGCTTGAGTGTGAGGCAGTGTGCTCCCTTTTTTCTTTTTGTCCAATGACTGCTCCCTTGAGCTAACGAGCTGACGAGCTCTGGAGAGGCACCTGTGCGCCAGTGAGTGGTACATAAACCCGAGAAGACTTTTGGCGGCATTTCAAGCAACCCCACAGACTTGGCTGCTCTCTGCTGATGACGGGCTAAACCTAGAAACACGTGTCCAGAGATACACAGCACTTGCTGCACCTACTTAGGTGAAAGACTTTTGATTACTTTTTCAGCACAAAACGAAGTGACTGCATTTACCATGATGCATTGGGGCTAACTTTTTGCTTGAGTGTGAGGCAGTGTGCTCCCTTTTTTCTTTTTGTCTAATAATAATCCATGATTCACTGATGGAGAGTAAAGAGTCCTGGTGGATGAAATCATACGAGTAGAGTCACAATAGTTTGAAGCCCATGTCCAGCACACTACTCTCAGTAGGAAAATGGAAATGTAGGATAGGATAGCCGATAGAATCAATGCAGTAGGCCCCACCTTGTGCACAAAGCACAGCAACTGGAAGAGGTTGAACAAACTCAGGGGAAAGGTCGGATCACTGGTCTCCAG
This sequence comes from Pleurodeles waltl, assembly GCF_031143425.1. Classification (NCBI taxonomy): domain Eukaryota; kingdom Metazoa; phylum Chordata; class Amphibia; order Caudata; family Salamandridae; genus Pleurodeles; species Pleurodeles waltl. The sequence continues at coordinate 683,983,787 of NC_090442.1, forward strand.
GCACCAGCTGCTGGCCAAGAAGTCTGGTGGCGTCACTCCCATTCCTCCCTTACAATTCCATCCCTGGGAAGAGAAGGTCTGAGCCACCCTGCATCCTTAGGGCTTCATAGAAATACCTAGGATAGTGTAGTTTCATAAGTCACAAAACAAAAATATGTTGCATAAATGTTACATGCTCACTGCTCATCTTTTGCTCATAAAGGAAGTTTACTCACCAGAAAGGACAATATTTGGCTGGTGTTGGGAACTCGGGGATTGACCAGAATGTGAAGCCTAATTTGTCCTGTTTTGCTAACTCCAATAAACAGCCCAGTTTCCACTTGACCCAGTGCATCTGTTGGTGAGCTCACAAACGAGGTTTGCTCAACTAGGAGCAAGGAACAAGTATTGGGAGCAAGTGGAGCGACCTAAATGCAACTCACAGGAGGCACTGTTCAAATGACTCCATATAGCAGAACAGTGGTCATCTGTCCAAAAAACCTTGCATGATCACTCTCAAATGATGCTTAATCACCAGGGAGGGGCCAAGATGCAGATCATGCTCATCTCGGAGATGTGACTAGCCACCTAGCTAAATCTAGAACTGTTAAGTCAAGATGAAACTATTGAGGACAGGAAAGACAGCCCATCCAGTGTGCAACACTAATGAACAACAATGCCTCAAGATGCATCACCAGAATAGTATTTGCTGCATACACATTCACTATGCACTGACCACATGCAACAAACTCTTGGGTCAGCCTGCATAACAATCACCTAGGCCTCAAAACAGTCCAAACCACATCCTACCCAGCCACTGCACTGGTGGCAAGATGTAGTTATCTGACCATCCTCCCAAGTGCTAATGAACTGCTGAAGTCAGCAGCTGCTTGACTCAAATGGAATTGACATGCTTCCGAAATGTCAGATTATACAACCAATAGCTTGGGTTCCTGTCACAATAGGATAACCTGCAAATCAACTATGTACAAGGGCTTTTAAAAATGTTACTGTAACCTTTTGGAGATAGATGTCATAATACAACTAGTAACAATGTTTATTTCACATCAACAGGTCAATCTGCCACTGGCCACACAGAGCCCAGAGAAGAGACTGCCACTAACCCCATGGATGGTGCTCTCAGTGATGACAACACTTCTGGATGTCTGGATGTGGAGGATGGTTCTGACCCATCTGGGCAGCCTGGTCAGACCCCTACAGTGAGCATCACTCTGTCCACATCAGGACCACACAGCCCAGTTACCTTCACCTCACAGGCACCCATTTTCCCCCACACTGTGGGCCATATTTATACTTTTTGACGCAAAACTGCGCCGCCGCAGTTTTGCGTCAAAGATTTTACCGCCGGCCAATGCCATTTCGTAGCGCCGTGCGGGCGTGAAATTTATACTTTGACGCACGGCGGCGCAATCAACAGGTGGGAGTCATTTTTTTTCCGCACATCGCGGCGTCAAGTCGCAAAGGGAAATGACGTTAACGCGCCACAAATGACTGTGGGTCAATTTACGACACCGCAACCCGGATATACGCCGTTTTTTTTTTACGCAATAGCGTAAAAAATACCCGAGAACACTGCCCTTTCAGCAGAGGAGAGCCAAAATGGATCCCAGATGCCACTACAGACCCCAGGAAGATGACAGCAGACCAGGAACCAGCCAGGATGATACATACAAGAACCAGGACATATATAGAAAAAAAAGAAAGTGTTGCTTCAGTGCAGAGGAGCAGGAAATCCTGGTTAAAGAGGTGACGGAACACCAGCACCAACTGTTCATCACCTCTAAGTTGCCAATCAGTAGGAGAGAGGCCATATGGCAACAAATTGTTGACAAGATCAACAGTGTGGCTGAAGTACGCAGAACAGTCACCGAGTGTAAGAAACGCTGGCATGACTGCAAACGTAGGACAAAGTAAAAAATGGCCATGGACAGGAAGGCAGCACTGCAGACTGGAGGTGGGAGTCCAGCACACCAGGAGGCCCTGGACCACATGGAGGAGATGGTTGCAGCCGTCATCCCCGAGGAGATCGTCACAGGGATTCAAGGACAGGACAGTGCAGACTATCACGAGACAACGCACATGCAGGGTAAGTCGCATGGGGATTTAAAATACAATAATGTTGACTGTAAGCAGGGGGTGAAATACCTACTGCACATTGCATGTAAGTCATCATATACATGGAGTGGCATGGGTAAAGGGGTATGGCATGGGGGCATGGCCTGCACATACAGAAGCTGGGGCACAACATAACACTACACCAACAACAGTCCCATGGGGGCATCCTGTCATGCCAACAATGGAGCAAAGGGAAAGCCTCGACAGGAGGGAAGGCCACTACGTTAAACTTACATCCTGGCACTCGTCAGCCAAAATATCTCCTACACTAACTAGGGCCCTATCAGCAATCCTCTAGCCAAAACAACAACTGCAATGTAACTGCAACACCAGTTGACACTACCACCTCTGATCTCTGTGCAGCTATAGTAGCCAATTGCAGTAACCTCCCCATGGAACATACATACCTAAATTGGGGGTGAGGATGACATCTGCAACAATCCCCTGAAACAAGACAAAGGCCCCAGTACACTCATATGTCAATGCCCATAGTTGTCACATACATCAGCCAAACTAAACAACAATAGGAGCGACACAGCACTAAGGACACACCCATGCTGCATATGTCAGGGTCCTTCCCGTGCCTGGCAAACAAGGCTACATCACAAATGTCATACTGCTCAGACAACAGCATTGAGGAGGGGACACATGCAACTGGTCACTGAAATACACCTGCACAGTCAGAGGACCAAATAGGACATTGATACGATAATCAGGGCAATCCAATGTAACACACATTACCCAACATCAGCAGGACACATTAACAATGTCTACATCCATATCACATCATAACCTTGCCATGCATAGGATATGCCACATGTCAATTACATTTAAGTAAATGTGAACAATCAGGGATTGGGGCAGGTCCTGAGAGGCAATTGTGCTGCCAGGACCATCAGAACACCCACTGCCAGTGAAAGGTCTCACCATGAGAATGGATATACACAGAGGGTCGAGTAGGACAAAAAGCTGGCTATTCTCTATTTGGTATAAAGCAACACCTAGAGGCAAGTAGGCAGACAAGTCTGATAACTCAATATCATACATGTGACACACAGGTGGGCCATAGGCCTATAACAATGCCCATATGAAGGACAGCAGATACCAATACCAAACAAGATCACAAAGTGAATTCATCAAAAGGCTGGCATGTTACGTCAAAATTGTCACAACACAGACACACTAATTGTACCCTGTTTCATTGCAGAGGAACATGGATCTCCTGCCGATATGCCTGTCCCAGATTTCCCTGATGACATGGATGACGAGCCCATAAACATTCCCCAGGAGACCATCCAAAAGGTCCTTGAAACCCTCCAGACCCCACCTTCAGTCACAAGGAGGAGCACAGAACAAGCAACCATCACAGAAGAACCATCCATCACCCCAATTGCAAGACCTGCCAGCTCCAATACAGCTGAGGACTCTGACGACACTGGCACCAGCTTTGAAAGAACTGTAGTTGGAGTACAGCGGGAGCTGGCCAAGGAGGTGCGGGTGGGGATGCAAAATATGGCAGCCAGCCTTGAGGGGGTGCGCTCGTGCATGATGTCATCTGCAGATCAGGCAGCAGCTATGCAAGCCCTAACATCCATACTGCAAGGACTACAAGAAACTGTAAAGGAATTCACCACTGCAGTAAGGGAGTTGCCACAACACCTCGCACCCCAAACTTTCCACTGCATGCACAAATGCAATCATGACTCCCTCAGAGCTGACCTGGCTGCCTACCATTGTGATGTAGCTGCTATTCTCAAAAAACAGCAGGCCCTCCTTGCTGCAGTACTGCCCTTAAGACCTTCACAGGGAGCAGCCACCGGGATGTCTGACTCCACGTCTTTTAACACTGTGGTGTGTGTTGCCCCTTCACAACCAACAACAACAAGGACAAAGCAGGCAACACACACATCAGAAGAAGAAGACATGGAACAGATCACATTCACACGGAAGAGTACCCGGAAGCACTAGTCCCTGCACCATGGCCTACTTTGACCAAGGTCCTACGTTTTGTCAATTGCCAGTCTCACTACAACTATACTCAATGACTGTTCTGCTAACCACTGTATAAATTGTCGGCATTGCCAGTGAATGTCTCTCTCCTACTAATTGGCAAATCCTGTCCCTCTGCACTGTCGTAACATCACCCCAGCATGTCAGGAGCATCATCCACACCCCTTCTGTAGGATCACCATGTAAGATTGCACTAGAACGGACTCAGCAAACCTGGACAATGTACATATTGCACTACAGCACCTATCAATAAATAGCACTTGCACACCTAATATGTCTCTGTGTAATTTGACACATCACTGTGCAGTAGATAACTCAAAAGTGCCTGTGTGACAACCATGTAGCTTGTCAATACAACTGTCCTGACATCATGTAGTCTGATATATCTGTGCAGTGGCCAGGATTGCATCATAGCCTGCCCATCCTGAGGAGAATAACTGATGAAGGGAGAAACCACACACAATCATGCTGTGTTGGACAGAATAATGCTCCATCAATAGAAATCAAAGTCAACTAACGGTGGCTGATAAATGTGGTCACCATGCAATTATAATACATTGAATTATGCAGTCTAATCTAAGCAAACACAACTAAACACAGCATCAATCAACCTTTCTGAGTAAACTTCCAAATAGGTACTCATGCAGATTTTTTGCACACATGATCTATGTCAGTAATGAAGACAAGAAGACAAGAGTGTTAACAACACCTCATCTACAAAGATGTCCCTGAACATCACAATGCAGTCCGACCTAAACAATTCCCCACAATACCAAGTCTGGAAGCACACTTTGTGATGTAGAAAACATACTCATCAACACAAATCCTTTGTGATCCATGTAGACTCCAAATGGTGGTTCTATCAAATGGTGGATACTTACCAAGTTAACACAGGGGTAGCTGCCATTTTAAACCTCTTTTTTCTTTGGTTTGTAGCATAGGACACAAATGTCATAGAACAACAATCACTACACTGATGGCAAGGCCATGATCAAGTAGCAGTTAACACATAATGCAAAGGGTTAACTATAGATTTATTCATAAGTAATCACACCAGAGGCAACTAAGGGAAAAGTCATACCTACACTAATCTAACCTGACTACTCCTAACCCACAACTGTCCCTAACTAACCTAAGCTAAACTTACTCTACACATATAACAAATCGATCTAAACATCAACCCCCCACCCACCATTATGAGACAGGACACATGCAGGACAACACATACTAACCTACACACATACTATACTATCCTAAACAATCATATATTTGTTTGGTATTTTTTTTAAATTATATATATATATTTTTTTGTTTTGTTTTCTAAACAGACAGGAACCCCAACATTGACACCCACACACTCAATAATGAAAAGTAGGAAGAATAAGGACCCCCCACCCTCCTCCCTAACACTAACTAAGCTAACAACCTATACTAACCTAACACTAATCCCCCAAGCCCACTAATCATGATAAAAAGGAAAGAGGAGGGAGGGGAGGGATAAATTTAAATAGACCATATAAGTCCTAGAGATTGGCCCTCCGTAGGGTCCGCCTGATGGACCTGACCCGCTTCTTTATGTAGGCCACATCCTGGCTCAGCTTGTCCACCTTCCTAATGAACTTGTCCATTTAGCGGTCCAAAGCCTGGAATGCCACAGGGTCAATTGGAGGTGCTGCTGCTGTCTGTGTGCCGGCAGAGGTGCTCTGTGTGGGTGTAGAGCGTAGCCCACTGGACTGTCCTGCAGCTCTTATATTGCTGGGTCCTGGTCGTGCTGCAGAGGCAGGGACAACTGTCCCTGCCGTTGCTGGGGCCACTTGGGGAGAACTGGTGGTTGTGGTGGTGGTGGCTGTAGTGGGCAACGTTGGGCCACCCTGTGGTGAGGCCCACCATGCTCCGGAGGCCCGATCCGCCTGGTATTTTCGGGCCATCCGTCGGAACCCCGACTGCACCTGCAGGATGTGTCGGTACCTCATGGCCCGCCTCTCAAATTCATGCCTCTGTGCGGCACTCATGTTTGCAGCTGTGAAGAGAAAGGACAACTATTTACCATAGGAAATGCATTGTGTGGAATAGCACAATGGGTCAATTGGAAATTACTTTTACTGTAGTTGTAACAGCTCATATCACCATATAGATCATTGAAAGTCTCAGTGGAAATACATGGGGAGCCTGCATACAAAGGTCATCTCACACATAGCATATACAATTATCTACATGATGGGTGACATCAGCCTAAACTTCTCATCATAAAAATTACAAATGCAGCCCAAAATTAATGCTGCACCTCCTCCGCCTATTGCCTGGACTCCATATGTCAGTGTATGTGATAACAATCACAACCCTCAATATCTGCAATTTGTAATTGGATTTGCTAGTATAGAACTCATGTGCCATAACCGAGTGTGTACACTAGGTTCAAAACAAAGTTTCAAATGGTCACAAGTATGTGTAACATACTGGTTGCTACAGTCCTAGGTACCCTATTCCCAAACACATGGCTGACTTTGAGGGGGTGGGGGTGGGAAGAACATCCAACAATCCCAAAATCGATGCACACCCAGGAGTGTATAGAAAGCTCAACATGTTTTTGCATCCACACACACACCACCAGTGAAGGGCTATCAACAAATCGGAGTCAGCTAAACCTTGTCCTATCCAAAGTCCACACATGTCAAAATGTACTGTCCTAGGCCAACATCATATACTACCAGTCAGGCATATTTTTCTACAGACACAGAGGAGCAAGAACACCCATGATCATGAATAGCATGTACACCTAGGCCGTTGAACTGTAGTCCCACACGCTTCTAGTACAACTTGTGGAAGTACATGCCCCCGGAAGATTCAACCTACAGTGTACTCAGCACATCGTTTACTAGGGAAGCAGCAGATTTCAGACAAGCCATTTGCAGAGGCTATCTGGGAGAATGTCAGTCTGAAATGCAGACTCAGTCCGAGACAAGTCCCAGAGCAACTCTTACATTAACTAGTGTATTCCACATGGCTCACCCCATTCCCCATAGCGAACCCTACAGGAATGGCCTACAGACCCAAAATCAGACAAATGGATAAGCATAGGTCAACTCAAAAAAAAATGATAACTGAAATCCCAACAATGGAACAATACTAATGATTGGGCAGCGCATCAAACCTTGCAATCTGTTGAACACACAGTAGTCCATCATGCATCACCAGCAAACATAAAAAATACCACACATGCAACACTCACTGTAGGTGTCGGGGTCCTCAAAATGAGCCACCTCTCCCACTGTGTACGGTGCAGGTCCACCTGTAAAGCATGGAAGGAAGAATATACTCAGAATCCATGCACTGACGAACAATTGCAAATACAAAGACAATGTGAGAATATGACATGAGTAATGAAACACTTTCACACATGCTCATACTGCATGGAATTATTCATGCCCAACATTTACATCGGATGAGTCTCCTGCTACAGTTACACACCCTACTACACACATGCAGTGGCCCGGACAGTTATGTGGTGGCAAAGATGCACCTCCATTAGTATGCACCAACAATATAGGTGTGCATTCATCTCATCATGTGCATCCAAGAGAGACATCCAAAAGCTGGTTACTTGAGGACTGTCTGACCTCTCAACCAGCCTATGTGGTCATGACACATATGTGACTGATAGGTACATGGTACAGAGGGCCAGGTACTTTGGCAATACCTCATGTTGTTACAGTTTCATACATTGATGTGTCCAAACAATAGTGATTGGCACCAAACATAGATGTTTGAACCCTAGTCCATACCTTTAGACTGCATCCCTATTCTGATTTGGGCACAAGTGACAATAAATACCTGTCTAAAATGTTAGCTGAGGGCACCTGAGTCCTTAACAAATATGGTTCATGCTCAGATCAGGCATGTAACAATTAAATGTGAAGGAGCACATTTATCACGACAAGGCATGGCACTCCAAGAACATTTTCCCTACACACCAACCAGACACACATGTGACATATGTGTGGACAACATTGCTAACTTCAATTGAGGTGAAGGCAACTCTCATTTTCAGCATCATGTAGGGTTTACAAATGTCAGTCTAGCTATGGCGTCTACATATGTAGGTATGATGTTTCAACATCCATTTTTCACTGGCTATTGTGACCTGTAGAGTCCTAATTGCGTCATTAATGTGTCGCTTGTCTGACACAAAGGCGGCACTACATTACATTCTGCTACAGGCAACCGGTATGTGTAGAAAACATGAGCTACCTGACTGCTAGCATTTGTCATCCTTCACATTGTGCATCAATTACCCAGTATGTTTCCCTAGCATTACACATAGTCGGCTACTTATCTGGCAGATTGGGTAACAATCATCACATGTCACTACACAGCTTTAAATTGTGCACATTTAATTGATCTGTACTCACCAACATGGCCACCAATCCTGATTCCCAGGTGGTCCAGCAGATCTTTCTCCCTGGAGATCAGATCAGCCCAGCGGTGCTTCAATTGATGGTCATTCCTTTGGCTACCATATAGACGCACCAAGTGATGGCGCACCTTCCCCCACCGGACTTTACGGGCCTCCGTGTGATACCCCTGTATCACCCTACCCCCAGCCTCCAGCATGAGTGGGAGGAAATGGCAAACAAGCCATATAAACCCCCCCAATTCCTCCTCACCCATCCTGGAAAGCCGTGGCCTACCAGACATGTCAGCACTGAAAAAGGGGAAAAAGTAGTAGAAAAAGGAAAAGGGGGAAATGGGGAAAGGTAGAGTGGGGGAATACAAAGAAAACTTAAGAAGTAGAGCCCAACTATCCCCTATATTACAGTACCCACAACAGACTCCCACAGACAATAGATCAAACACTGGACTTGAAAAATTAATACAACACAGACTCAGACAGTATTCTACAACAAGACAATGATGACAAAAGCACAATTGAGATGGCACACTGGACACAAAAGCACTAATACACAGGACAACACTTTGCACACAGCCACACAGTCTAGAATAATCTGAGACTGAAAAGTGAAAGTGAAAGTACACCCACTGTACAGATTCTGTAAACAGGATATCCTATTACATCACATCCTGCATAAAATGGCCGCTGTTTTTCCCCGCTATGCGTCATATTTTCACGCATACAGCTTGTGAGTCATATTTTTTGACGCACAGGAGTGCAAATAATGCAGAGTCAAACATTTTTTCATCATTGGTAGATTATATTTGTTTGAGGCATATTTTACAGTTCTAGAGTTGAAAATTAAGCCGCAGCAAAATATGATATCTAATTCTGAAAATTATTTTTGACTCTGCATTATATGCACTCATGTGAGTCAGAAATAATGACGCACAAGCTGTATGCGTGGAAATATGACGCATTATGACAAATATGTCTTTCATTTGTCAAATTGAGAAATGAATTTTGTCATGACCAAACGGTGCTAAGTGATAAACTTTGGGGTTAGCTATAGCAAATGTCCCTTATAGGATGTATAGAAGGTATTCACAGTGCAATGGTAATGATTGGCCAGAATGGATATTACTCATAATTGTACACATATGTAGGTAATTGCTGATTGCTAATTTCAAAATATGAATGGGATACCAGGATGTATTCCTTAGCAAAATTGTGTCCACATGTATCAAGCTATTCAAAATTAAATAAAGGACAATTAGGTAGTGCAATTGTCGCCTAAACTTTTTTTGGGGGTAACCATGTCCTATTTACGAGTAAATTTATCTAAAAAGTGTTTCACTTTTGACATGTAGGGCACACATGTGCTTTATGCATGTGTGTGCTTCACATGTGCATAAAAAATGTATATTTGGGGGGCAGCAGAGGTGGACTTAGGCCCCCAGCACCCTAGGGTTTGCTCTTCCAGACTTGCAACTTTATCCAAGTGTTTCCCAAATTCAATAATGCTAAACCATCAGCAGCAGGCCCATGAAAGCAAATTGGGTATGATTCACTGTTCGCTAATCTGTAATCCCATTTGCCCATTTGACGTTTGCCCTATTGATTCTTTGGAGAATTCTGACATACCATTTTGCATAGATTTTTTTGCAAAATCTCAACGTTCCTTATGTCATGATAGCAAATAGGTTGTGGATGTATGTGGCCCTTTATGCATTACCTGGTTTAGAGGCATGTTTCATTCTTCCTGCTAGGTTACAACTGGGACACTACTGTGATCGGCTGCTTGAAACCATTTTGTTGATTGGATGGTACATGTACATGTGTGTGGTCCAATATTGATCCAGTATCAACTGTCAAGGTGTATGTTGTCACTGTAACGTCCAGGTCTCCTCATGAGTTTGTGGCAGCTAATCGTGTATTTAATGAGTATCGTTTGTAGCTAAATTTGAGAAAAGTCATTGCGGACATGGTCCCCTACACGTGGATGGTCCCACCCTGTCACTGAAGACGTGTAATGAGACTTTCAACTGGGCAACCTTGGTGTGCTGAGTGAGAGAATGTCTCAGGTGTCTGGATCTGGCATGTGTCATTGCAACATTTGTACTCCAGTTGGCCTCTGTGGATGGTAATGTATCAGGAAACATCATAGCCTCTGTGCAGAAGTAAATGGCTGGTATTCAGCACACACAACTCATCTTTATTATTTGAACAATGTAACTCTGCGTGTGAACTGTCAGGGTCCTCATATGTGTTGACTTTTCATGGACATTATCTGAGGTTGCTGGTTCGGATGGAGGCCACTTACACCATCAAACGCTATGGTCCAGGTCCACTGTCACACTTTGTAGTTTAGGCATTAATGAGGGCCAGACAACGGAAGGACCATGATTTAGCTATTCAAGGGTATATAAATGATGCAATACTATGTATTTGAGTACACATTGATGAGGCTAATGACAAATTAGTGTCTGAGGTACAAGAGGTTTTGGACAGCACATGTGGTCCATAGTTGGACCACAGGTATCTTTAGGGTGACCCACGGACAGGTGCCAGTCAGGCTGACAGGATGCTGGGTCAATCAGGAGCAAGTTATTTCAGTAATTACATGATCAGTGTTGTGACTAGGACTGGTCAGAGGGAGCAGTAGACAGTTGACATGTCACACTGTGTATGTCCTGTGTTGTTTTGAAGGTGACACATGAAACCATATACAGTGTTACACGGCAACATTAGTAGCAATGATTAATGATGTAATTGCCCAAATGCCAATATCTATGCTGTAGGAGGCATCAGCAGGGACGGGGCATGTACGTTTGGGTGGTGTGCATGGAGGGGATCACTGGTGTGGCCTCCATCAGTGTCTCACTAGTCCTGTCAGATGAGATTTGATGAAAATTTCCCTACAGTACCTTTTACAAGAGAATCAATTTACAGGTGATACCAGGCCTTAAAAACTCCAAGCCAGTGTATTATATGAGCTGAGTTCCATGCAGTGAGATGGCACTATGACAATGGTAGGCATAGGAAAGGTTGTGGCACACTGGATGACTCTTGTGAGTGTGTGTGTGTAGATGAGGGAATCTCAGTGTATACAAATCTGCATTCCAGGGACCTCTTCAGACAGGTGGGGTGTGACCAGCCGCAGGTGTGTGTAATGTTTTTAGAAAAGGGCTGACATGTAGATGGGTAGTGATGTGCTGGATGCTTGTCATAGGTGTAGCACTTGTGCTGTGTATGTTCTGCTTATGTGTAACTCTAGTGACAGATAGTCATTGCAAAGATAGTAAGTATTTGGAATTACTGTTGCCAAGAGTCTGGTAATACATTCCTGTTCCTGAAGCATAAGCATGTGACCTGGCTGATGTCTGAGGCCTGTTTTCCCCTAGTTGAGTGATGGTTTTTTAGTTGTGTGCCATCTGCTGCGATGATCCATGTTTCCTACATGTATGTGTGTCATATGTGTGGTCCTCAGCTATTGCCCTTCAAAGGTGAACTGTACAGGATGTCTGTCATTTACGTTGTGTGTGTATGTGACCATTGTATGGTGGCCATTACATTTGTAGTGTATTTTTCTGTGTCCTGATTGTTATATCATTATTGCTGAATGAGACGACATTCTTCTTCTGATATTTCAAGCTAAAGGTGGGCAGAAATGAATAGGCCAAACCATAATGTGGTGTTTGTTATCAGTGTTTATTTACAATAGTGCATTAAGTGGTGATGTTGATAATTATGAAAAGAAATTATTTACAATCTGTTGGCGCCTACGCACTCCAGCAGCCGTGTTTGGTTGTTCCCCCTCCTGTTGCAGGCCAGCATCCTCCTATTCTTCGTCTTCAGGCATGTATGGGTCTGGTTCGAGGAGGGGAATGTTCCTTTTGACACAAATGTTGTGCAATATTGCACATGTGAGGATGATCCTACAGACCATCTCGGGGGAATATAGTAGGCTACCACCAGTGATGTCGAGGCAGCGGAACCTTGACTTGAGGATCCCGAAGGTCCGCTCGACAATGCTGCGTGTCCTGTTATGGGCGTCGTTGTATGCCCGCTCTGCAGCAGTACTCGGGTTCCCAAATGGTGTCATTAACCATGTCTGGATGCCATACCCCTGATCAGCTGAAAGAAAAAAACAGAATGGGATCATGTTGATGTAGCTTGCATTATTGAAAAGACCGTCCATGGCAGTAGTTGTCTTGTGTTGTCTGTGACTCTTTTGTGTACTGATGTGACATCCTATACTTGTAGGCTATACCATCTGCATTGTGTTTTTACCTTGGCTGAGCACGTGTTTGTCTGCTAACCGTTTGTCATCAGCATGTTTGGTGATTTTCAGTGCAGTGTGCCCTCCCTAACATTGTGACTTGTGATACAGGTGTCCTTGTGTCTTCACTTGGGGTGAGTAGATAGTTCAATGTAGAGTTTAATTTATAAGTGTTGTTAGCGCGTTCATATGGAAGTACCCTGGACATCCCATACCTTTAGACTTATGCAATGTATTAATGTGAAGGTCATTGTGAGACTTACAATTTGCAAGGTGACATTTCGGCAACCACACTCATTGATGTCTTCACATTAGGCTGTACAGTAATTTCCGATGTGTGACAGGCTCAATGGTGAGTTAAGAAACATGGCTAGTGATGTCAGGACCTCAGTGTGTTCCTGTTGACATGTTGCTGTTGTGGTGTATGTGTTGTGTGTCCTAGAGGGTTGCTGTGCAGTGTGTATATAAGTAGGTTTTTGTACTTACCAACAAGTAGTCCATTGCCATACCGTCCATCCTGGAAGTGTTGGTTGATGGTAGAGTGACGGAAGATGAAGGAGTCATGTACAATCCCAGGATATTTAGCCACGATGTTGGTGATCAATCCCTGGTGATCGACTATGGCCTGCACGTTGATGGAATGTGTGTGCTTCCTGTTGCGGTAGAGGTGTTCAGTCGCAGCAGGTGGCACAAGGCGTACATGTGTGCAGTCGATTGCACCAAGGACGTGTGGGAAGCCACTGATTGCATAGAACCCCTGTTTAGTTTCCTGCTGCTTCTGCAGTGTGTTAGGGAAGCAGATGTGGCGGGGTGTCAGTTGAATTATGACATCCAGTACTTTTGGCAGAAATGCGGAGATTGATGGTTGGGATATTCCGTCAACCAGGGCACCAGTTGTTTGAAATGAGCCACTTGCCAGCATGTGAAGTACGGCAAGCAGCTTTGTTTCTGTTGGTATGGTGCGGGGTGTCACCAAAGTGGGGGCCAACTGCTGTTCAATGTTTCGCAGCAGCTGATGGATGGCCTGCCAGTTCAACCGGTACCTCTGGATGATGTCGTGTTCCCTGAGGCCCTGAAGGGTTGTTCTTGGGCGGAATATCCTCTCCTGCCTTCTGCGCTGCCTTTGGGGTCCCTGCTGGTGTTGTTGTAGCTGCTGTTGTTGCTGCTGGGCTCTGCGTCTGCGTGCAAGCTGGATAAGAATCACCTCCATGTCTCCCTGTTGCTGCTCTGCTGCTCTGCTGTTTGTTCTGTGTGTTCTGATTAAATACAGGTGTGTTTGCCCCATTTTAACGCCTGCCCTTACCCACACGTTAAATTTTGACGCAAATCGGGCTGTGCGTCATTTTCTGGCTCCGCCTCCCGGCCGAGCGTCATTTTTGCCCGGAAGCATAAATACGACGCACGGCCGTTTGCGTCATTTTTTGGACGGGAACGCCAACCCTGCATATCATTAATGCAGGGTGGGTTGCCGCATCCAAGAAATGACGCACACAGCGGAATTTTGACGTCCACGGGCTCGGGCGTCAGAGTTTAAATATGGGGCAACGTTTGCGCTGATTGTGCGTCAAATTATTTGACGCACAATCGGCGCAAACGGAGTATAAATATGCCCCTGTGTCTCTAGGACAGTGGCAACCATCTTGTGCCCCCCCAGTCCAGAATCCTGAGTTGTGGCACAACACCTCAGACAATGATGGTCCTGGAACCAGTAGTAGAAGGCATCCTGTGGCAAGGGCACAGGCGCGTGGGTTAGGGTTGGTGGAAGGGATGTTGTGTGCCTCCAGGGTGAGGCCACTGGGGATGCTCCTGGCTAGGGCTCCATTAGCTTTGGGGGTCTATCAGGAGTCCCAAGGTGTGGTGGGCCAGATACTTTCCAAAAGCCAGGAGATCAAGCAGCTGCAGAGGGACATCCATAAAGATATGCTTCAACAGTGGGAGACCACAATACCAACCTAACCTCCCTAACAGGGTGTTGAGGTACATTAACAGTAACTTGATCAGGGATCATCAGCAACAGTCTACCCCTTCCTTTGGCGCAGCAACACCATGCCCTTTTTCATCGATGCCAGCCACTGGAAGGGGAGCCCTGTAAAGGAAAGAACCCCTACCAGACACCGATTCCTCTGTAGCAGCAGCTCCCCCCCAACACAAGCGGGGATGTCCAGCTAAGAATCCAGGAGGTGCAGATGGCCAGACACCGACCACTGCCAGCAAGTGACTTCTTTCTGAAGGAACTTCTTTGTGTGTCACATGTTTACTCGGTTGAGTGTTATTTCTTCAACCACATTCCATTTCGATGGGAGTAGTATACTGGACTTTGGACTTCTAATACTGTCGCCTCTACTACAATGACTTCATCCACCATGACTGAACCCTTCACGTTATCTTTTCCATCATGTGCCTTTTGTCAATCCTATGCACAAATTCACAAAAAATACCACCTATCACAAAGTTTGTGTCTGCTTGCCACTGTTTCAATTGTTGCTATGTAGAGATGAAAGACCATGTGAAGCAAATGATGAACACACAAGATACTTCTGCCAGTGAGGATGTGTTACAGGTACAGTGTCCTGTTAAGGATTGCAACCAACACACACAAACACATTGGTACAAGTGTCTGGTAACACCAAACGTTTATTTCACTGTACAGAACATAGGAGGCCATATGTCTAGAATGTCTAAAATTAGCTGACATATATTGTGTCAAGGTAGATATACAGAGGTACAGTCCCCCATATCACAGAAAGAAGGGCCTTGTCAGGCATTGTCCTGTAGAATTGGAAAACAGAAAAGTGCATAGTGTCATCAGCTTGAGCATTATCACATACCAAAACAAAATTATCCAACATAACATAACCCAAGGTACAGACAGAGGGCAGGACAACAGTCCATGATCACAGGTCCATCATTTTTTGTTTCTTCTTCAAAGAGAGAATACAAATACATTTCATGTACGCCAGGTATTGTATGGCGGTTAGAGTTACAACATGGGGAGTGTATCACTTCTGCGCTCCTTTGCTTTCCAGATATTTTGGTTGGTGGTAACTCCAGTCTCTATTAGCAGCTAGGATTTACATTTAGAGCTAAGTTGGTGGTATAGAATATGGCTATATATTACACACCACCGGTTTACAGGGCGGTTATTAGCATGAGATGGATAATACATCATTACGTCTTTTTGTTAGGTGGCTGCCGTACATCAGACAGAAAAAAGGAGTTAAGATTCAGCATACATTTAATAGACAACAACAATACAGTAACAGAACAAGAACTTTGGTTAGAGCCTGCCCCTGTCACCCATTCCACCACACACCCTGAATAGATCTTACGTCTAAGCTCGGACATTCAGTCAAGGCACACCGGCGCACCACCACAATGCCCCATGTTGCTTTTCCTGTCCAGCTTGCCACCCAGCCTGGGCGCTGTCAATCCAACCCTTCAAGCCAACTCAGCAACCCTCTGCTAGCACAGTCACTGCATGTGCCGCATCTGCGTCAATCATTACTCCTGCTCCTGTAGTTCCTGCAACATTGCCTCCCAGCTAGAGGCCAAGGGAAATTTCCGTAGTCCCACGTGATCTTCCCTCCACAGCACCACCCTTTCCGCTTATGCCCATATCGCAAATTACCTCCTCAATGTTTCTATCAAAGGGGGCTCTGCAGATTTTCATCTCTTGGTGATGAGCTGCTTAGCCTTCTATAGGCCCGGATCTAGAAACCTCGTTGACGCTTTATGCTTTTTAGCTCTGGGAAAAGGCCCAAGATATATGCCTCCCATGTGGTCAGCTGCGGGCGTGTCGTGTACTCCGACTGCTGTGCCAACACTGCATGCCAATAAGTACCTAATGAGGGACAGGACCATTACATCTACAGCAGATTGGCTGCCACTAACGTGCAATGAGGGCATGCTGCATCTGTGTGCTGAAAGTATTGCTTATTCTTCACTGATGTAAGGTACGCCCCATGTAGGATACAAAATTGGATCAGACGAAAGTGCGCATTAAGCAGCACATTAATGTGGCTCTTCAAAGCAGCTGCCCATTCCTTGTCAGTACAGGGCCTATCCTGCTCACCCTCTCAGCCAGGCCGCAGCGAGGCACAGGCTTGTATTGTGTGTGTTCGGAGTTTGTCTGTGAGCCATCGTACTAAATGGCTTCCATGTCCCATAACATGCAAGTATTGTGTCGGAAGGTGCATTGGTAGTCCAGCGGACGTATGTACTGTAGATTCACCAATCTTAAAAAGCCTGGTCCAAAACTCAACTGGCACAGCACCATAAACAGGAAGAGCCATTCCAGTCCAGCAGCAGGCAGCCCACATTAGGCTAGTCCTATATGGAGAACCTCGTTAACCGAAACAGGCATCTGATGTTTAGGGAAGTGCTACGCCTTGGCATAAAGCCGTTCTGGTCAGCGTGGATCAAGCGAGGTACCATTGGTGACAGCCACATAGCTAACAGTTTAGCCAGGATTTTATTGTCTCTACTATGCATCGCCAAGGGCCTGTATGACCCCAGCTCCACTGGGTTCCTGTCCGGCTTAGGGAGGGAGATCAGCAGTGCCTCCTGTTGGGAAGCTGTCAAGGATGCCGCCGACAAGGCTTCTTCGAAGAGCAGCAGTAGGCGAGGTGCAATCATAGAGGAGTATGCCTTGTAAAATTCCAGTGGCAGACCTTCAGGGCCTGGGCTTTTCCCAGTGGCCAACGCACTTATGCAATCCTGCATCTCTGCTGAGGTTAATGGTTTATCTAATTCTGCCGTTGCTCATCTGTGAGGCAGGGCAGTGTAAGTAGGGAGAAAAACTCTGTACATGTTGCCTCTGCCCTCCATTGGAATAGGGTGGTGTAGTAACGTGTCTGCTCATCATGTATCTCACCCTGTGTGTACAATGTGCCACCTGTCACCGAGAGTAGCTTTAAAATACAGGTGCACACCTGCTCTTGTCAAATCAACCAGGCCAATAGCCTGCCGATCAGTCA
The DNA here is from genome assembly GCF_031143425.1 of Pleurodeles waltl. Classification (NCBI taxonomy): domain Eukaryota; kingdom Metazoa; phylum Chordata; class Amphibia; order Caudata; family Salamandridae; genus Pleurodeles; species Pleurodeles waltl. The sequence continues at coordinate 684,001,560 of NC_090442.1, forward strand.
GCCGCAGGGTGCATAAGTGCCGAATGAGCTGCATAATTAGGACAGCGCAATCTCTCTACCAGAGTTAAGTGTTCAGTCCTCTTATTTGTTAGCGTGCATGTCCCCTGAGAGTCCCAGATGGCAATTATTTTGTGTTTTCTCCACTCGGGTTAGGTCATGTTCAATGGACATCCGCATGTTCCCTTGTGCACCCAGGCTGTGCACTCGTATGTAACCAGAATGCATCCCATTCAATGAGACCGGACGAGGCAGTAGTACCATTATGATCAAAGTACTCGGCAAAGGCTGTGCCAAGCGACGCCCTTAAGGGCGCATCTTCTAGCATTTCCGGCCGCAGTCTGCAGGTGGGAACAGCAGGGATGGATGTGTCCCATCCTATTTGTAGGATTTGAGGATTATGGTCGGAGTGTGTGCAGCCAGGGTAGTCCGTCTGTAACATCGCGGAGCACAGGTTGTCTCAACAAAGCGTTCTATCGAGTCACACATGTAGCTGGTGCGGGGTTTAAAAAAATGCATAAACTCTGAGCGACACATTTTGGTGTCGCCATAGGTCTACCAGTTTCCACTTTTGGAGCCACTCACTCGATAGGCTGGGGGGAAGGACCGGTCCAGGACAGGGTCCAGGATGGTGTTAAAAATCACCTCCAACAAGCCACGGAGGAGGGAGTGGACTCCAGACAGTCTGTGGAGAAAAGAGGCCTGGTCTGTATTAGGTGTGTAAAGAGACCCCAGCAGTAGCTCCCTCTACTTGTCCCCACACAAATACAAACCATCCCTCTGTGTCCGCTTCCCAATCCACCATCACAAATGGGGTGCCTGGTCTAATCCAAACAAGGGCCCCTATTTCATATGAGGAGAAATTAGTCACAAATAGTCGTCCTAGCCAGCGCAGCTGTAACCTGGTGCCCTCCAACAGCGTAAGGTGTATCTTATGCCTCTTAAGGTATGAATAAATGGAATACATTTGCGCCGGCATCTGTATACCTCTCATGTTCCACGTGAAAAATTAGTGGGGGCCATAGTTGAGTGAGCGGAAGAAAATCTCTGAGCCCACTACTTTTCAAAGCAGCAAGCACTGCAGGATGTTCCAGCAAGCTGTGGAGGGGAGAGGTACAGCAAGGGTCCAGACACCAGCCAATAACCAGCGAACTCAGCAGAAAACAAACAACAGCCAAAGTATTAACACAATGAAATACCATTTGAGCAGAGGTTCAACAGGTATCTACCCAAACCATCTAACTCACCTATTCAGCATAACTAGCACTGGAAAAGAAGGTACTTGCAAGTGAAGGGGTAAGAGGGGGTCTTTACTTCATCCAGTACGCTCAGCGGCAAAGTCCCTGATACGTCTTATGTTCAGACAGAGACCAGGCAGTCGCATGGCGCTAATCTGCAGCTACTCCACACGCCACCCCTCCACCCCCGACAGAAAAAGGGAGGAGGGGGGAGAAGAAGACCCAGCAGCGCAGTGTGTTAAGTGGGGGGACGAAGCAAAGCGGTTAGCGCGCAGTGCATCCCAAGCCATCCACTCCACATTGCAGAACAATAAGTGTCAGAAAAATCAGAGCACAGCATCATTACAAGTCTAAATCATGTCATCTGCCATTGTAACAGTAGGTAAAGTCATGGACCTGGTGCCTGAGAGGTTTCTGCCGAAAGGGTCACTGTCTGTATCAGAATCATTGAGTTTGTTTTCAGTATCTGAGATCATCATTGGTTCCCTGATAGCCTCAGCAGTCTGCAGTGTGCGCCGCTGTTCCTGAATGATCTATTCCAAATTCGGGGCATGGCCCTGTCGTACAGGGAATGGTCCAAGGTGTTGGCGGCTCCCAGGTCTACGAGGTTTCGGGTTCCATTGTTCCACCCGTTCTGCCATTAATTCTTGTTGGTTGACTAACCCCACCAACTTTAGCCATTTCCATGCCGCCTTAGGGGTATTGAAAAAGCATGTCTTCCCTTGCATTACAACTCTCAATCTGGCAGGGAAGAGGAGGGAGTATGTTAGTCTGAGTGCTCATAGTTTACGCTTCACAGACACATAGGACCCCCTCCGACTTTGCACTTCAATAGTGTTGTCTGGAAACATCATCATCTTAGCATTATCTACTTGGAGACCCGGGAGCGAGTTCACCACTCGTAGTATGTCATCTCTGTCTACAAAATGGAACAGGCAGACAGGAATGGTCTTGGGTCTGCACTTGGCGGCCGGGGTCTCGTCGGGACGCGATGGGCACCTTTAACTGAAAAGAATGGCATAAGTGCGTCTGCTGGGACCAGTTCATGTAAACCTTTTTCTACATAGGAGACAGCATCATCCCCTTCTGTTCCCTCCGGAAGGCCCACCACACTAATTTTGTTCCGCCTTGTGCGTCCAGCGGCGTCTTCTGCCTGGTGCTCCAGCACCATAACCCTGTCGGTTAATTCTCGCAGTGAGGCGTCCATTTGATTAGTCTTTGGAGCGAGATCCAAGTAGTCGAGTTTTGTCCAACAGGTTATGGTGGGCGGCGTGTCATAGGTTGAAGTCAATTGTTACTTTGTCTCTTTTATTTTCCAGCAACGTTTGTGTCTGATCAAGGGCTGCACCTATGTGCGCCACAGCTGCCAGTCACGCATCTAGTTTGTGACCATTGGAGGCTAGGGCATCAAGTCTTGATGCCTGTGAGCTGTTCCCTGACTCAGAGTGGAGGTGACCCATTGCAACAGCAACAGGGATCTGGTTGCCCCATGCCACAATACCGGAAAGGCAGTAATGCAGCAGATTCATTGTGATTTGTTGGGTGCACAGCTTCTACCACTCTTGCTTTCTCAGCTTGACCCACTGTGGCAACCGCACAATGGCGGGCAGTTCAAGGATACCGTCCTGCTGGAGGTGCACTTCATCAGGGAGGTGGGCCCTATAGTGCGGGAAGTCCAGTGCGCGGGGAGCCCACTTGTCTGCGCTTTATGTTTTTCTGCAAGCGCAACAGCATGAGCAGCTCCACACTCCAGTGTCCCCTACCTCTGAATGGCTTCTGCAGTCTCTACGTTGCTCTCTCCAGCTGAGGCAGACATGGAGCCAAGGACTACGTCTTGCTGCAATACCAATTGCCGCTATGGTCCCATCTTCCATGAGTTGCCCTCACCAGGGGTTTTCTTAGGGCTGCGGTCGTTTCCTCTGGTTTTCTGTACATCTCAGCCATCCACAAGATTGCGCGGCCGAAGATTCATTCTGCGGGGGGCATGCAGTGTTAATAGTGCATAGTGCGTCACCACAACCAGGGCTGGTAACATCCTCATTGGCTGCCCAGCCCCCAGGGGACTTCTGCTTCATCAGTTCACAAGGAAATAGAGGAGGGGAAGGAGGGAGTGGAGGCACAGGGCCTGCGTGCAGGGCTTGGAGCGTTTAGTCTGACAAGGCCCCGGCATGCAAGTCTCCTCATAGGTCCACACCTGTCCCGCACCACCACCCTCCCCCGGGGGCCTGCTCACTGACTCTCCACCGTCCTCCAGCCTCTTGTCACGCTGTTGCAGGTCCCGGGTAGGGGCCCCGTCCAGCCTCCACCTCGTGACATCTCAGTGTGGCATTTCTTGCTGCCTCCGTCAGCCGCATGCGTGAGGGCCGTGACGCTCCTCACCGTCGGTGGCTGCATCCGGTGTCCCCCCTCCTCAGCCAGGTATGATCTGGTCCCTAGGGTGACGCAACACCCAACATTGGTGCCACAGCGCCTCACTGCCCGTCTACCTGCTAATAAATGCTGGGTCAGCGGGTTGTTGTGCGGAGCACTTCTAAACCTCGATCGCCATCTTGGCAGGCCAAGCCACACCCATCAATCACAGGTACATCATAATCTAATGATCATGCATCTGATGGTATGACACGTTAGTGTTATAGCACAGGCACTGTGGCTTGCAATGAAGAAATAAATCTACTGCTACCTACGGGTCGTACAAGAACAATGTTTAGCCTATGTGAAGGGTGACTGCCTGGCTTGCACTTGATGACTACATATTTCATGCCCACATAATCACACACATGATGCTATCAGCCCAACACAGCACAAAAAACAAGTACATTGAGCAGTTCAGACCTTCCACCCAAACACTGTTCCAGCTGCCTTGGCACAGGTCTTATACACCCCATGTCTGTGACCTACATTACCTGGGACAATTCATGATCACTTCCTATACTGGAGCAGCGTCAGATTCCTGCCAATGTCAGAAATCCGAAATCCCCACATGAGGATGTCATAGTGAAGATACATATACAAAGACAAAACAAGGGGCATAGATTTGAAACATACCTACTACGCAAGTCACTTAACAAGCATCTGACAATGTCACACTGTAAAGAGGCTGACACAAACAAAGCAGCTACATCAAGATAAGGATATGTCAAATGCTAATTCTAAGCACACTTTTCCTGAGTATTGCAGAGAATTAGCTCCCCAGTGTTTTGCCAAAACACATTACTCCACACATTCTGATAACTACAGTTCTTCTTACAGTAACAGTCATTATATCACATGATATACTTACATTCAAGAAAAGTAGCGGTTGATGAGATCTTCCCACAAGTCAGCTCCTTCCCCTTCACAACTATCATCCTCCCTCAGCACTTCAGGAGGCTTACGAGGTGACACTGCAGGCGCCCTCTCCTCTGGGATGTATGTGATATTCCCCTGCATGGCAATGTTGTGGAGCATGCAGCAGGCCACAAAGATCTGACACACTTTACCAGGTAAGTAGAGGATGGCTCCACCAGTGTGGTCCAGATACCTTATTCTCTCCTTCAGGATCTCAAAAGCCCACTCCACGACCAGCCTTGTTCTTACAAGGGCCTCATTGAAGCGGACTTCCCCTGGCGTAGTTGGATTCCTGATTGGCATCAGCAACCAAGGACGGTTTGGGCATGCAGAGTCTCCTATTAAGGAATGAAACATATGCGCAACTATGAGTCCCTCTTTTCAAAATTGTTGCACCAGACATTGTATAACACAAATAGGACAGATGTTACTTACCAACCAACCAGCACTCTCTGGGTACAGTTGTGACATCAGCTGAGGGATCGTGCTGTTCCGCATAGTGAAGGCATCATGGACTGAGTTCGGATAATGGGCACAGACTTGTAAAAATGTGTAGGTCCACCAAACATACAACTTAGATGTTGATGGAATGGAAGTTCTACCTGTTGCGGTACACTTGTTCATTGGCATGCAGTGGAACCAAGCCAATATGTGTGCCATCAATAGTCCCTGCCACATGTGGGATGGATGCAAAGCCATAAAGGTCAACCTTGACATGGGCTAAATCCTCAAGTCGGTGAAAATGGATATAGCTGTCCAGGTGTTTCAACATTGCTGAGAGGACATCCTTCAATACCAGACTGAACATAGGTTAGGACATACCACCAGTTTGGGCCACTGTATGTTAGAAGGACCCAGTGGCTAGGATGTGTAACACTGACATGACTTGTACAATGGGTGATATGCTGGTTGGATAGCTAACAGCTGCAATTAGATCTGGTTCCAACTGATGACATAAGTCCACTATTGTTTGCTGATTCAGATGATAGAGGAGTATGACGTGGCATTCTTCCATGGTCTGAAGGGCTGGTGGTGGATGACAGACAGGTTGTGGTTGCATGCTCCCTCTCCTGGGTACCTGTATATGAGAAGAAATAAGTTGTGAAATTAGTCACTAGTCATTTTAAAGCCCAATCCCAGCATTCAGGCCTCTAAAAGGTTGCTGCCTGACCTACTCCACTGGACATTATGAACTGCCCATGACTGCCAGCGGAAGTCGTCATGGCAGTTGCGCCCTTGGCAGACACCGCCATAGGCTAACACTTTTGCCAGTGGTGGTCATGGGCCAATAGCTGTGTCTGCCAGCGGTGACGACTGTGCACATGGCAGACATGACTGCTATGTTCTGCAGATTCCCTCACTTGATTCCTGTCACTGCTGCCAGCTGGGAGCAATTGTGCCACATCCAGCAAGTGAGAGGGCCCTAGCCTTCTCACCAGAGGAGTTGGGGAGGCTGGTTACTGAGGTCCTACCCCTGTATTAACAACTCTATGGTACATGTCGCATCAATGGGAGAGTCAATGTGCAGGTATTGATGGCCAGTGCCATTTGTTGAGTTCATTCATGTTGTGTGTGTTTTCTTTCTTCCCTGATCCACCTTGTGTTTGATGCCAAGAACAAGATAAGGTGACATTATAACCATTCACTGACATCACTCTCTAATGATTGTTGTATATGTGAGACAACATGTATGTACGTGGCAGAATGAGGTGAGCATGCATGTTGTAGTTGTCAGTTGTGAGTAATGTGAGCTATGTGTATGTTACCACAGAGTTTTCTTCACACATCTGCCCTTGCTAGACTGTTTGCAAAGCATGTCATCTCTCTCTGCCCTTCAGGTTGGCACACACATCACATGCTGCCAATTTGCTTTGGCTACATGACGTATGTCAATGCATGGAAGCAATGGGAATGTGGGGTCATGTGGATTATGTCTGCTCAACCTTAGAGACCAGGGCCTTTCAGTTCTATCTCCCATTATGGGTCCTAGTATTGGCTGGGAGTGAATCACTGTGGCTATGCAACTGTGGCACTGTGCCTACTCCCTGTACCCCTGCAGGTCCTGTCTGGTGCTAATATTAGGCTGTTTTGTATGCCTCATTCCTTTTATCAGATTGGTAATGGGTACAGGGGTGGGTTACTGATCTGTGACAGATGTGCTGTTCAGATCATTGGCAATGTATGTCTCTGACTCCTGATGTCCCTTACTCCCACAGCCCTGTTGTCACCTTCATACATGTTATATTTGTCTTGTGTAGGCTCATGGCATAATTGACATTTCCACACTGAAGACAGCGTGTTGATTCCTGGGTGACCATGATATGTGACTCAGTAGCTGGACAATGCAGGCCTGGACAATGCAGGCCTGTGTCTGTTGAATGCCATCTCAGTAGGATGGACACATATGTCCAAATGTGTGTTCTGTGATACAGATGTATAACACAGAACCCCACCTCCTTATGGGCATGAGTCTGCATTTGTAATTGCAAATACCCACACATGGAAAGGTTAGACACTTTCTGTACCTCCCATGCTAGTCTATTCATTGTCAATTATGTGTGATGCTTGAGTTTGTACTCTGGCAATAGCCTGTAGGAACTGTATGCCGGGAGCCATTCTCAGAGAGAGTGAATGTGTTGGTCCATTCATGCATAAGGGATCTACCTTTCAGAAGCCACAGACGTGTGATGTGTCTCATAGTGGCGCACATCTCATGTTGCTAGAGCATGTTCCTCAAGATGTCAGCCAGCCTGTCTAGTAATTGTAGTGCCTGAGCAGGGTGGTGGGTTGGACTATAGATTGGGATATGTATGTCTGTAGTCACGTTCCTGTACTTATTGGCTTGTATGTGTCACACGGGGGGAGTATTGACAAATTTGGAAAGTTCCAGCTTGATGTCACTGACATGTATGTGACTCAACCATTTGTGTTGAAACTTGTGATCATGATTTCTTGATTTGTCTTTTACATCCATGCAGGTCAACACCCATCAAAAGAAAGTGATATGGAGAGCCATTGCCAAGTGCAGACCCATGGGTCCACACCCTGTGGAGCGCCCTCTGCAGAAAGAGTTGAGAGGACCTAAGACGCTGGGCCCGGAAGACTGCAGAGGCCTAGCTGGGGATATCCTCCCAGTGTGGATGGGGTGCCCACCAGACCATGAACCTCGCTAATGGCCTGCATTCTAATGGCCTATCCAGAGCTTGATGGGCATTTGAGACAGCACAGCAGCCCCAAGAGGATGAGTAAAGGGCATATTCTTGCCTATTACATTGAAACGCGATTGAGTGAGGTTCTGACTGCTCCCTCTGACAATCGGGGATGAGCCTTGTGTCACAAAGTAGATGACAGATTGCTTGTGTTGACATGTCATTTGATTTATACTGATGTACCTTGCTTATTGTACCAGGGACCTAGGACAAAACTGGGTGGAATCCTAAAACCACTTGTTCTGAAAGTACCACATGTGGCTGTGTACAGTTATCAATCATGTACTGTTTGTGGTTGTAGTGTGTGCATTTCTATGTTACAAACCACTACTCCTCAGTTTCCAGGCCAAAAGTAAGTAGGTTTTGGATCACTGTCCTCAGCCATGTGTCTGTGTAAATATGTATGTTGGCATCTGCCACCCAGAAGCGTGTTTTCTATAGTGTATGATGTGTGCTGGTGCCTCACTGCAGTATGTAATGTGAAGGTGTCCAACATACATGTGACAGGGCTTACCTTGTTCTTTTGATGCAGGTGCAGATCCCTACTCTTCCTTGGTACTTGAGGAATGTCCATTGATATGTATTATATGCCATCCCTGTTGCCAACATTCCTTGTGCTACATATCAGGATGCATCCTTTTTTTGTTTAGGAAAGATTTGTAAGCTACAGTTTCATGCATGGTCTGCCTATGTAGATGGGGTGAGGTCTGTATTCCCTCACATATATGTGCATGTCACACTGTTTGTGGAATGGTACATTTACAATGAGGTTACATTTCAGGTTGTGCCACATGCAAGAAGTGTGTCATCATTGTGTTTTGGCTGACATATTCCCTCATGTGTCATATTATATCATTTGGTATGTACAACTGCAGTAGCAATGAAGGAAATGACAGGTAGGCCTAGTGTTTTGAGCCACAATATAAATAGCTATGACCTTGATGTTGCATTAGGTGGAAAAATATGTTGCACATTTCTAATGGTTAAGCTATGTTCCCTGACTGTTGGCATGCGCTATGGAGTGACTACCAGTTATGTTTTGGAGAAATGTGTTTGAGTACAGGCATGCATCTATTGACAGACATCAGGGTTTGCACTGTCAAGATGGGGACAGTGATGTAGCTTCTCATTGGGCAACCTGTTGAGGGTCTTCTACAAGTCCTTGCAACTTCTGTGTCTCTCCAACATGTAAAGGACTAATGGTTTCTACTGAAGCACTCAGAGAAAGTCATTTGTTAAGGGTGAGAGACATTAGTGGTGATTACCCTGGCGCATGCTGAATCATTGTATTGTGTATTTTAAGGACATCTCTCCCTGACATATTGGACATGTTGTCTACAGTGTTCATTTCCATGCCACGTGTGACCCATCTAGGTAACATTAATACACTCTTCTTGACTGTAATGGGACTAATGTCACATGGTGAAGTGTACATTGTAGATATGTTTGCAGTGTGACATAGATATGCTCTTGTCACCTTCTCCAGGCTGGTGTAATTTTCTCATCTACATGTTGAATTTTGGAGCATTATTTCTTATTGTTGGGTCATTATGTATGTGACAAATATATGTGTGCATGGCCTTGTGTGGGATGTGTGGAAAGGGACTTTGCGTTGGCCTGCTATTGAATGCCAACAGGTGACTGAGGTCTGCTCCATGGGATACAGCATTGAGGGTGAAGAGGTTTCCTAGTTGTTGCCTGGTTATTGTAGTTGCACATATTCCGCCATGCAATTGTAGTTGCCTGAGATCCAGAATTTCTTGTGGCCAACTTTTATTAATTCAGATGGCATAAATGCATATGGAATGGCACATGCATGGGCCACTTAGGTGGAGTTACTTGCTGGGGCCTACTTGACATCATGGCAAGGTTTACTAATCAGAGTTGTTGTTCAAGTTTGATCATAGACAAGTGGTGACCCTATTCCTCTTTGTACTGGCAGCATCAGCAGGCAAGTGGCGGAGATGGGGCAGAGCCAAGTGGGGAAGCATCTGGCCACAAGACCTTGGGTCAAGACACCACTGACAAAGAGGGACCCAGTGGCCTGGAGGGCAAGGGGGTGCCACGGAGGAGACCAGATCTACATCCTCAACATCATTGGATTCTTCCTCCGGTGGCCACTACCTAGTGGTAGCAGACTCATTGGGGAATACCCATGTATCAAACTTGTCCATTCTATTACCAGCCTCCCTGTTTCTCCCCACCCATTTGGCCATTCCTGCTCACGCAAGAGTGTGGGCATCTCCTCTGCAGGCACCTTTTCCCCAGCTCCTGTTACCACTGCTGCCCATAGTGAGGAGGCCATTGACCTCCTGAGGAGTATATCTGTGGATCAGTCTGCCATTGTGAATGCCATCCAGGGACTGGCTACCCAACTCCAACAAACTAATGCATTCCTTGAAGGCATTCATGGTGCAGTGTCTGGTCTACAGAGATCTTTTCAGACTCTAGCCTCCTCACTGACAACAGCCAGTCACCCCTTCCTTACGCCCCCCCAACTCCCTCTTCCCAATCCAAATCCTCCCTTCCCCTACCTACCCAAAGCACACAGACAGATCCACAGGCATCCACATCAACAGTCAACAGGAGCACACACAAACATAAGCACCACAAAACACACCGGCACACACACAAACAACAACCACAACAAAGGTCACAACTTCCCTAGACACCCTTACCACCTTCACCATAACACAAACGACATCTAGCATACCCACAAGCACCACACCAACAGTCAGTGACACACCCACCATACACATTATACCCAGAGACACCACTCCAGCAGAGCCCCAGACATCCACCAAAGAACCATACCTGCAGGCACCACAACAACACACACACACATCCTCTATTCTATTCCCTAGCACCTCCATCTCCTGTATACCTAAGACACACAAACACAATCACTCACCCATCCAACAGACACCCACCACAAGTATACTTCCCAGAAGCATGCACCCACGACGACCACACCAACACAGACTAAGACCACTCACTCTACCTCCAAACCCCGACCCCCTTCTGAAAACCATTCCTCTGTTTTTTCTTTGACCTAGTCCTTTGTCCTGTTGCCTCCATCCCCGTTTCAAACGCAAGAGGAACACACCCAGTTCCCAGCCCATCCCTTTCACCTCCAAGGCCTCCCCTACCCACCTACAAGCACCCATACCTCTCCCCCACAAGAAGAAGCCCATCCCTCCTAAAAAACAGACCACCCCTCCAAAGTCCAACCCCCTTCCCAAATTTGACCCCCCAGATAATCCCTGAGGTGCCTGCCTGCCTGCTTGATGTCCTTTCCTATGAAGGTTCCCTGGCAGCACTGAGAGTCAAGTGTGAGCACATAAATGTACATGGAAAATTTATTATGGACTGGACAATTGCCTTGGACACTTTCCATCTGTTTTTCAAATAAAACCAAAGAGTTGTTTTGTTTTGGGTAAACATGTGTCCTTCAATTGCTTTTCTACATTAATGTTGTTCCTTAGTGATTTGTGTTGTGTGCCTACAGTTGTGTGTGTTTCAACCTGATTGCTCATCCATTTGACTTTGTGAGCGGTGCTGTTGTCCCCCATCAGAAGGGTATATGTTGAGTGTATGGATAAGTGGGTGTAAATGAAATACGGTGTCATGGCATTGTGTACTGTTTGTTATGGTAACTATTTCATCTTGTGTTGTCCAATGTGAGCATGTATGGTGTTCGACATGTCCCCTTAATATGGCTTATGTGTTCCTCCAATGTGCGCCAGGTTGCGTTTTGTTTGTGAACACATGGAGTGTCTTCAGTTGTGCTATCCCTATTTGCAATGGACTGTGCATGTGCCCATTTAGGTCAGTCACCCAGGCCTTAGTCACAAGGAAGCTTGACTATGGCAACGCTCTCTACACTGGCACCACGATGAGCAACATCAAAAAGCTGCAACTCATACTGAACGCCACTGCCAGACTTGTCCTTAACCTCCCACGGCAAGAACATATCTCCAGGCACCTGAGGACCTTCCACTGGCTCCCAATAGAAAAACAAATCACCTTCAAGCTACTCACCCATATGTACAAAGCCATACACAATGTCGGACCGGCCTATCTGAAGCACTGCGTCTTCTTCAACACCCCCGCCAGATCCCTCCACTCCACTCAACTGCCGCTGGCCACTATCCCTCGCATTCAAAAAACCTCTGCTGAAGGACGATCCTTCACCTACCTGGCAACAAAGAGCTGGAACAACCTGCCACTATACCTTAGGTGAAGCCCATCACTCACCATCTTCAGGAAGAACCTCAAAATGTGGCTCTTCAGCTGATGCTGCACCCTCCCCCCACAGCGCCTTGAGACACCCACAGGTTAGTAGCCGTGCTTTACAAACACTGATTGACTGATAGATTGAGGTGTATGCACCTTGCAGCTTCTTTATGTAGATGTATGTCTCATGAACTTCTAGTGGTCTGTGCTTTGGTAACTTGCACTTCCATATTGTTCAGATGGGCATTGCATTTGGGTCTCGTACTGTTTGTCCATGTGACACAAATAGGGCCACTTCCTGTGCACATGTGGCTTGAGTGGCATGTGCAGAGTGATATGTGTTTCATTGTGGCTTCATTCCCTGTGCGTTCCTGGTGGCCCCATGACTATTGTTCAGGTATTGTTAGCATAGTGCTCTTTGTCTATTTGTTTATTGTCCATGCCATTATCCTTCCATTGTTTTGTGATGTGTGTGATGTGTGTGTCTATTGCAGTGCTATTTAATGGTAGTGTTGTTTGTATTCCATGCCACATCAATACACATGTGTGTTGTATGTGACGACAGTCCCTGGCTAGAGTGGAATGTGAGTGTGTGAGTTGTATTTATATATGTGATGTCTGTGTGTTGGAGGTGATGTGTTAGACAATGTTGCATAGGCTTCACTATCCCTGTGCCTGAGATGTGTGGCTGTGTGTTTTTGTGTAGCGTGGCAGTCCAGTGTGGGTGGGCTGCCCAACTCAGCCGTACTATGACTCTGGATGTGTCCATCTTAATGTATGTTTAGGACGGTGTACAGGATGTAACCTGTACTTGATACCTGTTGTGTGCTCTCCATCTGATGTGGAGGACGGTGCTATGATCTGTTGTTAAAGTAAATGATACAGGTATGTGTGTGTACTTACGGTCGGTATTGCCCATAGCACCATTGACTTGTTGGTCCTTCAGCTATTATTAGCAGTAGCAAGATGTGCATGATGAGCTCAATGGCAACTCTAGACGTGTAAGGCTGCCAACTGGTGAGTGTCTCCTTTTATAGTGTTTGTTTCTACCTTCTGAGCCCTGGTGGTTGGCCCGCCATGGCCATATGGACAGTGTGCAACATCGTAATGTGTCTGTCTGAAACACTGACTCCATTGGCTTGTTTGTGCTGTCTTGTGACCGTGGTGGTCTGTGCTGCCTGGCGGTGGCAGCGGGACCCTGGTGCTCTTTGATCCATAGGCACACTACCATGGCAGGCCAGGGACCGCCAAACTCATAATGAACAATTCCCAGTCTTCTCTACTGCAAACAACTTAATTAAACATATCAATGTCAAACCTGGATGATGAATATGACCCTCAAAATGTGTTCTAAACCATCCACTCAGACATACACCATACGGGGTGAATAGCAACCCATCAGTATCCCTTTTATATAGGCTTTACTCCTGAATAAATAAAAAAAAAACAGCACCTACATGAACTCCTAAACTACATAAAACAACAAACTAATAACCACTATCCACAAAAAAGAATTGTAGACTTTGAACAAGCAATGGTTTAAACAATTCTAAAAACATACCCCCACATAACCATACATGCCTATTACTATCACTTTAATCAAAGTACATTGCTACACCTCCGAATATCCACACTATGGGCCTAATTGTGAGTTTGGCGGTCTTACCATACCACTGCCACAGTGGTCCCAAGAAGACTGCCATATTATGTGGTTTCTGTTGTGCTGGTGGTCTTGCTGCAGTGGTCTTCCGATGGAGATGGACTGTTACGCTAGGAATCACCATAGTCATGTGGAAGACCATACCATGATATCAGTGGGGTCCCCCTACAATGTTCTTGTTGGCTGACCAGTGGGAACATTGTGTTATGCGTTCCTGCTGGGCTGACCAGCAGGATCAGTGCTACGATACTGGCCTGGGCTCCTTTAGGGGAGCCAAAGCCAATATCATAACACACCAGCACCATTAGAATGCACACTGTCCCCTGGCTGTCCAACTGGCAGAGTTGTAATGCAGTGGTTGGACCACCACAGTTTCGGTGGTCCAACAGACACTGCGAGGCTTGTGGTCCTCGTAATCACTCCCTTGCTCTTCTGTAGTTGCAGACATTTCCTATTGTAACAAAAAATAGCAATCCACAAAAAGATGAAGAAAACAAATCCAAAAAGCTTTAAAAAAAAAAAAAAAAAAAAAAGAACAATTCAATCAAAATCCTTCAAAGCAATCCAAAGTCTTTAGGTTCAATAAAAGAAAAAGAAAAGGTGTTTTAAAAAATAGAACTGCTCCAGGAAACTCAAAAAAAAGAAATCTAAGTAAAAGCAATTGGTTTATAATAAACCAAACCTACTTTCCTTTAAAGAAAATTGTAAACTCCAAATTCCCATAGGAATAAGTTGTAGACATAGGGACTCATTACAAGACTGGTGTTCTTAAGACTGCTAGCCTTGCGGTGGCTGTCAGGACCTCCATTGCTATGGTAGTCCAACCACCACATTAAGACCCCAGCAGTGATCCTGGCTGGTTGACGGCGGGTGCAGGTCAGAATCAGCCAGAGCAGCACTGCATGTAGCGTTGCCCTGCTAATTATGACCCTGTTCTCCACCAGCCTTTCCATGGCGGTGTCACAGCCATGAAAAGGCTGGTGGAGAGCACGTGCATGGGGCCACGGGGGACCACTGCACTGCTCATGCACTTGGCATGGGCAGTGCAGGAGTCCCCCTGCCCAGCACCCTATGCAGACAGTGAACATTGAAAGCATGCTGGTGCACCTTGCAGGCAACAGCATTGCTGCCGGCTCAATTGAACCCGGAGACAATGCTGCCACCAATCTCTTGCTAGGCTTCCTGAGGAAAACCTCGGCTTCCAACAGTCAGCCTAGCAGGAAAGTCTTAATGGGTCTGGCGGGGATATAGCCAGTGTGGCAGCCATCAGCCAAACCCTGAATGAGGCCCAAAATCCTCAAAGAGAAATTTTAAAGACCCAACCGCACACTACATTACAGTCCCAATTATATGCATACATAACATGTAGGGCCTATTACAAGTCTGGCGTATAACAAACCGCCAGACTCGCCGTGGCGGTCATGTCCATTGCCGGTCAGACCGCCCAATGACCACCATTTCCACCTGGAACAATGTTCCAGTGGGACTTACGGTGGTGCAGGTCGTAATCAGCCAGGGCGAGCTGAAGTCAGCACTGCCGTACTGATTATGACCTGGTTCCCCACCAGACTTTTCATGAAGGTTTCACTGACATAATAAGGCTAGTGGAGAACAGGTACAGGGGGCCACAGGGCGGGGGGCCTGCACTGCTCATCCCCATGTCCTCCTGTCCTGCTGTGCAGACAGTGCGCTCTGCAAGGGTGCTGGTGCCCCCTGCCAGCTGCAGCATTGCTGTTGGCTCAATTAAGAGCCGGCGACAATGCTGGACCCACTTTCCTGCTGGGCTGACGGGCAGAAACCTTGGTTTCTGCCCGTCAGCCCCACGATAACGTCGTCATAGGGCCAACAGGGGGGTCACCATCACCAGGAAGGCGGCAAACTTCCTGTCTGCCAAACTCGTAATTGGGCCCTTAATCATCAAAACATAAGTAACATCACATAATTTAACATAACATATTCACCTTTTAATATAAGAATTTTAAAATACAGCAAAATGACAAAATAATGGAAAACACTTACAAAACCACATCTAAAGAAGCCAAAATGTCTTAAGCAGCATGAGTTTCAAGTTTTAAACATGCATCCTAAATCCATCCTACCCTCAAAACCCTTAAAAATATATTAAAAAAGGACTTACCTATTCTGACAAACAGCAGCACCCCACTGTGACTTTCTTCCTGGAAAATAGACCCAAAATAACACCAATAAATTCAAAGGTAGCATTAAAAAAATGCCACCAAATGAATCTAAAAAAAGACTATTGGCCCGATTATGAGTACAGTGGTCCTAAGGGCGCAGTAGCCATGGTGGTGGTGTGACCGCCGCTGCCTTGGCAGTCCAACCACCAGATTTGGATGCTGGTGTTCAGACCACCACAAGACAGCTGCCACCACCAGGATCTTTGATCCTGATTTGGTGTCGGTGGGGAAAGACATGGTCAAACACAGCGGAGCCAATGTCTAAACTGTCATGCTGATCACTACTTGCCTTTTGCCAGCCTTTTCCTGGTGGGGACTCTGCCATTAAAAGGCCGGTGAAAAGGTGGAGACGGGACCACTGTCATGGGCATTGCAGAGGCCCCCTGGTTAGCACAGTTAGAATGGACATTGTATGCAATGACAACGGTGTGCATTTTAACTGTGCTGGCAGTGCAGACAGTGTGACGGCATTGGCTTCGGATCTTCCTTAGAGTCAAAGACAATGCTGCCTCATTGTCTCCTCTGTCTGGCCAAGCGGGAACATCAAAATACTTTGGTGGTGAGGCCGCTGGCTCAGCGGCGTCCTCCCCATCCCTGGTATTGGCAGTCCAGCGGTCGAACCTCCAAAGTCAAAATTAGCCCCTATCACCGTATGGGAATCGATGGAAAATATAGTAAAATGTTTTCATAAATGTGAAATAAATGTTAAAAATTATAAAAAATGTCAAACATGTCAAACAATCTTGCAAACAATTTTTAACAAATTGCAAAATACAAATGTAAGAATAGTATAAAATATAGAAAGTTATTTGATTTATTCTAACAACAAATATGTTGAAATAATGTTTAAAAATGTATTTAAAAAAGGTAAAACTTGATAAAAATGGTTACAAATGCCGATCTAAGCCAATTTAGGAAAATAGTTGGACTCCAAAGGGATGACATTTAATATTCCCAATTCAATCTGAATCAACTCAAGAAAGGTGTTGGACACTAAAGGGGTGACATTTACTGCTACCAGTCCAATCTAAACCAACTAGGGGGAGGTGTTGGACACTAAAAACTTAACATTTTATATATTCAGCTCAAAATGAAACTTTTACCTAGAATATTATAACATAAAAATGTAAAATGCACAATTAATGCTACACATTCTCGCATTTGTAAACATATTATACTAAAACACACTAATTTAAACTACTAATTTTTATATAAAAATGTGATTTTAAATTTTATATTTTATTAGTAATAATAATTCCAATATTTCAAGAACATTTTCTACCATTCATAAACTTTATTTAAAAAATATATTTTTCTTGATTCAAATAAAGTTTTGTACATTTTTTTTTTTTTAATCTTTCTAGTTAATAAACGTTTGTCCAGTATTTTGTTTACATTTGCACAAAATGCTCGTTTTTAATTTTTATACAATTTTTAATTTATTAAAATTATTTGTTTTATTAAAACATCAAAACAAATCCAAAAATACTACTTAATTTTTTTTTTAATTAAACATTTTTTAATATTTACATTTCTAATTTAACAAATATATATTATTTAACCTTTGCGTTTAAAAATAAAATAGAAATTGAATATAATAAAATACATTTGAAAATTCAAAGAGGTTAATGTGCATATCTCTAAAATGATTAACTTAAAAATAAAACCTAGATACATATTTTATCCTCTAATAAACTAACATCGAACTACTAAAAAAATCAATAATTAAATAAAACATGAATACAATTTAAAATATAAATTTAAACAATTTGATAAATAAAAAATATCAAAAATGTAAACAAAATTAAAAGATATAACCACATAAAAGTGAAAAATACAATACATTGCACAGTAATTAACACTAAAAACAATATTTTGGGGGTTATTCTAACTTTGGAGGAGGTGTTAATCCGTCCCAAAAGTGACGGAAAAGTGACGGATTTACCACCAGCCGTATTACGAGTCCATTATAGCCTACGGAACTCGTAATACGGCTGGTGGTATATCCGTCACTTTACCGTCACTTTTGGGACAGATTAACACTCCTCCAAAGTTAGAATAACCCCCTTTATCTGTAACAATATTTACATCAATATATTTTAACAATGTTTTAAAAACATTAAAAATGATATTTTTACCTTCAATATTTATGTTGATGATATATTTGAAGTCTTGATATTATTTACATGATATTTCTATAGGATGATATATTTTTCCAATATTTTGTCCAAACACTATTACAATTTCCAGTACTCCCTAATCACTTTTTAGTTTCTTCATGCACACATTTTTTCAAGACTGGTTGACCTTTGACCTGAATCAGTTGTAGAAGGTCACCAAAAACATTGATATGTTTACCACAAACAAAACATCATAGTCAGATCTGGGGACCTCTTGCATCTTCAGATGAATGAAAGCTAGTGTAAGGTTTCATACCATGCTATTGTCTCAAGTATGAAAACTTTCAATTTCTTGAGAACTTTGGACATTTCATGACAAGCATCACCACAACCCTTTAGGTATTTCAGTTTCCAAAAGCAACATAAGAAGTCTGTGCAATGTAGTTCCTTAATGTTGTGAGAAGCCAGTCCAGTAGGAGCAGTCACAACTCATGATAGATCACAGCTAGTTTTTCTCAGAACAAATGCTATCAGCACATTAATAAAAAAACTTTTCCTGTACCTGCCTGACCACTAACAAGCAGAAGTGTAGGATTAAAGTATTACAATTTCCTTCAGGATTATCAAGTACCAATCCTTGCTCTATAGATCTTTTAATTTGCTCAAAAATCTTTAGCTCATTTAGTTGTGAGATCAAACTTTCTAAATCAATGCTCTCATGCCTCACTTGACCCATATCATTTTCTGCTTCATTCATAGCTATAGACACCTCATTTCCAATGATGAGCAGGCCAAGGAGATCTTGACTATTAAGCCCTGAGGTCTGGCTGTCTTGTGAGCTTTCCTTTACAACTTCGATAGCAAATGTTTCCTCCTGTTTGAGTTCATCATCTAACATTTTCTGATATGTAGTAAACACTTCACATTGGATGGTATCTTTGCATGCGTTGAGAGCCTCTTTGTAGCAGTCATAGGGTCTCATTATGAGTTCTGATGGGGAGGTTGCCGCCATGCTGGCTGCCTTCGTGCCAGGCCCATTACGACTTTCCCGCTGGGCTAACGGGCAGAAAACAAGGTATCCACCTATCAGGTTTCGTCGATTAGCCCAGTGGAAAAGTGGTGGCAGCATTGCCACGGACTTGTAATCGAGCCGGCGGGAATGCTGGCACCGCACGGGGCACCAGCACCCTCAAAATGCTCACTCTCTGCAGGGCAGACGGTAAACATTTTGAGGGTGCTGGGAAGGGGGACCCCTGCACTTCCCATGCCAAGTGTATGGGCGGTGCCCCTCTGTGGCCCCCTGCACCTATTCTCCACCAGCATGTTCATGGCAGAGATACCACTACGAAAAGTGTGGCAGAAAACCAGGTCATAATCAGCTCTGGTTGATTCCGACCTCTACTACTGTCAGCCCATCGGGATCACTGATCCCGGTGGAGATGGCTGTACCCTGGTGGTCTGACCGCCAGGGCCATAATGTGGTGGTCCGACCGGCACAACTGTGGTGGACCAACTGCCACATTACAACCCTGGCGGGCAGATTCACCAGGGGACCACCATGAACTGGTTCCCTGACAGGAACATGGTTCTTGAAATGGTGATGGTGGTTGGAGTTGTAACCAGCCTTGGTGGCACTGAACTCAGTGCCATCTGGCTGATTACAATCCCACTTTCTGCCAGCCTTTCCATAAGGGTGACTCACTACAGCCAGTGTAGGGGGCCACAGGGAGGGCTCTCCATTGCTCATGCCCATGGCCTGGGCAGTGCAGTAGCCCCCCTGCCCAGCACTGTCAGAATGTGCACTGTTTGCTTTGCAGACAGTATGCATTCATAGGGTGCTGGAGTGCTGCGATATTGGTCTCAGCTCCCCCAAAGGAGCCAAGACCAATATCGCAGCAATGTTCCTGCTGGGCAGCCCTGCGATTACACATAATACAATGTTCCCGCTGGCCAGTCTAGGGGGAATATTATAATATGCTCAGGACGAACATCCATGGTGGTGGTGTCTTCCCTACGGCTTTGGGGGTTCCATGGAGGGACCATCAAAGTTGTAATCAAGCCCTTAATCTATACCATGTACTTTTTCCACAAACCCCTTGCGGCGATGTCGTTAAACTTTGTGTCTTTCCTCATAACATGTCCCACAGCATAAGATAGCACTGACAGATTGCTCGCAAACAAAAGGTGGAAAATGTATGGTATGCTTTATCTAAAAAGGGAATCTTCAGAATACAGTAGGTTATTCCAATTTTGGAGGAGGTGGTAATCCGTCCCAAATGTGACGGATTTGCCACCAGCCGTATTACGAGTTCCATAGGATACAATGGACTCGTAATACGGCTGGTGGTATATCCGTCACTTTACCGTCACTTTTGGGACGGATTACCACTTCCTCCAAAATTGGAATAACCCCCACAGTCTCTTACATCTATATTCTGATACGGGAATCTATAATGAATGTACATGATAATCACCAACTTCCCCTGTAGCAAACAACATTGGAAAACAATGTACCGCTGAGCTCTTTTCCCATTCACCTACTGGTTCCTCTTTCGCTTGCCTCATTTGGTATAATTCCGAAACATCACCCATCATATTTCTGGAATGCAAAGGGTGAATGCTGTTATGTTCATATTTTTTTCTGCTTTACCTAAATCAACCTTTATAAACTGAGCAGAAGGAATTAATGTGGAGCATTCCGTTGTACGACAGGTAACATGTTCCTCTACATAAATGTAAAATATATTTTCTATGTTAAGGTATTGTAACAGTCTCTTAAAACATATCAATGCTGACAAGTTCCTGCAATTTGTTTTCTCTTTGGTATATACTCCATTTACTGGAACCTCTAGTGGTTCTTCTTCTCTATCTACCCCTATAGTTTTAATATTCTCCTTCATATTCAAAGGAAAGTATACACATTTACCTTTCAAATCTTCTAGCTATTCAGAAGGAGGTAATTTCCTTTTTTTAGCCTCCATTCTAACTATGGCTTGAAAGCAGTGTACAGTTTGTATATGAATAGTTTCATATACATTTAGGGCCTCCTTCTGAGTTGATGGTCAGAGAACTGCCATCTTGGTGGTGGAGGTCAGACCGCCAATAGGCTGGTGAAGAGGACTGCCATATTATGAGTATGGCGATGATGCCAACAGAATACAGCCAAACCATGGCCGGCCGTGGGACTGAGGTCAGACCGCGGTGGACGATTGGATCCACCAAAAGACCAGCGGACACCATGTTTCTGTCAGACTCATTATGATGCTGCACACCGCCAACCTTTCTGCCGTGGTCAGACCACCACGGAAACAAACTAGATAAAAGGAGACACTCACCTCCAAGAAGTCATAATCGTTCAGAGCCACCATGGAACCCAAACTAGACGTCATCCTGCTGCTCCTGCTCACCAAAAAACAACAGAATCAGCGTCGACGAGGACGACAGCAACCGTAAGTACACACATTCACCTGTTACATTTGTATGTTGGCAAATTTCGTATGGACGCATAACATACCATAGGGAGGGAGTTGCGAGGGCTATTCTCAAATTTAACATGCACACTCGACTTCTTGGTGGGGAAAGAGGAATGGGTACTGGCAGAGGAGTAGGGGAGGCTTTGGAGGTGGAAGGTATGTCCTTGGGGAGAGAAATTTATCTTTTAACAGTGTCACGGGGGAGAACAGTAGGGATTAAGTTAACCTCCAAGAGGAAAGCTTTCTTAGACACACAAGGACAGTCATAGCTGAAAGGTTTGGGTGTGGAGGTAGAGGGAGTGGTTGTAGGAGGTGTTGGTGTGGATGTCTTGGGTGCTGTTTGTGGGAGGTATGCTTGTAGGTCGTGGGTGTATGTTGGGTGGGTGAGTGAGGGCATTTATGTGTCTTGGGCCTAGGGTGGTGGATTTGCTAAGGGATGTGGTGGGTGGGTGTTTGTCTGTTGGGGTGGTGACTGCAGGTATGGTGGATGTGCTGCAAGTAGGCGTGTCTGTGGTTGTGGTGTCTGCAGGTGTGGTGACTGAGGTGGATGTCTGAGGGTTTGCTGTGGTGGTTTCTGTGCGTAGGATAGGTGTGGTGGCTGTAGCACTGAATGTTGGTGTGGTGTTTACAGGTGTGTCAGGTGCAGTGTCTGTGATGCTAGGGGTGGTTGGGGTGTCAGGGAAGGCAGTGACTGTTGTTGTGTATGCAGGTGGATGTTGCTTGTATGTATGCTGATGGCGGATCTTGTGGTGCTCATGTTTGTCTAGCTACCCTTGGATGTTGAGGTGGATACATGCATGTCTGCGTGTGTGCTTTGGCTGGGTCAGGGAAGGGAGGAATTAGATTGAGAAGAGGAAGGTGGAGGGGGAACGGTAGACAAAGGGTGACTGGCTGGCATCCGTGTGGAGGCCAGAGCCTGAAAAGATCTCTGTAGTGCAGCTAGTGCACCGTGAATGCCCTCCAGGAGCACAGTACTCTGTTGTATCTGAGTTGCTAGTACCTGGATGGCATTGAGGATTGTTAACTGACCCACAGAAATTGACCTCAGGAGGTCAATAGCCTTCTCCCTGAGGGCAGCGGGGCTAAGCAGAGCTGGGGCAGAGGTGCCTGTGGCGAAGGATACATCCACCCTCTTGGATGGGTGGGCATGGCCAACTGGGTGGAGAGCTACAGGGAGGGAGTAATGGTGGACAGAAATGGTAGTGGGTGGTCCTAGATGGGTCCGCCACTGCCAGGGAGTGGCCACTGGAGAAGGATTCCAAGGATGATGTACAGGATCCAGTGTCCCCCGTGGCACCCCCCTTGCCCTCCGGGACTCTGGGTCCCTCAGTGTCAGAGTTCTTGTGACTGGACATCCCGTGGCCAGTAGCGTCCCCACTCGGCTCTGCCCTCTCTCCTTGCCTACCAATGCTGATGCTGCAAAACAGTAAGTATAGTTTTGTCATCACATTCTCTAAATACCACTTCTATCATACTTTACACATTAGTTACAGTACATCCAGTTGACCAACACCCCCAGGTAATACCTGTTAAGTGACAACATCGTGTCACAACAAGATACAATGTATGTCCCTCAATAAAAATATTTTTACACACAGGCTACGCTACCTATTTCACACCTATAATACTATGATACCAGTAGACCTGTCACACTGATCATTTCATGACAAGTTGTTTTTGACATATGATACAGGGACCCTATCCACAGCAACATAGTCAAGCAACAGCCAAGCTATAGTTCAGAAATGTGACTTTGATTTCCACATTTCAAATACACAAACTCAACACATACTAACAAATAAGCCTAATGTCATGTACCAGGCATTGAAACATATTGTCTAGTATACTCAAGACAGCCTAGTGTACACAATTCATAACCACATCATGTCACATAGTCAACAACATGCACAGTAGATATATGCAATCATGCAACTCCTCTAATTGCCATTCTCTAAATATTTTGTAGATAAAAAACTCTAAACACTTGTTACCTACACATGTACCAATAGTGATGTATGGAAGGATTGTAAATACACTGTGGACCAAGGCATCTAAGTCATTGTCGTCCTGAAAAAAAAGTATATCAATCATACAAGGGCCTAATAAGCTCAGAGCATTTACCCACCCTCAACAACAGCTAGTATATCTTCTGTTTCTATTCAATGGACCACTGTCATGTGCATAAAGGTGACATTCAGAATTACCTAATCATGTAATGATTCCATGAATAGCCCAATGACTGACTGGGTGGTAACATCACTATCCACATATCAGACATGACTACCCTTCCATCTGTCTGTGTACATTTTCTGAGAGATGAACCGCATCTGATGCTACTATGGCAGGTACATCCACCATACTGCAAGCCAAATGTCTGAATACACATATCATGCCACTCACATGTGTTTGTGAACCACCACACGTGCACTTCATTGGTGTCGGTGCAAAGAATAAGT
Source organism: Pleurodeles waltl (assembly GCF_031143425.1). Classification (NCBI taxonomy): domain Eukaryota; kingdom Metazoa; phylum Chordata; class Amphibia; order Caudata; family Salamandridae; genus Pleurodeles; species Pleurodeles waltl. The sequence goes on from NC_090442.1 coordinate 684,025,474, forward strand.
TTCTATGCAACAGAAAGTATATATGTAACTCTTTACAATGTGGAATCATGACAGGACCTTTCATTTTAAACATGTTGTTGGCGAAAAACTGATTAGCCTGTAACTCTGAATAAGATATATTTGACTACTTATCATTATTAAAACAATATGGCTAAATAAAATGCTAGGTAGCCACTTACCATCCATTAAATATGAACATGGTACTTCATTCATTGTCCTGACACCACTGTATGTGATCAAATGGAATTCTAGCAATACCTCCATGGTTCCCAACATGTAAGTTGTCTACTCAAAAGAGACATTACAAAGTTCTGTGTACGTCCCTCTCTTAACAAGGGGGTTTACCTTGTAACAGGTCCGAAAAAATGAAGCTAGGATGCATTGTGAAATGTCAGATGGACATCACCACCTCACATGATGCTGTCACTCATCTGTAACATTTTGAAAAGTAGGAATGACTTTAAATTGTTTGACTCAATGTTGCACATAGACATAGATCCAGTGACATAGCAATGGACAGAGAGCAAGGACCTGGACAACACACCTTCATAATATTGGGAGTATTGATCTGTAGTTGGAAATGAACAACCACCAGGGTATTATATGCTGCATCGTGGTACACATATGACACTGTCATATGTGCATCATCCTATGTTTTTGTAAAGAGGGGCCAAAATAGGTGAGTAATATGTCCCTAAACACATTAGAATGTATACACATGTCTACCATTTGTGGGGACTGTACATCATTGTGTTGACTGGGGATCCTTGACTCTTTGTACTTACCACATTGTCGGAGCTAACAATCTGTCACATCATACACTAACCTGTTAAAGGTGTGAAACTGTGTTAGGTTTATACTTACCCCTTTGTGGCTGCTGTACTGCCCTCAAACACCTATCCAACTCTGGGTAGGCCACCACCAATATGCAGTCCATTAGGGGGTCAAGGGCTAACGAGCACCCCGTCTTCATTGGGATGACATCCCCAGCTGGGCTTCTGCAGTCTTCTGTGCCCTGCATCTCAGGTCCTCTGACCTCTTCCTACAGTAGGTGCTCTGCCAGTTGTGGACCCACAGGGTCCACACTTTCTTGGCAATGGCATGCCATATCGCATTATTCTGATGGGCATTGACCTGCATGGATGACACAGACAAGAATGACCCATACCAAAACAAGCAGGGTAAGAATCAAGCTACTGCACATAGCCATACACAGACTGTCTTCAACATCCCCTTTAATGATAGATGAACATGTGCAGCCCGGCCATGTGTGATGTTGGAACAGGCATACAACATACGTATCCAGCAACAGATGTCAGTGTTAGATATGACCAGACAACATGCATATCTTTAAAAATGGTATTCCTGGCAAAGTTTGTTATACCACCTTCAGTGATCATGTATTACAGTCAGTATGTGTATCAGAGAACACACGTCACACACTTTCTACCTTGTCTAATTACTAAAAATCTATCTGCACACATATGCATATGCCCATCTACCCATACATATCACCACGACCCTTCATTCTTCAACATTTCCTGGACATCATGACAAACTTTACCCATCATCCACTGCTTGTCACTACAAAGGATATATGGGGAAATATATATATGTGCACATGGTGCACTTGCCTGTTCCTCTGGTGCACCATAGAGCTGTCCATACAGAGGTGGGACCTCCTCCACAAGCTTATCAAGCTCCTCGTTGGGGAGAAGGCAGGGGTCCTGTCACCTGCAGGATGTGGCATGATTGTTCCTGGGGAAAGTACACAGCAGCTCAGGTTGTGGAGGTCTTGCTGGTAGCATTGTCAGGAGTCAAGTGAGATATGAAGTATCATATGGAGGTCACATCCACAATGTAAAACACTGTCACCGCCAGCGGATATCGCCATTGGCGCCAGGCAGCTGAAGGCAGCAATGTGTTCCAATGGCAATGCACACCATGGTTGTATCCGCCTACCACTATGACGACTTCCGCCAGCTGAGTTAGGTCATTTTCTAATGTCCAGTACAGTAGGTCAGACAGCTGCCATTTTAAGACTAATAGCTGATCTGTATAGATAGATCAAAGTTGCGTCACAAGCTGTGAGACATATTTGTGAACTTGTGTTCACTGCTGGCTTTGTGCAAACATGTAGGAAAATGCAGGGTTCATGTATAGGTTGTAAACTTGATGAGTTATGACTAACATAACTTTAGTGGCATAGTCAGCACACCAATTGCAATCTGAAATATGTAATTTGTGTGAAACATGGTAAGACTATCATCATCACAGTGATTTTTAGTGACATCCTTCTCCATTTCTAAATCATGCTGGAGGAAAGGGAATTGGATTGAGGAAAGAAGTCATTATTTGCCTATGTATATGCTGTGTACAATGTTTCGAGAATTTCATGTGGCATGTCTGAGCATTATGTGTGACATATGTATTTTAACACTGGCAATGGGCAGAATGAGTGAAACACATACTTCTTGTTTTTTTTACCTCACAGTTACCCGGATATGAGAAAAATAAGAGAGCCTCCAGTCTACCGTCCACTAGCAGACCTGCAGACCATGGAGAATCAACATATCCAAATCTTCCACCTGGATAGGCATTCAATGATGGGTCTCTGTCGTCTGTTAGAGCCAGATCTGATGCCTTCCATTCATAATCCCTATAGCATACCATCCATTGTACAAGTCATGTCAGTACTGCACTTCCCTGCCACAGACTCCTTTCAAAATACTCTGGCCCTAACTACAGGGATGTCTCAGGTTATGTTCAGTCTGGTTTTAAAGGCTGTACTCTCTGCATTGTTGAAACACCTGGACAGCTACATCAGATTTCCACAACGTGTAGATTTGGCTTATGTGAAGGCTGATTTTTATGCTTTGGCACACATTCCACATGTGGTAGGTGCCATTGATGGCACCCATGTAGCCTTGGTTCCCCCAAAAGCCAATGAACAGGTGTATAGGAACAGACAAACATCCTCCCCATTAATGTGCAAGTAGTCTGTTTGGCTGACCTCTACATTTCACAAGTTTGTGCAAGGTATCTGGGGTCAGTCCATAATTCCTTCATCATGCGGAACAGCAATACCTCAACTCTGATGACCGCAATACAACACATAGAGGGCCTGGCTGGTTGGTAAGTCATATCTGACGTGTGTGTCTGCACCTTTTAAATCCTCCAAATGTATGGATGCCCAAGATTTAAGTTTGTCTCTTTGTAACCATTCCTTACAGGGGACTCAGGCTACGCAGAACAAACCTTGGTTGTTGACACCTATGAGGTACCAAACCATGCTAGAGGAAGTCTGCTTAAAAGAGGCCCACGGAAGAACAATGTGTGTCGTGGAGTGGACGTTTGGGCTCCTGAAGGCAAGATTCTGTAGCATTGATAAGTCTAGTGGGGCCCTCCTCTACTCACCCACCAAATGTCAAATTATTGTTGCCTGCTGCAAGTTCCACAACCTCACCCTGAGATGTCAAATCCCATTTATACCAGATGAGGGGAGCCAGCAGATGTGCCAAGGGAGGATGACTATGATGAGGATGACGTTGGAGACATCCGGGCAGATCTCATCAAACAGTACTTCACCTGACTGTGGGTATGTCATGTCCTATAATTTTACTAACTCAGTGGGTGGGCTAAGGATGCTTGATAAGGCTCTTTGCATGACCATCAGACAGGCCATAAGTAGCTTCAAAGCACATTACTCAGATGTGCTTGCAGAACACTACATTGAGTAGTGTCTATTTTTTTATCGTCATAGTCTAAGTTCATCACAATGCAGAATCAGAGTTACAATTGTAGATAGTACATAGCTGTATGATGTTTACAATCTAATCTTGCCTATACCTTATCTATTTCATTTTTATTTTTCAGATTACATTACAAGGTCATCCTTATTTAGCAATACCTGACAGTGTCACAGGCAAGTGGAATTTACAGACTGACATGAAGTAAAAATAGATTGAACCAGGTACTGTCAGGCATGAGAGTTGTGGTGTGTGCGTTCCATGCCCAGTCTGTCAGGACAGTGGGATGGTAGTGTCCGATTCCACACTATAGACCTGTTTGCCATGGTAGGTGGGCCCAATGGTCCCACGTGTGTGGGCTTGTGTCTCTGAAATGTCATCCTGGCCAATCTATACCCTCAACCTTCTTAATGACTTGGTTTTGGTGATACCGTATTGGTATGTAGCTGTCACTTTGCTTCCTCATTTAAGACCACTGTGCATGTGTATTAAGACTGAGCAGCACGCCTATTGATAACTGTTCATGGTAAGTGGAAGGTTCCATGGCTGGGGCTATTTGTACAGACCTCTGTCTGTATTATGGAGTATGGTAATTGGGGAGGTATAGTATGGGTATTTGATAAGTATTTAGCTGATGATACAGTGAACCAAACTTTGCTCATTTGGATGGTGAAAGACTGACATGTCTCTTACCTCTGTGGTCTGGGTGGTGCTAGGTATTCACACCTATGCTGACTCATTAAAATGAGCAGTACATTGCCTGCTCATTACCTACACAGTACATTACCAGTACAGTATAATTAAATGCAAATTGTACTCTGAATAAACAGTACACATGAGAAGGGACTTTAAAGAATTGGAGCATTTGTGTATATCTTTTATGTGCAAGAGGTATTACAGTTAACAGTTACATATAGCTGAAAAATGACTCTCACACATGATCTGTGGTTTAGTAGTGTTTAATAAGGAGTGCACCTTCATAAGTATGAATTGGATGAAATCAAATACGTATAAACAGTGAAGGCAACATTTGGAGTCTCAAGTCCAGTGTTCATGTACCATTGGAAAATGGAGATTGGTTGTAGGACAGTCAACAGGGTCTATCAGTGACACACAAGGGGAACCAATCAGTAGAGGTTCACTTCTTGGCAGTGGGTGAAGTCTTGGCACCTGCTCTTCCTGGATGTTTAGGTGGACGTCCACTTTTGCAGGGGGTTTGTCAGCTACAGAGGCAGGAGTGTCTGATGTATGCCCTTCCTCTGGCAGGGCTCCATTCCACTGGCTGCCACAGATGTCACATTGCTAGTGTAAGGGGCAAGATGTTGTAGACAAAATCTACTCAGGGTGGTATTCATGCCTCCCGGCACCCCTGCGATGGCAGCCAAATAGGCATTTTGGGCCTCCCACTGCTGCATCACTTCCCGGTGGTTGTCACTCTGCAGCTGCTTGATCTCCCCAATCATGGTAAATAACTGGCCCATCCTACCTTAGGATTGTTGGTAAGCTCCCAAGACGTGGTAGATGATGTCCTTAACAGTTGTATCTCTAGGAGCCTCCATCTTCTGGCCCACACCATCCCTCCTACTAACTCACTCCGAGGTGCCTGTGCCCCCAGTATTGTTTATCCACTCCCACTGATGCCAGGTCCATCATTGTCTGGGTTTATGACTGGTGACTCAGGTCCCTGTGCTGGGGTGCACATGATGGTTGACACAGTCCTTGGAACATAGGATTGTGGTGAATGGTTGCCTGAGATGTTGCAGCATCAGGGCTGGGAGGAGTCGATGTAGGCAGTGTGAGGCTGACAGTTGTTGACTGACCAGGTGTCCAGATGGGCCAGAATCCTCCTCCATGTCCACATATTCAGGGGTGATTTCCTCACTGAGGGCTTCATCCAGAGGGGAAGTAGCCATCTCTGGTGTCCTTTCCATTGCATAATGGCAAGGTTACCTGTAGGAGAAGTGGAACACACGGTTACTGAAAGTTATCCAACAAGTGACATCAGACTGTGACTGGTAGACATGCTATGTGACATGCACAGAAAGCCTTTACTTGATCCTGTGATGTGACATTGATACCTGTTTCCAAATCTGGGTTAGAGCTATATGGGAAACAGAGGTTTTCTTTATCGTACACCTTGCTACAAGATGTTGGAGTATCTTGGTAGTTAGATGTGTGTTCATTGACTCATATCTTGTCTGTTAAATGACCTTGCATTTTAAAGTTATCTCCAGGTTAGGTGTATGGCATAATTGAGTCAACTAACAGCTGCACAGTTTACAATGGGAACAGAGCTGGCAAACAGTATGGGAGTAAGCATTATGCATGGGCCACATTAAGGGTGTACTCCAAGTACATCCATCTTCCTATATGGGTTTGTGTTCCCCAGGTGAGTACATTACATTGCTTGAATGGTGATTTAAAGGCCAGTTTATCAGGGAACACAACTGTAGCTGTGTGTTGGATGGTATAATACTGGCAGAAGCCCATAGATTTGCTATCATTGCCATAGACTGTACAATTGTGGAGCATTCAGATGTGCTGAATTTTTGTTAGCTTAACAGGCAAGGCAATTTTATTTTTAGTACACTATTCTGGTTTTCTTAATGGTGGAACAGTGCCTGCTGGGAGTTGTAGTACTATCAGCCCTTGCATGATCAATGCCATACACAGACACTTGGGCCCCAGGTGAGTTTAGTTGACATGTGGGATGGCAGAGAGGGGTATTTGGACAGTTGGACATGGGGGCAGAAGTCCATAGATTTGCTGTCATTGCCATAGACTGTACAATTGTGGAGCATTCAGGTGTGTTGAATTTTTGTTAGCTTAACATGCAAGGCAATTTTATTTTTAGTACACTGTTCTGGTTTCCTTAATGGTGGACAGTGCCTGCTGGGAGTTGTAATGCTATCAGTCCCTGCACGACCAATGCCATACACAGACAATGGGGCCCCAGGTGAGTTTAGTTGACATGTGGGATGGCAGAGAGGGGTATTTGGACAGTTGGACATGGGGGTGGTAAGTGGTTTGGCAGTTAAGATGTCAACAGTGATCATGCAAGACAAAAGGTTAGGGTGACATCATAGGTGGTGTGACTTACCCGACTCTACTTCCCCAGGTATCCCTGTGAAACACTCAGGGTGCAGGATTTCCAAGACCTTCTCCTCCCATGATGTGAGCTTTGGGGGAGGAGGGGGGGGGCCACGCGAGTCTTGCTGAATGCCAGCTGGTGTCTAACAGCCATGGAATGCATCTTCCCCCTGAGGTCGTTCCACCTCTCCCTGGTGTCGACACCTGAGCTTGGATAGTTGCCTATAGAATTGACCATGTTGACTATTCTTTGCCACATCTTCATTTTCATGGTGATTGACATTTGCTTGACTTCACTGAGGTGGCATTAAATTTTGGCGCTGACTCAGGTTTACGAAAACTCATAAATCTGTGGCAGCGTCAAACTGCATTGGGTGTTGCTGTAGCACACCCACAGCAACACCCTTTGCACGCCCCTTCCATGCAAAGTGCTGCATGTGAAGGTGCCATATTTACACAGTGGTGCTAAGCAACAAAAAGTGGCTTAACGCTACCTTGTAAATATTTTGCAGTGCATAGCGGTGACGCTAGGGTCTCTTAAATATGCCCCTTAATGAGGCCTCATGTCCCTTGCTTTCTAACAATGTATGATGGTGTTCTCCAAACAACAGGTCCAAAACTCCATCCATTGGCATTTGAAGGTATACTGTTTGTAACTGGTATTTTCACCTTTTCACATCATTCCCATATGTGTGTGTACATGGAGTAAATGTGTGTTTACTTCCAATATGGTTATTGAAATATATATGTGTAACTCACTTTTCAACAAATATTGTTTACGGTGTCAACAGAAGACTGCAACTACAATGACACTCTGTTTAGGTGTCTGCAAACTAATGTGCAATGTGATGTTGCTCCACCTTCCTTTACTTCCATATGTGCACTTTCATATACATTTGACAGTCACCATGTCATGCTATGTATGAAAATGCCAGTTGTGTTCAACAAGCATGTTGAGACCTCCCCTAGATACTCTGAATTGATGTAAATGCTTACATATGTCATAGTCTTGTGAATGCAAGATTTCCTACCATGTGATGTGACATGCTGAATCGTACACATACAATTTACCTTGCACTGTCCGTATGATGACCAATGCCAGTTTTCTTCTTAAGTTGACCACAGTTTGTCTAATGTTTTTTAACCTGCTAGGCCTTGAAGTGGTCTAGTACTCTAATCTACTCAACACTGTCTTTGGTTTAATGTCTGGTACATGTAATGTACACTTCAGACACAACATTTTGCATTTCAGGATATCTCAACAGCATCATCACTGTGTAAATCAGCATACATGTGTAAACCAAACAAAATCATACAAAGGCCTAATCATTCTGTCATACTGATTTAACTTTTTGAGGTTGCACCACACACAGCTCAAGATACATATGAGGTACAAACCAGATTTTAACCCCTAGGGTGCCTTGGACGAGATCACCTCGTCCTGCACCCGGGAACTGGGGGGAGCGCTAGCGCTCCCCCTCTGTGCTCCCCCTCCACCCCCCCAAGGCAGGGATGGAAGGGGAAGCCCTTCCACCCCGACCCTCAAATCCCCCCTTGACGTCAGCACGCGATCGCTCGCTGATTTGTCACAGGGCCTCCTCCCATCACGCTGGAAGCTCAGCTTCCAGCACGATCAGAAAAGAAATGCTTTGCATTTCTCTTCCGATCATGTGGGGGAGGCCGAGAGAGGCTTCAAAGGGAAGGAAGGTTATTTCCTTCCCTTTGAATTCTCTCTCTGCGTTTCAAAAGACGGATTGCAAAGCAATCCAGCTTTTGAAACGCCCACTAGACACCAGGGATTTTCTTTTTTCTTTTTGAAAGTGGCATAAGGGAGCGACCCCTTGGGCAAGGGTCGCTCCCAGGGGGGGCATTTTTTTGGAAGGCCTTTTCTGCCCACCCTGGGGGCAGAAACCTCTAGGCGCCAGGGATCATTTTATTTTTTTTCCTTTTTGTGTTGTTCTGTTTTTTTGGAGGTGGGGAGCGACCCCTTAGACAAGGGTCGCTCCCCTAGGGGGCAAATTATATTTAGGCCATTTCTGCCCCCCTTGGGGGCGGATTGGCCTATTTTTATGAGGCCAATCTGCCACCAAGGGGGACAGAAACCACGAGACACCAGGGATTTTTTTTTTTTTATGTGAATTTCATGCAAGGGGAGCGACCCCTTAGGCAAGGGTCGTTCCCCTGGGGGGGCAAATTTATTTTAGGCCATTTCAGCCTATTTTGATAAACCACTAGGCACCAGGGATTTTTTTTTTTTTTTACAGATAGGGAGCGACCCCTTGGACAAGGGTCGCTCCCCTGGAGGGGCAAATTATATTTAGGCCATTTCCACCCCCCTTGGGGGCAGATTGGCAGATTTTAGGTCAATCTGCCCCCAAGTGGGCAGAAACCACTAGGCACCGGGGATTTTTTTTTTTGGCGCCAATGTCACGCAGGGTGAGCGACCCCGTAGGCAAGGGTTGCTCCCGGGGGGGGTTGGGGGGGTGGGGGGGCAAATTTATTTTAGGCCATTTCTGCCCCCCCTGGGGGCAGATCGGCCTAGTATTAGGCCGATCTGCCCCCAGGGGAGGCAGAAACCTCTAGGCGCCAGGGCAAAACATGTTTTGTGGTTTTTCTTTGTTTGTTTGTTTGTTTAGAGATGGGGAGCGAGCCATTAGGCAAGGGTCGCTACCCTGGGGGGCAAATTGTATTTAGACCATTTCTTCCCTACTTGGGGGCAGATCGGCTGACTTTAGGTCAATCTGCCGCCAAGGGGGCAGAAACCACTAGGCACCGGGGATTTTTTTTTTCCGCCAATGTCACGCAAGGGGAGCGACCCCGTAGGCAAGGGTCGCTCCCGGGGAGGGGGTGGGGGGGGCATATTTATTTTAGGCCATTTCTGCCCCACTGGGGACGGCTGAGCTAGAGGCCAAAATCCACAGATAGGCACTTTGCAAAAAACACCTCTGTTTTCTGTGAAAAAATGTGATGTGTCCACGTTGTGTTTTAGGCCATTTCCTTTAGTGGGCCCTAGGCCTACCCACACAAGTGAGGTACCATATTTATCGGGAGACTTGGGGAACGCTGGGTGGAAGGAAATTTGTGGCTCCTCTCAGATTCCAGAACTTTCTGTCACCGAAATGAGAGGAAAAAGTGTTTTTTTGGCCACATTTTGAGGTTTGTAAAGGATTCTGGGTAACAGAACCTGGTCAGAGCCCCACAAGTCACCCCATCTTGGATTCCCCTAGGTTTCTAGTTTTCATAAATGTGCTGGTTTGCTAGGTTTCCCCAGGTGCCGGCTGAGCTAGAGGCCAAAATCCACAGGTAGGCACTGTTTTCTGTGAACAAATTTGATGTGCCCACGTTGTGTTTTGGGCCATTTCCTTTCGTGGGCGCTAGGCCTACCCACACAAGTGAGGTACCATTTTTATCAGGAGACTTGGGGGAACACTGGGTGGAAGGAAATTTGTGGCTCCTCTCAGATTCCAGAACTTTCTGTCACCGAAATGAGTGGAAAATGTTTTTTTTAGCCAAATTTTGAGGTTTGCAAAGGATTCTGGGTAACATAACCTGGTCAGAGCAAATGGTTTGTGGAATTATTCCCCAAAGGAATGTGATACTTATGATTAAGAAGCCATGTTTAAGTACCTTGAAGTTAGTTTAATATGTAGACTTGGCAAATGTTTTGTGAGCAAAGTTCATGTTCAAATCTATTTACACAGATATCCTCAACCTATTGCACCTGTCTTTACAGTATCATCTGGGTAAGGTGAAGGTGACAGAGCTCACATTGGCGGGGAAGAATTTGGGCACCGAGGTCCTGATGCAGACACCACTAGTACAGAGCGAATCAGTGACACTGAGGATTAGTTGACTGGACCAGAGTCCATGAGTGACTCTTCATCTTCTTCAGAGGCCTCCACAGATGACCAGTCCCTATTGGTGACAGACCATAGTGTGACTACTCCATCTGCATCATTGTGTACCACCCACATTCCAATCTCCACCCTCCCTCTTGCCCCCCCCAGTTGGCCGTACCCATTCCCCTAAAAGGGATGGTGTCACCTTCACTGCAGGCATCTCCCTCCCTACTCTTGTCTCCCAGGCTATGCTCAATCAGAAGGCTGTTGATCTGTTGTAGACTGTCATTGTAGGCCATACCACATTATTTGATGCCATCCAGAGGCTTGCTGGTCAGAATACCCATATGCTATCTTACCTGGATGGCATACACAGTGCCCTGTCTGGCCTACAGCGGTCATTCCAGGGCCTGGCCTCCCCCCAACCCAACTCCAACCTCTTCCCCATCCCAAATACCTTTTCCTAGCCCTATCCAGAGCACATGCACACCTTTACATGGACCTACTCCACAACACACAAGCAGCACATCCTCACACCGACACGACAAGAAACACAGACACATACATGCAGACACCATATACGCCACCACAATCACAAGCTTACCCACAGACACCACACACTATGACTGAAACACCCACACTCACCACAGCACACCTTTTGACACCACACCCACCAAGACACCGGCATCCACACCAGACCCTGGGATATGCACACCATTAACAGACACATGGACAACAGCCACTGACACTCCCTCTACTTCCCAAGCCCAACTCCTTCCCCGTCACCCTATCTTTTTCCCCAAGGAAGACCTTTTATTTGCCCCAGCCCTAACCCCTTTCTCATCCCAGACCACCCCACTCAAATGTCTTTGTACCCCATACACACCGTAACCTACCCCTTCCAAATTCAAACCCACCCCTTCCAAATCCAATTCACCTCTCCCAAACCCAAAACCACACCTCCCAAACCCAAAACCACTTCTCCCAAACCCAAACCAACCCCTCCCATGCCCAAGGTTTCACCTCATTGAGGTGCCTGCTCTCTGCCCCATAGTTACCCCTACCAGAAGAGGTTGATCCTAGCATTGAAATTAGGAGACACATGACAATTATGCAACTTAGATTAGACATGGTGGCCTGGAGCTTTTTCTGTTTTCCATTCATATTATGATTTTCTGAAGTTATGAAAGAGTTATCTAAGTAATTTAAAAACATGTTTGAGAATACCTTTGTCCTGGCCTTTTTTAAAGTGTTATAGATTGTTTGCTGATGATGATATTTCTGCAAATGTGTGTGCCATGCACTTACTCTCATTTGTGACAGTAACAAGCACAGGTAGTATATTTTAGATATTTTTTTAAATGACTACATTAGCATTCATCATGTTAGTGGACACTTACACCAAAATGTTATGTGTTTCTGTTATTATGACTAAAGAATGCATGTGTGTTTATTTGACATGATGTGAATAATATACACATATGCGTAACAAATGGAACTTGACACATTAGGGTTAAATTACATCTACTGTTTGTCATAAATTGCACATAAAAGGGGACATGTGAATTTCATTGATCTCTGACATGTTTGCAATTAAGAGGTAAGATTGGTTGGTCATTCTGTGTACATCTCCTTGTAACATTTTGTAGTGCAATTGCTACAGTATCATGGCTTTGAGTAGTTCCTATTGGGTATGATTTTATGTATATGATATGGTAGTTTAGGGGACATTATTGCACACACCTGTATGGACATAGTTTTGTTTGAGATTGCTGTGACTTTTGGTACTGGTTACCATTTCTCTGAAGGCAGTTAATACCAGATTGGTGGCTGCTAATATTTTCAGATGTGATTATAGCCATTTTTCCAAGTACGACATTACAGACGTATACATCGCACATTATTGTCCTGCTGGTTGCAAATCTTTGTTTAGCATGCTTGAGTCCAGTGCTACTGTACAGTGTCAGTTCCAAGGATGACAGATAAAGCGACTTATCTTTTCTTCCGGCGATGGCAATGTTTATTTTTATTTTGGTCCAGGAGCAGCAACAACAGCAGGACTTATACTATCAGATTCATGGCTGCAGCAGATGGGAAAAGTGGAAAAAGGTGAGTTTCATCCTTTTATCCCCCCCCAATATGCCAAATCAGGTGTGGAGGTATAGCTGCCACAGTTGCGTTGGTAGGTATGTACATCATGATTGCCTCATTTGTAAAAGTGGCTGGAGTCCCGCTACCAGCCACTTTTTCTTATGGCACCACCTACAGAGGTAGAGATTCATGGCAGTGTAGGCTGTCCTTTGACAGCCTTTTTCCTATGGTCCAATTAAAGTTTAATTGGAGCTGACAGACCCTCAGGGCGGTGGATGAGTTTTCAGACATAAAACCGACTGTTGTATTATGCTACATACATTTCTACATTTCTACTCCAAAACTGAATTTTGAGCACATTTATCTAAAACTTCATTAGTTACTTCTCTTTCTACATTTCTAGGCACTAGTTTTTCTTATTTAGTTGGTTTGCCTCAATTGATTTAATATCCACGACCGTCTCTGTCAATTGTAAACATTAACTGAGTTTTTTGTAAATAACTCTCGCTCATAAAAAAATACCTTGGTTTTGAAAGTGTGTTTCCACTCTCCTTGGAAAATACTACAAATGTTTGCTTTATGCACTTGAACCTTTTCACAACATATTTTCGGCAGAGAGTAAATCAGATTATCTAAACATCTCATTCCCTTCAAACTGAGAATAAATAGCTTTCTTTTCAGTACAAATGCATTGTCAAGTAGACACTCAACAAAGATTTTCTGGTTTTGTAAAACTCTTTTTCTTTTTAATGTTTTCATGCTTCTCACAAAATTACATACTACTCTTCTACGAAAAAACTTCTAATAAAGTTCTTTAAATTTCTTCTACTTAAACCTCTCTGCTTGGGCTCTGTTTTGTGGCATTATCTTTTTATGAAGAATAATATGTTTTTTTGTTAAATGTTGAGGTATTTTACATAAGACTCACATCTGTAGAAACTAGTTTACAAGATGTTATTAAATTTTTAAGAAATATTTGATACACTTAGTAGATTTTAATTTTCTTTACCATCATTTTCTTTCTCTATATCCATTTCATGTTTGTAGATTTCTTTGTATTATTTTTTTTTGCTGGTATCTTGAGCTTACTGGAAACCCTACATAAAAAATATACAACACATATTATTTATGTATGCTTCTGTCATTACAAAGTGGTTGAGATTGCGGTAGACCTATCAGGACTGCACCACTTGTCCATGTCGCGTACTGCATTATGTACCACACATGAAAAAGAAAACACAGAAATAATTTTTATTTTACAGGAAGCTGCTGCAGAAACAAAGGAAGGTCAGAAACAGACAAATGTGTGGGACATAAAAAGCAAAAACCGACTCAAGGAGAGAGTTCGGAAGGAGGAGGAGACTTCACCCTGCATAAGATTTGACCCATCCTAGAGATCGCCGAGAGGGGGAGAACCAACCCTGCAGGCTAATTTTATGCTGCACAAAGCCAAAAAAGAGCCCACTGACAGATTTTGGCTACAGGACATGAGGAACAACACCAACAGTGATCAGCGGGGCCAACACAGCCTCCAGCAGGATGAGGAGAATGGCTGTCACAGGTGTGTGACTGGCTACAGTCTTGGAAGGGGAGGCGAGAGGGAGCAATAGCTTAAATGGATTGGGGGCTATGCTAGCTTCAGCACCCCAGCTTGGTCTAAAGAAAGGTGGATACTGAAACAGGGACTATTATAAATACACTCCCATGTATTGTGTGCATTGAATTTCACTTACTATGGAAGAGGATTTTTTATTTTTGTTTACTTCATATTATTTACGCATTCAACTTACAAAGGGACTTCTATGAATTATGTGCTCAGCTTCATTAAACAAACCTGTTTTTGTGGTAAAACCAGGATAACCCTATAAGAAGGAAACCATAAATCCCTTAGAAAAACTAGGACAAAGCAAAAGAAGACAAAGGAAAACATAGATAACTTACTTGTGTTGTCACCTTCCTTCAAGGGTGCTGGTGGGCTGACGTCCGGTCCATCCCTGGGACAGGGAAAGAGAGGAGTATCAATACCATATTAAGAACTGTATAAAGTCCAGAAATAAAAATATCACTGTCACTCGACACCTGCATGCCAACCAAAAGCTTCTTAAACAGTACTGACTAATAAGTAAGAGATAAGTATTGTGTTACTACACATCAGCTTGCTACACATTCTGCAAGGTACAGTTTAAAAAAACAGTGATCCTATTTCATTCTACCCTGTAACAGCAGGCTCTCTGAGTGACAGCTCAACAGAGATCAACTGTTTAACAAAGAAGGCATTTGGGAGCTTGTACCTCTATTACTACATAGCTTTATAAACAGCAAGGTGTCTACTAATATCTTTGAACAGAGTAAAGGGTGTATGTAAAAGGTCTCAAACAAACACTAGCCCCTATGCTACTACATTTTACGAGAGGAGAGTGGAGGGATAATCAAGTTTGATAAAAAACAAGAGGTGTGTAATATATTTCTATGGAGAGTGAAACGCCCATTTTTTTCTGAACGTTCCCTCTCCACTAATAGATCTGTAGAGGTTATAGGTTGGGTTTAAAAGAGTTTAGTGAGTAATTCACCCTCCAAAAAGGCATCTCCTCTGGGACAACTTGGTGTATGAATGGGTTAGAGACAGCAAAGTCTCTACTCATACCTCTGAAGAGAGTAATAGATCAGTGTAGATAGTTTTAGACAAGTGCTAGGCCCTTTCGTACCACATGTAGACAGGCCACACTTCATTTGTGCTACTATTTCATCATGGAGTTACTCCTTCTTATAAAAGCCCATACCTGGTGAATGTTTCACATGCACTAAAGTGCACCAATTCTCCTGAGAGCCCTGCAAATATTAGACAGTGGGTCTCAAGGGTTTTAATAATAGACCCATATCTTTCAAAAGATGCTTTGTCAGAGTGAACAAAGAGTTTGGTTCTGATCAGAAAGACTTACCTTTGTACTGACATTTCTGAAGTGGATAAGGAATGTATGTAGAAGTGTCCATGGAAACAGAATACCTTGCATTAGCATGCTTTAACAATCCACATATCGTCTACGCTTCAGTTTCAAGAGAGAGTGGCACTGTGAGGCCTGTCATCCTTGGTGTGGTTTCCCCTGACTTTTTTGCCTTCTCACCTCCTGTTTTGCTGAACTAGTTTTTGCTGGCTGTAGGGCTCTGTGCACTTTAACATTGCTAACCAGTGCTAAAGTGCATAAGCTTTCCACTTAAATCATAGTAACATTGAATTATCCACAATTGGCATGTTTAAATTGTCATAGCAACATTACCAACTGGGAAGAGATGAGACCCCCAAGTTTGGGTGTGGTGTCTCTGGAATTGCAATAAAAAATCACAACTTATAGTGAAGTCAAATTTAAAATTAAAATTCTGAAAATGACACTTTTAGAAAGTTTGCATTTTGTTACTTTAATTCATCTAGTGCACTCTGCTTGTCTCTGAATACAACTCTGGGTAGGTGACAGTCTGGCTATTGTGCTTTCCTTCCAGACAGCCACAGACAAAGGAATCTTAGGTGTGACTGATGGATCATCGACATCCTGAATGTCTGTCGTTGGCAGGATGGAGGGAAGAACTGACACACCTGAATGGGCTGTGTACTGCACCCACACACAGGGCTGCATAATCCCTTGCAGTGCATTTGGAGCCAAGGCAGGAAGGGCAGTGACTCTATGCACTTCAAAGGCTGCTATTTAAAGTCTACCCCACTTCAAAGTGGCCAATGGGTATAGGAACTGGACTTCTGACCCCATCAAATCAGTACACTTCTGGACCTGAGGACATTCTGTCAGGAAGAAGGACTGCTGTGCTGCTGAAGGGACTATCACTCCACTGGACACTGCTGGACTTTGCTGTACTCCTGCTCTGCAGTGCCTGCCCTGCTACATGCTGCCCTCCTTGCCTGAGAGTGAGAAGAACTGGGCACTGCATTTCTACATCCCCAGAATCAAGGTGAGTCCAAGGGCTCACTGACTTGCCTACTGTTTTGATGTCTAAGGGACATCAAAACTTCCCTTTTATCTACAACCAGCACCTGGACTTTGCTTGCTGCAAGTCTTGCTCTACCCAGTGATGCCACTCCAGTCCAGGGCCATTGGAAGTAAGTAGAAAGTACTGCCTCTGCTAGGTCATTCACATTGATGCTGTTGCACCGATCAGAACAGACACATCTCCTGCTGTGAGATCGTGATCAATGCATCACTGCTGCTGTGGGGACCGACCACTGCATCACATTCAGAACTGCTACATCTCCTCTAGAACCACCGCTTCAGAACCAATGCATCAATACCATTGTGGAGAAGATCAACTCATTGCCCATCCAGCATGGGTTAACACGGAATATCGCATCCAGAACTGCCATGCTCAGAAGCGGTGCTTCATACTTGGAACCATCACTGCAATTGCATGGAGAAATCAGGTGCAACATCCCAACTGCATGGGGATCATTAACGGATCTAGTGCTGAAACAAGTGTTAAGGTACTGTTGCTCAGCGGGCCCTGTGTGGGTCTTGTAGCCTACCTGCACTTCATCGCGGGTGGCCTAAACTCTTGATTTTATCCTGGTCCAGCATGACTAGATATTCAAATAGGCATTTATTGCTTCTAAGCATAACTTAAACATTTAGGTGGTCATTACAACCCTGGCAGACGGTGTTAAAGCGGCGGTAAGACTGCCAACAGGCCGGCGGTAAAAAAATTGCAATTATGACCGTGGCGGAAACCGCCAACAAAGACAGCCACTTTAATACTCAGGCAGTACAAACAAACAGCGCAGCGGTCACCACCAACAGACAGGCGGGAGACAATGTACCGCCCACACTATTATGACAGGCCAATCCGCCACCTTTTCCGGGGTGGATTCACCGCTGATAAAAACACGTCAGAAACAGGAATTTCGAAGGGAAAACGCTCACCTCTACACACCCCACGAGGAACGAGGACACCATGGAACCGGAACTCCAAATTTCTACCTGCGATAGTCTTCCTGCTCCTCTACCAGGAGCACGAACGCCGGCGGCAAATACCACGGTGAGTACTGCACCTATGACACAGGGGAGGGGGGAGGGAAAAAAGAGTGACACACACATGCAACACCCCCACCCTCACCCACTACAACACACACACTAATGCTTGTTGATACATTACAGTTACACCCCCAATCCCCCCAGAAGAATGCAAAGACAAAAGGAAATGTGTAACGATTGTAATCCATTAAAATCCCGTACTCCAAAATATATATACACTATAAAACAATATATACACCAATAATACAAGTCCAGGTATTGCACCATTTATAGTACGTGGACCACTGGGCCCAAAATGCATGGGCGAGGCACACACTCGATACCCGATCAAAACAGAGAGAACACTGCAGGGGCATCAGATAGAAATACAACAGGCACCTCAGGGGGAATGGAAGGGGGGGCACCTCAGCCGGATGAGTGCACGACGCCAGATCCACGAGGGGGCTCAATGCCCACTGTTCAATCCTAGGGAGTGCAAAGCCACAGTCTCTCAAGTCTCTACAGTGGGTGGGTTGCCCACTGTTCAATCCTGGGGAGTGCAAAGCCACAGTCTCTCAAGTCTCTACAGTGGGTGGGTTGCCCACTGTTCAATCCTGGGGAGTGCAAAGCCACAGTCTCTCAAGTCTCTACAGTGGGTGGCTTGCCCACTGTAACATCCTGGGGAGTGCAAAGCCACAGTCTCTCAAGTGGATAACAGTCTCCACTGGTTCTGGAGGGAGACTGGTGCCCAGAGTGCTTCATCCTGTGAAGGACAGAGGTAGTGGATGGATCTCTCCACTTGTTCTGGAGGGGGACTGGTGCCCAAAGTGCATCACTCACCCCGGGACGGACCCTGTTGGGTCAGTGCCCCTGCCGCTCATGGACTAGCGGTGCTTGAGTTGGCGGTGCCCTGTTCAGCGGTGCTTGAGTTGGCGGTGCCCTGTTCAGCGGTCCTTGAGTTGGCAGTGCCCTGTTCAGCGATGCTTGAGTTGGCGGTGCCCGGCACAGCGGTGCTTGAGTTGGCGGAGCCCTGTTCAGCGGTGCTTGAGTTGGCGGTGCCCTGTTCAGCGGTGCTTGTGCTGGCGGGCCTTCATGGCCCAGCGTGGCTTGTGCTGGCGGTCCTTCATGGCCCAGCAGGGCTTGTGCTGGCGGTCCTTCATGGCCCAGTGAGGCTTGTGCATGCGCGGTCCATCATGGCCCAGCAGGGCTTGTGCTGGCAGTCCTTCGTGCAGCTCTTCCCAGACTTGCTGGCTTTCTTGTGGCCCTTCCCCACCTTGGGAGGTGTCACAGCTGACTCCACACTCCCACCGGGACCCCTGGGAGCAGCTTTGGTGGCTGGAGTCTTCCCCCTCTCCCGCCGGGCACTGGCCAACTTCTGATGCTTCACAGGTGGGGGACTGGCTGTGCTGTGGCTCTGTGCCTCACTGGCTGTCCTGGTAGCCGGTGCACTCCACATACCCGTAACTACAGGCACCACTGGTCCGGAGATGTTGTGGCTGAGGTGCTTGTTCGGGACCTATGAGATGGATGGGGTGGGGGAGGTGTGGGAAAAAGGTCAAGGCTGGATATGAAATATTTTTGGACACACTGGGACGGGTAGCTGGAGGGGTTTTGGGAGTGGACGAAGAGGTGGTGGTAGTAGGAGGTGTACGTTTGGTGACTTTTGGTGCAGGTGCATGCGCTGGAGGCTGTTGTGATGTGGATGGCTGTTGGGTGGGTGTGTGGCTGCGTTTGTGTATCTTGGGAGGGAGCGTCACAGACACACTGGGAGAGGACACAGGGGATGTGTGAATGGTAGTGGGGGTGGTGAGTGCACGTGAGCGGGGTGTGCTGGTGGGTGTGCTGGTGAGGGACGTAGTGGCTGTAGAGGTAATGCATGCAGGTGTGAGTGTAGACGAGACTGGGAGGGAGAAGGGAGACGACGAGGAGGGGGACACAGTGGAGGCAGTGGATGTTGGTGTGTCTGCATGTGTGTGTTGCTTTCGTGAGTGCCTGTGGGATGTGTGGTGCTTATGTTTGCCGGAGCTTCCCTTGTGTGTTGAAGTGTGTGCATGCTGGTCTGTAGGTGTGCTTGGGATAGGCAGAGGTACAGGGGATTGTGTCTGGGTGGAGGAAGTTGGAGGGGGGAGGCTAGAGATGGGGACAATGGCTGCCATCAGTGCTGAGGCCAGAGTTTGAAAACCTCGGTGTAGGGCCGCCTGACCAGAATGAATGCCCTCCAGGAATGCATTAGTTTGTTGCAACTGCCTTTCTACACCCTGGATGGCATTCAAAATGGTAGACTGCCCAACAGTGAGGGACCTGAGGAGGTCAATGGCCTCCTCACTGAGGGAAGCAGGGGTGACTGGGGCAGGGCCTGAGGTGCCCGGGGCGAAGGCAGAGGGGCTGCTGGGAGGGCAGTGCTGGTGTGGGGGTGGCAGCTGTACCTGTAGATTTGGGGGGCACAGATGTTGCCGCCACCACAAGGGAGCTCCCATCAGAGGACGAGTCGCTGGTGTCAGCTCCTGTCCCCGCCGTGAAGCTCCCCTCGCCCTCCGTCCCACTGGTGAATTCCGAGTCCGTAGTCTCACCCTCCAGGGCCATGTGGGATGCAGCTCCCTCGTGCTCCGGTGCCACTGCTCCTCCGCCTGATTATGCTAATGCACACAAGAACAGGGAGACCATAAAAAGGGGGGGGAACAACAGAAGAAAGACATGTTGAGTGCATGGATTACCGCTACCGTTGGCAGGCAAGACAGACACAGAAGCCCCCTGCACTATGCCGCGCTCTTGGGCTCCACTGTTCAATTCCTGAGAAATGGCCTACAAGGCTATGGACGACATCTGCACACATAGTTGACACAGGGGCATGAATAGCTGTGCTTGGCAATCTACAGAGGTGGGCTGGGGTGCCACATGGCCTGCCTTATGGAGGGGCCTTGCCTACGGAACTCGCCCTGGCCTAGGGAAACCCACAACCCTCCTTCCCCACCCAGACAACTCCACTGCGCGCAAAGTCAGCAGAATGAGAGGGTACTCACCCCCTTGTGTCTGCTGTGATGCCCTCAAGCGGCCATCCAACTCCGGGTAGGCCACCACCAGGATCCGGAACATCAGGGGGGTCATGGTGCGACGGGCACCCATCCCCAGCTGAGCCTCCACCGTCTTCTTGCTGCAGCGGCAAATGTCCTCCCATCTTTTCCGGCAGTGGGTGCCCCGTCTCTGGTGGGCCCCCAGGGTCCAGACCTCCTTGGTGATGGCAAGCCAAATGTCCCTCTTCTGGTGGGCGCTGACCTACATGACATGCACAAGGGAAGATGAAAAGTCATTACCAACTGCACCGTCGATGGGAGTGGCCCCCTCCCTACTCAAGCCATGTGGCCCATTCATTCACATGCATTAATGTTCCCTGAACTCTGCACCCTTCCCTCTTCCAACCAGCCGTCTCCACCCAGGCCAAGCCCATACAACGTGCTCTCTGTGTACTAACCTCTTGGTCTGGAGGACCGTAGAGTAGCGTGTACTGGGGGAGGACCCCGTCTACCAGTTTCTCCAACTCCTGAGCAGTGAAGGCAGGGGCCCTTTCCCCAGACGCAGCAGCCATCGTCGCTTCCAGACCGAGGTCACAGCAGCACTTGCAGTGTAGGTCCTCTCCTGTCGAAGGTCAGGTATCTAGTGATTGAACAGATAGAAAATGGCAGTGACGTCCGTGGCGGTGACGTCCTCGGCGGTGCGTATCATCACCGCCGGCACACCTGTTCATTGGCTCCTGGGACCCATAGACTCCCATGTTAACCAATGCAGCATTGCGCCGCGGTCTACGACCGCCTACCGCGACGGTGTGCAACACCAGCGCAGTTACCCCACAATCCCATTGTCCCAGTTTAGAGGTCAGGCAGCCGCCATTTCAGGGGCCCACATGGCTTCATTTACTTCTGTGTCACACATAGCTAGGCCTACACTCAACACACATACAGGAAGGGTTTTGTGTTTGGTGTAGTCTTCTGTGTAACTGTGGGTACATAACTGGAGGAAAATTGACTTTATCGTCGCTGTTGTCCTTCGTAGGCGCCGTCAGCTGGGACATGTGAGAAGATGGTGGAATCCTCCGGTGTACCGACCGCTGGTGGACCTGTTAACAATGGAAGAGCGACATGTCATCGTCACATACAGGTTTGACCGTGCCACAATCCAGGAACTATGTACCCAGTTGGAGCCAGACCTGATGTCACCAATCCGCCATCCCACTGGAATCCCCCCTGAGCAGGTGCTGTCAGTGCTCCATTTCCTTGCAAGTGGCTCTTTTCGGACAACAGTGGCCATGGCATCAGGAATGTCCCAGCCTATGTTTTCCAACGTCTTGTCCAGAGTGTTGTCTGCCCTGCTGAAACACGTAAGGAGATACATCATTTTTCCTGAGGTAGAAGATTTGCCTACAGTTAAAGGTGACTTCTATGCCCCTGTGACATATCCCCAATGTCACAGGTGCCATTTATGGGACCCATGTAGCTCTGGTCCCCCCCCACAGGAGTGAACAGGTGTACAGAAACAGGAGGAGTTATCATTCCATGAATGTACAGATGGTCTGTTTGGCAGACCAGTACATCTCCCAGGTTAATGCTATGTTCCCTGGCTCAGTGCATGACACCTACATCCTGCAGAATAGCAGCATCCCTGATATGATGGGTCAACTCCAGAGGCACCGTGTATGGCTAATAGGGGACTCTGGTTACCCCAACCTTTCCTGGCTATTGACCCCAGTGAGGAATCCCAGGACCAGGGCCAGAGGAACGCTACAATGAGGCCCATGGGCAGACTAGGAGGGTGATCAAACGCACCTTCGGCCTCCTTAAGGCCAGGTTCAGGTGCCTCCATATGACAGGTGGTTCCCTATTCTACTCACCGAAGAAGGTGTGCCAGATCATCATCGCCTGCTCGATGCTTCATAATTTGGCTTTGCAACGCCAGGTGCCTTTTCTGCAGGAGGATGGTCCAGATGACGGTGTTGTGGCAGCTGTGGAGCCTGTGGACAGTGATGAGGAGGAAGCTGAGGAAAAAGAGAACGACAACAGGGAGTCAGTCATACAGCAATATTTCCAGTGACACACAGGTGAGAACATTTTCAGTTTTAACATTACATTCACTGTCACACGTCTTCCTCTATCCTGTGTGTAATTAATTGGGATTATTTGGTAATTGAGTTGTTTCTTTCCATTACGGTTTCACAGGTGTGGTTACCAACGTGTGTCATCTACTTTCATCCTTCAAGGACTTTTGATGTGTGACATTGGTATGTTGCCTTTACATCTCACAACGCATTTTGACACTGTCATTGATATTACATTTTACCAAATCATAGACTGACTCCAGATTGTTTTGTGTTTCAAGGGTGTTTATTGAAGTGCTCAGAAATGGGAGGGGGTTGTAAAATGAGGATGGGTGATGGCGGAGGAATGTCCATGGCAGAGTCCAGTCTATTAGTCTCACAGGTGCACTGCCCATATGGGCATAGGAAGTGGAGCTGGGGCAGTTCAAGTATCGACAGGGTAACAAAGTGGGACAGTGGGGGGACAATCAGGGTGGTCTCATTTCCTGGTGGGGGTCTTGCCATCTTGCTCTGTCCTGTTCCTGGCTCTAAGGGACCGCTTGTGTGGTGGTTGTCCGTCTGCAGGAGGTGGGGTGCTGGTGTGGTGGTCCTGTGGCGGGGCGTCCTGTCCACTAGCGCCTGCGGAGGCGGTGGGCAGTTCATCGTCCTGGCTAGTGTCAGGGGCCCCTTGGAGTGCCACGGTGTCCCTCAGGGTCTGCTGTATGTCCTTCAGCACCCCTATGATGGTGCCCAGGGCGGAGCTGATGGTCCTGAGCTCCTCCCTGAACCCCAAATACTGGTCCTCCTGCAGGCGCTGGGTCTCCTGAAACTTTACCAGGACCGTCGCCATTGTCTCCTGGGAGTGGTGGTATGCTCCCATGATGGAGGTGAGGGCCTCGTGGAGAGTGGGTTCCCTTGGCCTGTCTGCCCCCTGTCGCACAGCAGCCCTCCCAGTTCCCCTGTGTTCCTGGGCCTCCGTCCCCTGGACCGTGTGCCCCCTACCAATGCCCCCAGGTCCCTGTTGTTGTTGGGGTGGTGGGTTACCCTGGGTTCCCCGTAGTGGTGGACACACCGCTGATTGACCTGTCCTGCGTATGGAGGTTTGGGCCCGCTGGGTGGGTGCTGTGCTGGTGTTACCAGAGGGTGGAAGGTCAGTGTTGGGCTGTGCCTGTGCAAGGGGAACCGACTGTCCTGAGGCCCACGATGGTCCGGGCTGGTCATCAGGCTCCAGTAGGGCAGAGCTGCTATCGTCACTGTGGGCCTCTTCTGGGGGTGGAGTGGTGTTGTCTGGACCCTCTGGTGTGGTGACGGTCCTTCGTGTTCCTGCAGGGGCATAAGAGCATGATTATTGCATGTGTGTGTGTGTGATGGTGTGCAATAGGTGGGTGTCTGTGTACCCCAGTGCAGGCATTCCTGTGTGGGGGCTTGTGTGATGATGGTTAGGAGGTTGTTCTGGGTATGTGCAGTGGGCATGCTTAGGTGATAGGTGTCCATGCTTAGTTGTGTCATGCAGGGCTTGGTGTTAATATGGGATATGTTAGTTAAGATTTGACTTACCAGTGTCCCATCCTCCACCGACTCCTCAGAGGCCCTCTGATTGCATGATGGTCAAGACTTGCTCCTCCCATGTTGTTAGTTGTGGGGGAGGAGGTGGGGGTCTGCCGCCAGTCCGCTGAACCGCGATGTTGTGCCTGGAGACCGTTGAACGCACCTTCCCCCGTAGGTCGTTCCACCTCTTCCTGATGTCCTACCTATTTCTTGGGTGCTTTCCCACAGCGTTGACCCTGTCCTCTATTCTTCGCCATAGCTCCATCTTCCTGGCTATGGATGTGTGCTGTACCTGTGAGCCAAATAGCTGTGGCTCTACCCGGACAATTTCCTCCACCATGACCCGGAGTTCCTCCTCGGAAAAGCGGGAGTGTCTTTGGCGTGCCATGGGGTGGTGTGTGTGATGTGTGTGGCAGTGTGAGTGTCGATGTGTGTGGTGATGTGTAGTGGTGTGTGGTGTTTTGCGTGTGGATGTTGTGTTGGTGATGGTGTTGTGTGCCTCTGTGTGGTGGGATTGTCTGATCTGTGCTGTGTCTCTGGCCTTCGTGATTAATTTTGTATGGGTTTGTGGGTGATGTGGGTGTGTGTTTTATATTGCGTTGGGTGTGTCGGAGTGATGTTTGTATGTGTATCAGGTGTGTCTATTTGGAATTGTCTAATGTGGCTGTGTTTTGGAGATGTGTGTGTATTTTGAGCGCAGCGGTGTGTACCGCCAATGGAATACCGCATTTGAAAGACCGCCGCGTGGATTCGTGGGTCGTAATAGCATGGGCGTGTTTCTGTTGGCGTGGAGGTGGAGGTTTTGTTATCTCCAGTTTATCACTGACCTTTGTTATGGCGGACTTGTATGGGTGTCTGAATTTCAGCGGTTTCCGAGATGTGTGTCATAATAGCTGTGGCGGAATTCTGCCGCCGTGGCGGTGTATTGGCATTCTTCTGCACGGCGGTAAGCGCCTTTTACCACCGATGTTGTAATGACCCCCAGTGTCACCTACAAACGAAAGTACTGTCATCCTGAGACCAGCAGTCTTGCTCAGAGCAAGAGTCCAAACTACGACACTGGACCCTGTGGAACGCGTCGCTGTTGCAGTTTTTCTTGAAGTGGGGAGACAGGCCGGTAGAGCTGGGGCCAAAGCAGTTGGTGTCTCCGTCTTCTCTGCAGGGCTTTCAGGTCAGCAGTCCTTCTTCGTCTTAGGTTGCAGGAATCTGTTTTCCTAGGTTCTGGGGGCCCCTAAATACTCAATTAAGGGGGGTGTTTAGGTCTGGGGGGTTAGTAGCCAATGGCTACTTGCCCTGAGGGTGGCTACACCCTCTTTGTGCCTATTGGGGGAATCCTCCATCTACAAGATGGAGGATTTCTAAAAGTCAGAGTCACCTCAGCTCAGGACACCTTATGGGCTGTCCTGACTGGCCAGTGACTCCTCCTTTGTTTTTCTCATTATCCCCTCCGGCCTTGCCGCCAAAAGTGGGGCCGTGGCCGGAGGGGGCGGGCAACTCCACTAGCTGGAGTGCCCTGGGGTGCTGTAACAAAGGGGGTGAGCCTTTGAGGCTCACCGCCAGGTGTTACAGTTCCTGCAGGGGGAGGTGAGAAGCACCTCCACCCAGTACAAGCTTTGTTACTAGCCACAGAGTGACAAAGGGACTCTCCCCATGTGGCCAGCAAAATGTCTGGTGTGTGGCAGGCTGCTAAAACTAGTCAGCCCACACTGGAAGTCGAGTATGGTTTCAGGGGGCATCTCTAAGATGCCCTCTGGGGTGTATTTTAAAATAAAATGTACACTGGCATCAGTGTGCATTTATTGTGCTGAGAAGTTTGATACTAAACTTCCCAGTTTTCAGTGTAGCCATTATGGTGCTGTGGAGTTCGTGTATGACAGACTCCCAGACCATATACTCTTATGGCTACCCTGCAGTTACAATGTCTAAGGTTTTGCTTAGACACTGTAGGGGCATAGTGCTCATGTACCTATGCCCTCACCTATGGTATAGTGCATCCCGCCTTAGGGCTGTAAGGCCTGCTAGAGGGGTGACTCATCTATGTCATAGGCAGTGTGAGGTTGGCATGGCACCCTGAGGGGAGTGCCATGTCGACTTAGTCATTTTCTCCCCACCAGCACACACAAGCTGGCAAGCAGTGTGTCTGTGCTGAGTGAAGGGTCCCCAGGGTGGCATAAGACATGCTGCAGCCCTTAGAGACCTTCCCTGGCATCAGGGCCCTTGGTACCAGGGGTACCGGTTACAAGGGACTTACCTGGATGCCAGAGTGTGCCAATTGTGGAAACAAAAGTACAGGTTAGGGAAAGAACACTGGTGCTGGGGCCTGGTTAGCAGGCCTCAGCACACTTTCAAATCATTACTTGGCATCAGGAAAGGCAAAAAGTCAGGGGGTAACCAAGGAGGCATTTCCTTACACCTCCTGTCCGGTGACGTTGGGTAGGGGTTCTGCAGGGGTATAAAAGGATGTTTGTTAAATCTGTGTGTGTAATGATGTGCAATGGGTGGGTGAGCGTGTACCCCAGTGCTAGCATTCCTGTGTGGGAGCTTGCGTGATGGTGGTTTAGGGGGGTGTATGGGTATGTGCAGTGGGCATGCTTTAGTGATGGGTGTCCATGCTTTGTTGTTGCATGCAGGGCTTGGTGTTAGGATGTGTGGTTTGTGATGTTGGGACATTTGTGAGGAGTTAAAGTGATGGGGTGAGGGTGAGGGTGGGGGTATGTGTTGGCATGCAGGTAGGGTGGGGGATGTAATAGTTAAGATTTGACTTACCTGAGTCCATTCCTCCACCTACTTCTGCAAGGCCCTCAGGATGCAGAAACTCCAAGACCTGCTCCTGCCATGTTGTTAGTTGTGGGGGAGGAGGTGGGGGTCTGCCGCCAGTCCACTGAACCGCCAGGTGGTGTCTTGAGACCACGGATCGCACCTTCACCCGTAGGTCGTTCCACCTTTTCCTGATGTCCTCCCGATTTCATGGGTGTTGTCCCACTGCGTTGACCCTGTCTACTATTCTTTGCCATAGCTCCATCTTCCTTGCAATTGAGGTGTGCTGCACCTGTGCTCAGAATAGCTGTGGCTCTACCTGGACAATTTCCTCCACCATGACCCTGAGCTCCTCCTCCGAGAACCTGGGGTGTCTTTGCCGTGCCATGGGGTGGTGTAGGTGATGTGTGGGGTGGAGTGTGTGGTGATATGTAGTGGTGTGTTGTGTGAGGTGCGTGGAAGTTGTATGGGTGATGATGCTGTGTGCCTGTGGATGCTGTTGTTCTTGCTGGTGGTGTCTCTCTCTGGCCTTCTTTCTGAATTTTTTGTTGTGGGGGTTTGTGGGTGATGTGGGTGTGTGTTTTATATTGTAATGGGTGTGTGGGAGTGGTGTGTATGTGTCTCAGGTGTGTGTGTTTTGAATTGTCCAATGTGGGGATGTTTTGTAAGAGTGTGTGTATTTTGAGTGCGGCGGTGTATACCGCCAATGGAATACCGCGGATGAAAGACCACCGCGTGGATTCGTGTGTTGTGATAGTGTGGGCGTATTTCTGTTGCCGTGACGGTGGAGGATTTGTTTTCGCCAGTTTATCACTGACCTTTGGTGTGGCGGACTTGTGTGGGTGTCTGAATTTTGGAGGAATCCGAGATGTGGGTCACAAATAGCTGTGGCGGAATTCTGCGGCCGCGGCGGTGTGTTGGCGGTCTTCTGCACAGAGGTAAGTGGCTTTTACCACCAATGTTGTAATGACCCGCCTTATTCTTTAAAAATTCAGATCTTAATTTCTATTTATTGGATTTATATATTTTTTGGTCTTGTACTTTACATATTGCCTCCTAGGTTAAGCCTGCCTGCTCAGTGACAAGCTACCAGAGGGTGAGAACAGGTTAATTTATAGTGTGCAACTGGCTGACCCTGAATAGGACTGTGGTTTCTGTTTGGACCGGAAGCCTATCTCTGCCAACCAGAAACCCAGTTTCTAACAGGTACTTTTTATCACAGGGGTATACAGGCTAAATGCCTCTTTTTATGAGAATATAGCCTCTCTGTTGAGACATCTCTTAATAGTCAGTGCTGGCTGTCAAAGGCTTCACCAACAAAGTCATCCTATGTAAAGATGCTTTCCTGACTGAATAGAGTGATCAGCTCAGTACAGCGAGAACACCTCTCTAATGATTCCTCTGAGCAGAATAGCAGTCTCTGTAGGTACATTGACAAACGTAGGCCCCATACTATTACATTTCAGCATGCTACAGATTCTGCATCATAGAGTCTATTCAAACAGTGATCCTATCCGATACTACCCTGTACCAGCATTCTCTCTAAGTGACAGCTCAACAAAGGCCAACTGCTTTGTGTAGAAGGCACTTTGAGAATCAGTACCTCTGGTGTTACGAGGTTTTATAAAAAATAAGGTGTCTACTAATATCTTTGAGCAGAGTAAAAGGTATGTGTAAAAAGGTATCAGACAAACACTAGCCCCTGTGTTAGCACATTTTACCAGATAAGAGATGAGGTATAATAAGGTTTGATGTAAAACAGAGGTTTGCAATACAATTCTGTAAAGAGTGATTTGCTCACTAGTATCAGAACATTCCACTCTACTTCTAGATCTGTACAGAGTATAGCTTGTGTGTAAACAATGTTTATTGAGTTATTCACCCTTTTACAAAGGTATTTCTTCTGCGAAAACATAGTGCATCAATGGCTTTACTGACAGCAAGGTCTCTACTGATACCTCTGAAGAGAGTAAAGGTTTAGTGAAGAAGGGTTTAGACAAGCTCTAAGTCTTCTGCTACCAGATTTAAACAGGCTACACTTTGTTTTTTGTGCTGTTTCTTGAAAGAGTAACATCCTCTTCTGCAAGCCCATGCAGAGTAAATGTTTCACATTTTTTAACAGCACACCATTACTCCTGACAGCCCTAAACAGGTTAAATGAAGGGTGTGAAGAAATGTAGTAATATATCAATATCTCTCAACAGATATTTTCTCACAGCAAACAGGGTGTTTGGTTCAGATCAGATAAAGCTATCTGTCTACTGACACTTCTCAACAGGATAAGGGATGTATGTTCAAGGATCAAGGCAAACACTAGGCCTTCTATTATCACACTAACAAGGTGCAGATTCCGTATGGTTCAGTTTCAGGAGAGTGTGGCTCCTTTACTTATAAGTGTGTGCAGCTTAAATGATTTTTCTTTTTTTAACACAGTATGGGGGTCATTACGACCCTGGCGGAACAAGTCCGCCAGGGCCGTGGGACGCGGTGGCACCGCCGACAGGCCGGCGGTGCCCCGTGGGGCATTCTGACCGCGGCGGCTCAGCCGCGGTCAGAGAAGGGAAACCGGCGGTCTCCCGCCGGTTTCCCGCTGCCCCAAAGGAATCCTCCAAGCCGGCGCAGCATGCTGCGCCGGCATGGGGATTCCGACTCCCCCTCCCGCCATCCAGTTCCTGGCGGTTCTCCCGCCGGGAACCGGATGGCGGGAGGGGGAGTCGCAGGGGCCCCCGTAAGAGGGCCCCTAAAAGTATTTCAGTGTCTGCAAAGCAGACACTGAAATACGCGACGGGTGCAACTGCACCCGTCGCACCTTCCCACTCCGCCGGCTCTATTACGAGCCGGCGTCATCGTGGGAAGGGAGTTTTCCCCTGGGCTGGCGGGCGGTCTTGTGAAGACCGCCCGCCAGCCCAGGGGAAAACTCGGAATACCCTCCGCGGTCTTACGACCGCGGAGCGGTATTTCGGAGGGGGGAAGCCTGGCGGGCGGCCTCCCCCGCCCGCCAGGCTCGGAATGAGGGCCTATATCCTTTGTGTTGAGATGTCTCTTCAGTGTGGGAGCTGGCTGTGAAACGCTTTAC
Organism: Pleurodeles waltl; assembly: GCF_031143425.1. Classification (NCBI taxonomy): domain Eukaryota; kingdom Metazoa; phylum Chordata; class Amphibia; order Caudata; family Salamandridae; genus Pleurodeles; species Pleurodeles waltl. The sequence goes on from NC_090442.1 coordinate 684,055,698, forward strand.
TGACTGCCCAACTGTGAAGTCATCTTTTTTGTAATAGACCTTTCAGAGCTAGTACGTCCTGTGTTGCATTGGTTTATTAAGAAAAAGCTGTCTACTGAATTTGGTCAACAGAGTAAAGGGTGTATGTAAAAGGTCTCAGATAAACATTAGGACCTGTGCTAATACATTTTACCAGAGAGGAAATGAGGGATAGTGAAGTTTAATTTAAAGTGAGACATTTGTAATAGAGTTGTGTACAGACTGATTGGCTCACTTCAAAGAAGGCATTACCTCTCTACTAATAGGTCTGTCAGATTTTATAGGCTCGGTTTATTAGAGTTTAGTGAGTAATGTACCCCTTCACAAAGGCTTCTCGTCCGAGAGAACATAGTATATGAATAGCTTGACAGACAGCAAGGTATCTGGTAAATGTTGGTTTAGAAGGTTTTAAACAAACACTAGGCCATCTCCTGCCAGATTTAACAGATACAGGGCCTGATTCTAACTTTGGAGGACGGTGTTAAACCGTCCCAAAAGTGGCGGATATACCACCTACCGTATTACGAGTTCCATAGGATATAATGGACTCGTAATACGGTAGGTGGTATATCCGCCACTTTTGGGACGGTTTAACACCGTCCTCCAAAGTTAGAATCAGGCCCACAGTTTGATAATGGTGCTGTTTCATGAAGCAGTCTCTTCTTCTTACACAGGCCCATACATAGTTAATGGTTCACATTCATAATAGCACACCATGGGGGTTATTACAACTTTGGAGGAGATGTTAATCCGTCCCAAAAGTGACGGTAAAGTGACGGATATACCACCAGCCGTATTACGAGTCCATTATATCCTATGGAACTCGTAATACGGCTGGTGGTATATCCGTCACTTTACCGTCACTTTTGGGAAGGATTAACACCTCCTCCAATGTTGTAATAACCCCCCATGTCTCCTGACAGACCTGTACAGGTTAAACAGTGGGTGTAAAAGGGTTTAGTAACAGAGGCATGTGTCTCAACAGACGTTTTCTCACAGTAAAGAGGGTGTTTGCTTCAGTTCGCAAACAGCTATCTGGCTACTGAAACTTCTGAAGAGGATAAAGGACGTATGTAGAAGAATTTATGCAAACACTAGGCCTTCTATTATCACTCATTAACAAACCTCAAATTCTGTATGGTTCAGTTCCAAGAAAGAAGAGCTAATTTTTTAATCAGTATAAACAGGCTAAATGTTTTTTTTATGTCAACATATTCTGTTTGTTCAGACATCTCTTCACGGTGAGGGCTGGGTGTGATAGGCTTCACTGACAAAGTCATCCTTCTCTATAGATGTTTTGTCTGAGCGCATTTAGATCACTACAGTAACATTACCCTCTCCAATGAGTCCCCTGAGCAGAATAGACAACCCCTGTAGAAGCATTGACACAACACTTAGGCCATGTACAACTGTATTTCAGCATACTATGGGGGTCATTCTGACTTTGATGGGCGGCGGAGGCCGCCCGCCAAAGTCCCGCCGGCAGAATACCGCTGCGCGGTCAAAAGACCGCCGCGGTAATTCTGAGTTTCCCGCTGGGCTGGCGGGCTACCGCCAGAAGGCTGCCCGCCAGCCCAGCGGGAAACCCCCTTCCATGAGGATGCCGGCTCCGATTGGAGCCGGCGGAGTGGAAGGAGTGCGACGGGTGCAGTTGCACCCGTCGTGATTTTCAGTGTCTGCTTTGCAGACACTGAAAATCTTGGTGGGGCCCTGTTAGGGGGCCCCTGCAGTGCCCATGCCATTGGCATGGGCACTGCAGGGGCCCCCAAGGGCCCCACGACACCCGTTACCGCCAGCCAGGTTCTGGCGGTCAAAACCGCCAGAACCAGGCTGGCGGTAAGGGGGTCGGAATCCCCATGGCGGCGCTGCTTGCAGCGCCGCCATGGAGGATTCCCTTGGGCAGCGGGAAACCGGCGGGACACCGCCAGTTTCCCGTATCTGACCGCGGCTGTACCACCGCGGTCAGAATGCCCATGGGAGCACCGCCAGCCTGTTGGCGGTGCTCCCGCAGTCATTGGCCCTGGCGGTCCATGACCGCCAGGGTCAGAATGACCCCCTATATGTTGTTTGTCGCATAGTTTCATCAAACAGTGAGCCTATCTCATACTACCCTATAACAACAGTCTCTCTAATTGATACCTCAAGAGAGAGCTACTGTTTTGTGTAGAAGACCTTTGAGAACTAATACCTCCTGTGTTACATGACTTTGTAAAGAGCACGCTGTCTCCTGATATCTGTGAACAGAGTAAAGTATGTGTGTGTAAACGTCTTCAGACAAACACTAACCTCTATGATACTACATTGTACCAGAGGAGAGGTGAGGGATAGTTACGTTTTTTTAAAGTGAGAGGTTTGCAATAGTGTTGTACACAGAGTGATGGGATCACTTCTATGAGAACAGTACTTCTCTGCTAATAAGTCTGTAGAGATTATAGTTTGGGCATATAAGGGTTTAGTAAGTAGTTCACCAGTGCACAAAGGTGTCTCTACTGACTGAATATTGTATATTAATAGATTTACAGGCATCAAGGTCTCTGCTGATGCCTCTGAAGAGAGTAAAGAGTGACTGAAGAAGGGTTTAGACAAACACTAGGTCCTCTTCTGCCAGATAGTAACAGGGTACACTTTAATTGTGCTAGTGTTCCATGAAAAATGAACTCCTTTTTCACAAGTCCATAGAAAGTGACCCATACAGTTTTATAAGAGCACACTATCTGTCCCAACACTCCTCTACCAGTTAAACCATACCAGTGATAGACATTACTAACAAAATGCCCTCTATACTAAGACCTCACCACATTTTAACCCCCTGGGTGCCCTGGACGAGCTGGTCTCGCCCTCGGCCACTGTCACTGTGTGCAGGGGTCAAGACGAGCTCGTTCTGCACCCAGCCACAGGGGGAGCATCCCCTTCCAACCCCGATCCCCTGGCCTCCCAGTGACGTCTGATGACATCAGCAAGCAGTTGCGCTCTGACCTTATCAGAGGTCAACTCCCATTGCACTGGAAGCTCAGCTTCCAGCATAATCGGAAGAGAAATGCAAAGCATTTCTCTTCCGATCGGGAGGTGGGGACAGGCTGAGGCATGAAAGGCCTTTCCTTTCCTTTCCTTTCATGCCTCTGTGAGCATTTCTGCAGCCCAATAGTGATGCGATCGGGCTGCAGAAATGGGCACTAGAAGTCAGGGAGTTTGCTTTTTTAATTATTTATCCATAAGGGGAGCGGCCCCTCAAGCAAGGACCACTCCCCAGGGGGGCAAGATTTTTTAAAGCCTTTTCTGACCCCCCTGGGAACAGATCGGCCTACTGTAATTAGGCTGATCTGTCCCCGGGGTGACAGAAACCACTAGAAGCCTGGGATTGTTTACTTTTTTCCTTTTTTACAGGAGGGGAGTGACACCTTAGAGAAGGGTCGCTCCCGTGGGGGAAAATTATTTTTAGGCCATTTCTGCCCCCCTTTGGGGCAGATCAGCCTATTTCAATTAGGCCGATCAGCCCCCAAGGGAGGCAGAAACCATTAGGCTCCAGGGATGTTTTTTTTTTTTTAAATGTACAGATGGGGAGCGACCCCTTAGGCAAGTGTCACTGTCCTGGGGGCAAAATTATTTAATGCCATTTCTGCCCCCATTTCTATTAGGCGTAGGGGTCAGAAAACACTTAGGCACCAGGAATTGGTATGTGTGTGTGTGTATGTGATTTCTTTTGGGGGGTAACCCATTGGACAAGGGTCGCTCCCCATGGGGGCACATTACTGTTAGACATTTCTGCCCCCCTTGGGGGCTGATCAGTCTATTTTTGTAAGGCCCATCTGCCCCAAAGGGGGGAGAAAGCCCACCTGAGACCAGGGAAGATTTATTACAAAAAGAGAGGGTGAGGGTATGGCCCCACCCCAAATAAATGGGGTCAAAGTTGTTCTACCCGCCAGTGGGCAGATAGGGAAATTACCCCAGATCCACTCCCCGGTGGGGAAGAAAGCCTACTAGAAGCCAGATAATTTACAAAAAATTTACAAAATAGTGTGCTGGTGGCTACCAACCAGTATGGGCATGGTTATGCCCCCACCCCAACTGAAGGAGGTAACAGTCTTTCAGCTCTTCCCCTGTACACCAAAACATCTTATCCCATGGGAAGCAAGAGGACAGTTGATTATTTTGGGTTTTGGTTTTACATTTGGGCAATGAGAGCCTGTCTAACTCTCAAAATCATCACACTTGAAATGGTGAGGGCTGCACTGTTTGGACTTTGGGACGCTTCCCTCTAGAAAAATCTATGAGATCTAGACACATCTGAAAAGTAAACATCTGGGTGAGTCCAGGGTGGTGTGCTTCACATGCACTTGTACTATGTTCTTACCAAACAATGTCCTGAAAACCTCTAACTTTGCTTGAAATCACACATTTTTCCCACATTTCTGTGCCAGAACCATCCAGAATCTGCAGGAATCCACAAAATTCCTACCACCCAGCATTGTCTCATCTATTCCGATGAAAATTCTGCCCCACTTGTCAGCCTAAAAACATTTTTTTTCAAACTGTTCTTTTGGACGCATTTTTGTTCCTCCTTATTTTCTACATGTTTTTGGCTTTTCCCTGTCACAGGCACTTTGCCCACCTACACAATTGTGGGATCATGTTTACCGGGACTCTGAGGGGAATGTTGGGTGGTAGGATATTGGTCCCGGTGTGGTGATCCCACACAGAAATGTGGGAAAATGTGATGTTTTTAGCTAAATTTGAGGTTTGCTGAGGATTCTGGTAGGAAAACATTGGGGGATCCACGAAAGTCACATCTCTCTGGACTCCCGCGGGTGTCTAGTTTTCAGAAATGTCTGGGCGTGGTACGTTTTTCTAGATGGCTGCTCAGCCCAGGATGAAAAACGCAGGTGCCCCTTTCCACAAAAACAGGTAGTTTTGTTTGTGATAATTTTGACGTGTCCACATTGTGTTTTGGGGCATTTCCTGTCATGGGCACTATGCCTTTCCACACAAATGAGGTACCATTTTTATCGGGAGACCTGGAGCAATACTGGGTGGAAAAAAATTTGTGACTCCTCTCAGATTCCAGCACTTTCTATCACTGAAATGTAAGGAAAAAGTATTTTTTTGCCAAATTTTGAGGTTTACAAAGGATTCTGGGTAACAGAACCTGGCGAGAGCACCACAAGTTACCCCATCCTCGGTTCCCCAAGTTGTCTAGTTTTCAGAAATGTCCAGATTTGCATGATTAGGTGCCGGGTGAGCTAGAGGGCAAAATCCACAAGTAGGCACTTTGCAAAAAACAGGTACGTTTTCTTTGAGAGAATGTGATGTATCCACTTTTTATTTTGGGGCATTCCTTGTCGTGGGCACTAGGCCTACATACACAAGTAAGGTGCTATCTTTATCGGGAGACTTAGGTGAATGCTGGGTCAAAAGAAATGTGTGCCTCCTCTCAATTCCAGAACATTCTGACACCGAAATTTGAGGAAAAAGTGTTGTTTTGCCAAATTTTTAGATTTAGAAAGGATTCCGGGTGACAGAACCTGGTGAGAGACCCACAGGTCATCTATGTGTCCAGTTTTAAAAAATGCACAGGTTTGGGAGGTTTCCCTAGGTGCTGGCTGAGCTAGAGGCCAAAATCCACAGTTAGGCACTTTCCAAAAAACAGGTCTGATTTCTTTGGGAAAATGTGATGTGTCCATTTTGTGTTTTGAGGCATTTCCTGTTGCGGGCACAAGGCCTACGCACCCAAGTGAGATACCATTTTTATGGGGAGAAATGGGGGAATGCTGGGTGGAAGGAAATTTGTGGCTCCTCTCAGATTCCAGAACTCTCTATCACCGAGATGTGAGGAAAAAGTGTTGTTTTTTCCAAATTTTGAGGTTTAGAAAGGATTCCGGGTAACAGAACCTGGTGAGAGCCCAACAAGTCACCCCATCATGGATTTCCCTAGGTGTCTACTGTTAAAAAATGCAAAGTTTTGGTAGGTTTCCCTAGGTGTCAGCTGTGCTAGAGGACAAAATCCACAGCTAGGTACTTTCCAAAAAACACATCTGACTTCAATGTAAAAATGTGATGTGTCCTCGTTGTGTTTCCGGTTGCACACTTTAGGCCTACCCACACAAGTGAGGTTTTTTATCGGGAGACTTGGGGGGAACACAGAATATCAGAACAAGTGTTATTGTCCCTTGTCTTTTTCTACATTATTTCCTTCCAAATGTAAGACAGTGTATAAAAAAGACATCTTTTGGAGAAATGCCATGTAATTCACATGCTAGTATGGGCACCCAGTAATTCAGAGATGTGCAAATAACCACTGCTTTTCAACACTGTTGCCGTGTGCCCATTACAAAGGTTTACTTGATATCTATTTTTCACTCTTTATATTTCACCAAAATAATTGCTGCATACCCGGTATGTAATAAAAACCCATTGCAAGGTGCAGATCATTTTTTGGCGCTGGGTACCTACAGTTCTTGATGAATCTACAAGCCCTATATATCTCCGCAATCAGAAGAGTCCATCAGACATAACAGTATATTGCTTTTGAAAATCTGACATCGCAGGAAAAAGTTACAGAGTAAAACATGGAGAAAAATTGCTGTTTTTTTCAGCTCAATTTCAATTTTTTTATTTATTTCAGCTATGATTTTCTGTAGGAAAACTTTTGTAGGATCTACACAAATGACCCTTTCCTGAATTCAGAATTTTGTCTACTTTTAGAAAATTTTAGCTGTCCGGGATCCAGCATTGGTTTCACACCCATTTCTGTCACTAACTGGAAGGAGGCTGAAAGCACAAACAATAGTAAAATGGAGTATGTCACAGTAAAATGCCACAATTGTGTTGAAAAATGTAGTTTTCTGATTCAAGCCTGCCTGTTCCTCAACGCTGGGAAAAAGGTGATTGTAGCACTGCAAACCCTTTGTTGATACCATTTTCAGGGAAAAAATCACAAGCCTTCTTCTGCAGCCTTTTTTTCCTATTTATCTTTAAAAAAAACATTTTTGCTGTATTTTGTCTAATTTCTTGGTCTCCTCCAGGGGAACCAACAAACTCTGGGTACCTCTAGAATCCCTAGGATGTTGTAAAAAAAGGACACAAATAAACGGTGGGTAGCTTATGTGGACAAAAAGTGATGAAGGCATAAGCACGAACTGCCCCAAATAGCCAAAAAAAGGCCTGGCACCTGAGGGGCAAAAGGACTGGCAGGAAAGGGGTTCAATGCTGGGAGTATAACACTTTTCTTAGGAAGGCACTCCTCTACAAATACTTTTTCTGTCAGTGACCCACATGTATAATTGCTTAGTAAAACAGAACCCTATATAACTACAGAACAAAATCAAACACATTTTAACAGTGTACAGATTAAATAAAGGGCAATTTGATAAAACCTTCAGTATACATCATATATCTTTATAGACTGTTAATGCTGCAGTTAATTTCAATGATCACTCTCTATAAAACACCATTGTATAAGGTGAATCTTCAGAATAAAACAGTTTAGTAAGCATTCCATTTCTTATGCAAACATATTCTCTCTGAGTGAGCTACATCAATGATTCAATTCATTTAGACCCATATTTATTAGAAGTGACGCAACGCTGCATTGTGACAAAGATGCGTCAAAAAATCTTGCACTTTGAAACGGCATTTCTTTGCGAGTTAGCTGCACCAAATTTATGGTCTAGTGCACCATGCTGTAATGTTGGAAGCTGGGTCAAAGATTTTGATGCATCTTGAAAAAAAAAGACTCAGGCCCTCATTACGCCCGCCAAGATCTGACCGCCGGGCGGCCGCCAATGCAGCCACACTCCCGCCACGGTCATTTTGAGATCCCCGCTGGGCCGGCGGGTGTAAACCTGGTTTCCACCCACCGGCCCAGCGGGGATCTCGGCCGCAACACAGGATCGGGCTCCAAAGGGAGCCGGCGGTGTTGCGGCCGTGCGACAGGTGCAGTTGCACCCGTCGTGCTTTTCACTGTCTGCATAGCAGACAGTGAAAAGCTGCACGGGCCCGTGTCAGGGGCCCCTGCACTGCCCATGCCAGGGCATGGGCAGTGCAGGGGCCCCCAGGGACCCCACGACTCCCCATACCACCAGCCTTTTCCTGGTGGTTTGGGCTGGCGGTAGGGGGACTCGTAATCCCCTGGGCAGTGCTGCAAGCAGCGCTGCCCTGGTGGATTAAAACCGCCAGAACCAATGTGGTGGTAAACTGCCGGTCCCGGCGATGCGACCGCAGCGCTTCAGCCGCGGTCACAATACCATGGGAAGCACCGCCAGCCTGTTGGCGGTGCTTCCGTCAAAACAGCCCTGGCGGTCTTTGACCGCCAGGGTTGTAATGACCCCCTCAATGTGCAACTGGCCCCTACATGTCGCAAAGCTGATTTGCGTGTCATAAGACAGCTTTGAATCACTTCAGAGTGTGTTGCATCATGGGAAACGTTGGAAAAACATTGTATTTAAAAAATCTGAACAGCAGAGCAAAACAACTACACAAAATGAAAGGAGCACCATCTACAAGTCAGGAAGGCAGCAATCCAGCCAAGATGACCAGAGAGCAGTCCAGGGGAGGAAGAAGAGGAAGACCAAAATTCAGTGAGAAGGAGAACAAAATAATAATAGCTGAGGTGACAAAAAATGAATACCTTCTCCTTGTCACCTCTAAATTTCCATTAGGGAAGAAGGAAGCCATTTGAAAATCCATACCGGACAAAATCAACATTGTAGAAAAAACAAAGAGGACTGTGCTGGAGTTGAAAAAAGGTGGCATGACTATGAGCGCAGTACCTCAAAGAAACTGGCCAAGATCTTCAAGACAGCCAGGAGGACCAGAGGAGGACCTGATCCCCAGGAAGACTTGGACCCATTGGAGGGGCAGGTTGAGTCACTCATTGCAACGGTGTTTGTGTCAGGAGTTGCCACACAGGAGAGAGTGCTGTGGGTGAGGACTAGGAACAGCTACAGGGTAAGAAAAAACACGGGATCATCAATAAATCAATCAGTAATTTGTAGAGCATAAACTATCATCTAGGAAGGTCTCTGGGTGCTACTGTGCCTTGTCTCCCTCAAATAGCTAGGTTTTCACTTTTTTCTGAACTCTTTCAGGGTTTGTGATGTTTGGAGGTGGATAGATAGGGAGTTCCAAGTGTTGGCTGCGGTTTAGGAGAAAGATCCACCTCCCGAGCGATGGTGGCTGATGTGGGGGTTTTGTGTGAGGGCCAATGTGGAGAAAGATAATTTTCTTTCGGGCTGGTAGAAGTTGATGCAATGGTTTATATAGGCTGGTATTGTACAGCTTTGAAGGGAAGCATAAGGCTTTTGAACAGGCATCTTTTCTGGATGGGGAACCAATGGAGGTCTCTGAGGTGGGGGGGTGATGTGGGTCCACTTGGGTACGTCCAGAATGAACCTTGCTGTGGTGTTCTGTATGGTCTGGAGTCTCCTGAGAAGTTGTGTGGGCAGTCCGATGTAGAGGGCATTGCAGTAGTCAAGGCGGCTAGAGACGAGGGCCTATGTGATGGTTTTTCTGGAGCTGATGAGGATCCATCTGAAAATCTTGCGGAGGATGTTGAAGCATGTCGAGGCAATTGTGTTGACTTGGTGTTGCATGGTCAGTTGGCTGTTAAGGATTATACCAAGGCTACATGCCTGGGTTATTGGTGTGGGTATGGGTCCTAGTTCAACAGGCAACCAGCAGTGGGCCCAAGTATGGGAGTTGTACCAAAGATTAGCACTTCTGTTTTATTAGTGTTGAGATTGAGACAGCTGTCTCTCATCCATTTGGTTACATCAGTCATTGCCCTGCAGAAGTTGGATTTGGCATTGGTTGAATCTTTGATGAGGGAGAGGATGAGCTGGGTGTTGTCAGTGTAGGAGATTATGTTTAGCCCACAGGCTCTGATAATGTCTGTGAGGGGGTCATGTAGATGCTGAACAGGGTGGGGCTGAAGGAGAATTCCTGGGTACACTGCAGTTGATGCTCTTTGGTATGGAGAAGAAGGGAGGCAGTTGGACGCTTTGCATTCATCCTTATAGAAATGATGTGGTCCATTTGAGGGTGTTTACCCATATGCTGATGGTGTGAAGTCTATCAATGAGGGTTTGGTGAGAGGCAGTGTCGAACGCAGGGGAGAGGTCTAGGAGAATCATGGCAGCTGCTACTCTGTGAGTGAGGAGAGCCCTTATGTCATCTATGGTGGTGATCAGTGTGGTCTCCATGCTGTATTTCCCACTGTATCGGCCTTGGGATGAGTTAAGCAGTTGGTTGAGTTCCAGGTAGTTGGTGAGTTGTTCTTTTCAAGCACGTTTGTGGGGAACGGAAGGAGGGAGGGAGATCAGTCAGTAGTTTTTGAGGTTGCTGTGGTTGACCAAAGGCTTCTTCTGGAGAGGTCTGAATTCTGTATGTTTTAATAAGTTTGGGAAGGTAGTTGTGAAAATGGATGTGTTGAGGATGTACGTGAGTTCTGTACTGATGGGGTCAGCACAGAGATTGAAAAGATGTGGGCGTACGAGTCAGTAGGGGCACGGTAGTGGATAGACGATATGATAGATGATTGGCAAAGTCCTTGACAATCGCAAAGAGTTCCTTGCTGTTGTTGGCTGCTGAGTTGATGTTGTTGGTGATGGCAGATCCTCAGCTCTGGAGAGAACCAGCTGGTTCGTTTTAAAGTTTTCATGGGTTTGCCTTGTATTATAGGGGTGATTTCATCGGTGCAGTTAATAATCCAGGTGGTGAAATTCCAAACAGCCTGGTGAAGATCTGTGGAGGTTTCGGGTTGTGAGGTACTATGGTGTTTGGGTCCATTGTGATTTGATGATTTTTCCCCAGCTGCAGTGGGATAATTTGAGTGAGGTGGGAGTCTTTTGATCCCCATATGTGAGGGTGAAGAGGACAATGATATGGTCAGTCCAGGTGAGCTCTGTGGTGTGTGTGAACCTGATCTTGTTACTGGAGCTGAAGTTGGCGTTGAGTGTGTGTGTGTCTGCCTTTGTGCGAGGGTGCGGTGACTAGTTGAGAAAGGCCGATGTTGTTGAGGGTATTGAGGAGGTTGATAGTGTTCCTGTCTCTGAGGTCTTTGATATGGAAGTTGAGATCTCAGAGAAGTAGGTAGTACTGGGAGTCTATGGCCAGGGGGGCAATGAGGACTAGGGATGGCATCACTGAAGGATGGGTGGGGTCCTGGAGGTCAGTAGACAAGGGTGCCTCTTATAGTGGTCTTGGCATCTGTATTTAGTTGGAAGTTAAGAAGTTCCTTGAGGGGTGTGGGGTCGTCATTGGAGATGGTGCAGTGGATAGTGTCCTTGAAGATTATGGTGATTCCATTGCCATGTTTGTTTGGGGGTTTCTTGTGAAACTATTTGTAGCTGGTGGGTGTTGTGACTGCATTGTCGGGCTTTGCGGTTGGGCTAAGCCAGGTTTATGTGATGAATGCCACTTAGGGGGCGAGGGTGGAGATATTGTCCCAGAACTTGCTTCCATATGGATTGGGCATTGAGCAGAATGTGCCAGGGTTGACGAGTGCTAGTTTGTGTGTAGGCCAGTAGTCTTGAGTGGCAGGCGAAACAGCAGCGGTAACAAGTGAAGGGTCCTTTAGTTGATGTCGTGGCATGGCAGTCAAGCAGTTCTTATTCTGGTCCATGGTTCAGAGCCAGGAGGTCCGTGGAGGTGTACCAAAGGAAGTTTGGAGGACTAGGGGTCCTGGCGTTGGGCACGGTCCAGGCATAGACGGGCACCGATTGGCTTGACTTTGGTGCAAGTGCGCAGCGGCCTCCATAAGTAGTCTTGGGGGTGGGTGGGGCTGTGCAGGAGGTGGGGATGGGGAAAAAGGCAGGAGCGAGAAGAGCAGGACGTGGCAAAGTAAAAATGCCCTTAGCACCTGAGCACCTAAAAAAGGCAACAACTAAAATTACCTTAAGCAACTGACGCAGAGCAGCTTTGGGCGCACTAATAGTGAGGAGACAAGTGGGCAAGCAGCAGGCTCGAGAAGAGGTCTCAGCTGGAACTAAGAGAAGAGTGCAGAGTGCCAATAGTGAAGAGCCAGGAGGGGAGTGGTGCAGTGACCAGGGGTCAAGGACTACTGTTGGAGCCAAGCATCAGCCTCCATAAGTAGTCCTGTGGTGGGCTGGGCTGTGTGGGAGGTGAGGGGAGGGGGAAAGGTGGGAGGGAGCCCTAGCTCTTTGCTAAGGGGAGCCAAAGAAGAAATGCTGAGGCAAACTAAAAACGCCCTTAGCACCTGAGCACCTAAAAAAGGTAACAACTAAAATTACCCTAAGCAATCAGCGCAGAACAGCAGTGAGCGCATTCACAGTGAGGAGACCAGCGGATGAGCATCAGGCTCTAAAATCTACAGAGTGCCAATAGCAAGGAGCCAGGCTGGGAGTGGCACAGTGCTGCGGGTAAAGGGCTACTGGGACATTTGAAAGTGATTTCCTATACAGTGCAATACAGCAAGTCTCTTTGCTGTGCTGAGCTTCACCGTGTGCATGTAAAAGGGCAGGAATGTCTCACATATTAAGTCATGCATCATGCAACTCTGAAATAATTGCCCTGTCACAAATGTTTATCACCAGCTCTGCCAACTTTCACTTATCTATGTGGTTTGTGTTTGTACAGTACAGGTTGTCTGAATAATAATTGGACTTGTAGTCTAATCCACAATGTGATAGACTTGGATTACAAATCCCACAATACCAAGCAAAACAACTGCGACTGGAGTAGCACATCATACAAGGTTATTGGAAACTGTGCAGATTTGTCAGTGTCAATGGTAACTCCCTTGAACCATGTTGCAAGTGTGATTGTCTTAGTCCTACATAGGCAAAAATGTATTGGAATGGAACATTAAGTACTGTGCTTTGCTAGAATTCTAACTTCTCATCCAAGATTATAGTCAAGTGCTGGGTTTGTGCCGGCTCACAAAGTAGGATTACCTGAACAGCCAGGTGTACAGTCATTTGTACTAAACTATTTTTTGTCCAGCTGCCCAATGTGCTGGTTGAGGTTGTTACAAGTGCTAGCTGCCATGTAGGAGACCACCCAACACCCTGTCCTACTCATATTAAGTTTGGAGGTGGCAGTTAATGCAAGTAATACACAGCATAGGTCCATGAGTTTTTGTTGGGAGCATAGATAGTGTGTGTGCTGAGTGGGGCCTAGGTAGTGTAGAACTTTGTAAGTGTGGTGAAACAGATTGAACTTGCATTGTCTTCAAATAGGGATGCATTATTTTATCTCAAGGAGGCAAGGGGTGATGTGTGTGCCGCAAAGGTAGGCTGAGTAATACTCTGGCACTGGTGTGTTTGAAAGTTTAACACTTGTGTTGCAGCTATGCAGAGATGCTGTGGTAGAGGGAATTGGTGTACTACAGTCTACATGTGATTAGGGGATGGTGTCACAGTTGGTAGGAGGAAGAAAGAAGAAGAGAAGTCTGACTATGCAACATATGTGAAAGCAGGTGGGGGTTAAAAATTTGTGAATTGTCAGGGTGAACTAGGTGTCCTGGTTGATGGTCAGGTGTCTGAGATGGTTGGAGGGTGAGAGATTTGGGCCTAATCCTCTGGGCAACCAGGGCAGATATGTGTTACAGATTATCCTCATTAACAACTAGTGAGGTTCAGTGTGACGCATTACTCTCACATGCAGGTAGGCATGCTGGACAATAGTATGATGTAACAAATGTTTGTTGTGTTCTTAGGGTCATTGTATGATATGGGTGTTATCAGTGTGTGAGATTAAGGACAGTGTCAGGGTCTGAACGGTGATTGCCTGAAGAGCGATGTACAACTACAACTGAGTGTAGCTTAGTAAAGAGATTTTTGGGACTCTGCAGATGAGTATTTTGGGTCCAGAATCAATGGATTGAACTTGGGATGTTGCATATTTTAAATTCGGATGCTTTTAATCCCATTCAGAGATGGAAGTCATTGTCTACTTTGGTGTACTCTGGAGATGAATGTGTGTGCTAGGAAACTAAGGGATATCAAAATAAAATTGAAGTATTGCATATACCTGTCCATACCTATTCCTGCAGGGTAGGAAGTTTGCTTGTTGTGCAGAGTTACATGGATTAATAACACTTATGACTCCTAAGCCACATACTTTTTAACAATTGCATGCAAGACAGTACGGAAAAGCAGATTTTTGTGGTTTACTGTTTGCAGAGCAGAGTGCAAGATAATTAATTTAACACAACAGAATAACATGACACGATTGTGGAACTAACTCATGGCTGGAGGGAATGCTGGCACCTTGGTGACATGTTGCAATGGTCTCAGAAGTGGGATTAAGAACCTAATGTAACATCAGTGTAGGCACTAATCACAAAAATCATGGTTTATGTAAAAAGTGCCCTTTACCTGCACTCACTCATTCATGCAGGGCAGGCAGGCAAGCTGCCAAACTGCATTGCGTTGTGTGTCAATAAACTAACAGTAGCCCTTGTTCATACAAAGGTAGTCTGAAAAATGTTAAGGTTCTGCCATGTGTAAGGAAACAATAGTCTAACATGGCCTAAACTACATTTTTTGTAACATATGGGCCACATATAACTGTGTATTTGATAACTGAAAATAACTAGTATGAACTCCATTAAATAAACTTATATACATATTATGGAGCAATATTGACATATTTGTATCTCTTTCCAGAGGAATAAACAACACCTTCTGTAGAACAGCCTGTCTCTGATGAACCAACTTGATGGGCACACCATCCTGCTCCCCCATGGAGAATGATACCTTCCTACAATTCAAGGACTATTGAATTGCCTTCTCCTGTTTTGCCAAGTGAGGACGATGTTGCAGGGCCTCCAGAGGATCTGTCATCCACAGGGCAGGCTCCATCGATCTGTGCAATCCCAGCTAAGGACTCTGAGGACCTCAAGTTGAATTTCAACGTCGTGTAGTAGAAGTTCAGCAGCAAATGGCTCATGAGGTGTGGGAGGGGATGGAGACCATAGAGGAAACACCAGAAGGAGTCTGTAGGTATCTGAGTCTTAATAAGGGTATGGCTAAGGCTAGTACAGACACCTACTGTTAGAAATCTGGTCTGTAGTTGGCAGAGGTATGCACCCTGTCCAAGTAGGGACCACAATCCTAGTCAGGGGAAGTCATGTACACACGTTAAATTGAGATGTGTTCACCCTGTGGTTGCTTGGCAAGGAGCAGGCAGGCTTAGCTTGAGGCAATGTGTGAAGTATTTTTGCAACTCAGCCCAAAACAGCAGAACTTGCTAGAACATTAGCAAGGGAGTGCCAGCTGGCTACGCATTTCCTGCAGGCCTTATTAATTCACAGTCGGAAACAGCCTTAACAACGTGGCTCAAACCACACTGTGGGGGTCATTCTGACCTCGGCGGTAAAAGGCGCCTACCGCCGGTCAGAAGACTGCCATAACACCGCCGCGGCCGCGGTAAACCGCCACGGTCATTCCGACCCACAACTGGCAAACCGCCAAAAACCCGACATCCACAAAAGTCCGCCACACCAAAGGGCAGTGAAAAAAAGGCTATGACCAAACCTCCACCGTCACGCCAACAGAAATACGCCCATACCATTCCGACCCACAAATCCACGCGGCGGTCTTTCAAACGCGGTATTCCATTGGCGGTACACACCGCCGCGGTCAAAATACACACACACATATTGAAAACTCAGCTACATTGGTCAGTTTGAAATACACACACCTGATACACATACTAACACCACTCCCACACACCCAACACAATATAAAACAAACACCCACATCACCCACAAGCCCCTACGACCCGAAATCATTACCGAAGGCTAGAGAGAGCACAGATTAGACAATCCCACAACACCATCACCCACACAGAATCCACCCACCAAACACCACACACCACCATACGCACCACACTCATCACCACAAACGCCACCCCACACCTCAACCACACCACCCCATGGCACCCCAAAGACACCCCAGGTTCAGTGACGCCGAACTCAGGGTAATGGTGGAGGAAATAGTCCGTGTCGAGCCCCAACTCTTCGGGGCACAGGTGCAGCACACCACAATTGCCAGGAAGATGGATTTATGGCAAAGGATAGTGGACAGGGTCAACGCGGTGGGACAGCATCCACGCAATCTGGAGGACATCAGGAAGAGATGGAACGACCTACGGGGGAAGGTGTGTTCCATGGTATCAAGGCACAACATTGCGGTGCAGAAGACTGGCGGCGGACCCCCACCTACTCCCCCAGAATTTACCGCATGGGAGGAGGAAGTCTTGCACATCCTGCATCCTGAGGGCCTTGCAGGAGTAGGCGGAGGAATGGACTCTGGTAAGGCAAATCTTCACTACTGCTTCCCACCCCCACCCCACCTGCATGCCAGCACATACCCCCACCCTCACCCCCATCCCCATCACCCCAACTCCTTGCAAATGGCTCACCATCACAACCCACCCATCCCAACACCAAGCCCTGCATGCGACCACAAAGCATGGACACCCATCACCAAAGCATGCCCACTGCACACACACATCACCCCCACAAGCCATCCTCACAAAAGCCACCACAAGGGAATGCCTGCACTTGGGTACACGGACACCCACCCATCACACGAAATGCCACACACAGAAGCAATAACCATACCTTTATACCCCTGCAGGACCCGAACGCCACCACACCGCCACGGAGGGTCCAGAGATGTCCATCCCACCCCCAGAAGAGGCCCCCAGCGATGACAGCAGCTCTGTCTCCCTGGAGCCAGACGACCAGCCCGGCCCATCGGGGACCTCTGGACAGTCAGTACCCCACAGACAGCCACAGGCTACACCAGACCCAACCCCCTCTGGGAACACCAGCACAGCTCCCACCCAGCGGGCCCATGCCTCTGTCTCCAGGACACGTCAATCTGCGGTGTGTCCACCACTACAGGGCACCCAGGTTGACCCACCACCCCAACAACAACAGGGACCTGGGGGCAGTGGTAGTGGGCACACCGTCCAGTGGACAGAGGCCCAGGGACACAGGGGAACTGGGAGGGCTGCTGTGCGACAGGGGGGGGACAGGCCCGGGGAACCGACTCTCCAAGAGGCCCTCTCCTCCATCATGGGAGCATACCACAGCTCCCAGGAGACGATGGCAACAGTACTGGCCCGGTTCCAGGAGATCCAGGAACTGCAGGAGGAACGGTACATGGGGTTCAGGGAGGAACTGAGGAACATCGGTTCCGCAATGGGGACCATCGTCGTGGCCCTTACCCAGATCGTCACCACATTGCGGGACCATGTGGCACCCCAAAGGGCCCCTGTCACTAGCCCAGGCCAGGAATAGCCTACCACCTCCGCTGGCGCTAGTGGACAGGAGGCCCCCACACAACGACAGGCCACCAGAACCCCACCTCCTGCAGAAGAAGAACCACCCCGCAAGCGGAACCTGAGATCTCACAAGAAGACAGAGTAGGATTGCAAGACCCCCGCCAGCCAAAGATACCCCCTGATGTCATCCCACTGTCCCACATTGTCACCCTGTCCAACCTTGAACTGCCCCTGCTCCATCCTTCCCCAGGCATATGGACAATGCACCTGTGGGCCTGAGAACTGGACTCTGCCATGGACATTACTCCACCCCCACCCATCACCGTTTCACAATCATGTACCTATATGTAGCACTTAAAATAAATCACTTATTCCACTTAAAAAAACAGGAGTCTGCTTGTATTCTTAACAAATGTATTACACATAACGGTGCTATAATGTCCAGTGACTATGTGATGACAACATACCAATTTCAATAAGCTTTAGTCCATGGGCAAACAAAGCTGAAGTCAGGCAGTTGGTCATACAGCTCTGGAAAGGGAAGGGAAAGTCACAACTCAGTTAGCAGGAACTGGGGGGAAACACAGACAGTGGAGACGCAATGAGGCCTTAAGTAAATGTAAAATGGGGTGGCTGATTCTTACCTGTGTACTACTGAAAGTATTGTTGTATGACTGTCTCCCTGTTGTCCGTGTCGTCCCCGTTGTCTTCCTCCTCTTTGTCCGTGTCGTCCCCGTCGTCTTCCTCCTCTTCACTCTCCACAGGCTCCACAGCTGATACAACACCACCATCTGGACCATCCTCCTGCAGAAAAGGCACCTGGTGTGGCAATGCAAGATTGTGAAGCATACAGCAGGCCACGATGATATGGCACACCTTCTTTGGTGAGTACAAGAGGGATCCCCCTGTCATATGCAGGCACCTAAACCTGGCCTTCAGGAGGCCGAAGGTCCTTTCTATGATCCTCCTAGTGCGCCCATGGGCCTCATTGTACCGTTCCTCTGCCCTGGTCCGGGGATTCCTCACTGGGGTCATAGCCACGACAGGTTGGGGTAACCAGAGTCACCAATTAGCCACACACGGTGTCTCTGTAGCTGTTCCATCACATAAGGGATGCTGCTATTTCGCATGACATACGCGTCATGCACTGACCCAGGGAACTTGGCATTTACATGGGAGATGTACTGGTCAGCCAAACAGACCACCTGGACATTCATCGAATGATAACTTTTTCTGTTTCGGTACACCTGCTCGCTGTCTTTGGGGGGAACCAAAGCCACATGGGTACCATCAATGGCACCAATGATGTTGGGGATATGTCCAAGGGCATAGAAATCACCCTTCACTGTAGCCAATTCGCCCATCTCAGGGAAAATAATGTAGCTCCGCATGTATTTCATCAGGGAAGACAACACTCTGGACAAAACCTTAGAAAACATAGGGTGAGACATCCCAGATGATATGGCCACTGTTGTCTGAAAAGACCCACTTGCCAAAAAATGGAGTACTGACAGAACCTGCACCAGAGGGGGAATCCCTGTGGGTTGGCGGATGGGGGACATCAGGTCTGGCTCCAGCTAGGCACACAGTTCATGTATAGTTGCTCTGTCAAGCCGGTATGTAAGTATGATATGTCGTTCTTCCATTGTCGACAGGTCCACCAGCGGTCGGTACACGGGAGGATTCATCCTTCTCCTCGCAAGTCCCAGCAGACGGTGCCTAGGAAGGACAACATGGAGCATACAGTCAAGCAACCCACAGGTTCGTACACACAGCTTGCACAGTACACGAATCGCTATGCATTGAAAGGCTTCTATGAGTGGCAATGCAAGGCCTAGGCCTGTGTGACGCAGTAGAAATCATGCCATGTGGGCCCTTGAAATGGCGGCTGCCTGACCTGTGAAGTGTGACAGTGGGATGTGAGGTCACTGCGCTGGCGTGGCACACCGTGGCGGTAGGTGGTCGAAGACCGCGGCGCAAAGCAGCATTGGTTACCATTGAACCCTATGGGTCTCAGGAGCCAATTACGATGTGCGCCAGCAGTCGCGGCACGCATCGCCGCGGTACGCACCGCCGCGGGCGTGACCGCCATTTTCTATCAGCTTATTCACTCGAGACCTGATCATCCACAGGAGAGGACCTATACTGCAAGTGCTGCTGTGACCTCGGTCTGGGAGATACAATGGCTGCTGCGACTGGGGAAAGGGCCCCTGCCTTCACTTCCGAAGAATTGGAGAAACTTGTTGATGGGGTCCTCCCCCAGTATGCGATACTCTACGGTCCTCCAGACCAACAGGTTAGTACACACGGTGCACGTAGAATGGGCTATGCCTGTGTTGAGTGGGGTGTATGTAAGAGGGTGGGGAGGGGAGCAAATGAGGAGTGCAACGCACGAAAGATGAGAGCATGTGCCACATGGCAAGGTTGGGGATGGGGGGGCCACTCACATTGTCCAGGCAGGAAACTGATGCAATTTCCTTTACTACCCTGTACATGTCACATAGGTCAGCGCCCATCAGAAGATCGACATTTGGCGTGCCATCGCCAAGGACGTCCGGGCCCTGGGGGTCCACAACAGACGGGGCACCCACTGCCGAAAGAGGTGGGAGGACATCTGCCGCGGGACCAGAAAGACCGCCGAGTCTCTGCTGGGGATGGCCTCCCAACGTAGGAGGGGTGCCAGCCGCCAATTGACCCCCCTGATGTCCCGGATCCTGGCGGTGGCCTACCCCGATTTGGATGGGCGCGTGAGGACATCACAGCAGACACAAGGGGGTGAGTATCAGCACATTCTGCTATCTTTGCGCGCAGTGAAGGTGTCTGGGTGGGGGAAGAGGGCTGTGGCTATCTCCAGGCCAGGGCGCATTCTGTAGGTTAGGCCCCTCCGTTAGACACGGCCCTGTCCCCCCGCCCCCCACCTCTGTAGGGTGCCAAGTACAGCTATCCATGGTCCGGCCTCACCCATGTGTGCATTTGTCGGCCAAAAACCTGTAGGCCTAGTCACAATAACTGAGTGGTGCACCCTGATTGCGCAGCCTAGTTCAGGGGGCTTCTGTGTCTGTCCTCTCCGACAACGGTGTTGCCAATGCATGCACTCAACCTGTCTTCATTTCTCCCCCCCCCCATTTTCTTTGTCTTCCTGTTCATGTGTGCATTAGCATCATCAGGCGGAGGAGAAGTGGCATCGGCGCACGAGGGAGCTGCATCCCACATGGCCCCGGAGGGCCATACAACAGACTCCGAGTACACCAGTGAGACGGAGGGCGAGGGGAGCTCCACAACGGGGACCCGTGGAGACGTCAGCGACACCGACACGTCCTCGGAAGGGAGCTCCCTAGCAGTGGCGGCAACATCCGTGCCCACCGCCACAACAGGCACAGCCGCCACCCAGCGCACCAGCCCCGCCCTCCCAGCAGCCCCTCAGCCTTCGCTCCGTGCCCGCTCACCCAGGAAGGCGGGCATCTCCTTCGCCCCAGGCACCTCAGGCCCTGCCCCAGTTACCCCTGCTGCCCTCAGTGAGGAGGTCATTGACCTCCTCAGGACACTCATTGTTGGGCAGTCTACCCTTTTGAATGCCATCCAGGGTGTAGAAAGGGAGGTGCATCGGAGCAATGCATACCTGGAGGGCATTCATTCGGGTCAGGCTGCCCATCAGCAATCGTTCAACTCTCTGGCCTCAGCACTGACGGCAGCCATTGTCCCTGTCTCCAGCCTCCCTCTTCTGACTCCCTCCACCCAGTCCCAGTCTCCTGTTCCTCTGCCTGTCCCATCCACACCATCAGACCAGCCTGCACACACCTCAACACCCAAGGGCAGCTCATCCAGACATAAGCACCACAGATCACACAAACATTCACCCAAGCAACATCCAGATGCAGACATGCCAACAGTCACTACCACCTCTGTGTCCCCCACCTCCTCATCTCCCTCCTCCCTCCTCTGTGACGTCTCCACTCACACCTGCATGCACACCACCATCAGCCAGTACTTCCTTCACCAGTACACCCTCCATTACAGTCCGCACACGTGCAGTCACCACCCCCACTGCCATTTACACGTCCCCTGTGTCCTCTCCCAGTGTGTCTGTCACCCCCTCTTCCAAACCACACAAACGCAGGCAGCCACCCACCCAACAGCCATCCACCTCACGACAGCCTCCGTCACAGGCACCTGCACCCAAAGACAGCACACTTGACTCTCCTACAACCACATCCTCTTCCTCCACTCCAAAACCCACTACACCTACCCGTCCCTGTCCTTCCCAAATCCTTTTCCTTTCCAACCTTGAGCTCCTTCCAATCACTGACCCACCGCCTCCATCTGGTAAGAGTAAAAAAAGCACCTCAGCCACCACCAGCCCTGCATCTACTATCACCAAAGTGCAGGGCTATTGGAGTCCACCAGATCCTAGGGCAGGAACATCGGCCAGCAGCAAGGGGACAGCCAGCCCACCCCCTGGGAAGAGGACAAAAAAAAAAAAGGCCCGGCGCGACAAGAGTGAGACGGCTGCGACAAAGGATAGTAGCCTTGCCCCGTCACCTGCCACATCATCCAAGGGAGGCAAGGGCCACAGAGCTGCAGCGAAGGAGGGCAAGGGCAGCAGGGCGGAGATGTCAGGCAGGAGGCGAGCTGCCCAGGAGTGCCCCACCAGCCCCATTCCGGGTGTGACGGACGACACCCACGGGCCCTGGACTCCATCACAGGAGGGCGCCGCAACCGCAAGTTCGGATGGGGAATGAGCAGGAAGTCTTGCCCAGGTCTGGCTCCCTAGACACACAGGACATGCACCGCTGAACAGGGCCCCGCCAGGAGGAGCACCGCTGAACAGGGCCCTGCCAGGAGGAGCACCGCTGAACAGGGCTCCGCCGGGACAAGAACCGCTGAACAGGGCCCCGCCGGGACAAGAACCACTGAACAGGGCCCCGCCAGGAGGAGCACCGCTGAACAGGGCCCCGCCAGGAGGAGCATCACTGAACAGGGCCCCGCCGGGACAAGAACCGCTGAACAGGGCCCCGCCGGGAGGAGCACAGCTGAACAGGGCCCCGGCAGGAGGAGCACCGCTGAACAGGGCCCCGCCGGGAGGAGCACCGCTGAACAGGGCCCCGCCGGGACAAGAACCGCTGAACAGGGGCCCGCCGGGAGGAGCACCGCTGAACAGGGGCCCGCCGGGACAAGAACCGCTGAACAGGGGCCCGCCGGGACAAGAACAGCTGAACAGGGGCCTTCGTCTCAAGCACCGCTCCGCTGGGCCCGCCGTCTCAAGCACCGCTCCACTGGGGCCCGCCGTCTCAAGCACCGCTCCGCTGGGGCCTTCATCTCAAGCACCGCTCCGCTGGGGCCCGCCGTCTCAAGCACCGCTCCGCTGGGGCCTTCATCTCAAGCACCGCTCCGCTGGGGCCCGCCGTCTCAAGCACCGCTCCGCTGGGGCCTTCATCTCAAGCACCGCTCCGCTGGGGCCTTCATCTCAAGCACCGCTCCGCTGGGGCCCGCCGTCTCAAGCACCACTCCGCTGGGCCCACCGTCTCAAGCACCGCTCCGCTGGGGCCTTCATCTCAAGCACCGCTCCGCTGTGGCCCGCCGTCTCAAGCACCGCTCCGCTGGGGCCTTCATCTCAAGCACCGCTCCGCTGGGGCCCGCCGTCTCAAGCACCGCTCCGCTGGGGCCTTCATCTCAAGCACCGCTCCTCTGGGGCCCGCCGTCTCAAGCACCGCTCCGCTGGGGCCCGCCGTCTCAAGCACCGCTCCGCTGGGGCCTTCATCTCTAGCACCGCTCCACTGGGGCCTTCATCTCAAACAAGGCTCCGCTGGGGCCCGCCGTCTCAAGCAACGCTCCGCTGGGCCCTTCATCTCAAGCACCGCTCCGCTGGGGCCTTCATCTCAAGCACCGCTCCGCTGGGGCCTTCATCTCAAGCACCGCTCTGCTGGGGCCCGCCGTCTCAAGCACCGCTCCGCTGGGGCCCACCGTCTCAAGCACCGCTCCGCTGGGGCCTTCATCTCAAGCACCGCTCCGCTCCGCTGGGGCCCTTCATCTCAAGCACCGCTCCGCTGGGGCCTTCATCTCAAGCACCGCTCTGCTGGGGCCCGCCGTCGCAAGCACCGCTCCGCTGGGCCCTTCTTCTCAAGCACCGCTCCGCTGGGGCCCACCGTCTGAAGCACCGCTCCGATGGGGACCGCCGTCTCAAGCACCGCTCGGCCCTTCATCTCAAGCACCGCTCCGCTGGGGCCTTCATCTCAAGCACCGCTCCGCTGGGGCCCGCCGTCTGAAGCACCGCTCCGCTGGGGCCTTCATCTCAGGCACCGCTCCGCTGGCGCCTTCATCTCAAGCACCGCTCCGCTGGGGCCTTCATCTCAAGCACCGGTCCGCTGGGGCCTTCATCTCACGCACCGCTCCGCTGGGGCCCGCCGCCTCAAGCACCGCTCCGCTGGGACCTTCATCTCAAGCACCGCTGGCCCATTGACAGTGCCGGTTCTGTGTCGACCAGGGCTTCAGGAAGCACTCTGGGCACCATGCCTCCTCCATTAACAGTGGAGTCGGTAATCCATCTGATTGACTGTGGCTTTGCACTCCCCAGGATGGAACAGTGGGCAAGCCACCCACTGTAGAGACTTGTGAGACTGTGGCTTTGCACTCCCCAGGATGGAACAGTGGGCAAGCCACCCACTGTAGAGACTTGTGAAACTGTGGCTTTGCACTCCTCAGGATGGAACAGTGGGCAAGCCACCCACTGTAGAGACTTGTGAAACTGTGGCTTTGCACTCCCCAGGATGAAACAGTGGGCAAGCCACCCACTGTAGAGACTTGTGAAACTGTGGCTTTGCACTCCCCAGGATGGAACAGTGGGCAAGCCACCCACTGTAGAGACTTGTGAAACTGTGGCTTTGCACTCCCCAGGATACATCAATGGACATGGAGGCCCCTCGTGAATCTGGCATCGTGGACTCATGTGGCTGAGGTGGCCCCCCTTCCCTTCCCCCTGAGGTACCTGTATTTTTATCATCTGATGCCCCAGCAGTGTTCTCTCCAATAGTATCAGGTCTCCTGTGTGGGCTTTGCCCATGTGTTTGTGCACATTGGCCCACGGACTATGGAACTTTGAGGGTATGTGCAGGACTATTGCCTGTGTATATATTGTTGACTCTGTTCATTCCTTATTTTTGTATCTTTTATATGGCATATTTCACATACCTTTAATGGAGCTATTTCTACATATATTTTATCGATCATTTTAATTGTGTCTTTGCATTATTCCGGTGGGATTGGGGGGTGTCACTCTGACTTGTTGCTCGGCATTGGGGTGTAGGTATTTGGGGGGGGATGGGTGTTTGTCGCATGTGTGTGCGCGTAAGCTTTCCTCCTCCCCCCTCGCCTTTGTCGTAGGTGCAGTACTCACCGTTGTCGTCTGCGCCGGCGTTCGTACTCCTGGTAGATGAGCAGGTAGACAATAGCTGGTAGGATGTGTAGTTCGGGTTCCATGCTGTTCTCCTTCCTCGTGGAGTGTGTATAGGTGAGCGTTTTCCCGTTCGTTTTTATCGGCGGGGCTCCCTCCCCGGAAAAGGTGGCGGATTGGTGAGTTGTGATAGGGTGGGCGGTACATTGCCTGCCGCCTGCCTGTTGGCGGTGACCGCTGCGCTGTTTGTCTGTCCCGCCGTGGCGATCGGAGTGTTAAAGTGGCGGCCTGTGTTGGCGGTTCCCGCCAGGATCAGAATTCCTTTTTTTGGACCGCCTGCCTGTTGGCGGGTTGGCCGCCGCTTTATCACCGACCGCCAGGGTCAGAATGACCCCCTGTGTCTCTACAATAAAGCCCAAAACATGAATGCAGCTTTACAACTCATTCCTTTAAGATGCAAGTCATTACAACGACTTGCCTTAGAGAAAGCGTTGTTGGACTGATGTTGGATTTTAAGTATAACACTTGCCCTATTGTGATGCAGACTGACTTCAGAATAGTAAATTATACCATTCCAAAGTCCACCGCTTTCCCCAAGGCAAGTCATTGTAATGACTTGCGTGATAAAGGAATATATTGTAGAGACGCATTTGTGGTTTGAGCTGCATTCTTAAGGCAGGCGTGGCAAATGCCTGCATTGTTCAGAAATACAACCATTCACAGTACCTTGCGGGAAGGGCTCACTGAAGTCGATAAGCCTTGGAACGTCCCACTGCCAGTGCCAGGCTGCTGGCAGGCCAGTGAAGGACAAGGTTTGTTGATCCTGGGGCTCGAGATGGGCTGACAAGCCTCACAGACCCATGTCTTGGGCACACAACTGGTCTCCTGGGCAACACATCATTGGAGTCACGATGTGAGGCACTGCCGCAGCATTAGAAAAAGCCAGTGATCAGGCCACACAGCCGCAGAAGGTTGCAGCAAGAGCCTATTGTGATTTGCTGATTCTGAACAAAGCAAATTAACTTTATCTGTAACCAGGTAAAGTGCATGTCATTTTACAACCCAAGGACGATGATCACATCAGCTCTGCTTTTTGTCAAAGTCCAGCTACAGGATTCATGGGTTGCAGGGTCCTATTACAGTAGTTGGACAAGAAAGTCTTTGATGGCCCTAAGACTTCGGGAACAGAAGGCATATCAGCAAGCCCTTGGAGAACACTTTTGTCAGAAGGCAGAGACCAGCTATTCTTCAACAGATTTAAATGAGCAGTAGAGTGGAGGTCAATAAGCAAACAAGCATTCCTCCCAGATTTGCAGCCAAGTTGAGTCCTTTAGGCAGTCCAGCAGTTCCTCTGGCAGTGCTTACTTACAAGTCTTACTTACAAGTCTAGTGCTGTCTGATTTTTTGTGGTCTGAGACCCAGTACTTGTACCCAAGTATGCCTTTGAAGTGGGGGGTGACTTCAAAGAAGGGTCTTTGAAGTGCACAGAGATCTTTTCTTTCTAGCCCTGGCTCCAGACCACCAGTAGAGAGTAATCAGGCATTTGTGTGTAGACAGGCACTTCCCTATCAAGGTCTGTTAGCTCCCCTCCTCCCTTCCCTGCCCAGGAAGGCTGAACAGAATGCAGAGACATGTTGGTGAGTCCTTTGTGACACCCACCCTTCCTGTGTTTGTGACCGTCTTAAGGAAATGCACAAAGTATAGCTGTCACCTACCTCAGATGTGTATTAGAGACAGGCTACAAGGCACACAGAATTGCTCACTTTCTAAAAGTGGCATTTCTAAAACAGTAATTTTAAATCTGACTGTACCAGTAAAAAGGATTTATCATTACCATTCCAATGATATGAAACATGATGTAGCTACACATTTCGGATCAAGAATTACAGCTTGGAAGTATTTTAAGGAATTCCCAATGCTGGCTTGTGTGAGGAGTTTGCCTCATAATAGTGAAAAAATACTTTGGGAGTTTCTCATTACTAGGACATGTAAAATGCATAGTACATGTCCTGCCTTTTACTTACATGGCTCCCTGCCCTATGGGCTACCTAGGGCCTACCTTAGGAGGAGCTTATATGTAATAAAAGGGAAGTTTAAGGCTTGGCAAGAGGTTTCAAATGCCAATTGAAGGTGGCAGTGAATCTATACACAGGCCTTGCAATGGAAGGGCTAGTATCATTTAATTTACAGGTCCTGGGTATATACTATGCTGATAGCGCTCTAAGTCCTAAAGCCAACAAAAAGACACAGCAAAAATGTGAGGCAAACAGGAACAAAGATAGGGGGAAGACTACCCTAAGGCTGTAAGGTATAACACCTACACTTGGCTCCATTTGATCTCTGAATCCTTACCTGACATAGCTGGTGTCATGATGCAGAGGGAACAACATCAGCGCTCTTAAAACCATAAAAGGAAGACAAACTGTGAAACTGCAACACAGCGGGGAACATCTATAATATCATGAATACATGGAACACACCGCCAGAAGGCCGCCCGCCAGCCCAGCGGGAAACACCCTTCCATGAGGATGCCGGCTCCGAATGGAGCCGGCGGAGTGGAAGGGGTGCGACGGGTGCAGTTGCACCCGTCGCGATTTTCAGTGCCTGCATGGCAGACACTGAAAATCATGGTGGGGCCCTGTTACGGGGGCCCCTGCAGTGCCCATGCCATTGGCATGGGCACTGCAGGGGCCCCCAGGGGCCCCACAACACCCCTTACCGCCATCCTGTTCCTGGCGGCCACGACCGCCAGGAACAGGATGGCGGTAATGGGGGTCGGAATCCCCATGGCGGCGCAGCAAGCTGCGCCGCGATGGAGGATTCCCCAGGGCAGCCGAAAACCGGCGGTACACCGCCGGTTTTCCGTTTCTGACCGCGGCTGTACCGCCACGGTCAGAATGCCCATGGGAGCACCGCCAGCCTGTTGGCGGTGCTCCCGCGGTCGTTGACCCTGGCGGTTTTTACGCCAGGGTCAGAATGACCCCCTAAGGGCCTGATTACAACTTTGGAGGACGATGTTAATCCATCCCAAATGTGACTGATATCCTGCCCACCGTATTACGAGGTCCATAGGATATAATGGACTCGTAATACGGCGGGTGGTATATCTGTCACATTTGGGACGAATTAACACCGTCCTCCAAAGCTGTAATCAGGTCCTAATCAGGTCCTAAATGAGTACATCACAAAACCCAATAAAACTCCAACACCAATTAAGAAAAATAGATGATATTTTTATCTTTAGAATGACACCAAAATGATTAAAATCGGATAAGGGGACGCGGAAAAAATTAATTTTTAAAGAACTAATGTTTTCTAGCACATAGAAGCAACTAGCACTCAAAGGGTTAAAAAAGTTCACACTGGACAGGGACAAAGCCCAGAGTTCAGGCCACCCACAAGATAACACTGTTACACTTACTTTCAGAAGTTTTTCTTGATTCAGGAAAGTGGTCCACAGCACCAGCCAAGGGTTCAGAGGCTCTGGTTTGCTGCTCAGGTTCTGGGACTATAACTCCCACAATGCACCTCTTCAACTTATGGAGTTGCTCCAAACATCTCCAAACTTCTGGATCTTCTTCCAGAGGTCATTTTTGGGTCCTTGAAGTGTCTACAACTTGATCCAAGGTTCCAGAAGCTCAGAGTTGCTTCTTGGGAGATGGACGTCTCCAAACATCTGGATCTTCATCCAGAGGTCCTTTTGGGTCCTTGAAGTGTCTCCAACTTGATCCAAGGTTCCAGAAGCTCTAAGTTGTATCCTTGGGAGTTGGAACTACAATTCCCAGAATCCACCTGGTCAGAATCCTCAAATGGCCACTGGACGCTGGTTAGCTGGACTCTTCTTGCAGGACTTGATGAAGGGGACACTGGGAAACTCCTTTGTACCTTCAGTAAACCAGGAGTCCCTTCTTGAAGCAGTAGAATACAGACAAAGTCCTTTTAGTGGTGATGCCCAAGTGTGCAGCTGGTGCAGTCCTTCAGAGTGCAATGTCCAAGTAAGGGCCGGGGGTCCAGCAGGGCAGTCCTTCTTCTTCTTTGTCTTGTTCCTTGTAGTGATCTCAGGTGCGGGTGCAGCTCTGCCATATTTATCCTGCTCCTGGGTGGAATGCAGGGGGGTCCTGGTTGTCCAATCACAGGCAGGCTACTTCCCCCTTTGATGACCACTTCTTGGAAAGTGTGGCAAAAATCAATCCCAGGTAGCAACATTCTTCAAAATTCCAACATAGCTGAAACTGATTTTTAGAGGTTAGATCTGGTTGAGCCCACCCACTGTTGTGGATAAAAATCCTAAACACACCCATCTCCTGCCCTATCCTAATCTAATCAAGAGGGCACCTACTTGTCTGGGATTGCAGGAAGTGTGGGGGAGGTGGGTCCTGAGCTGCTCCAAATGTCCTTTGCTACCTTTGAAGAACAATTTGGCTGCTCTCCCCCCATCCTGTTTCCCCATCTGCTGAGGCAGATCTCCTCCCCCAGGCACATCCTTTCTGTTCAGCGCAGGCCACTTCACACCTCATCAAGGTAGCCTGGCCAGGCTGCCAGAGGCTGACCAATCAGAGAAGGGCACTACAGAGCTGAAGGTGGCAACTTTCTGGGAGAGTTTTAAAACTCTTTACCTGAACTAGTTGTATTAAATACAACAATGGCAAGTGGGATTAATTATAACAATTGATTTGATACCAAACTCAAGGTATCTGTCTCTTATAGGGACGTTGTTATCTAAAATAAAGTCTCCACATTTTGGCCTATGGAGGGCATTCACTGCAGTGAGGGAAAAATGTATTTGGCTATCTTACCCAACCAGGGCTTATAAAACTATTTTTATAACATCCCTGCTTGTAGTTACATGGCACAAACCTTAGGGGCACATAGTGCACACCTTAGGGGTAACCTAGATGTAAAAATAAGGTAGTACAAGACTTTGGAAGTACTTTTAATTTTGAAGTCGAATTTTTGCATATAACTTTAGTTTAAAAGCAGCAAACAAGGCAGCCCTGCCTTTAAAATGACACAGGGCACCTCAGAAGTGCACCTATGGGGCACTGCCCATGCTGGGGTTCCCAAACCTATATGCCCTATCATATACTAGGGACTTATAGGTAGGTTGATACTGTTGATTACAATTAGTCAAATTTGCATATTCATTTTACACAGAGCACATGCCCTGAGACTAGTTAGCAGTACACAGGGCACCATCAGAGTCAGGAAAACATCAGCATAAAGTGAAAAATGGGGGCAAAAAGATCAGGGGTCTCTGCAATCAGCCCTGTGTTCACACAGAAACACCATCACATGCAAGGGATGCACACCACCCATTAGAGGATGAAAATGTGGACTTCACCAGTTTTTGGCAGAGATCTGTCTGAAGGTGTTTGTCAAGGCCTCCAGGCCAGATTCATTGGGGTCCTATGTTTGACATCATTGCATCTCATTTGCCACCCAGTAGTGTACTCTTTGTTTGGGCACCTCTCAATTTTAACCACTTTTGAACTTTGAAACACCCATTCCTTGACTAATGGCAATTTGTACCTCTTCAATGAAATTCTCCTCAACTCTACATGTCATATTACATGTCTCCCAAATGGACCCTATCTGGTCATCCTTTGCTCTCAATGAGTGTTGGTGTAATTCCTTCAAAAACTGCAAATATGTTCATGCAAGCCCACCCTCATTTGAAAATAAATTCACTAATTTAAACCAGAGTGTTGGATTTCTGTTGCAGGATTGACTACTTATACCATGGTGGATATATATAAACAAACCCACTTCTTAGCATCTCAATGAGACTAAGCTAAAGTCATTATCAGCTGCTCTCCTTGGATATGCACCAATATCAAGCACATCCACTGCAATGGTACTATGTGGAATGTCTTGTCTCCCAGTGGTAAGTCAAGGTGCGACAATAAGCTTCAGTAATTTGACTGGCACAAGGTGAAAAGTACTTTGTAAACACACAAAGGCCCTTCCTCCTAAAAATGAGACCTGTGAGGCATGTGCACCAAGAACACTGTTCCACTCATCCACACATATCTAGCTCACAAAACATGACGTGATCAAACATATATGATAGCCCCAATGCTCACGCTGAAGAGATACTACAGTATAAAAGGGGTTTCACTACTGGATGAGATTAAACCAAATTTGGCAAGAAGGTAGGTTCTGGTCCAGAAAGAGTGCTTTTTATTTTGGTATAATTCAGTTCAGTAGTTTTATAGAAATTAAAGAAAATCCAATTGTGTATATCTAGGGACTTAAAGGATTTGCAAGCCCTCCCGATCTCGTGTAGAGATCTGATTGGCTGCTAACCCTTCAATAATAGAAGTTGCTGAAGTGTTGTCAGCTGCGATACAACTAGGCTGATTGAAGAAGCCTCTGAACGTTTTGCCCCCATTTTTCACTGAAGCCGAGCACCAATAAAAAAGTAAAAAATTAAGAAAAGGGGCCAGGGTCCGAACACCCTGACCCCTTAGTTCTGGTGGTGGGGTCCCAAAGGGATCCCCCAGGACCAAAAAGCATTTTTTTTCTGAAGGATTCCTTAAGTATGTGTCTTATACCACAAGCGCAAGTGAGTAACCCAGTTCAATGGTTCCACATTGGTGGCAAATGTAAAGCTTGTAGACACACTGATAACACTACAACAGTGAGTTTTCCCACTACTTTAAAACCTTTCCTTATCAGAAAACATTTATCATGCATCTCAGGTTATTGTGCCTATACATACTTTTGCCCTTGTGCCAAATTGTATAACGACAGAACCATCCATACAGCCAAGAAGCGAGCATTGGAGCTCAAGAGGACAATTGGACATAATGATAAAACTTATCAATTTGCTAGACACTTTAAAGAATGATATGATAAAAAGACCAACCTATTAAAATGTGTGATTCTGGACAGAATTCCAGTTAGAGAAAGAGGTTGAAACAGAGTATTGGAATTGAGGATACTGGAATCAAGATTCATTATTGGTCTCAGTACTTAGTAACCTATTGGTCTCAATATGGATGAGGAAATAGCAATACATGTAAGTGACTAGGAGTCCCCAGTTTTTGATAGTGTTTGATTTGATGCCTTCTTTTATTGAATAGCTATCTATCTCTAGGAATTTTTTTAAGTGCAGTGGTTTGAATATTTTTTTTAAAAATGTCTGTTTAATGTTTTGTATATGTTTTATTTATTTCACAGATGGTTACACTTTGGGCGAGACAGTGATGGACTTATATAAGGAACAAGATTCAGTATTCGGATTATAAACATGAAAGCAAAAGAGTTATTATATCCTTTTTGATAGCCCACTTGGGCTGGATTGTTTAATGAGGAGAAATAATAACTGTTATTGTTATTATTTTTTGCTTTTTATGATTTTTTGATTTTGAAATCTAAATTGATGTACCAGTTTTATGTAATTTGCCCACTTGGGCTTCATTTATTATGACTAAAATATCTAGGCACCAATTTGTTTTTGGTTGTTTGTACTGGACATGTTACTGCTGATTAAGTCGTATTTGTATTTTGATCTACTGCATAATTGTATATAATTAGATTTAATTAATGATAGACATACAGGCCCTCATTATGACATTGGCGGTAAATCCTGCTTACCGTCACGGTGACGGCCATCAACATACCGTCGCGGAGGCGACTATCCGCTCGCAATGTTAAGACACACACACACACTAAACTGACAGAATACTCCCTCAAACGCAAATCTGCCAGATCAAAGGAAGGTGGTAAAGTGTTGGTACGATCACCCACACCATCATGCCAACAAAACCACAACCTCCACATTATGACCCACAAATCACCACGGCAGGCATTCAACAGCGGTGAACCATTGGCGGTACACACCAGCATGGGCACCAAAAAAACAATACAACACAATATTGGCCAATACAAAAAATACACACCTGACACTAATGCACACACCACACCCACACACCCACAGCACTATAAAACACACACCCATTTAACCCACAACCCTTTATGAACGTGAAAAGTAGCCAAGAGACAGACAGGATAATCATAGACACAAATAAACACACCACTAACACCCAGCCATCTGTCACACACCCCACGCCCCACCACATCACTCAACACCCAATGCACAAAGCACACCATACAACACCCATGTCCCACAAAGGCACCCCTGTTTCACTGAAGAGGAGTTGCAGGTCATGGTGGAGGAAATATTTAGGGTAGAGCCATAGCTGTTTGGAGCACAGGTACAGCAAATATCTATAGCAAGGAAGGTGGAGTGGAGCTTTGGCGGAGAATTGTGGACCGGGTGAACCCATGCGACAGCTTCCAAAAACAAGGGACAACATCAGGAAGAGGAGGAATGACCTACGGGGCAAGGTACGTTCAATGCCAGCAAGGCACCAGCTCGCCATTCAGAGAACTGGAGGTGGACCCCCACCTGCTCCACCACAGCTGACAGCATGGGAGGAGCAAGACTTTGCAATCCTGCATCCTGAAGGACTCACTGCAGTAGCCGGAGGACTGGACACTGGTGGCTCAAAATGTATGACCTATCACTCTCATACCTGCATGCCATCTCACCCCCTCACCCTGACTCCCAGCACTCCACTCTATCCCACACAGTGAACCTAAACAAATGACCAACCCCAATGCAAAGCCCTGCATGCCATACCCACTGCATGTACAGCCCTCCCAGCCCTGCATTTACACCCACCACCTATGCATGCACAGCATGGAGGACTAACAACCCCGCAATCCATCACCATACACAAACAAAGGTGGCAGGGCAACAGCAACGATATAGGGGACGCTAGGAATGTAGAATATGTCACAGACATGATGCATAATACATCATTTACATTCCTGCAGGTGCACCAGCTAATCCCAGCAGCAAGAAGGTGCCACATCTATCCAGTACCCCAACTGAAGATGCCACTAGTGATGACAGTAACTCTGGACATCTGGATCTGGATGAACTTCCTGGTCCATCAAGGACCACTGGTCAGTCGTCCACCCCAGCCCAGTCCCAGTCTACCACAGAGCCTCCCCCCTCAGTATCCAACACCACAGTACCACCCAATGTCCCCACACCTCTGTCCCCAGGACATGTCAATCAGCAGTGTGCCCACCTATACAGGGACCCCAGTCCACATCTCACAGATAAGGCAATCAGGGTCAGGGGGCACAGGCACAGGCACAGGGGGACAGGGACACTTGGAGGACAGCTGTGCGCCAGGGGGTGGACAGGCTCAGTTAACCGACTGTCCTAAAGGCACTTACCAATGTCCTGGGGGCCTACCAACAATCCCAGGGCAAGATGGGCCATATTCCTGACATCATGCAGGAGACCCAGTGGCTGCTGGAGGTACACCATCAGGAGATCAGGAAAGATTTGAAGGCCCTCAACTCCACCGTGGTCTCCATAGTAGGGATGCTGGCTGATGTCGCCAACATCATGAGGGAATATACAGTAAACCAGCAGCCCCCTTCCTCTAGCCAGTCATCTGAACAGCCCACCACATCCACTGCAGCTAGTGGACAGGAGGCCCTGCAACAGGAACCACAGGCCACCAGCACCCCCCTGCAGAAGGCAAACCACCCCATAAACATTCCCTGCGACCCAGACAGATGGCAGAGACATTTGCCAAGACAAAGAGCAAGACCAAGACCACCACCAGGAAATGAGACCCTCATTAATGTCCCCCTTGTGTCCCACTCTGTCACTTTGTCCACTATGAACTGCCTTTCCTCCACTTCCGATGGCCCCTCGGACACTGGACCTGTGCTACAAATACACTGGACCAATACCTTGGATGTACCTCTATCATCAACCCATTCCAGTGCACTATTCCGGCTATAAATTTCGCTACAATAAACACCCTTGAACACGACTTGAGTGATAGTGCTTTATGTGATGAAAATGTGCATTTATGGTAACAGTTACATCTTGTGGAAATGACCTGAACTCTGTGAGAGCATAAAGAGCTGTAGCTATCTGTAGTCATCACATCAGTACCCAGTTGTCATAACACCAACATCTGCAAAGTGAGAAGGAATATGTGACAGTCAGTTGAGATGCAAAGGAAGTGAATACCATCTGCTACAGCCACACTGAAAACACAAATAATCAGAGGAATGGTCAGTTCCACTGTCTCGCCTGTGTGTCATTGGAAGTACTGATGTATAACTGATGTTATGTTGGCCAAATCCTCCTCCTCTGCCTCCTCATCCTCACTGTCCTCAGGGCCCACTGCTGCCACAGGGGCATTTCCAATCTCCTCCTTCTGCAGATAAAGCACATGTCTTCTGAGGGCCAGGTGTGCAACATGCAGCATTTCCAACTATCTGGCATACCTTCTCAGGGGGATCCACCTGTCAGATGGAGGCATCTGAAGCTGGCCTTCAGGAGGCTGAAGGCACGTTTTATGATCCGCTTGGTTCGCCCATGTACATCATTGCACCGATTCTCATCTCATGCCCTAGCATTCCTCACAGGGGTCAGGAGCCTTGATAGGTTTGGGTAGCCAAAGTCACCTGCAAGTATTGCGGGACAAACATTGGCCTTACACAATGAAATGGGGGATAACTCCTGAAGGCATACGCTGACATACATTGGGCGGGGACTCTGGCTCATCTATTAGCAACACCCTGTGCCTCTGTAATTGTGCCATCACATTTGGGAGGCTGCTATTCCCTAGGACAAAGGCGTCATGCACCGACCCAGGATACTCGGCAGTGACGTGGAAGATGTACTGGTCCGCCAGGCACACCACTTGCACATTTAGTGAGTGGAAACTCTTCAGATTCCTGAACACCTGCTTATTGTGCCAGGGTGGGGACAAACACAATGGGGGTCATTCTAACCCTGGCGGTCCAAGACCGCCAGGGCTAAAATGACGGGGGCACTGCCAACCGGCTGGCGGTGCCCCGCTGGGCATTCTGACCGCGGCAGTTTGACCGCGGTCAGAAGTGGAAAACCGGCGGTCTCCCGCCGGTTTTCCGCTGCTCATTTGAATCCTCCATGGCGGCGCAGCTCGCTGCGCCGCCATGGGGATTCTGACAGCCCATACCGCCATCCTGTTCCTGGTGGTTCGCCCACCAGGAACAGGATGGCAGTATGGGTTGTCGTGGGGCCTCTGGGGGCCCCTGCAGTGCCCATGCCAATGGCATGGGCACTGCAGGGGCCCCCGTAAGAGGGCCCCACAAAGAATTTCACTGACAGTGAAATTCGCGACGGGTGCCACTGCACCCGTCGCACCTTCCCACTCTGCCGGCTCCATTCGGAGCCGGCGTCCTCGTGGGAAGGTAGATTTGCACTGGGCTGGCGGGAGGCCTTTTGGCGGTCGCCCGCCAGCCCAGTGCAAAACCCAGAATACCCTCAGCGGTCTTCCAACCGCGGAGCGGTATTTTGGAGGGGGAAGTCTGGCGGGCAATATGTGTTCAGTCAGTCCCACCAATAATATTTGGTAAATGTCCCTTTGCATAGAATCCAGTCTTCACTGTGGCCAAATCTTTAACTTGGGAGAAAGCGATGTAGCTGCACATGTGTATGACCAAGGCAGACAAAACCCTTGCCAGCACGATTGAGAACATTGGCTGTGACATTCCTGCTGCCAAGCCCACTGTCACTTTGGAAGAACCAGTTCCCAGGAACTGAAGCAATGATATAATTTGCACAAGAGGGGGGATCCCAGTGGGATGACGGATAGCAGATATCAGATCAGGCCTTCACAGTGGCCAAATCTTCAACTTGGGGGAAAGCGATGTAGCTGCACATCTGTTTGACCAAGGCAGACAAAACCCTTGCCAGCAAAATTGAGAACATTGGCTGTGACATTCCTGCTGCCAAGCCCACTGTCACTTTGAAAAAACACGTTCCCAGGAAATGAAGCAATGATATAATTTGCACAAGAGGGGGGATCCCAGTGGCATGACGGATAGCTGATATCAGATCAGGCTCTAATTGTGCACACAGCTCTGCGATCGTGGCCCTGTCCAGTCTATAGGTGAGTACAATGTGCCTGTCCTCCAGTGTAGCCAAGTCCACAAGGGGTCTGTACATGTGGTTTTGTCTCTTCCTCCTATTCCTCCACAGTGGTAGGTATCTAAGGGGCACAAGAGTGAGTAGGGCGTCACAAACAATGGAACCTACCACCTCAGTGTACGTAGAGCATGTATGTAACAAGACAATGTGAGTGGCAATGTACGTGCAATTTACAGGAATGACGCAGTTTCAAATTTCTGAATGTTGTCCACCACCATAAAATGGCAACCGCCTGTCCTGTAAGTATGGACAGGTGGAAGTGATGTAACTCCGCCGACATTGGGCATCATGGTCTTGCACTGCCGTGCTATTCCTCATTGGTTAAAATGGTGCTCAATGGAGTACAGTGTCCAATAGGGATCACCTGCGGAGGTGACGGTGTACACTGCTGTGGATGTGACTGCTATTTCCAGTCTAAAACCTCACTTGATTCCTGACTTTCCATAGTACAACAACTCCACTGCGTGTGCTGCTGTGACCTGTGTCTGGATCCTGCCATGGTCCATGTGACAGGGGAAAGGGCACCTGCCTTCACTTCGGAGGAGTTAGAGCGCATGGTGGAAGGGGTCCCACCCCTGTATGGACTGCTGTATGGGTCTTCAGACAAACAGGTGAGTACGTCATGGCATAAAGCATGTGAGAAAGTTGCATGGAGATGTGTGTGAAAGCAGCATGTCATTTGGATGGGGGGTATGTCTGGTGGTAGTGTACATGCAGGTCTCTGGGTTGTGTGTGTGCCAATGGAGATGGAAATGGTATTTGTGGACCATATGTATCACAGGCTGGATTGCATGGTTAATAGTGTCCTCCTGTCTGTATTACCTCTGCAGGTCAGTGTCCATCACAAGAAGGGATTGTGGCATGCCATCGCCAAGTTCGTGCAGACCCTGGCGGTCTATGGCAGGCGAAGCACCCACTGCAGAAAAAGGTGGGAGGACCTGAGATGCTGGGCCCGGAAGACCGCAAAAGCCCAGCTGGGGATGGCCTCCCAGCGAGGGCGGGGTGGCCGTCGGAACCTGACCCTGCTGATGGCCTGCATACTGGCAGTGGCCTACCAAGAGCTGGATGGACGCTTGGGTGCAGCACAGCAGCCACAAGGGGGAGAGTACAGTGAGCCTGACAACCATTTTTGTTGCCTGGCATGGGATCTTTGTGGTGGTTTTCAGTTAGAGGGTGCCACTTAAGGCCAGCTCAGCCATTGCTGCATGATCCAGTTCAAGGTAAATGGTTGTAAAGCAAAATGTAGTAACCTAGCTAGGTTGCATTCCATGTCAGACATGGCTTAGTGGGTCCCAGAATGGGTGCAGTTTGCAGAGGTTGGCTTTCATCTTGCTGTGGCACCTAGCCAATGGAATGCCAGTGCGATGCCTAGTGCTCAATCCTGATCCCTGTTTGTGATGGTAAAGTGTGTGCCAATTGTGGTGTTGGTGCTATAATTGACCCAGTGCTCCCTTTCTCTCTCTCCCTCTATTATCTTCTGTCATCCTGCCCATGTGTGCATTAACATCATCTGGCGCAGGTGTGAGGCACCGGCAACTGAGGGAGCTGAATACCACAGGACCCAGGAGGAGGAGTCCACCGACACCGAGGGGACCAGTGGGATGGAGGGCAAGAGGAGCACCACGATGAAGACAGGAGGTGACAACACAGACTCTGATTCCTCCTCTGATGAAAGCTCCCTGGTGGTAGCGAACACCTCTGGAACCACCCAAGCTGCGGTACAGCCGCTACCCCCGTACCAGCACCGCCGTCCCAGTAGCGCACCACCAAGTTGCCCGAGCCCACTCATCCAGGAGGGTGGCCATTTCCTTTGCCCTAGGCACCTCAGGCCCTGCCCCAGTGAGCCCTGCTGCCTTCAGTGAGGAGGCTATTGACCTCCTGAGATCCATCTCTGTAGGGCAGTCAAACAATGTGAATGCCATCCAGGGGCTGGCATCCCAGATGCAGCAATGCAAGGCATACCTGGAGGCCATCCTCTGTGGATTGGTGGCCATACAGAGATCAATTCAGGCTCTGGCCTCCTCTCTGATGGCAGCCAGTGTCCCTGTTCCTACTGTCCCCCCTCACACTACCACTTCCCAATCACAGTCTCCTCAACCCCAGCCCATCCTAGGCACAAATACAGACAAGCATGCACACAAAGCATCACACAAGAGTAGCACAGTCAAACACAGGCAGCACACTTAAGGCCACAAGCACTCACACAAACAACAGACAGTTGCACACACAACCACATCCACTACCTCCACTGTCTGCCCTTCCACTTCCTCCTCCCTCACAGTCACATCCGCACTCACAATCTGTATGCACTGCATCAACAGCCACCACCACCGTCAACACATAAAGCAGTACACACACCTCACTTGCAGACACCTCCACAACATCCATCCACGGGTCCCCTTTGTCCTCTCCCACCCTGTCTGTTTCCCCCTCCTAAGGGAAACAAACGCACACACTCAGACTCCCAACAGCCATCCACCTCAGACATGCACACTGTCCATGAACCTGCACCCAAGTCCTGCAGACGCACACCTCCGACAACCACTCCCTCAACTTCCATTCCCATCCCTCCTCCCACATCCCACCCCAATGCACCGGCGGAGAAATGGTAAAGAAATGAAACCTTTGCTTCCAGTGGGTGGGAGCACTTTGACAGTCCCACCCCACTGGAAGCAGCGTGTTTTCTCTGACCTGGCGAAAGCTATCAAAGCTCCTGTCTAATCAGAGAAAACAGCTATATCCCAGAAGAGGACACCTCTGGACATAGCAGGAGCCAGCCCTGGGGGGGTCGCAGTCCCCAGAGCCATTCATAGCTCTGTGATTGGGACCATGTGGCCCCCCACCATCCTTTCATTTAGCCTGGGGGGGGTGGTGGTGGTGGTCTCCGAGGCTAGGGGTCCACAACAAACCCCCTTCATCATATTATATATTAGCCCTGGGTAAGGTGTGGGTCCTAGTGCTACGGGGGGCCACAGGGGAGCCCCACATAAGTTTCAGATTTAGCCTTGGGCAGGTGGTGGTGCCTGGGCCATGGGGGAGATCTTTAGGCCTCCCCATTTAAAAAAAAAAAAATCCCCAGGGAAGTGGTGGTCCTCGGAGTGCAGGGGGCCGCACGGGCCTCCCGCACATTTCTGCATCATAGACCCAGGTATGTGGTAGTCCCCAGGGCTATTAGAAGCTCTAGGAGGGGCCCCGTGCACGCTTTCCTCTTTTAATCCCCCAATGCCCCTGGGACCAGGCCCACCTGGGGGAAAATAAAACAAAATGGCAGGAGACCAATGTTTAAAAAAAAATAGACAAGTCTGCACTGAAAAAAAATGTTTTTTAGCCTGGATGGGGCCCATGGAAGACCCTAGACCAAGGCTAGGGGCTCAGGGGACCCTACCCTGGCCCCTTTCTTTTTTTGTTCAACTTTTTGTGTGCGACTCAGCTGAAGTCGAGTCCCAAAATGGCTGCCAACACTTCTGTGGCAGCCAATCAGATATCAGCACGGGACAGTTAACATAAATATGAAGATGATTAGATCCTATGGGCCTGCTTGCATACACCCTACATTCATAATTAAATTCCTCCTTGTTCATTACAAATGAATCTGTTGGATGGTTATGTTGTATTGCCACACTAACAGCTAAATGACTGTAGGTGATTGTTTCCTCCCAGAACACATGACAATGTTACATTACACATAGATCACACAGATGTCAATATGCTATATACTTGTACTTATGATACTGCTGCTCAAATGTGAATTTACCTTTAAGAAATGAAAGACAAGAGGCATTTGGCAAAACAGGAATGGTTTGTTAAATAAACAATCCCGCTGGGAGAGCAGTTACAGAAACAGGGTCTGAGGACTGTCTCTCATTGTACAATCGATCTGAGTGTTTTTTATAAAAAATGTTGAGTCTCATAAAACAATTACAACATTCCTTTTTAGGTAAAGAATGTGAACAGTTGTCTTGTGGGCCATAAATAAGGTCCTAATAACATATGCAGGTGGGCCCTACCTGGCATGGACACATTGAAGGCGAATTGATAATGTGTCCAGATGTCAGGCCTGAGGGGCGCATCATCTCTGTGTGTACTGTGTGTGTTGTGTTTGGATTGGCTAAGAGTTCCTAAATACGTATGGCACTTAACCTTATGGTGTTTGGGAATGTGAGCAACCCTCCGGCCAGGTGTGTATTATTGGGGTTAATCTCCTGGGACCATTGTGGTGTTTATGCGCCTATCATTGGCACTAATCTTGAGTTTCCTGTTTACGCATTTGTTTGCTGACTATGTGCTGCCCCACCTGTGGCCTGTCATTCAGTAATCTCAGCCCTAGGTTTCAGACCCTACCAAACTATGTATTGGGCTGATGGAGAGTTCATGTCGGTTGGATTAGTTTTAATAGTCATGTGATTTTGTTGGTATATGTGATTGTGTCATAGTGACCATCGACATCGACTTTCCCAATATTACTGGCAGCATTTGAGTCTCGGAAACTGTCTACCTTAGCATGTGGGAATGGGAAATGTCCACCCAGAAGATAGTAAATTGTACATTGAATAGTAAAGAGTGTTTTTACATATGCTTACATTTACATGTTACAAACTATCTAATCCCACTATTTCAGATATATACAGCAGCTTTGACACACATATCCAAATATCACAATATTATTGAATACAGCTAGTCAGCATGCAAGCCTGAGCTGGCTGGATGATGAAAGTCAGAGCTATCCATCATTACATACTTGAAGCATGCCTCAGGCCTGTTATGTAGTAATGCCGGTCAGCATCATCTCAGATTCCATTCTACCATGACACATGGGTGACACCATTGACACTTGGCAAAACTAGGCAGTGCTTTGATAAGAAGAGACAGACTTATGCCACTTGTGACATTGTAAAAGCAATATAAGAGTTTACTGGTACTAGTGCTGACTAGTGGTAAATATTTTTCTTCCAATTTGTGCATGGATGCATTTCTTGTCAGCAGGTATTATGTTTGGTGTTGCCCTGTAAAACACAAAGTTCTGCACATGTAGATATTTATAAAACATATTTATCTGTATACATGTGGGGCTGAGCTGTGAGCCAGATGATGTTATCTAGGACAGAGGGTAAAAAGGCAGAAAATGATGCCTGTGATATTTCTATCATCTCTGGCTGTAGTGACCTGGAAAGGACCAGATGCAAGCATGTGGAGCACAGCCATGAGCTTGA
The DNA here is from genome assembly GCF_031143425.1 of Pleurodeles waltl. Taxonomy (NCBI): domain Eukaryota; kingdom Metazoa; phylum Chordata; class Amphibia; order Caudata; family Salamandridae; genus Pleurodeles; species Pleurodeles waltl. The sequence goes on from NC_090442.1 coordinate 684,097,585, forward strand.
CCTGTGAGGGAATGTTAGTTGGCCTGGCAGTTGGTGGCAGGCGGCTTCTTCAAATTTTGTTCATTGACAGACTCACTCCTTAGTCTGTAGAATTTGATGACCTCATTCTCTCTATGGTTGATGAGAGGGATGTGCGGCCGGAACACACACCTCATTCTCTTTCACTGCCTATGTGGTAGTGATGGTGGACTCCTAGCAACTCCGAGCTGCAGGATCATAACCTCCATGGGGTAGTTGAGCTTGCCAAAGCGTTTATGGATGTTCAGGTTTTTATACAATAGCCACTGTGTCAATTCCTACGCCGGGGTTGCTGATGTGCAGATAGTGCATTTCTGGCATTGCGCATCTCATCCAAATGATGCATCACATATTTCCTAACACATAAATATCACTGTGTTAGACTTACAATAGATTTTGTGGGGGAATGCCTACCTTGCACATTTAAATTTTGTGTGGCGCAGCTGGTTTAGACACAACTTTTTCCAGGTGCAAGTCTTCAAAAATGATGATTTGGGCAAATGTGTCATCCCTTTAATATACAGAACTGCTTGTGCCACCATTGTGTCAAACATTTTGGTGCAATGCCTGCACAAGACTCTCACAAATATGGCCCTCATTGCACACTCTCTACTGCAAAAATACTCTAGTGTACCATCTGTGTCATGCCCAGCGGTCCATGCGAAGAACACTTCTCACTTCTTTCACATACCAACAGTGTTAAGAAACCGATAGCACAGAGAAACCCTTTTAGACTAAGTATGAGATTGAAGTGGCCCTATATCACACCCCGAGCCAATGCATACCATTTATGTCATGTCCAGCGGTACAAGCGATCAAACCTGTATCACTTCCAGGGGTCAAGCGATCTACCCTGTATCACACCCAGGAGATAGGCGTACCATCTGTCTTTCCCTCAGTGGTCCAAGCAGTCCCCTCATATCACCCCCAGAGGGCAGGCATACCATATGTGTTTCACTCAGTGATCCAAGCGTTCACTCTGTATTACAAGTGTGCCATTTGTGTCATGCCCAGTGGTCCAAGCAATAGACACCTTTTGGAAGGTGGGTCATTAGTTGTGTGGCCTGCACAAGTAATGGGTCCGCACTCGACCACTACTGGGAACCAAACATCCCTTTGTAGCACTTGACTCTTGTAAGGTAGCTTTGCAGAGCAGTCCAAGGCTTACTTAAGGGAGGTGGTGTAGTCTAGTAATCACCATTCAGGAGCACGCAAGAATAGCACTCAATAAATACTTTTCCAGTCTTTGCTTTTGATTTTGATGAAGTAAAAGTACATTTATTACACACACTCTTCTCAATACTATGTTCACAAATATTCACAAGTTGATGAAATACGTTTTGGATGACATTGGGTAATAATTCTGGTCTCCCCCTGCGGGAACATATAGTCCAACAACCAACATAGCAAACATTTACTTGTATCCCAATGTAATATTTGATGGTAACTTGGAGTAAGAGCACCTCATCTTGCAATAAAGTACTTTTACTTTGATAAGAGGTGGCTGTCAGTCTCATTACTCAAATAAGCATGAACAAGAACCTGTATAGGCATTTTGGAATACTTTGTGTTGTCTGGAATACTTTCAGAATACTCTCAGATTATTCTTTATAATATTCTTTAACACCATCCTGTACCCCTAGAGGGTGCTGTGTCATAAGACCCTTCACCAGCCATACTGGGGTCTCCCTATTGGGACCACACATTCCCAGATTTCCTTTAGCATAGCGTGCTATCATTTCCACAAAGATGTAAAACTACTTGCAATTACAGCCTTTTACCCTTAGACGGAGCAGCTTTACAAGCATAGAACACCATTTCCAACGAGCTTGTGCTTCACAGTGCTTTGGAACTCTTGGGGAGTTATGATTCCTTTGTCCCATCCAACCTAGGGTGGGGACACAAACGTTACATTGGGGGGATGCTGCGCAGCTCCTGCAACTCCCCCTGTCCATAGGCACTTTGTTGGTGGTGGCCCCCATCTTCATGGGGCCACCAAAAGCTGTGCTCTGAGGTAGACTCTTAACCTTCTGAAGTCAGCTTCAGGACGAACCTCTGAAACACAGATTCAACATAATATTTGCAGTGTCTACTCACCTTTCTTGTTGCACAAATGTGAATCTGTCCCATCGGGGTCAGCTTCCTTTGTTCTCAGTCTGATCTGAGGAACCAATCAGCTCCTATCTGGCTCACTAAAATGTTGCTTGAATATGAATTTACCTTGAAAAAATGAAAAACAAGAGGCATTCGGCCCAAGAACGGTTCGCTCAATTAAACATTATGGGGGTCATTCTGACCCCGGCGGGTGGCGGTCGCCGTCCGCCTGGCGGGAGCCGCCATTTGACCGCTCCACGGTCAAAAGACCGCTGGCGGCATTCCGACCTCCCCGCTGGGCCAGCGGGCGCTAACAATGTTAGCACCCGCCGGCCCAGCGGTAAGGGGGCCTGCAACATTGAAGCCGGCTCCGAATGGAGCCGGCGGTGTTGCAGGTGTGCGACGGGTGCAGCGCTGCCCTGGCGGATTTGCCCAGCAGGGGGACCCGGTTTTCTGACCGCGCCGTTACCGCCGCAGTCAGAATGGGCAGGGAAGCACCGCCAGCCTGTTGGCGGTGCTTCCTCCATTCGCGGCCCTGGCGGTCTTTGACCGCCAGGGTCGGAATGACCCCCTATGTTTGGGAGAACAGTTAGAAAAAGGGGGTCTGTGGACTGTCTCTCATTGTACAATTGATCGGCGTGGTTTTTATACAATTCTTTCAGTGTCATAAAGAAATTAAAACATACCTTTTGAGGTGAAGGATGTCAACATTTGTCTTGAAGTCATAAATAAGGTCCTGGAGTGGAGTGGCCAAAAACTCTGCCTTGCTACATGGAGTTCCGTGAGCGGGCAGAGCAACCATAGTGATTTAGTGATATCAGTGAGTTAGCATTCTCTGTGACTTTCTTTATGTAGCTCATACAGTTCTAACCAGTTTCACAGTGATGTGTACTACTAGTATGCATTTATACATTGCAAAAAAGGAAGACTGAGTTGGTCCACCAACCAGACTGAGAAATGAGAGTAGAATAAAATATCATTCACTGCAATGCATTCCTTCCAAATGTAATTTTTGTTAAGGAAATTTGGAGTAGGGATTTTAGGATTAGTATGGCCAACTCAACAATAGTCGATACTAGTATCATAGGCAATCTGAATTAGATAAGTGCAATATTACTGCGCTTGCCTGTTATAATAATTTTGTGGAGATTAACTGTACCACTAATCTATTTTTTTATCTTGTTTATTTCTAACAGCAGCACCTAAGACAAGAAGAGTGGCAGCACAGAGGCAGGTCGGGGAAGAGCTGGGGAGGAGGTGCTGACCCCCAACGCCACTGCTGAGGGCTCTTCTCAGCCCAATGAGGCCTAATATTTAATATCATTATTTCCCTAGCTTTTACCTCTACCCCCTATCATATACTTCTTTTAATTTTGGCTTTTTTTTATACTGTCTGTTTTTTCCAACTCCTCTATCCGAATGTTGTTAATTCCTGTCATCCCTACATTATCTTTTTTTTTTTTTTTTTTTTTTGGTAGACGGCTTTTTCTGATCTGTACTAGTCTGTAGTTTTTTTTCTGCTTAGGTGGGGATCTTTCCCTCTCCCCTATATAGTTTGTGGTACTGTAAGACTAAGAATATGTTTTTGGTACTCTCCTGTGAAGATGCAGGCCCAAGTAAGCTATTATTATAAATAGTATTCACTATGCATGTTTGTTTATATAGCTTTCTTTTTCTTGCTCAGTCACAACAGTTAACAAGAGAGTGGCAATGGTCATGGACAACCGCCCCAACACCTAATGTTGTGCTGTGTAATTCAGTCTACAGTATACCAGCAGTTCCCATGACAGTGCACCATGGCTGGAAAGTGTGAGGTCCCATTGCATTAGCCAACAACACTATGGGCCTGATTATGACTTTGGTGGACGGAAAAGCCCGCTCACCGAAGTTCCAATGGGTAGATTGTCGCCAGTATGGTAGCCTCCCCACCGGGGCCATCACAAGTTTCCTGCTGGGTCAGCGGGTGGAAATTCAGTTTCTGCCCGCTTGCCCAGTGGGAAACCACCTACTGCATTGTCTCCGGCTGTAGGTTGTCTGCTGTAGTGTGTAGGGTGCACCAGCTCCCGTCACAATGTTCAATGTCTGCAAAGCAGACAGTGAACATTGAGATGGGGCTGGCCTGCAGGTCCCCTCCACTGCCCAGTGCATGGGCAGTGGAGGGGCCTTCCTGGGGCCCCCTGAACTCCATCTCTGCCAGCCTTTTCATGGCAGTGTTACCGCCATGAAATTGCTGGCAGAGAAGGGGATTGTAATCCCCAGGGCAGTGCTGATGCACCGCTGACCTGGTGGATTAGGACCACCAGTACTGCCAGTTTGTCGTGAAGTCGAAACCTAGCGTTGTTGGCTGTCCAACTGCAGCACAACTGTCGCAGGATAATGTGTCGCTCAGACCGCCACATTAGTGGCGGTCTGACAGCCATCGCGAGTCTGGCGATAAGTAGACCACCAGACTTGTAGTGATGCCCTATATGTCTTTCATTGACCATTATAATTCCACCCCTTGATTGTGCTTCAATGATTCAGAGTCTCCTAATCATAATCACATCTAATTCCAATGGCCCTAGGGGACCAACACTGTACTGCTACTGTACCACCCTCTACTTAATTTTAAACAAGTGTTTGCACAGAGCATTGTTAACAATTTGTCTTTTTTCTTTTTGTTTGTCTTGATATAGCTACTCCTGCTGATCCACCAGTACCACCCACCAGGCAGAAGAAAGTGGCCTGTCTATGGCGGTAGAGGCTGGAGATCATCCAGTCAGAATCTCGTCTGCTGGTGGCCCTGGAGAATGAAGAGGCAGAGGTAGCTGCTCTGACCCCAGTTCAGCAAGCCAGCCTCCAGCCTCCCAGCCATTACATTGCCGGTGCCACAGCCAGCTGTCCTGGGCCCTGACTGCCACTGCTGCCACCCCCTCCAGCCATCAGAGGACATTACTGCGGCCCATCCTGCAGTGTCTGGACTCACTGGAGAGGCAAATGGAGAGCTGTCTGAAGAGGATCAAGAGGAGCCTGGACCAGCTCCAGACCCAAATTGACAATGCCCTCTTCTGAGACTTTTCTTACTTTTTTTTTTTGGTGGGAGGGACTTGTTGTGGGTGGAGAGGTTGGGAAGGGAGTTGGGACCGTGCACTTTGGACTTTCATTGTAGACTTTTTTTTTCTTTTGTTGTGGCCTTTCATTGGACTTTTGAGTACGAGACCGTTTGTTTGAGTTGATGGGTGGGCCTGCTGTGGTAGAAAAGGCAGGTTTTCTATTTAAAAAATAAATAAAAGGGGATCATTTATTTTACTTCATTTATCCCTCAAACATTTCTGTTTATGGTTTAGTTTGCACTGCTGTCTTTTAGCCAATTAATCAATTAGAGTTTGTAAACTGCAACTACTCACCAGTAAGGGTCTCAAAGCGCTGAAGTGGATTGTCCTCTGAGCTTCAGTCAAATCGCTAGGTTTTAAGGTTCTTCCTGATTTGGGCTAGCGATGGTGACTGCTTGAGGTGCAGGGGTAGGGTGTTCCAGCTCTTTACTGCGAGGTAGGTGAAGGATCTCCCACCAGCCAAGGTCTTCTGTATGCGGGGTACAGTGGCTAGTGCTTGTTGAGTGGAGCAGAGAGGTCTGGTGGGGAAGTAGAAGGTGATGTAGTAGTTGAGGTAGGCAGGTCGTAGGTCGTGGAGGGCCTTGTAAGCGTGGACGACGAGCATAAAGTTAATTTTCTTCTCAACAGGAAGCCATTGGAGGTCTCTTATGTGATTGGAGATATGTTCATGATGGAGAATGTCCAGGATGAGTCTGGTGGAAGTGTTTTGGATGTGCTGTAGGTTCTTGAGGTTCTTCTTGGTGGTACCGGCATAGAGGACACTGACATAAATGCGCCTGCTAGTAACCAGGGCATGTGTTACGGTTTTGCGGCAGTCCTTTGGGATCCATTTGTACATCTCCTGGAGAAGTCAGAGTGTGTGAAAGCAGAAGGTTATGACTGAGTTGATTTAGTGGGTCATGGTGAGCGATAAGTCCAGGATGACGGTGAGGCTGAGTGTGTGGTTTGTTGGCTTGGGTGAGTGCTGAGGGTCGATGGCCACCAGGAGACATCCCAGACTGATACCCTCGTACTTACAAGACACAAAAGATGTCCTCATGAAATTGGAGGATATAGTATGGGTACCTGAAATGACTTGGGTTACAATGTATGTTTCATCTTTGTATACCTGAATAACCAAAGACAAAGGCTTGGAAGTGGTACACCACTTTCTTTCTAGTAGATCATTTAGAACATACAGATATGATACTACGAATTATTGATTTCACATTGGAGAACAATGTATTCATACATGAGGGTGAGTGGTTTCAAACAGCCCAAGGTGTAGCCCTGGGGTTGTGGTTTTCACCTTCTTATGCAAATTTATATATGGGCCGATTTGAGGGAACCCTTATTTAGCAAAAGGGTCCCCCACACATGACTGAACACATCTTTTTCTGGGGTTGTGAGGGAGATTTATTGATGATATACTAATGATTTGGAGGGGATCTGAACAGCTATTTTTTGAATTTTGTAATTATCAATACAAATAATTTCAATATACAGATGACATATGAGTATAGCCAGAACTGCATATATTTTTGGGATTTGGAAATATTTACCAAAGACAGTACGGTCCACACAAAAGTGTACCGCAAGCCAACTGCATGTAATGCATTATTACATTTAGATAGTGCTCATCCTAAGAACCTGATATCAGCCATCCCCTTTGGCGAGATGATTAGAATGGAAAGGAACTGCAGTGAAGCGGATACATATGAGATTGAATTACACTGTTTATAAAATAGGTTCTTGCAAAGAGGCTACCCGAAGCAAATCATAGGGGCAGCCAGAAAAAAAGATTAAGCAAATATCTAGAACATCCTTATTTAAGAAACAAAGCAAATCCATAGCCAAATCATTGTATACATCTGTGTGTTTCTGTGCTCCTTATAGCCAAATTAGCCAAGATATCTATCAAATTCTGTGCAAACTATTAGAAATTTGGTTCGCAATAGCTTTCTACCTCCTATCAAGGAGAGCAAAACAACTTGGCTCTCGAAAAGAATTAATGGATTTTATAAATATGGTCACTGTAATATGTGCAACATAGCACTACATAAGACTCTCGATTTTAGCTTCAATGGGAGCAATACATATAAAATTATAACGTTTATAAACTGTAACACCAAATACATTGTATATGTACTGCAATGCAAATGTGATCAGATTTATGTGGGCAGTACCATCAGGCCCCTCAAAGAGAAAATCCAGGAACGTATACGTTCATTGAGAAATAAGGATTCTTCTTCTACGGTTGTACGACACATTAGGAGGATGCACCCAGTCTCAGAGTTTCCAATGATTAAATATATGGGCATTAGTCAAACTTCTGTGAATCTCAGAGGTGGAAATAGAAATTTGGAATTGAGAAGTAATGAAGCTAGATGGATAATCAGACAAAACATCAGACTAAAAACTATAGAATTGGGGATGAATTTAGATGATGAGATGTATCATTTTCTTTGAATATCAATATAACAATATGGAGAAGGTTGCATGGGTATTGTATATAGTGGACAATTCTCTTGAAAATATTATTTGGACTTTAAATGCCTATGGTTACAATGTGGCATATGAATTGATATCTAACTACACTATTAACTTCTTGTGTCCAGCAGTTAACAATTTGAATGTATAATACACCAACTAACAACCTCTACATTTGACTAATACACTTATCAACAACTTCTATATAAGATCATACAAAATGATTGACCTTTCACATTTTTTATCTCTTGATTAGAACTTTGTCTGTCATTTGAAATAGATTTAGGGAAATTGTTTGATGTGTGGGGTTGCAAGCATCTACAATTTCTAAAAGATTTCTGCTTGTTCGAGTAGGGTTACCACATAAGCGATTGTGAATGTTTACTATGTCTTTTTATAATTCAAACATGGAAACTGTGCCCTGATTGGACTTTAACTCATATATACAGAACTGGATGTTCTTGTGATGGACTTGGTCAATGAATAGATAGTATGAGTTTCAGCTGATTCGTGCCTGCACCAATATGGCCACCGCATCTGGGGCTATAAACGCTTTATTTGACAAACAAAGAAAATGCTATCTTAGTCTGGACATGCCAAACAGGCCCCAATTGGACACCCGCTTTGAAAATGGAATAGTTGGACTAGTCCCAATCATATTTGTATGTATGGAATCAGTGATTTTTACAATGCTATTGATGGGCGACTGGGTAGCATTAGTTTTAGCCAATGTGTACATGCACTAACATGACCGCCGTACCTATTCCGTCTTTTAATGCTGAAATAGTAAACTTTTGATTCATTGGATAGTTTCATAATACATTAAATACGTGATCAAATTAGATGACCTTAAAGGGTGTTTGCCTGTTCGGACATGCTGGTGAAAGATCTGATAAAAGATTATGCAGATGCATCTTAGTTACTCTTACTAGCACCAGTATGGCCGCCGGTTTTGCGACCGTGAACACCTGTCTCCTCCATTGGATGGATAATGCATGCACGGTTACTCTTGCTAGCACCAACATGGCTGCCATTTTTTGCGACTGTGAACACCTGCCTTCTCCATTGGATGGATAATGAGTCTATTGTTTGGACACAATACCATATAAATGGATGTGCCTATTGATACTCAGGTTTGCTGAGGTGTACAAAGTGTGCGACAGAGGACTCTAAACAAAAGTTAAACAACACTGATATTTCGAGTTTAGAAACGCAAATTCCTATTCTTTCCTTTCTCTCTTCCAATAATTGAGTGTTGGTCTAAATGTGAATGTACCAATATTAGGGGTACATATTCGCAGAAAGTGTTATATATTAATATATTGAATACATACTGGTAGTGTTTGATTATAATGGGGACAGTTCCCTGTAAATATAATGCATACATAGATATGTATATTGTTGTATGAAGTAACAAGTAAAGCAGATACATAGCGCGGCACAATAAGTAGACAAGGGATGGTAATGGAAGAATCAACTAAATCTAATGCCTGGTGTTATCAGATTTTGATTGGACATATTTACATTGAACACTAATTGTTTCATGGATCTACTCGATCAGTTAGGATTAAGAGTATTGATGTTTGCAGCATTTTGATTTCAATGCTGATTGGGAACTTTCCGTTGCTGATTCTGTCCAGATGTGTGCCAGTCATACAGTCACAGGCCACATCTTCTTCAAGTTTTGAAGATTCCAGTGTAAGGATACTGAATTCTGACTTGGCTCGTTGTGGGCATCCTGTTGTGACAATTGTGAAGATATATTGCAAGGTTGGTTTATTTGTGTTTTCTGGTCATGTTTTGGCTAATACATTTAAATGGTCACTTGTTGGGTTTGATATACTCTTCGTTTCTATCTCTAGTTTCTGCTTTCGGATTTATGATATATATTGTGAACAAACTACATATGCGCATAGGACCTTTATAATGTGGGCTTTCAGAGTCTGTGGAAAACTGGTTAATATACTGTTGTAGACATGTTCACCAATTTCTGGTCTGTGGAATGTATATTTTGCACATGGTTACCTTTTTTGATTTTCTTTCTTTTATCTAACATGGGTGCATGTGGTTTTGAGCACTTACTTTGTTCAATTTTACTCTATAAGTATTATAAAGGAATGATGCTTATGGGACACTTTTTATATAGATCAATTATTAGAGTGTGTTTTTTGTATTAGATGAGCTACATGTTGATATCTTATAGAAATATGTTTGTTCTAAGATCTATTAGATTTATAGAAGAAAATATCCAATGGCATTTTTTGTATTGTCATTTTATGAGCCTTGGAAAAGTCCTTGTTAGGACGAAACACGTGTCGGCTGAAGTTCATACTCAATGGACTGAAGTTCATACCTATTGGCTGAGTTTTCCCAAAGTTGGAACATCTGAGATCATAAAAATCTAATATTTTTTGTCTATACGTTTTGTATACTGTTTGTGTCTTTTTACATTTGTATTGTATTGTACATTTATTATTATGTTCATTTATAAATAAATTATGATTTGTTTATCACTATTGTGGTTTTCACCTGGTTAAGAGAATAAACATGCAGCCATTCATGTTACCTATTTTGGAATAAAGTTCCTTACTTATCCATAGGACCTGATGGTTTTCTCTTGTCTCGTACAATTAAATGTTTGACAATGAAAACATGGTGTGCTCCACTATTGTTCTATTTTTCTGATGTGGATAGTCCCATGATGAGGAACTGAGTCTTTTTTTAGATCAGCTTAAGGCAGCTGTCCTTCATCTAGGCAGTGATGGCTTCCATCCCATTGTGGAAGTTGTGGGGTTTTCGGTCAGTGAGATGATTAGCTGGGTATCGTCGTTGTAGGAGATGGTGTTCAGTCCGTGGTCCCTGATGATGGATGCGAGCGGGCCATGTAGACATTGAAGAGTGTGGGCTCAGGGAGGGAGCTGTTCTCCGTAGCTTATGACAGGTAAGGCGGGAATCTGACTCTCTGTGTTTGGCCAGACAGGAACAGGAAGGAGCGTATCCATTGTAGGGCCATCCTGTAGATGCCGCCTGTATGGAGCTGGGAGCAGAGGATGAGGTGTGAGACCATGTCGAAGCCAGCCAACAGTTTCAGTAGGAAGAGGGCTTCTGTATGGCTGCAGTCGAGGAGCGAACAGATGTCATTTGTGGAGGTGAGGAGGGCGGTCTCCTTGCTGTGATTGCCCCTGAAGCATGATTGGTAGGGGTCCAGGATGTTGTTGTCCTCAATGTGCTTACGGAGATGAGCGTTGATGGCCTTTTCAATGACCTTGGCTGGGAAAAGCAGTAGAGAGATGGGCCGGTAGTTCTTGAGGTCCTCGGGCCAGCTGTGGGTTTCTTCAAGAGCAGGTGGATATCGGCAAGCTTCCAGTATTCCAGAAAAGTGGCTGTCTCTATGGAACAGCTGAGGGTGTATCGGAGCTCGGGTGCAATGGATGTGTTGGCCTTGTTGAAATTGTGGTGAGGGCAGAGGTCCATAGAGGCTCTGGAGTAGATGCTGCTCATGATGGTGCGGGGTCTTATCTGTGGTGAGGGTGGTCCTGAGGTGTAGAGTGTGTGGTGGTTCGATGGGATAGATCTGGGGAGTTGTTGGAGGGCTCAGAGGGTTGTGGGACACAAAGCTGTATGTATGTCTTTAATCTTCTGGTGGAAGAAGTTGGCTAGCCTGTCGCAGAGGTCTGGAGATGAAAGGATGCTTGCTGTTTCTGATTGGGGTTGGCAAACACTTTGACAACGGCAAAGAACTCTTTGGTGCTGTGAGTGGTGGTGCTGATGGGGTCCTACAAGGCAGCTTTCCACGTGATTCTGATGAGGTGGTGGTGGGATTTGGTGGCCTCTTTGAAAGCCTCAAAATCTTCAGGTGACTTGCTGTTTCTAAAAATTTTCTGTAGCCATCTGCAGGTAAGCCTGAAGCCCTGGAGTGCAGGGGAGAGCTAGCTGGCCTTCTTGCTGTGATATTTGGCTGAGGTTTTACAGAGAGGTGCTCTGATGTTGGTGCATTCAGAAATCCATTGGTGGAAGTTCCGTGCTGAAATTTTAGTGTCTGCGCTGAGGGGTGAGGGAGAATTGCTGAGGGTGTTGGAGAGTTGTTCTGGTTCCATTTTCTGCTTGGGGCTTGGAGTGTGTGGAGGTGGATTCTCTGTGAGGAGATGGTGAAATGGATGCAGTGGTGGTCGGTCAAGTGAAGTGTGGAGGTGTTGTGGACAGTGCTGTTGTTGCTGGTCGAAAATATAGCATTGAGCGTGTGTCCTACGATTTGTGTTGGTGAGGTGACCAGTTGCTTTAGTCCTATTGTGCTGAGGTTGTCAAGCAGGGAAACGGTGTGGTGTCATCACTGCTGTCTATCTGGTAGTTGGGTTCCCTGAGAAGGAAGTAGGTCAAAGAGACAAGTGCATGAAGAGAAATCATGTAGACGATGGAGTCGCTGAAGACTGGATGGGGCTGGGTGGCCTGTAGATTAGGGTGCAGCTGAAGGATTACTTGGGTGTGGCATGTATCTGGAAGTGGAGGTGCTCCATTAAGGGGGATCATTTATTTTACTTCATTTATCCCTCAAACATTTCTGTTTATGGTTTAGTTTGCACTGCTGTCTTTTAGCCAATTAATCAATTAGAGTTTGTAAACTGCAACTACTCACCAGTAAGGGTCTCAAAGCGCTGAAGTGGATTGTCCTCTGAGCTTCAGTCAAATCGCTAGGTTTTAAGGTTCTTCCTGATTTGGGCTAGCGATGGTGACTGCTTGAGGTGCAGGGGTAGGGTGTTCCAGCTCTTTACTGCGAGGTAGGTGAAGGATCTCCCACCAGCCAAGGTCTTCTGTATGCGGGGTACAGTGGCTAGTGCTTGTTGAGTGGAGCAGAGAGGTCTGGTGGGGAAGTAGAAGGTGATGTAGTAGTTGAGGTAGGCAGGTCGTAGGTCGTGGAGGGCCTTGTAAGCGTGGACGACGAGCATAAAGTTAATTTTCTTCTCAACAGGAAGCCATTGGAGGTCTCTTATGTGATTGGAGATATGTTCATGATGGAGAATGTCCAGGATGAGTCTGGTGGAAGTGTTTTGGATGTGCTGTAGGTTCTTGAGGTTCTTCTGGGTGGTACCGGCATAGAGGACACTGACATAAATGCGCCTGCTAGTAACCAGGGCATGTGTTACGGTTTTGCGGCAGTCCTTTGGGATCCATTTGTACATCTCCTGGAGAAGTCAGAGTGTGTGAAAGCAGAAGGTTATGACTGAGTTGATTTAGTGGGTCATGGTGAGCGATAAGTCCAGGATGACGGTGAGGCTGAGTGTGTGGTTTGTTGGCTTGGGTGAGTGCTGAGGGTCGATGGCCACCAGGAGACATCCCAGACTGATACCCTCGTACTTACAAGACACAAAAGATGTCCTCATGAAATTGGAGGATATAGTATGGGTACCTGAAATGACTTGGGTTACAATGTATGTTTCATCTTTGTATACCTGAATAACCAAAGACAAAGGCTTGGAAGTGGTACACCACTTTCTTTCTAGTAGATCATTTAGAACATACAGATATGATACTACAAATTATTGATTTCACATTGGAGAACAATGTATTCATACATGAGGGTGAGTGGTTTCAAACAGCCCAAGGTGTAGCCCTGGGGTTGTGGTTTTCACCTTCTTATGCAAATTTATATATGGGCCGATTTGAGGGAACCCTTATTTAGCAAAAGGGTCCCCCACACATGACTGAACACATCTTTTTCTGGGGTTGTGAGGGAGATTTATTGATGATATACTAATGATTTGGAGGGGATCTGAACAGCTATTTTTGGAATTTTGTAATTATCAATACAAATAATTTCAATATACAGATGACATATGAGTATAGCCAGAACTGCATATATTTTTGGGATTTGGAAATATTTACCAAAGACAGTACGGTCCACACAAAAGTGTACCGCAAGCCAACTGCATGTAATGCATTATTACATTTAGATAGTGCTCATCCTAAGAACCTGATATCAGCCATCCCCTTTGGCGAGATGATTAGAATGGAAAGGAACTGCAGTGAAGCGGATACATATGAGATTGAATTACACTGTTTATAAAATAGGTTCTTGCAAAGAGGCTACCCGAAGCAAATCATAGGGGCAGCCAGAAAAAAAGATTAAGCAAATATCTAGAACATCCTTATTTAAGAAACAAAGCAAATCCATAGCCAAATCATTGTATACATCTGTGTGTTTCTGTGCTCCTTATAGCCAAATTAGCCAAGATATCTATCAAATTCTGTGCAAACTATTAGAAATTTGGTTCGCAATAGCTTTCTACCTCCTATCAAGGAGAGCAAAACAACTTGGCTCTCGAAAAGAATTAATGGATTTTATAAATATGGTCACTGTAATATGTGCAACATAGCACTACATAAGACTCTCGATTTTAGCTTCAATGGGAGCAATACATATAAAATTATAACGTTTATAAACTGTAACACCAAATACATTGTATATGTACTGCAATGCAAATGTGATCAGATTTATGTGGGCAGTACCATCAGGCCCCTCAAAGAGAAAATCCAGGAACGTATACGTTCATTGAGAAATAAGGATTCTTCTTCTACGGTTGTACGACACATTAGGAGGATGCACCCAGTCTCAGAGTTTCCAATGATTAAATATATGGGCATTAGTCAAACTTCTGTGAATTTCAGAGGTGGAAATAGAAATTTGGAATTGAGAAGTAATGAAGCTAGATGGATAATCAGACAAAACATCAGACTAAAAACTATAGAATTGGGGATGAATTTAGATGATGAGATGTATCATTTTCTTTGAATATCAATATAACAATATGGAGAAGGTTGCATGGGTATTGTATATAGTGGACAATTCTCTTGAAAATATTATTTGGACTTTAAATGCCTATGGTTACAATGTGGCATATGAATTGATATCTAACTACACTATTAACTTCTTGTGTCCAGCAGTTAACAATTTGAATGTATAATACACCAACTAACAACCTCTACATTTGACTAATACACTTATCAACAACTTCTATATAAGATCATACAAAATGATTGACCTTTCACATTTTTTATCTCTTGATTAGAACTTTGTCTGTCATTTGAAATAGATTTAGGGAAATTGTTTGATGTGTGGGGTTGCAAGCATCTACAATTTCTAAAAGATTTCTGCTTGTTCGAGTAGGGTTACCACATAAGCGATTGTGAATGTTTACTATGTCTTTTTATAATTCAAACATGGAAACTGGGCCCTGATTGGACTTTAACTCATATATACAGAACTGGATGTTCTTGTGATGGACTTGGTCAATGAATAGATAGTATGAGTTTCAGCTGATTCGTGCCTGCACCAATATGGCCACCGCATCTGGGGCTATAAACGCTTTATTTGACAAACAAAGAAAATGCTATCTTAGTCTGGACATGCCAAACAGGCCCCAATTGGACACCCGCTTTGAAAATGGAATAGTTGGACTAGTCCCAATCATATTTGTATGTATGGAATCAGTGATTTTTACAATGCTATTGATGGGCGACTGGGTAGCATTAGTTTTAGCCAATGTGTACATGCACTAACATGACCGCCGTACCTATTCCGTCTTTTAATGCTGAAATAGTAAACTTTTGATTCATTGGATAGTTTCATAATACATTAAATAAGTGATCAAATTAGATGACCTTAAAGGGTGTTTGCCTGTTCGGACATGCTGGTGAAAGATCTGATAAAAGATTATGCAGATGCATCTTAGTTACTCTTACTAGCACCAGTATGGCCGCCGGTTTTGCGACCGTGAACACCTGTCTCCTCCATTGGATGGATAATGCATGCACGGTTACTCTTGCTAGCACCAACATGGCTGCCATTTTTTGCGACTGTGAACACCTGCCTTCTCCATTGGATGGATAATGAGTCTATTGTTTGGACACAATACCATATAAATGGATGTGCCTATTGATACTCAGGTTTGCTGAGGTGTACAAAGTGTGCGACAGAGGACTCTAAACAAAAGTTAAACAACACTGATATTTCGAGTTTAGAAACGCAAATTCCTATTCTTTCCTTTCTCTCTTCCAATAATTGAGTGTTGGTCTAAATGTGAATGTACCAATATTAGGGGTACATATTCGCAGAAAGTGTTATATATTAATATATTGAATACATACTGGTAGTGTTTGATTATAATGGGGACAGTTCCCTGTAAATATAATGCATACATAGATATGTATATTGTTGTATGAAGTAACAAGTAAAGCAGATACATAGCGCGGCACAATAAGTAGACAAGGGATGGTAATGGAAGAATCAACTAAATCTAATGCCTGGTGTTATCAGATTTTGATTGGACATATTTACATTGAACACTAATTGTTTCATGGATCTACTCGATCAGTTAGGATTAAGAGTATTGATGTTTGCAGCATTTTGATTTCAATGCTGATTGGGAACTTTCCGTTGCTGATTCTGTCCAGATGTGTGCCAGTCATACAGTCACAGGCCACATCTTCTTCAAGTTTTGAAGATTCCAGTGTAAGGATACTGAATTCTGACTTGGCTCGTTGTGGGCATCCTGTTGTGACAATTGTGAAGATATATTGCAAGGTTGGTTTATTTGTGTTTTCTGGTCATGTTTTGGCTAATACATTTAAATGGTCACTTGTTGGGTTTGATATACTCTTCGTTTCTCTCTCTAGTTTCTGCTTTCGGATTTATGATATATATTGTGAACAAACTACATATGCGCATAGGACCTTTATAATGTGGGCTTTCAGAGTCTGTGGAAAACTGGTTAATATACTGTTGTAGGCATGTTCACCAATTTCTGGTCTGTGGAATGTATATTTTGCACATGGTTACCTTTTTTGATTTTCTTTCTTTTATCTAACATGGGTGCATGTGGTTTTGAGCACTTACTTTGTTCAATTTTACTCTATAAGTATTATAAAGGAATGATGCTTATGGGACACTTTTTATATAGATCAATTATTAGAGTGTGTTTTTTGTATTAGATGAGCTACATGTTGATATCTTATAGAAATATGTTTGTTCTAAGATCTATTAGATTTATAGAAGAAAATATCCAATGGCATTTTTTGTATTGTCATTTTATGAGCCTTGGAAAAGTCCTTGTTAGGACGAAACACGTGTCGGCTGAAGTTCATACTCAATGGACTGAAGTTCATACCTATTGGCTGAGTTTTCCCAAAGTTGGAACATCTGAGATCATAAAAATCTAATATTTTTTGTCTATACGTTTTGTATACTGTTTGTGTCTTTTTACATTTGTATTGTATTGTACATTTATTATTATGTTCATTTATAAATAAATTATGATTTGTTTATCACTATTGTGGTTTTCACCTGGTTAAGAGAATAAACATGCAGCCATTCATGTTACCTATTTTGGAATAAAGTTCCTTACTTATCCATAGGACCTGATGGTTTTCTCTTGTCTCGTACAATTAAATGTTTGACAATGAAAACATGGTGTGCTCCACTATTGTTCTATTTTTCTGATGTGGATAGTCCCATGATGAGGAACTGAGTCTTTTTTTAGATCAGCTTAAGGCAGCTGTCCTTCATCTAGGCAGTGATGGCTTCCATCCCATTGTGGAAGTTGTGGGGTTTTCGGTCAGTGAGATGATTAGCTGGGTATCGTCGTTGTAGGAGATGGTGTTCAGTCCGTGGTCCCTGATGATGGATGCGAGCGGGCTATGTAGACATTGAAGAGTGTGGGCTCAGGGAGGGAGCTGTTCTCCGTAGCTTATGACAGGTAAGGCGGGAATCTGACTCTCTGTGTTTGGCCAGACAGGAACAGGAAGGAGCGTATCCATTGTAGGGCCATCCTGTAGATGCCGCCTGTATGGAGCTGGGAGCAGAGGATGAGGTGTGAGACCATGTCGAAGCCAGCCAACAGTTTCAGTAGGAAGAGGGCTTCTGTATGGCTGCAGTCGAGGAGCGAACAGATGTCATTTGTGGAGGTGAGGAGGGCGGTCTCCTTGCTGTGATTGCCCCTGAAGCATGATTGGTAGGGGTCCAGGATGTTGTTGTCCTCAATGTGCTTACGGAGATGAGCGTTGATGGCCTTTTCAATGACCTTGGCTGGGAAAAGCAGTAGAGAGATGGGCCGGTAGTTCTTGAGGTCCTCGGGCCAGCTGTGGGTTTCTTCAAGAGCAGGTGGATATCGGCAAGCTTCCAGTATTCCAGAAAAGTGGCTGTCTCTATGGAACAGCTGAGGGTGTATCGGAGCTCGGGTGCAATGGATGTGTTGGCCTTGTTGAAATTGTGGTGAGGGCAGAGGTCCATAGAGGCTCTGGAGTAGATGCTGCTCATGATGGTGCGGGGTCTTATCTGTGGTGAGGGTGGTCCTGAGGTGTAGAGTGTGTGGTGGTTCGATGGGATAGATCTGGGGAGTTGTTGGAGGGCTCAGAGGGTTGTGGGACACAAAGCTGTATGTATGTCTTTAATCTTCTGGTGGAAGAAGTTGGCTAGCCTGTCGCAGAGGTCTGGAGATGAAAGGATGCTTGCTGTTTCTGATTGGGGTTGGCAAACACTTTGACAACGGCAAAGAACTCTTTGGTGCTGTGAGTGGTGGTGCTGATGGGGTCCTACAAGGCAGCTTTCCACGTGATTCTGATGAGGTGGTGGTGGGATTTGGTGGCCTCTTTGAAAGCCTCAAAATCTTCAGGTGACTTGCTGTTTCTAAAAATGTTCTGTAGCCATCTGCAGGTAAGCCTGAAGCCCTGGAGTGCAGGGGAGAGCTAGCTGGCCTTCTTGCTGTGATATTTGGCTGAGGTTTTACAGAGAGGTGCTCTGATGTTGGTGCATTCAGAAATCCATTGGTGGAAGTTCCGTGCTGAAATTTTAGTGTCTGCGCTGAGGGGTGAGGGAGAATTGCTGAGGGTGTTGGAGAGTTGTTCTGGTTCCATTTTCTGCTTGGGGCTTGGAGTGTGTGGAGGTGGATTCTCTGTGAGGAGATGGTGAAATGGATGCAGTGGTGGTCGGTCAAGTGAAGTGTGGAGGTGTTGTGGACAGTGCTGTTGTTGCTGGTCGAAAATATAGCATTGAGCGTGTGTCCTACCATTTGTGTTGGTGAGGTGACCAGTTGCTTTAGTCCTATTGTGCTGAGGTTGTCAAGCAGGGAAACGGTGTGGTGTCATCACTGCTGTCTATCTGGTAGTTGGGTTCCCTGAGAAGGAAGTAGGTCAAAGAGACAAGTGCATGAAGAGAAATCATGTAGACGATGGAGTCGCTGAAGACTGGATGGGGCTGGGTGGCCTGTAGATTAGGGTGCAGCTGAAGGATTACTTGGGTGTGGCATGTATCTGGAAGTGGAGGTGCTCCATTAAGGGGGATCATTTATTTTACTTCATTTATCCCTCAAACATTTCTGTTTATGGTTTAGTTTGCACTGCTGTCTTTTAGCCAATTAATCAATTAGAGTTTGTAAACTGCAACTACTCACCAGTAAGGGTCTCAAAGCGCTGAAGTGGATTGTCCTCTGAGCTTCAGTCAAATCGCTAGGTTTTAAGGTTCTTCCTGATTTGGGCTAGCGATGGTGACTGCTTGAGGTGCAGGGGTAGGGTGTTCCAGCTCTTTACTGCGAGGTAGGTGAAGGATCTCCCACCAGCCAAGGTCTTCTGTATGCGGGGTACAGTGGCTAGTGCTTGTTGAGTGGAGCAGAGAGGTCTGGTGGGGAAGTAGAAGGTGATGTAGTAGTTGAGGTAGGCAGGTCGTAGGTCGTGGAGGGCCTTGTAAGCGTGGACGACGAGCATAAAGTTAATTTTCTTCTCAACAGGAAGCCATTGGAGGTCTCTTATGTGATTGGAGATATGTTCATGATGGAGAATGTCCAGGATGAGTCTGGTGGAAGTGTTTTGGATGTGCTGTAGGTTCTTGAGGTTCTTCTGGGTGGTACCGGCATAGAGGACACTGACATAAATGCGCCTGCTAGTAACCAGGGCATGTGTTACGGTTTTGCGGCAGTCCTTTGGGATCCATTTGTACATCTCCTGGAGAAGTCAGAGTGTGTGAAAGCAGAAGGTTATGACTGAGTTGATTTAGTGGGTCATGGTGAGCGATAAGTCCAGGATGACGGTGAGGCTGAGTGTGTGGTTTGTTGGCTTGGGTGAGTGCTGAGGGTCGATGGCCACCAGGAGACATCCCAGACTGATACCCTCGTACTTACAAGACACAAAAGATGTCCTCATGAAATTGGAGGATATAGTATGGGTACCTGAAATGACTTGGGTTACAATGTATGTTTCATCTTTGTATACCTGAATAACCAAAGACAAAGGCTTGGAAGTGGTACACCACTTTCTTTCTAGTAGATCATTTAGAACATACAGATATGATACTACAAATTATTGATTTCACATTGGAGAACAATGTATTCATACATGAGGGTGAGTGGTTTCAAACAGCCCAAGGTGTAGCCCTGGGGTTGTGGTTTTCACCTTCTTATGCAAATTTATATATGGGCCGATTTGAGGGAACCCTTATTTAGCAAAAGGGTCCCCCACACATGACTGAACACATCTTTTTCTGGGGTTGTGAGGGAGATTTATTGATGATATACTAATGATTTGGAGGGGATCTGAACAGCTATTTTTGGAATTTTGTAATTATCAATACAAATAATTTCAATATACAGATGACATATGAGTATAGCCAGAACTGCATATATTTTTGGGATTTGGAAATATTTACCAAAGACAGTACGGTCCACACAAAAGTGTACCGCAAGCCAACTGCATGTAATGCATTATTACATTTAGATAGTGCTCATCCTAAGAACCTGATATCAGCCATCCCCTTTGGCGAGATGATTAGAATGGAAAGGAACTGCAGTGAAGCGGATACATATGAGATTGAATTACACTGTTTATAAAATAGGTTCTTGCAAAGAGGCTACCCGAAGCAAATCATAGGGGCAGCCAGAAAAAAAGATTAAGCAAATATCTAGAACATCCTTATTTAAGAAACAAAGCAAATCCATAGCCAAATCATTGTATACATCTGTGTGTTTCTGTGCTCCTTATAGCCAAATTAGCCAAGATATCTATCAAATTCTGTGCAAACTATTAGAAATTTGGTTCGCAATAGCTTTCTACCTCCTATCAAGGAGAGCAAAACAACTTGGCTCTCGAAAAGAATTAATGGATTTTATAAATATGGTCACTGTAATATGTGCAACATAGCACTACATAAGACTCTCGATTTTAGCTTCAATGGGAGCAATACATATAAAATTATAACGTTTATAAACTGTAACACCAAATACATTGTATATGTACTGCAATGCAAATGTGATCAGATTTATGTGGGCAGTACCATCAGGCCCCTCAAAGAGAAAATCCAGGAACGTATACGTTCATTGAGAAATAAGGATTCTTCTTCTACGGTTGTACGACACATTAGGAGGATGCACCCAGTCTCAGAGTTTCCAATGATTAAATATATGGGCATTAGTCAAACTTCTGTGAATTTCAGAGGTGGAAATAGAAATTTGGAATTGAGAAGTAATGAAGCTAGATGGATAATCAGACAAAACATCAGACTACAAACTATAGAATTGGGGATGAATTTAGATGATGAGATGTATCATTTTCTTTGAATATCAATATAACAATATGGAGAAGGTTGCATGGGTATTGTATATAGTGGACAATTCTCTTGAAAATATTATTTGGACTTTAAATGCCTATGGTTACAATGTGGCATATGAATTGATATCTAACTACACTATTAACTTCTTGTGTCCAGCAGTTAACAATTTGAATGTATAATACACCAACTAACAACCTCTACATTTGACTAATACACTTATCAACAACTTCTATATAAGATCATACAAAATGATTGACCTTTCACATTTTTTATCTCTTGATTAGAACTTTGTCTGTCATTTGAAATAGATTTAGGGAAATTGTTTGATGTGTGGGGTTGCAAGCATCTACAATTTCTAAAAGATTTCTGCTTGTTCGAGTAGGGTTACCACATAAGCGATTGTGAATGTTTACTATGTCTTTTTATAATTCAAACATGGAAACTGTGCCCTGATTGGACTTTAACTCATATATACAGAACTGGATGTTCTTGTGATGGACTTGGTCAATGAATAGATAGTATGAGTTTCAGCTGATTCGTGCCTGCACCAATATGGCCACCGCATCTGGGGCTATAAACGCTTTATTTGACAAACAAAGAAAATGCTATCTTAGTCTGGACATGCCAAACAGGCCCTAATTGGACACCCGCTTTGAAAATGGAATAGTTGGACTAGTCCCAATCATATTTGTATGTATGGAATCAGTGATTTTTACAATGCTATTGATGGGCGACTGGGTAGCATTAGTTTTAGCCAATGTGTACATGCACTAACATGACCGCCGTACCTATTCCGTCTTTTAATGCTGAAATAGTAAACTTTTGATTCATTGGATAGTTTCATAATACATTAAATAAGTGATCAAATTAGATGACCTTAAAGGGTGTTTGCCTGTTCGGACATGCTGGTGAAAGATCTGATAAAAGATTATGCAGATGCATCTTAGTTACTCTTACTAGCACCAGTATGGCCGCCGGTTTTGCGACCGTGAACACCTGTCTCCTCCATTGGATGGATAATGCATGCACGGTTACTCTTGCTAGCACCAACATGGCTGCCATTTTTTGCGACTGTGAACACCTGCCTTCTCCATTGGATGGATAATGAGTCTATTGTTTGGACACAATACCATATAAATGGATGTGCCTATTGATACTCAGGTTTGCTGAGGTGTACAAAGTGTGCGACAGAGGACTCTAAACAAAAGTTAAACAACACTGATATTTCGAGTTTAGAAACGCAAATTCCTATTCTTTCCTTTCTCTCTTCCAATAATTGAGTGTTGGTCTAAATGTGAATGTACCAATATTAGGGGTACATATTCGCAGAAAGTGTTATATATTAATATATTGAATACATACTGGTAGTGTTTGATTATAATGGGGACAGTTCCCTGTAAATATAATGCATACATAGATATGTATATTGTTGTATGAAGTAACAAGTAAAGCAGATACATAGCGCGGCACAATAAGTAGACAAGGGATGGTAATGGAAGAATCAACTAAATCTAATGCCTGGTGTTATCAGATTTTGATTGGACATATTTACATTGAACACTAATTGTTTCATGGATCTACTCGATCAGTTAGGATTAAGAGTATTGATGTTTGCAGCATTTTGATTTCAATGCTGATTGGGAACTTTCCGTTGCTGATTCTGTCCAGATGTGTGCCAGTCATACAGTCACAGGCCACATCTTCTTCAAGTTTTGAAGATTCCAGTGTAAGGATACTGAATTCTGACTTGGCTCGTTGTGGGCATCCTGTTGTGACAATTGTGAAGATATATTGCAAGGTTGGTTTATTTGTGTTTTCTGGTCATGTTTTGGCTAATACATTTAAATGGTCACTTGTTGGGTTTGATATACTCTTCGTTTCTCTCTCTAGTTTCTGCTTTCGGATTTATGATATATATTGTGAACAAACTACATATGCGCATAGGACCTTTATAATGTGGGCTTTCAGAGTCTGTGGAAAACTGGTTAATATACTGTTGTAGACATGTTCACCAATTTCTGGTCTGTGGAATGTATATTTTGCACATGGTTACCTTTTTTGATTTTCTTTCTTTTATCTAACATGGGTGCATGTGGTTTTGAGCACTTACTTTGTTCAATTTTACTCTATAAGTATTATAAAGGAATGATGCTTATGGGACACTTTTTATATAGATCAATTATTAGAGTGTGTTTTTTGTATTAGATGAGCTACATGTTGATATCTTATAGAAATATGTTTGTTCTAAGATCTATTAGATTTATAGAAGAAAATATCCAATGGCATTTTTTGTATTGTCATTTTATGAGCCTTGGAAAAGTCCTTGTTAGGACGAAACACGTGTCGGCTGAAGTTCATACTCAATGGACTGAAGTTCATACCTATTGGCTGAGTTTTCCCAAAGTTGGAACATCTGAGATCATAAAAATCTAATATTTTTTGTCTATACGTTTTGTATACTGTTTGTGTCTTTTTACATTTGTATTGTATTGTACATTTATTATTATGTTCATTTATAAATAAATTATGATTTGTTTATCACTATTGTGGTTTTCACCTGGTTAAGAGAATAAACATGCAGCCATTCATGTTACCTATTTTGGAATAAAGTTCCTTACTTATCCATAGGACCTGATGGTTTTCTCTTGTCTCGTACAATTAAATGTTTGACAATGAAAACATGGTGTGCTCCACTATTGTTCTATTTTTCTGATGTGGATAGTCCCATGATGAGGAACTGAGTCTTTTTTTAGATCAGCTTAAGGCAGCTGTCCTTCATCTAGGCAGTGATGGCTTCCATCCCATTGTGGAAGTTGTGGGGTTTTCGGTCAGTGAGATGATTAGCTGGGTATCGTCGTTGTAGGAGATGGTGTTCAGTCCGTGGTCCCTGATGATGGATGCGAGCGGGCCATGTAGACATTGAAGAGTGTGGGCTCAGGGAGGGAGCTGTTCTCCGTAGCTTATGACAGGTAAGGCGGGAATCTGACTCTCTGTGTTTGGCCAGACAGGAACAGGAAGGAGCGTATCCATTGTAGGGCCATCCTGTAGATGCCGCCTGTATGGAGCTGGGAGCAGAGGATGAGGTGTGAGACCATGTCGAAGCCAGCCAACAGTTTCAGTAGGAAGAGGGCTTCTGTATGGCTGCAGTCGAGGAGCGAACAGATGTCATTTGTGGAGGTGAGGAGGGCGGTCTCCTTGCTGTGATTGCCCCTGAAGCATGATTGGTAGGGGTCCAGGATGTTGTTGTCCTCAATGTGCTTACGGAGATGAGCGTTGATGGCCTTTTCAATGACCTTGGCTGGGAAAAGCAGTAGAGAGATGGGCCGGTAGTTCTTGAGGTCCTCGGGCCAGCTGTGGGTTTCTTCAAGAGCAGGTGGATATCGGCAAGCTTCCAGTATTCCAGAAAAGTGGCTGTCTCTATGGAACAGCTGAGGGTGTATCGGAGCTCGGGTGCAATGGATGTGTTGGCCTTGTTGAAATTGTGGTGAGGGCAGAGGTCCATAGAGGCTCTGGAGTAGATGCTGCTCATGATGGTGCGGGGTCTTATCTGTGGTGAGGGTGGTCCTGAGGTGTAGAGTGTGTGGTGGTTCGATGGGATAGATCTGGGGAGTTGTTGGAGGGCTCAGAGGGTTGTGGGACACAAAGCTGTATGTATGTCTTTAATCTTCTGGTGGAAGAAGTTGGCTAGCCTGTCGCAGAGGTCTGGAGATGAAAGGATGCTTGCTGTTTCTGATTGGGGTTGGCAAACACTTTGACAACGGCAAAGAACTCTTTGGTGCTGTGAGTGGTGGTGCTGATGGGGTCCTACAAGGCAGCTTTCCACGTGATTCTGATGAGGTGGTGGTGGGATTTGGTGGCCTCTTTGAAAGCCTCAAAATCTTCAGGTGACTTGCTGTTTCTAAAAAATTTCTGTAGCCATCTGCAGGTAAGCCTGAAGCCCTGGAGTGCAGGGGAGAGCTAGCTGGCCTTCTTGCTGTGATATTTGGCTGAGGTTTTACAGAGAGGTGCTCTGATGTTGGTGCATTCAGAAATCCATTGGTGGAAGTTCCGTGCTGAAATTTTAGTGTCTGCGCTGAGGGGTGAGGGAGAATTGCTGAGGGTGTTGGAGAGTTGTTCTGGTTCCATTTTCTGCTTGGGGCTTGGAGTGTGTGGAGGTGGATTCTCTGTGAGGAGATGGTGAAATGGATGCAGTGGTGGTCGGTCAAGTGAAGTGTGGAGGTGTTGTGGACAGTGCTGTTGTTGCTGGTCGAAAATATAGCATTGAGCGTGTGTCCTACGATTTGTGTTGGTGAGGTGACCAGTTGCTTTAGTCCTATTGTGCTGAGGTTGTCAAGCAGGGAAACGGTGTGGTGTCATCACTGCTGTCTATCTGGTAGTTGGGTTCCCTGAGAAGGAAGTAGGTCAAAGAGACAAGTGCATGAAGAGAAATCATGTAGACGATGGAGTCGCTGAAGACTGGATGGGGCTGGGTGGCCTGTAGATTAGGGTGCAGCTGAAGGATTACTTGGGTGTGGCATGTATCTGGAAGTGGAGGTGCTCCATTAAGGGGGATCATTTATTTTACTTCATTTATCCCTCAAACATTTCTGTTTATGGTTTAGTTTGCACTGCTGTCTTTTAGCCAATTAATCAATTAGAGTTTGTAAACTGCAACTACTCACCAGTAAGGGTCTCAAAGCGCTGAAGTGGATTGTCCTCTGAGCTTCAGTCAAATCGCTAGGTTTTAAGGTTCTTCCTGATTTGGGCTAGCGATGGTGACTGCTTGAGGTGCAGGGGTAGGGTGTTCCAGCTCTTTACTGCGAGGTAGGTGAAGGATCTCCCACCAGCCAAGGTCTTCTGTATGCGGGGTACAGTGGCTAGTGCTTGTTGAGTGGAGCAGAGAGGTCTGGTGGGGAAGTAGAAGGTGATGTAGTAGTTGAGGTAGGCAGGTCGTAGGTCGTGGAGGGCCTTGTAAGCGTGGACGACGAGCATAAAGTTAATTTTCTTCTCAACAGGAAGCCATTGGAGGTCTCTTATGTGATTGGAGATATGTTCATGATGGAGAATGTCCAGGATGAGTCTGGTGGAAGTGTTTTGGATGTGCTGTAGGTTCTTGATGTTCTTCTGGGTGGTACCGGCATAGAGGACACTGACATAAATGCGCCTGCTAGTAACCAGGGCATGTGTTACGGTTTTGCGGCAGTCCTTTGGGATCCATTTGTACATCTCCTGGAGAAGTCAGAGTGTGTGAAAGCAGAAGGTTATGACTGAGTTGATTTAGTGGGTCATGGTGAGCGATAAGTCCAGGATGACGGTGAGGCTGAGTGTGTGGTTTGTTGGCTTGGGTGAGTGCTGAGGGTCGATGGCCACCAGGAGACATCCCAGACTGATACCCTCGTACTTACAAGACACAAAAGATGTCCTCATGAAATTGGAGGATATAGTATGGGTACCTGAAATGACTTGGGTTACAATGTATGTTTCATCTTTGTATACCTGAATAACCAAAGACAAAGGCTTGGAAGTGGTACACCACTTTCTTTCTAGTAGATCATTTAGAACATACAGATATGATACTACAAATTATTGATTTCACATTGGAGAACAATGTATTCATACATGAGGGTGAGTGGTTTCAAACAGCCCAAGGTGTAGCCCTGGGGTTGTGGTTTTCACCTTCTTATGCAAATTTATATATGGGCCGATTTGAGGGAACCCTTATTTAGCAAAAGGGTCCCCCACACATGACTGAACACATCTTTTTCTGGGGTTGTGAGGGAGATTTATTGATGATATACTAATGATTTGGAGGGGATCTGAACAGCTATTTTTGGAATTTTGTAATTATCAATACAAATAATTTCAATATACAGATGACATATGAGTATAGCCAGAACTGCATATATTTTTGGGATTTGGAAATATTTACCAAAGACAGTACGGTCCACACAAAAGTGTACCGCAAGCCAACTGCATGTAATGCATTATTACATTTAGATAGTGCTCATCCTAAGAACCTGATATCAGCCATCCCCTTTGGCGAGATGATTAGAATGGAAAGGAACTGCAGTGAAGCGGATACATATGAGATTGAATTACACTGTTTATAAAATAGGTTCTTGCAAAGAGGCTACCCGAAGCAAATCATAGGGGCAGCCAGAAAAAAAGATTAAGCAAATATCTAGAACATCCTTATTTAAGAAACAAAGCAAATCCATAGCCAAATCATTGTATACATCTGTGTGTTTCTGTGCTCCTTATAGCCAAATTAGCCAAGATATCTATCAAATTCTGTGCAAACTATTAGAAATTTGGTTCGCAATAGCTTTCTACCTCCTATCAAGGAGAGCAAAACAACTTGGCTCTCGAAAAGAATTAATGGATTTTATAAATATGGTCACTGTAATATGTGCAACATAGCACTACATAAGACTCTCGATTTTAGCTTCAATGGGAGCAATACATATAAAATTATAACGTTTATAAACTGTAACACCAAATACATTGTATATGTACTGCAATGCAAATGTGATCAGATTTATGTGGGCAGTACCATCAGGCCCCTCAAAGAGAAAATCCAGGAACGTATACGTTCATTGAGAAATAAGGATTCTTCTTCTACGGTTGTACGACACATTAGGAGGATGCACCCAGTCTCAGAGTTTCCAATGATTAAATATATGGGCATTAGTCAAACTTCTGTGAATCTCAGAGGTGGAAATAGAAATTTGGAATTGAGAAGTAATGAAGCTAGATGGATAATCAGACAAAACATCAGACTAAAAACTATAGAATTGGGGATGAATTTAGATGATGAGATGTATCATTTTCTTTGAATATCAATATAACAATATGGAGAAGGTTGCATGGGTATTGTATATAGTGGACAATTCTCTTGAAAATATTATTTGGACTTTAAATGCCTATGGTTACAATGTGGCATATGAATTGATATCTAACTACACTATTAACTTCTTGTGTCCAGCAGTTAACAATTTGAATGTATAATACACCAACTAACAACCTCTACATTTGACTAATACACTTATCAACAACTTCTATATAAGATCATACAAAATGATTGACCTTTCACATTTTTTATCTCTTGATTAGAACTTTGTCTGTCATTTGAAATAGATTTAGGGAAATTGTTTGATGTGTGGGGTTGCAAGCATCTACAATTTCTAAAAGATTTCTGCTTGTTCGAGTAGGGTTACCACATAAGCGATTGTGAATGTTTACTATGTCTTTTTATAATTCAAACATGGAAACTGTGCCCTGATTGGACTTTAACTCATATATACAGAACTGGATGTTCTTGTGATGGACTTGGTCAATGAATAGATAGTATGAGTTTCAGCTGATTCGTGCCTGCACCAATATGGCCACCGCATCTGGGGCTATAAACGCTTTATTTGACAAACAAAGAAAATGCTATCTTAGTCTGGACATGCCAAACAGGCCCCAATTGGACACCCGCTTTGAAAATGGAATAGTTGGACTAGTCCCAATCATATTTGTATGTATGGAATCAGTGATTTTTACAATGCTATTGATGGGCGACTGGGTAGCATTAGTTTTAGCCAATGTGTACATGCACTAACATGACCGCCGTACCTATTCCGTCTTTTAATGCTGAAATAGTAAACTTTTGATTCATTGGATAGTTTCATAATACATTAAATAAGTGATCAAATTAGATGACCTTAAAGGGTGTTTGCCTGTTCGGACATGCTGGTGAAAGATCTGATAAAAGATTATGCAGATGCATCTTAGTTACTCTTACTAGCACCAGTATGGCCGCCGGTTTTGCGACCGTGAACACCTGTCTCCTCCATTGGATGGATAATGCATGCACGGTTACTCTTGCTAGCACCAACATGGCTGCCATTTTTTGCGACTGTGAACACCTGCCTTCTCCATTGGATGGATAATGAGTCTATTGTTTGGACACAATACCATATAAATGGATGTGCCTATTGATACTCAGGTTTGCTGAGGTGTACAAAGTGTGCGACAGAGGACTCTAAACAAAAGTTAAACAACACTGATATTTCGAGTTTAGAAACGCAAATTCCTATTCTTTCCTTTCTCTCTTCCAATAATTGAGTGTTGGTCTAAATGTGAATGTACCAATATTAGGGGTACATATTCGCAGAAAGTGTTATATATTAATATATTGAATACATACTGGTAGTGTTTGATTATAATGGGGACAGTTCCCTGTAAATATAATGCATACATAGATATGTATATTGTTGTATGAAGTAACAAGTAAAGCAGATACATAGCGCGGCACAATAAGTAGACAAGGGATGGTAATGGAAGAATCAACTAAATCTAATGCCTGGTGTTATCAGATTTTGATTGGACATATTTACATTGAACACTAATTGTTTCATGGATCTACTCGATCAGTTAGGATTAAGAGTATTGATGTTTGCAGCATTTTGATTTCAATGCTGATTGGGAACTTTCCGTTGCTGATTCTGTCCAGATGTGTGCCAGTCATACAGTCACAGGCCACATCTTCTTCAAGTTTTGAAGATTCCAGTGTAAGGATACTGAATTCTGACTTGGCTCGTTGTGGGCATCCTGTTGTGACAATTGTGAAGATATATTGCAAGGTTGGTTTATTTGTGTTTTCTGGTCATGTTTTGGCTAATACATTTAAATGGTCACTTGTTGGGTTTGATATACTCTTCGTTTCTCTCTCTAGTTTCTGCTTTCGGATTTATGATATATATTGTGAACAAACTACATATGCGCATAGGACCTTTATAATGTGGGCTTTCAGAGTCTGTGGAAAACTGGTTAATATACTGTTGTAGACATGTTCACCAATTTCTGGTCTGTGGAATGTATATTTTGCACATGGTTACCTTTTTTGATTTTCTTTCTTTTATCTAACATGGGTGCATGTGGTTTTGAGCACTTACTTTGTTCAATTTTACTCTATAAGTATTATAAAGGAATGATGCTTATGGGACACTTTTTATATAGATCAATTATTAGAGTGTGTTTTTTGTATTAGATGAGCTACATGTTGATATCTTATAGAAATATGTTTGTTCTAAGATCTATTAGATTTATAGAAGAAAATATCCAATGGCATTTTTTGTATTGTCATTTTATGAGCCTTGGAAAAGTCCTTGTTAGGACGAAACACGTGTCGGCTGAAGTTCATACTCAATGGACTGAAGTTCATACCTATTGGCTGAGTTTTCCCAAAGTTGGAACATCTGAGATCATAAAAATCTAATATTTTTTGTCTATACGTTTTGTATACTGTTTGTGTCTTTTTACATTTGTATTGTATTGTACATTTATTATTATGTTCATTTATAAATAAATTATGATTTGTTTATCACTATTGTGGTTTTCACCTGGTTAAGAGAATAAACATGCAGCCATTCATGTTACCTATTTTGGAATAAAGTTCCTTACTTATCCATAGGACCTGATGGTTTTCTCTTGTCTCGTACAATTAAATGTTTGACAATGAAAACATGGTGTGCTCCACTATTGTTCTATTTTTCTGATGTGGATAGTCCCATGATGAGGAACTGAGTCTTTTTTTAGATCAGCTTAAGGCAGCTGTCCTTCATCTAGGCAGTGATGGCTTCCATCCCATTGTGGAAGTTGTGGGGTTTTCGGTCAGTGAGATGATTAGCTGGGTATCGTCGTTGTAGGAGATGGTGTTCAGTCCGTGGTCCCTGATGATGGATGCGAGCGGGCCATGTAGACATTGAAGAGTGTGGGCTCAGGGAGGGAGCTGTTCTCCGTAGCTTATGACAGGTAAGGCGGGAATCTGACTCTCTGTGTTTGGCCAGACAGGAACAGGAAGGAGCGTATCCATTGTAGGGCCATCCTGTAAATGCCGCCTGTATGGAGCTGGGAGCAGAGGATGAGGTGTGAGACCATGTCGAAGCCAGCCAACAGTTTCAGTAGGAAGAGGGCTTCTGTATGGCTGCAGTCGAGGAGCGAACAGATGTCATTTGTGGAGGTGAGGAGGGCGGTCTCCTTGCTGTGATTGCCCCTGAAGCATGATTGGTAGGGGTCCAGGATGTTGTTGTCCTCAATGTGCTTACGGAGATGAGCGTTGATGGCCTTTTCAATGACCTTGGCTGGGAAAAGCAGTAGAGAGATGGGCCGGTAGTTCTTGAGGTCCTCGGGCCAGCTGTGGGTTTCTTCAAGAGCAGGTGGATATCGGCAAGCTTCCAGTATTCCAGAAAAGTGGCTGTCTCTATGGAACAGCTGAGGGTGTATCGGAGCTCGGGTGCAATGGATGTGTTGGCCTTGTTGAAATTGTGGTGAGGGCAGAGGTCCATAGAGGCTCTGGAGTAGATGCTGCTCATGATGGTGCGGGGTCTTATCTGTGGTGAGGGTGGTCCTGAGGTGTAGAGTGTGTGGTGGTTCGATGGGATAGATCTGGGGAGTTGTTGGAGGGCTCAGAGGGTTGTGGGACACAAAGCTGTATGTATGTCTTTAATCTTCTGGTGGAAGAAGTTGGCTAGCCTGTCGCAGAGGTCTGGAGATGAAAGGATGCTTGCTGTTTCTGATTGGGGTTGGCAAACACTTTGACAACGGCAAAGAACTCTTTGGTGCTGTGAGTGGTGGTGCTGATGGGGTCCTACAAGGCAGCTTTCCACGTGATTCTGATGAGGTGGTGGTGGGATTTGGTGGCCTCTTTGAAAGCCTCAAAATCTTCAGGTGACTTGCTGTTTCTAAAAATTTTCTGTAGCCATCTGCAGGTAAGCCTGAAGCCCTGGAGTGCAGGGGAGAGCTAGCTGGCCTTCTTGCTGTGATATTTGGCTGAGGTTTTACAGAGAGGTGCTCTGATGTTGGTGCATTCAGAAATCCATTGGTGGAAGTTCCGTGCTGAAATTTTAGTGTCTGCGCTGAGGGGTGAGGGAGAATTGCTGAGGGTGTTGGAGAGTTGTTCTGGTTCCATTTTCTGCTTGGGGCTTGGAGTGTGTGGAGGTGGATTCTCTGTGAGGAGATGGTGAAATGGATGCAGTGGTGGTCGGTCAAGTGAAGTGTGGAGGTGTTGTGGACAGTGCTGTTGTTGCTGGTCGAAAATATAGCATTGAGCGTGTGTCCTACGATTTGTGTTGGTGAGGTGACCAGTTGCTTTAGTCCTATTGTGCTGAGGTTGTCAAGCAGGGAAACGGTGTGGTGTCATCACTGCTGTCTATCTGGTAGTTGGGTTCCCTGAGAAGGAAGTAGGTCAAAGAGACAAGTGCATGAAGAGAAATCATGTAGACGATGGAGTCGCTGAAGACTGGATGGGGCTGGGTGGCCTGTAGATTAGGGTGCAGCTGAAGGATTACTTGGGTGTGGCATGTATCTGGAAGTGGAGGTGCTCCATTAAGGGGGATCATTTATTTTACTTCATTTATCCCTCAAACATTTCTGTTTATGGTTTAGTTTGCACTGCTGTCTTTTAGCCAATTAATCAATTAGAGTTTGTAAACTGCAACTACTCACCAGTAAGGGTCTCAAAGCGCTGAAGTGGA
Source organism: Pleurodeles waltl (assembly GCF_031143425.1). Taxonomy (NCBI): domain Eukaryota; kingdom Metazoa; phylum Chordata; class Amphibia; order Caudata; family Salamandridae; genus Pleurodeles; species Pleurodeles waltl. Next base: position 684,130,344 of record NC_090442.1, read on the forward strand.
TTGTCCTCTGAGCTTCAGTCAAATCGCTAGGTTTTAAGGTTCTTCCTGATTTGGGCTAGCGATGGTGACTGCTTGAGGTGCAGGGGTAGGGTGTTCCAGCTCTTTACTGCGAGGTAGGTGAAGGATCTCCCACCAGCCAAGGTCTTCTGTATGCGGGGTACAGTGGCTAGTGCTTGTTGAGTGGAGCAGAGAGGTCTGGTGGGGAAGTAGAAGGTGATGTAGTAGTTGAGGTAGGCAGGTCGTAGGTCGTGGAGGGCCTTGTAAGCGTGGACGACGAGCATAAAGTTAATTTTCTTCTCAACAGGAAGCCATTGGAGGTCTCTTATGTGATTGGAGATATGTTCATGATGGAGAATGTCCAGGATGAGTCTGGTGGAAGTGTTTTGGATGTGCTGTAGGTTCTTGAGGTTCTTCTGGGTGGTACCGGCATAGAGGACACTGACATAAATGCGCCTGCTAGTAACCAGGGCATGTGTTACGGTTTTGCGGCAGTCCTTTGGGATCCATTTGTACATCTCCTGGAGAAGTCAGAGTGTGTGAAAGCAGAAGGTTATGACTGAGTTGATTTAGTGGGTCATGGTGAGCGATAAGTCCAGGATGACGGTGAGGCTGAGTGTGTGGTTTGTTGGCTTGGGTGAGTGCTGAGGGTCGATGGCCACCAGGAGACATCCCAGACTGATACCCTCGTACTTACAAGACACAAAAGATGTCCTCATGAAATTGGAGGATATAGTATGGGTACCTGAAATGACTTGGGTTACAATGTATGTTTCATCTTTGTATACCTGAATAACCAAAGACAAAGGCTTGGAAGTGGTACACCACTTTCTTTCTAGTAGATCATTTAGAACATACAGATATGATACTACAAATTATTGATTTCACATTGGAGAACAATGTATTCATACATGAGGGTGAGTGGTTTCAAACAGCCCAAGGTGTAGCCCTGGGGTTGTGGTTTTCACCTTCTTATGCAAATTTATATATGGGCCGATTTGAGGGAACCCTTATTTAGCAAAAGGGTCCCCCACACATGACTGAACACATCTTTTTCTGGGGTTGTGAGGGAGATTTATTGATGATATACTAATGATTTGGAGGGGATCTGAACAGCTATTTTTGGAATTTTGTAATTATCAATACAAATAATTTCAATATACAGATGACATATGAGTATAGCCAGAACTGCATATATTTTTGGGATTTGGAAATATTTACCAAAGACAGTACGGTCCACACAAAAGTGTACCGCAAGCCAACTGCATGTAATGCATTATTACATTTAGATAGTGCTCATCCTAAGAACCTGATATCAGCCATCCCCTTTGGCGAGATGATTAGAATGGAAAGGAACTGCAGTGAAGCGGATACATATGAGATTGAATTACACTGTTTATAAAATAGGTTCTTGCAAAGAGGCTACCCGAAGCAAATCATAGGGGCAGCCAGAAAAAAAGATTAAGCAAATATCTAGAACATCCTTATTTAAGAAACAAAGCAAATCCATAGCCAAATCATTGTATACATCTGTGTGTTTCTGTGCTCCTTATAGCCAAATTAGCCAAGATATCTATCAAATTCTGTGCAAACTATTAGAAATTTGGTTCGCAATAGCTTTCTACCTCCTATCAAGGAGAGCAAAACAACTTGGCTCTCGAAAAGAATTAATGGATTTTATAAATATGGTCACTGTAATATGTGCAACATAGCACTACATAAGACTCTCGATTTTAGCTTCAATGGGAGCAATACAAATAAAATTATAACGTTTATAAACTGTAACACCAAATACATTGTATATGTACTGCAATGCAAATGTGATCAGATTTATGTGGGCAGTACCATCAGGCCCCTCAAAGAGAAAATCCAGGAACGTATACGTTCATTGAGAAATAAGGATTCTTCTTCTACGGTTGTACGACACATTAGGAGGATGCACCCAGTCTCAGAGTTTCCAATGATTAAATATATGGGCATTAGTCAAACTTCTGTGAATCTCAGAGGTGGAAATAGAAATTTGGAATTGAGAAGTAATGAAGCTAGATGGATAATCAGACAAAACATCAGACTAAAAACTATAGAATTGGGGATGAATTTAGATGATGAGATGTATCATTTTCTTTGAATATCAATATAACAATATGGAGAAGGTTGCATGGGTATTGTATATAGTGGACAATTCTCTTGAAAATATTATTTGGACTTTAAATGCCTATGGTTACAATGTGGCATATGAATTGATATCTAACTACACTATTAACTTCTTGTGTCCAGCAGTTAACAATTTGAATGTATAATACACCAACTAACAACCTCTACATTTGACTAATACACTTATCAACAACTTCTATATAAGATCATACAAAATGATTGACCTTTCACATTTTTTATCTCTTGATTAGAACTTTGTCTGTCATTTGAAATAGATTTAGGGAAATTGTTTGATGTGTGGGGTTGCAAGCATCTACAATTTCTAAAAGATTTCTGCTTGTTCGAGTAGGGTTACCACATAAGCGATTGTGAATGTTTACTATGTCTTTTTATAATTCAAACATGGAAACTGTGCCCTGATTGGACTTTAACTCATATATACAGAACTGGATGTTCTTGTGATGGACTTGGTCAATGAATAGATAGTATGAGTTTCAGCTGATTCGTGCCTGCACCAATATGGCCACCGCATCTGGGGCTATAAACGCTTTATTTGACAAACAAAGAAAATGCTATCTTAGTCTGGACATGCCAAACAGGCCCCAATTGGACACCCGCTTTGAAAATGGAATAGTTGGACTAGTCCCAATCATATTTGTATGTATGGAATCAGTGATTTTTACAATGCTATTGATGGGCGACTGGGTAGCATTAGTTTTAGCCAATGTGTACATGCACTAACATGACCGCCGTACCTATTCCGTCTTTTAATGCTGAAATAGTAAACTTTTGATTCATTGGATAGTTTCATAATACATTAAATAAGTGATCAAATTAGATGACCTTAAAGGGTGTTTGCCTGTTCGGACATGCTGGTGAAAGATCTGATAAAAGATTATGCAGATGCATCTTAGTTACTCTTACTAGCACCAGTATGGCCGCCGGTTTTGCGACCGTGAACACCTGTCTCCTCCATTGGATGGATAATGCATGCACGGTTACTCTTGCTAGCACCAACATGGCTGCCATTTTTTGCGACTGTGAACACCTGCCTTCTCCATTGGATGGATAATGAGTCTATTGTTTGGACACAATACCATATAAATGGATGTGCCTATTGATACTCAGGTTTGCTGAGGTGTACAAAGTGTGCGACAGAGGACTCTAAACAAAAGTTAAACAACACTGATATTTCGAGTTTAGAAACGCAAATTCCTATTCTTTCCTTTCTCTCTTCCAATAATTGAGTGTTGGTCTAAATGTGAATGTACCAATATTAGGGGTACATATTCGCAGAAAGTGTTATATATTAATATATTGAATACATACTGGTAGTGTTTGATTATAATGGGGACAGTTCCCTGTAAATATAATGCATACATAGATATGTATATTGTTGTATGAAGTAACAAGTAAAGCAGATACATAGCGCGGCACAATAAGTAGACAAGGGATGGTAATGGAAGAATCAACTAAATCTAATGCCTGGTGTTATCAGATTTTGATTGGACATATTTACATTGAACACTAATTGTTTCATGGATCTACTCGATCAGTTAGGATTAAGAGTATTGATGTTTGCAGCATTTTGATTTCAATGCTGATTGGGAACTTTCCGTTGCTGATTCTGTCCAGATGTGTGCCAGTCATACAGTCACAGGCCACATCTTCTTCAAGTTTTGAAGATTCCAGTGTAAGGATACTGAATTCTGACTTGGCTCGTTGTGGGCATCCTGTTGTGACAATTGTGAAGATATATTGCAAGGTTGGTTTATTTGTGTTTTCTGGTCATGTTTTGGCTAATACATTTAAATGGTCACTTGTTGGGTTTGATATACTCTTCGTTTCTCTCTCTAGTTTCTGCTTTCGGATTTATGATATATATTGTGAACAAACTACATATGCGCATAGGACCTTTATAATGTGGGCTTTCAGAGTCTGTGGAAAACTGGTTAATATACTGTTGTAGACATGTTCACCAATTTCTGGTCTGTGGAATGTATATTTTGCACATGGTTACCTTTTTTGATTTTCTTTCTTTTATCTAACATGGGTGCATGTGGTTTTGAGCACTTACTTTGTTCAATTTTACTCTATAAGTATTATAAAGGAATGATGCTTATGGGACACTTTTTATATAGATCAATTATTAGAGTGTGTTTTTTGTATTAGATGAGCTACATGTTGATATCTTATAGAAATATGTTTGTTCTAAGATCTATTAGATTTATAGAAGAAAATATCCAATGGCATTTTTTGTATTGTCATTTTATGAGCCTTGGAAAAGTCCTTGTTAGGACGAAACACGTGTCGGCTGAAGTTCATACTCAATGGACTGAAGTTCATACCTATTGGCTGAGTTTTCCCAAAGTTGGAACATCTGAGATCATAAAAATCTAATATTTTTTGTCTATACGTTTTGTATACTGTTTGTGTCTTTTTACATTTGTATTGTATTGTACATTTATTATTATGTTCATTTATAAATAAATTATGATTTGTTTATCACTATTGTGGTTTTCACCTGGTTAAGAGAATAAACATGCAGCCATTCATGTTACCTATTTTGGAATAAAGTTCCTTACTTATCCATAGGACCTGATGGTTTTCTCTTGTCTCGTACAATTAAATGTTTGACAATGAAAACATGGTGTGCTCCACTATTGTTCTATTTTTCTGATGTGGATAGTCCCATGATGAGGAACTGAGTCTTTTTTTAGATCAGCTTAAGGCAGCTGTCCTTCATCTAGGCAGTGATGGCTTCCATCCCATTGTGGAAGTTGTGGGGTTTTCGGTCAGTGAGATGATTAGCTGGGTATCGTCGTTGTAGGAGATGGTGTTCAGTCCGTGGTCCCTGATGATGGATGCGAGCGGGCCATGTAGACATTGAAGAGTGTGGGCTCAGGGAGGGAGCTGTTCTCCGTAGCTTATGACAGGTAAGGCGGGAATCTGACTCTCTGTGTTTGGCCAGACAGGAACAGGAAGGAGCGTATCCATTGTAGGGCCATCCTGTAGATGCCGCCTGTATGGAGCTGGGAGCAGAGGATGAGGTGTGAGACCATGTCGAAGCCAGCCAACAGTTTCAGTAGGAAGAGGGCTTCTGTATGGCTGCAGTCGAGGAGCGAACAGATGTCATTTGTGGAGGTGAGGAGGGCGGTCTCCTTGCTGTGATTGCCCCTGAAGCATGATTGGTAGGGGTCCAGGATGTTGTTGTCCTCAATGTGCTTACGGAGATGAGCGTTGATGGCCTTTTCAATGACCTTGGCTGGGAAAAGCAGTAGAGAGATGGGCCGGTAGTTCTTGAGGTCCTCGGGCCAGCTGTGGGTTTCTTCAAGAGCAGGTGGATATCGGCAAGCTTCCAGTATTCCAGAAAAGTGGCTGTCTCTATGGAACAGCTGAGGGTGTATCGGAGCTCGGGTGCAATGGATGTGTTGGCCTTGTTGAAATTGTGGTGAGGGCAGAGGTCCATAGAGGCTCTGGAGTAGATGCTGCTCATGATGGTGCGGGGTCTTATCTGTGGTGAGGGTGGTCCTGAGGTGTAGAGTGTGTGGTGGTTCGATGGGATAGATCTGGGGAGTTGTTGGAGGGCTCAGAGGGTTGTGGGACACAAAGCTGTATGTATGTCTTTAATCTTCTGGTGGAAGAAGTTGGCTAGCCTGTCGCAGAGGTCTGGAGATGAAAGGATGCTTGCTGTTTCTGATTGGGGTTGGCAAACACTTTGACAACGGCAAAGAACTCTTTGGTGCTGTGAGTGGTGGTGCTGATGGGGTCCTACAAGGCAGCTTTCCACGTGATTCTGATGAGGTGGTGGTGGGATTTGGTGGCCTCTTTGAAAGCCTCAAAATCTTCAGGTGACTTGCTGTTTCTAAAAATTTTCTGTAGCCATCTGCAGGTAAGCCTGAAGCCCTGGAGTGCAGGGGAGAGCTAGCTGGCCTTCTTGCTGTGATATTTGGCTGAGGTTTTACAGAGAGGTGCTCTGATGTTGGTGCATTCAGAAATCCATTGGTGGAAGTTCCGTGCTGAAATTTTAGTGTCTGCGCTGAGGGGTGAGGGAGAATTGCTGAGGGTGTTGGAGAGTTGTTCTGGTTCCATTTTCTGCTTGGGGCTTGGAGTGTGTGGAGGTGGATTCTCTGTGAGGAGATGGTGAAATGGATGCAGTGGTGGTCGGTCAAGTGAAGTGTGGAGGTGTTGTGGACAGTGCTGTTGTTGCTGGTCGAAAATATAGCATTGAGCGTGTGTCCTACGATTTGTGTTGGTGAGGTGACCAGTTGCTTTAGTCCTATTGTGCTGAGGTTGTCAAGCAGGGAAACGGTGTGGTGTCATCACTGCTGTCTATCTGGTAGTTGGGTTCCCTGAGAAGGAAGTAGGTCAAAGAGACAAGTGCATGAAGAGAAATCATGTAGACGATGGAGTCGCTGAAGACTGGATGGGGCTGGGTGGCCTGTAGATTAGGGTGCAGCTGAAGGATTACTTGGGTGTGGCATGTATCTGGAAGTGGAGGTGCTCCATTAAGGGGGATCATTTATTTTACTTCATTTATCCCTCAAACATTTCTGTTTATGGTTTAGTTTGCACTGCTGTCTTTTAGCCAATTAATCAATTAGAGTTTGTAAACTGCAACTACTCACCAGTAAGGGTCTCAAAGCGCTGAAGTGGATTGTCCTCTGAGCTTCAGTCAAATCGCTAGGTTTTAAGGTTCTTCCTGATTTGGGCTAGCGATGGTGACTGCTTGAGGTGCAGGGGTAGGGTGTTCCAGCTCTTTACTGCGAGGTAGGTGAAGGATCTCCCACCAGCCAAGGTCTTCTGTATGCGGGGTACAGTGGCTAGTGCTTGTTGAGTGGAGCAGAGAGGTCTGGTGGGGAAGTAGAAGGTGATGTAGTAGTTGAGGTAGGCAGGTCGTAGGTCGTGGAGGGCCTTGTAAGCGTGGACGACGAGCATAAAGTTAATTTTCTTCTCAACAGGAAGCCATTGGAGGTCTCTTATGTGATTGGAGATATGTTCATGATGGAGAATGTCCAGGATGAGTCTGGTGGAAGTGTTTTGGATGTGCTGTAGGTTCTTGAGGTTCTTCTGGGTGGTACCGGCATAGAGGACACTGACATAAATGCGCCTGCTAGTAACCAGGGCATGTGTTACGGTTTTGCGGCAGTCCTTTGGGATCCATTTGTACATCTCCTGGAGAAGTCAGAGTGTGTGAAAGCAGAAGGTTATGACTGAGTTGATTTAGTGGGTCATGGTGAGCGATAAGTCCAGGATGACGGTGAGGCTGAGTGTGTGGTTTGTTGGCTTGGGTGAGTGCTGAGGGTCGATGGCCACCAGGAGACATCCCAGACTGATACCCTCGTACTTACAAGACACAAAAGATGTCCTCATGAAATTGGAGGATATAGTATGGGTACCTGAAATGACTTGGGTTACAATGTATGTTTCATCTTTGTATACCTGAATAACCAAAGACAAAGGCTTGGAAGTGGTACACCACTTTCTTTCTAGTAGATCATTTAGAACATACAGATATGATACTACAAATTATTGATTTCACATTGGAGAACAATGTATTCATACATGAGGGTGAGTGGTTTCAAACAGCCCAAGGTGTAGCCCTGGGGTTGTGGTTTTCACCTTCTTATGCAAATTTATATATGGGCCGATTTGAGGGAACCCTTATTTAGCAAAAGGGTCCCCCACACATGACTGAACACATCTTTTTCTGGGGTTGTGAGGGAGATTTATTGATGATATACTAATGATTTGGAGGGGATCTGAACAGCTATTTTTGGAATTTTGTAATTATCAATACAAATAATTTCAATATACAGATGACATATGAGTATAGCCAGAACTGCATATATTTTTGGGATTTGGAAATATTTACCAAAGACAGTACGGTCCACACAAAAGTGTACCGCAAGCCAACTGCATGTAATGCATTATTACATTTAGATAGTGCTCATCCTAAGAACCTGATATCAGCCATCCCCTTTGGCGAGATGATTAGAATGGAAAGGAACTGCAGTGAAGCGGATACATATGAGATTGAATTACACTGTTTATAAAATAGGTTCTTGCAAAGAGGCTACCCGAAGCAAATCATAGGGGCAGCCAGAAAAAAAGATTAAGCAAATATCTAGAACATCCTTATTTAAGAAACAAAGCAAATCCATAGCCAAATCATTGTATACATCTGTGTGTTTCTGTGCTCCTTATAGCCAAATTAGCCAAGATATCTATCAAATTCTGTGCAAACTATTAGAAATTTGGTTCGCAATAGCTTTCTACCTCCTATCAAGGAGAGCAAAACAACTTGGCTCTCGAAAAGAATTAATGGATTTTATAAATATGGTCACTGTAATATGTGCAACATAGCACTACATAAGACTCTCGATTTTAGCTTCAATGGGAGCAATACATATAAAATTATAACGTTTATAAACTGTAACACCAAATACATTGTATATGTACTGCAATGCAAATGTGATCAGATTTATGTGGGCAGTACCATCAGGCCCCTCAAAGAGAAAATCCAGGAACGTATACGTTCATTGAGAAATAAGGATTCTTCTTCTACGGTTGTACGACACATTAGGAGGATGCACCCAGTCTCAGAGTTTCCAATGATTAAATATATGGGCATTAGTCAAACTTCTGTGAATCTCAGAGGTGGAAATAGAAATTTGGAATTGAGAAGTAATGAAGCTAGATGGATAATCAGACAAAACATCAGACTAAAAACTATAGAATTGGGGATGAATTTAGATGATGAGATGTATCATTTTCTTTGAATATCAATATAACAATATGGAGAAGGTTGCATGGGTATTGTATATAGTGGACAATTCTCTTGAAAATATTATTTGGACTTTAAATGCCTATGGTTACAATGTGGCATATGAATTGATATCTAACTACACTATTAACTTCTTGTGTCCAGCAGTTAACAATTTGAATGTATAATACACCAACTAACAACCTCTACATTTGACTAATACACTTATCAACAACTTCTATATAAGATCATACAAAATGATTGACCTTTCACATTTTTTATCTCTTGATTAGAACTTTGTCTGTCATTTGAAATAGATTTAGGGAAATTGTTTGATGTGTGGGGTTGCAAGCATCTACAATTTCTAAAAGATTTCTGCTTGTTCGAGTAGGGTTACCACATAAGCGATTGTGAATGTTTACTATGTCTTTTTATAATTCAAACATGGAAACTGTGCCCTGATTGGACTTTAACTCATATATACAGAACTGGATGTTCTTGTGATGGACTTGGTCAATGAATAGATAGTATGAGTTTCAGCTGATTCGTGCCTGCACCAATATGGCCACCGCATCTGGGGCTATAAACGCTTTATTTGACAAACAAAGAAAATGCTATCTTAGTCTGGACATGCCAAACAGGCCCCAATTGGACACCCGCTTTGAAAATGGAATAGTTGGACTAGTCCCAATCATATTTGTATGTATGGAATCAGTGATTTTTACAATGCTATTGATGGGCGACTGGGTAGCATTAGTTTTAGCCAATGTGTACATGCACTAACATGACCGCCGTACCTATTCCGTCTTTTAATGCTGAAATAGTAAACTTTTGATTCATTGGATAGTTTCATAATACATTAAATAAGTGATCAAATTAGATGACCTTAAAGGGTGTTTGCCTGTTCGGACATGCTGGTGAAAGATCTGATAAAAGATTATGCAGATGCATCTTAGTTACTCTTACTAGCACCAGTATGGCCGCCGGTTTTGCGACCGTGAACACCTGTCTCCTCCATTGGATGGATAATGCATGCACGGTTACTCTTGCTAGCACCAACATGGCTGCCATTTTTTGCGACTGTGAACACCTGCCTTCTCCATTGGATGGATAATGAGTCTATTGTTTGGACACAATACCATATAAATGGATGTGCCTATTGATACTCAGGTTTGCTGAGGTGTACAAAGTGTGCGACAGAGGACTCTAAACAAAAGTTAAACAACACTGATATTTCGAGTTTAGAAACGCAAATTCCTATTCTTTCCTTTCTCTCTTCCAATAATTGAGTGTTGGTCTAAATGTGAATGTACCAATATTAGGGGTACATATTCGCAGAAAGTGTTATATATTAATATATTGAATACATACTGGTAGTGTTTGATTATAATGGGGACAGTTCCCTGTAAATATAATGCATACATAGATATGTATATTGTTGTATGAAGTAACAAGTAAAGCAGATACATAGCGCGGCACAATAAGTAGACAAGGGATGGTAATGGAAGAATCAACTAAATCTAATGCCTGGTGTTATCAGATTTTGATTGGACATATTTACATTGAACACTAATTGTTTCATGGATCTACTCGATCAGTTAGGATTAAGAGTATTGATGTTTGCAGCATTTTGATTTCAATGCTGATTGGGAACTTTCCGTTGCTGATTCTGTCCAGATGTGTGCCAGTCATACAGTCACAGGCCACATCTTCTTCAAGTTTTGAAGATTCCAGTGTAAGGATACTGAATTCTGACTTGGCTCGTTGTGGGCATCCTGTTGTGACAATTGTGAAGATATATTGCAAGGTTGGTTTATTTGTGTTTTCTGGTCATGTTTTGGCTAATACATTTAAATGGTCACTTGTTGGGTTTGATATACTCTTCGTTTCTCTCTCTAGTTTCTGCTTTCGGATTTATGATATATATTGTGAACAAACTACATATGCGCATAGGACCTTTATAATGTGGGCTTTCAGAGTCTGTGGAAAACTGGTTAATATACTGTTGTAGACATGTTCACCAATTTCTGGTCTGTGGAATGTATATTTTGCACATGGTTACCTTTTTTGATTTTCTTTCTTTTATCTAACATGGGTGCATGTGGTTTTGAGCACTTACTTTGTTCAATTTTACTCTATAAGTATTATAAAGGAATGATGCTTATGGGACACTTTTTATATAGATCAATTATTAGAGTGTGTTTTTTGTATTAGATGAGCTACATGTTGATATCTTATAGAAATATGTTTGTTCTAAGATCTATTAGATTTATAGAAGAAAATATCCAATGGCATTTTTTGTATTGTCATTTTATGAGCCTTGGAAAAGTCCTTGTTAGGACGAAACACGTGTCGGCTGAAGTTCATACTCAATGGACTGAAGTTCATACCTATTGGCTGAGTTTTCCCAAAGTTGGAACATCTGAGATCATAAAAATCTAATATTTTTTGTCTGTACGTTTTGTATACTGTTTGTGTCTTTTTACATTTGTATTGTATTGTACATTTATTATTATGTTCATTTATAAATAAATTATGATTTGTTTATCACTATTGTGGTTTTCACCTGGTTAAGAGAATAAACATGCAGCCATTCATGTTACCTATTTTGGAATAAAGTTCCTTACTTATCCATAGGACCTGATGGTTTTCTCTTGTCTCGTACAATTAAATGTTTGACAATGAAAACATGGTGTGCTCCACTATTGTTCTATTTTTCTGATGTGGATAGTCCCATGATGAGGAACTGAGTCTTTTTTTAGATCAGCTTAAGGCAGCTGTCCTTCATCTAGGCAGTGATGGCTTCCATCCCATTGTGGAAGTTGTGGGGTTTTTGGTCAGTGAGATGATTAGCTGGGTATCGTCGTTGTAGGAGATGGTGTTCAGTCCGTGGTCCCTGATGACGGATGCGAGCGGGCCATGTAGACATTGAAGAGTGTGGGCTCAGGGAGGGAGCTGTTCTCCGTAGCTTATGACAGGTAAGGCGGGAATCTGACTCTCTGTGTTTGGCCAGACAGGAACAGGAAGGAGCGTATCCATTGTAGGGCCATCGTGTAGATGCCGGCTGTATGGAGCTTGGAGCAGAGGATGAGGTGTGAGACCATGTCGAAGCCAGCCAACAGTTTCAGTAGGAAGAGGGCTTCTGTATGGCTGCAGTCGAGGAGCGAACAGATGTCATTTGTGGAGGTGAGGAGGGCGGTCTCCTTGCTGTGATTGCCCCTGAAGCATGATTGGTAGGGGTCCAGGATGTTGTTGTCCTCAATGTGCTTACGGAGATGAGCGTTGATGGCCTTTTCAATGACCTTGGCTGGGAAAAGCAGTAGAGAGATGGGCCGGTAGTTCTTGAGGTCCTCGGGCCAGCTGTGGGTTTCTTCAAGAGCAGGTGGATATCGGCAAGCTTCCAGTATTCCAGAAAAGTGGCTGTCTCTATGGAACAGCTGAGGGTGTATCGGAGCTCGGGTGCAATGGATGTGTTGGCCTTGTTGAAATTGTGGTGAGGGCAGAGGTCCATAGAGGCTCTGGAGTAGATGCTGCTCATGATGGTGCGGGGTCTTATCTGTGGTGAGGGTGGTCCTGAGGTGTAGAGTGTGTGGTGGTTCGATGGGATAGATCTGGGGAGTTGTTAGAGGGCTCAGAGGGTTGTGGGACACAAAGCTGTATGTATGTCTTTAATCTTCTGGTGGAAGAAGTTGGCTAGCCTGTCGCAGAGGTCTGGAGATGAAAGGATGCTTGCTGTTTCTGATTGGGGTTGGCAAACACTTTGACAACGGCAAAGAACTCTTTGGTGCTGTGAGTGGTGGTGCTGATGGGGTCCTACAAGGCAGCTTTCCACGTGATTCTGATGAGGTGGTGGTGGGATTTGGTGGCCTCTTTGAAAGCCTCAAAATCTTCAGGTGACTTGCTGTTTCTAAAAATTTTCTGTAGCCATCTGCAGGTAAGCCTGAAGCCCTGGAGTGCAGGGGAGAGCTAGCTGGCCTTCTTGCTGTGATATTTGGCTGAGGTTTTACAGAGAGGTGCTCTGATGTTGGTGCATTCAGAAATCCATTGGTGGAAGTTCCGTGCTGAAATTTTAGTGTCTGCGCTGAGGGGTGAGGGAGAATTGCTGAGGGTGTTGGAGAGTTGTTCTGGTTCCATTTTCTGCTTGGGGCTTGGAGTGTGTGGAGGTGGATTCTCTGTGAGGAGATGGTGAAATGGATGCAGTGGTGGTCGGTCAAGTGAAGTGTGGAGGTGTTGTGGACAGTGCTGTTGTTGCTGGTCGAAAATATAGCATTGAGCGTGTGTCCTACGATTTGTGTTGGTGAGGTGACCAGTTGCTTTAGTCCTATTGTGCTGAGGTTGTCAAGCAGGGAAACGGTGTGGTGTCATCACTGCTGTCTATCTGGTAGTTGGGTTCCCTGAGAAGGAAGTAGGTCAAAGAGACAAGTGCATGAAGAGAAATCATGTAGACGATGGAGTCGCTGAAGACTGGATGGGGCTGGGTGGCCTGTAGATTAGGGTGCAGCTGAAGGATTACTTGGGTGTGGCATGTATCTGGAAGTGGAGGTGCTCCATTAAGGGGGATTGTTTTTTCTGCGTTAGTTGTCAATGGGAGGAAGAATTTGTGTATGATGGCCATACCACCACCTGGGCGAGAAGGCCGGTCTTTGCGGAGCAGTTTGTAGTCTGTGGGGATGGTGTTGGCAATGTCTGGTGCAGATGCTGGTTTGTCCAAGTTTCAGTAAGGAAGATGATGCCTGGGCGGGTGAGTCCAGTAGGGTCCAGAGTTCTATGGCATTTTGTGGAGGGAGCCAATGTTGAGGAGGATACAGCTGAGATGCACCGGTTGGTGTCCGATGGTTTTGCATTGGGAGAGTTCGATGTTTGGTGTAGGGTGAGGGTGCGGTCGCAGTGGAGACAGGAAAAAGGTCTGTGGCTGTCTCTGGGAGATGCAAGATGGCAGGCAATGTGTGGAGGGTCTTCACGTTGTAGCAATGGAAGGTTGGAGGGTTAGGGATCGTGGCGCTGGGTACGGTCCAGGCGCAGACGGGCTTGCCTTTGGTGGGAGGTGGGGGACCCGGTCAGCTGGGAGGCAGAAGGGTTGGAATGTGCTTCACAGAAAGGGAGGGGGCAGAGCTACAAGGGCAGCAGATGTGTAGGAAAACTCAGGGAGAGGGAAAGGAGAGAGAAAGAGACACGAAAGAGAGAAAAACAAAATGAAATAAAAATGAAAACAAATTAGCAGAAGTAAAAAGTAGAAGTAAAAAGCTGAAGTAAAGAGATACAGCTAGATACCTATATGCAGATGGACATTAGGCCACCAGGGATGGGCCTCGAACTGAAAGACAGGCAGGCTCTCAGTTAGTGTAGCCTGTTTTTTAAATCTGCTAAAAAAGTATATATCATTTACTAATACTCCTGCTCTACTGCTTCTGTAAATATGTTGTCCATTAGGGTATGATTGCTGTTGCCTTTTTTGCCTACAAAAACCTAGATACACATAAACAACATCTTTGTCAGTAGCAGGCAATTACTAACTAAACAAGTTCACTTCAATCCACAGTTCTTCTCTTACTTGAATAGATGAAGCGAGGGCTGATACCTCAGTCTTTTTACTGCAGGGTTTTTCCACTGTGTTATCTTATTTTAAGGGGGTGGTGCTAGTAGTAGCCGGCTAGCCCATTAATGGGAAAGACACAAGGTGGTCCAACTGCAAGGTTAATCAAAGTGTTATCTATCACTGTCAACTAGATTGAAAAGAATCAGAGAGTTAGTGGGTCATCATACCTTTAGAAAGACTGAGACCAGACTATCATAATGATAGTATTTGACACAACAAAGAAGTCCTGATATGACAATAAAAACTAACAATATCAACTTCTTGGGAACAATGTGGAGCTAGTATTTAATGAAAATTAAATTTAGGATATGAATCTTTCAGTCAGAAAAAAATGGTGCTCAGAATCAGGAGTGGTTGAACAAGGATAAGTGCTTAAGCAATACACAACTCAAGGCCTTAATGATTGATGATGTTGATGGGGCTGGTGTGGAATACTGCAAACGTAAAAAAGGTAATGCAGCAAGTTGGTGTCACTTTCATCACATCTGCCCAGCAAGTGCGTGATCCATTTATGGTGTCAAATGAAGTCACACCTCAATAAATCCCACAGCCCTGTTGGAAAGGGTTAGTGGCTCGAAAAATGGATGAGAAAGGTGTTTGGGGGAAAGGTGTGACAAAGACAAACACTACACAAAAGAAACCACAACAATATTAATTGGGGCTCTGAGTAGCACACTATCATCAATCTATTGTGTAAAGAAACAATGAAGAGATAAGTATGACATAGTTCAGTTAAATGCATTGCAAACAGCCCTTCTGCCCTAGGGAGACCAAAGATGGAATATCTGTAAATGTTATGTCTCCTTGGTTTGAAAAATACAAATTATGGAGGATTGAATTTAATACAACCAGTTCTAAAAATTATGATTGTTAAAACGAAAAGGAAATTGTATTGCCAAATTGGGCGGTGCATCTCCATTCTTCTTGGCATCTCCTTCACTCTTGTGTGGCTAAACCTGTCTGGTAGGTAAGGTGGATTGTTAAGCTTTCACCAGATTTTGTTAGTGCAGGAGAGGACTAAGAGTAAGCCTGCATTTTGAAAAACGGTAACTGTATTATTGAGTAAAGGAGAAGGACAAAAGGAAGCAAGGCAAGCATCATGAAGATTCAGGAATGTACCAAGAGGACTCAGAACAGAGCAGGCAGAGCAAGAACATAAGGAGGAGTTTCACAGTTGAGCCGGCAATGCAGCAATAACACACTCAGCACCATTTCTCAAATCAATGCACCTCTCTCCATCCCACAGAGATGAGTAAGTACTCGGCCTCAGAGACTTCACCATCATCATGGTTTCTCTTTGAAGTCAATAACTTTCTCCTTCTAGATGTTGAGGTAGTCCCACCCTGAGTCCTTCCATCCTCCCGCTCCTGATCCTGAGTAACTCTGTACCAGTCCCAAACCGAGCAAGGTAAACCTGTGTAGCACATTGCTGCTGAAGAACAAATAGAGATACAGAATTAGGGTATTTTGTGTACATTGGAGTCTAGTAACTAAAGTGACTGGTCTGGTCTCCGAGTAATCAGAAAAAAGAGTCAACCCTGCAGGTAAATTTTGCTAATTTCGAAAGCCCAATCAGTTTTAGGAAAAAATGATCACCCATCAAACCCCAAACATTGCAAATCATTGAAAACAAGTTTGCAAATTTGTTGAACTCCTTCTCTCACTGTCAGCCACCACATACATCATCAATCATCATTCATAATACATCACCACTCATTGGTGCAATAGTTAATAGTTACCTCTTTCAATCCAAGCACAGCGGTAGATGCAAAATATTATCTACTCTTTGATCGTACAAACACATTGGAATTTGGCATTGGCACTAGCAGTCTTTTAATCAATGATCTTCTGGGGCAGCCCTGCCAGGTGATATAAAAAAGAATGGGTAATGGCATGTAAAGGAGGCATGCATTGTCTCCAATGTCCTAAAGGAAATGTGTGTCCTTCTTCACTGTACACTGGTCCAACTCCAATCCAGCCAAGTAAGTGACTACAAAATGGTGGGATGGCATAAATTCAATACAAACATAATGTTCCACTAGCTTTGTTTTGCAATGAAAGAAACAAAGAAAGCAGCTCAACAAGAAGTAATTAAACATTTCAATAGTGGAACTGGCATACCCACTCCAGGAAGAAGAGTTTGTCCCCAAACTTTGGTGGTTCATCCAGAAGTTGGTCAGCAAACATACTTGATTATAACCAATAATCCTCTTCCTCCTCCTGTGATGTTTCAGGAACAGTGTAATCAGGTCGTATATAAGGCTGGTTAATTTTGATAATGGTTAATCTCTCCACATCTTGAGGCAGGAAACTAGTACTTATCACTGTAACAACTGCACCAGTTGCACTGAACACACATTCAGCAGACACGCTGGCTACAGGACAAGTCAGATACTTTATTGCTATCTGCTCTGGCCATTGGTGCATCTTCATATACCAATACACCAATGGGTTTTGATCCACAGTCACCTCTTTTGGGTCATCCAGATACTCCTGGAACATCCTCTGAAGTGTCATTGGTGCTGTCACTTGCTTGACCTCTTTTGCCTTTGCCTCAGCCTGGACTTAAGACCTGTCACTTTAAAGCAAGCCAATGTAGAGATTGGGTTTGATTCTTCTAATGCTGTTGTTTCCGGTGTTCTTGTTGCTGTTTTGGCTGCTTTGTGGCAAGACTGCCCTCTCTGAGAGTTGAAGGTATCACCCTGGAACTGAAGTGTGGGACTCTCAATTCTAGTCATTCTTCTTCCAGTTCTCCTACTTTCTCAGCAATCCACCTATTGTATTTTGAAACATCATTTTCAGAAAAAGGAATGAAATTGCGAAGAATTTTTTGTAGCGTGGATCAAGTAGGATAGCACATATGTACTCTTTAGATGAGATAATATAATTTTGCGGCCTTGCATTACAAGGCAAGCTCTCAACCAAGGCATGTGCTTTTGGGTTTTTCTTCACACCTCTAAGTGCAAGTCTTTCAGACACCTTCTTCAGCTGCTCCTGCAGGATAGCTTGGCCCATCGTACTGAACTTCTTGCTAACTTCCCACGTGAAAATCTCAAAAGGGAGCAGCAGTTGTGTCAAGCATTTTACAAGGCCCAGTTTTTCCTCATTCATGGTCATAGCTATCCCAATTGCATCCCTCCTCTTTGAATGACATAGTCATTGATCTGTCTGTACTGCTGAAACAGACAGTGAAACATTTTGGCACCCCCAGTATGAAAGCTTTATCTGGTACTCTGTTAGCATGCTGCATAATCTGCAAATGCTTCCAGGCTTTAACCCCTTCGCTGAAAGGACTTTTCCCCCTCCTGTGCCAAGCCTTTTTTTAGCTATTTGGGGCAGTTCGCGCTTAGGCCCTCATATCTTTTTGTTCATATAAGCTACCCACGAGAAATTTGCGTCCTTTTTTTCCAACATCCTAGGGATTCTAGAGGTACCCAGACTTTGTGGGTTCCCCAGAAGGAGGGCAAGAAATTAGCCAAAATACAGTGAAAATTTCGTTGTTTTTTTTAAAAATTGAAAAAGGGGCTGCAGAAGAAGGCTTGTGGTTTTTTCCCTGAAAAGGGCATCAACAAAGGGTTTGCAGTGCTAAAATCACCAGCTTCCCAGCTTTCAGGAACAGGCAGACTTGAATCAGAAAACCCAATTTTTCAACACAATTTTGGCATTTTACTGGGACATACCCCATTTTTACGAGTTTTTGTGCTTTCAGCCTCCTTCCAGTCAGTGACAGAAATGGGCATGAAACCAACACTGGATCCCAGAAACCGCTACATTTCTGAAAAGTAGACAAAATTTTGAATTCAGCAAGGGGTAATTTGTGTAGATCCTACAAGGGTTTCCTACAGAAAAAAACAACTGAAAAAGAAAAATATTGAAATTGAGGTGAAAAAAACATCAATTTTTCTCTACGTTTTACTCTGTAACTTTTTCCTGCAATGTCAGATTGTCGAAAGCAATATACTGTTACGTCTGCTGGACTCTTCTGGTTGCGGGGATATATAGGGCTTGTAGGTTCATCAAGAACTCTAGGTACCCAGAGCCAATAAATGACCTGCACCCTGCAGTGGGTTTTCATTCTATACCGGGTATACAGCAATTAATTTGCTGAAATATAAAGAGTAACAAATAGCTATCAAGAAAACCTTTGTATTTCCAAAATGGGCACAAGATAAGGTGTTGAGAAGCAGTGGTTATCTGCACATCTCTGAATTCCAGGGTGCCCATACTAGCATGTGAATTACAGGGCATTTCTCTAATAGACGTCTTTTTTACACACTGTCTTACATTTGGAAGGAAAAAATGTAGAGAAAGACAAGGGGCAATAACACTTGTTTTGCTATTTTATGTTCCCCCAAGTCTCCCGATAAAAATGATACCTCACTTGTGTGGATAGTCCTAGCGCCCGCGACACCTGGGGAAACCTACCAAACCTGTGCATTTTTTAAAACTAGAGACCTAGGGGAATCCAAGATGGGGTGACTTGTGGGGCTCTAACCAGGTTCTGTTACCCAGAATCCTATGCAAACCTCAAAATTTGGTTAAAAAAACACATTTTCCTCACATTTCGGTGACAGAAAGTTCTGGAATCTGAGAGGAGCCACAAATTTCCTTCCACCCAGCATTCCCCCAAGTCTCCTGATAAAAATGATACCTCACTTGTGTGGGTAGGCCTAGCGCCCGTGACAGGAAATGGCCCAAAACACAACGTGGACACATCACATTTTTTCATAGAAAACAGTGCCTACCTGTGGATTTTGGCTTCTAGCTCAGCCGGCACCTCGGTAAACCTAGCAAACCAGCACATTTTTGAAAACTAGAAACCAAGGGGAATCCAAGATGGGGTGACTTGTGGGGCTCTGACCAGGTACTGTTACCAGAATCCTTTGCAAACCTCAAAATTTGGCTAAAAAAACACGTTTTCCTCACATTTCGGTGACAGAAAGTTCTGGAATCTGAGAGGAGCCACAAATTTCCTTCGACCCAGCGTTCCCCCAAGTCTCCTGATAAAAATGATACCTCACTTGTGTGGTTAGGCCTAGCGCCCGCGACAGGAAATGACCCAAAACACAAAGTGGACACATCACATTTTTTCATAGAAAACAGTGCCTACCTGTGGATTTTGGCCTCTAGCTCAGCCGGCCCCAGGGGGGGCAGAAATGGCCTAAAATAAATTTGTCCCCCAACCCCCCCGCCCGGAGCGACCCTTGCCTAGGGGGTCGCTCGCCCTGCGTGACATTGGCACCAAAAAAAAATCCCCGGTGCCTAGTGGTTTCTGCCCCCTTGAGGGCAGATTGACCTAAAATCGGCCAATCTGCCCCCAAAGGTGGCAGAAATGGTCTAGATACAATTTGCCTAATGGGTCGCTCCCCATCTCTAAAAAAACAAACAAACAAAAACACAAAAAACTATTTGCCCTGGCGCCTAGAGGTTTCTGCCTCCCTGGGGGCAGAGCGGCCTAATTACAATAGGCCGATCTGCCCCCGGGGGGCAGAAATGGCCTAAACAAAATTTGTCCCCCACCCCGCCAACCCCCCCCCGGGAGGGACCCTTGCCTACGGGGTGGCTTCCCCCGTGTGACATTGGCACCAAAAAAAAAATCCCGATGCCTAGTGGTTTCTGCCCCCTTGGGAGCAGATTGACCTAAAATCTGCCAATCTGCCCCCAGGGGGGGCAGAAATGGGCTAAATACAATTTGCCCCCCAGGGGAGCGACCCTTGCCTAATGGGTCGCTCCCCATCTCTAAAAAAACAAACAAAAACAAAAAACACAAAAAATAAATTTGCCCTGGCGCCTAGAGGTTTTTGCCCCCCCGGGGGCAGATCGGCCTAATACCAATAGGCCGATCTGCCCCCAAGGGGGGCAGAAATGGCCTAAAATAAATGTATCCCCCCATCCCCCCATCCCCCTAACCCCCTCTGGGAGTGACCCTTGCCTTCGGGGTCGCTCCCCCTGTGTGACATTGGCGCCAAAAAAAAAATCCCCGGTGCCTAGTGGTTTCTGCCCCCTTGGGGGTAGATTGACCCACAATCGGCAATCTGCCCCCAAGGGGGCCAGAAATGGTCTAAATACAATTTGCCCCCCAGGGGAGCGACCCTTGCCTAATGGGTAGCTCCCAATCTCTAAAAAAACAAACAAACAAACAAAAAAAAAAAACACAAAAAAACAATTTGCCCTGGCGCCTAGAGGTTTCTGCCCCCCCGGAGGCAGATTGGTCTCATACCATTAGACCGATCTGCCCCTGGGGGGGCAGAAATGGCCTAAAATGAATTCCCCCACCCCCCAACCCGCCCCGGGAGCGACCCTTGCCTACGGGGTTGCTCCCCCTGCGTGACATTGGCGCCAAAAAAAAAATCCCCGGTGCCTAGTGGTTTGTGCCCCCTTGGGTGCAGATTGACCTAAAATCGGCCGATCTGCCCCCAAAGCGGACAGAAATGGCCTAAATACAATTCGCCCCTCCAGGGGAGTGACCCTTGCCAAAGGGGTCGCTCCCCATTTCTAAAAAAACAAACAAACAAAAAAAAAAAAAAAATTGCCCTGGTACCTAGAGGTTTCTGCCCCCCCTGGGGGCAGATCGGCCTAATAACAATAGGCCGATCTGCCCCCAGGGGGCAGAAATGGCCTAAAATAAATTTGTCCCCCACCCCGCCAACCCACCCCCGGAGGGACCCTTGCCTACGGGGTCGCTCCCCCTGTGTGACATTGGCGCCAAAAAAAAAATCCCCGGTGCCCAGTGGTTTCTGCCCCCTTGGGGGTAGATTGACCTACAATTGGCCAATCTGCCCACAAGGGGTGCAGAAATGGTCGAAATACAATTTGCCCCCCAGGGGAGCGACCCTTGCCTAATGGGTCGCTCCCCATCTCTAAAAAAACAAACAAACAAAAAAAAAACAATTTGCCCTGGCGCCTAGAGGTTTCTGCCCCCCCGGGGGCAGATCGGCCTAATACCAATAGACCGATCTGCCCCCGGGGGGGCAGGAATGGCCTAAAATAAATTCCCCCACCCACCCCGAACCCCCCTCCACCCCCCCAACCCACCCCACGACCGACCCTTGCCTACGGGGTCGCTCCCCCTGCGTGACATTGGCGCCAAAAAAACAATCCCCGGTGCCTAGTGGTTTCTGCCCCCTTGGGGGCAGATTGACCTAAAATCGGCCGATCTGCCCCCAAAGTGGGCAGAAATGGCCTAAATACAATTTGCCCCCCCAGGGGAGCGACCCTTGCCTAATGGGTCGCTCCCCATCTCTAAAAAAACATAAAAACAAAAACACAAAAAACTATTTTCCCTGGTGCCTAGAGGTTTCTGCCCCCCCTGGGGGCAGATCGGCCTAATAACAATAGGCCGATCTGCCCCCGGGGGGCAGAAATGGCCTAAAATAAATTTGTCCCCCACCCCGCCAACCCCCCCCCCGGAGGGACCCTTGCCTACGGGGTCTCTCCCCCTGTGTGACATTGGCGCCAAAACAAAAATCCCCGGTGCCCAGTGGTTTCTGCCCCCTTGGGGGTAGATTGACCTACAATCAGCCAATCTGCCCAAAAGGGGGGCAGAAATGGTCTAAATACAATTTGTCCCCCAGGGGAGCGACCCTTGCCTAATGGGTCGCTCCCCATCTCTAAAAAAAACAAACAAACAAAAAAAAACACAAAAAAACAATTTGCCCTGGCGCCTAGAGGTTTCTGCCCCCCTGGGGGCAGATCGGCCTAATAACAATAGGCCGATCTGCCCCCAGGGGGCAGAAATGGCCTAAAATAAATTTGTCCCCGACCCGCCAACCCCCCCCCGGAGGGACCCTTGCCTACGGGGTCGCTCCCCCTGTGTGACATTGGTGCCAAAAAAAAAATCCCCGGTGCCCAGTGGTTTCTGACCCCTTGGGGGTGGATTGACCTACAATCGGCCAATCTGCCCACAAGGGGGGCAGAAATGGTCTAAATACAATTTGCCCCCCAGGGGAGCGACCCTTGCCTAATGGGGTCGCTCCCCATCTCTAAAAAAACAAACAAACAAAAAAAGAACACAAAAAAACAATTTGCCCTGGCGCCTAGAGGTTTCTGCCCACCCCGGGGGCAGTTCAGCCTATTACCAATAGACCGATCTGCCCCCGGGGGGGCAGAAATGGCCTAAAATAAATTCCCCCACCCACCCTGAACCCCCCTCCACCCCCCCAACCCGCCCCAGGAACGACCCTTGCCTACGGGGTTGCTCCCCCTGCGTGACATTGGTGCCAAAAAAACAATCCCCGGTGCCTAGTGGTTTCTGCCCCCTTGGGGGCAGATTGACCTAAAATCGGCCGATCTGCCCCCAAAGCGGGCAGAAATGGCCTAAATACAATTCACCCCTCCAGGGGAGCGACCCTTGCCAAAGGGGTCGCTCCCCATCTCTAAAAAAACAAACAAACAAATTAAAAAAAAATTGCCCTGGTGCCTAGAGGTTTCTGCCCCCCCTGGGGGCAGAAATGGCCTAAAATAAATTTGTCCCCCCACCCTTCCCCCGGGGAGCGACCCTTGCCTACAAGGTCGCTCCTCTTGAGTGACGGCGCAAAAGAAAGATCCCTGGTGCCAAGTGGTTTCTGCCCCCCTTGGGGGCAGATTGACCTAAAATCGGCCGATCTGCCCCCAAAGCGGGCAGAAATGGCCTAAATACAATTTGCCCCTCCAGGGGAGCGACCCTTGTCCAAGGGGTCGCTCCCCATCTCTAAAACAAAAAAAACAAAAAAATCCCTGGTGCCTAGTGGTTTCTGCCCCCCTTGGTGGCAGATCCGCCTAATCAAAATAGGCTGACCTACCCCCCAGGGGGGCAGAAATGGCCTAAAATAATTCCCCCACCAGGGAGCGACCCTTACCTAAGGGGTCGCTCCCCTTGCCTAAGGGGTCGCTCCCCTTGCGTGAAATTCACGCAAAAAAAAAAAACTCCCTGGTGTCTAATGGTTTCTGCCCCCCTTGGGGGCAGATTGGCCTCATCAAAATAGGCCAATCTGCCCCCAAGGGGGGCAGAAATGGCCTAAATATAATTTGCCCCCTAGGGGAGCGACCCTTGCCTAAGGGGTCGCTCCCCACCTAAAAAAAAAGAAAACATAACAAAAAGAAAAAAAAAAGAAAATGATCCCTGGTGCCTAGAGGTTTCTGCCCCACCCCCCTGGGGTCAGAAAAGGCCTTCCCAAAAAAATGCCCCCCCTGGGAGTGACCCTTGCCCAAGGGGTCGCTCCCTTTTGTCAGTTTCAGACAAAAAAAAAATCCCTGGTGTCTAGTGGGGTTTCAAAAGCCGGATTGCAAGCAATCTGGTTTTTGAAACCCTGGGAGAGACTTCAAAGGGAAGGAAATACATTTCCTTCCCTTTGAAGCCTCTCCGGGCCTCCCCCATGGGATTGAAAGAGAAATGCTTTGCATTTCTCTTTCAAGCGATGGGGGAGACCCTGTGACTAACCAGCGTGCGCTCGCGCGCTGAGGTCACAGGGGGGGTTGGTGGGGTCGGGGGTGGAAGGGGAAGGGCTTCCCCTTCCATCCCTGACTTGGGGGAGGTGGGGGGGGAACCCCACAGAGGGAGCGCTAGCGCTCCCTCTGGGCTCTGTGACCAGGACGTAATAGTTACATCCTGGGCACAGCAGCACTGTGCCTCAGGACGTAACCATTACGTCCTGGGCACAGAACGGGTTAAAAGAATGGCTGAAATGAGTGCAGATTTATCTTCAGGTGGGCAGTATGTTGCTGACTATGTCTTCTTTTTTAGAAAGTCTTCCACAACCCGGATGATTCATTGTGCCAAACAAAGGACTATGAAATATCCACCATCTCAATGTCCTTGACTATGTTACTGTCATTATCTGTGGCAACAAATCCGAATTGAAGACCTATAGGTTGCAGCCATTCAGATATCTTGCTATTAAATTCATCCAAGATGTTTGCAGCAGTATGTGATTTCTCCATGGCAAACATGGCTACTGCTGTATGTCACTGAATGCTCTTGAAAATTTCTTCAGTGCTAAGACCTGTAGATAGCTCTTGCCTTACCTCCATAAAAGAGATCCAGTGTGCAGTGATGCACATATAATCAGTAGCCTGACAACTGGTCCACATATCTATCTTCACATGGCTACTGAGGACATGCCTTTGCTGCAAAGTTTGTGCAACCAATTGCAGCACATTGAGATGCAATGCTGGAACAACAACTCTGACAAAATAGGTCCCACTTGAACCCTTCCATTTCAGGCAGATGGCTGCCACAAATTTTAAGAATCCCACACCTTCAACAAAAAACAGAGGAGGTGTGTGTTGTGTTCCTAACTATTTGTGGCATCTGACTTTATGGTGTTTGGGAATGTGGGCATCCCTCCAGCCATGTGTGTTTTATTGGGGCCAATCTCCTGGGTTCATTGTGGTGTTGCTTTGCCTATCTGTGGAACTGATCTTGAGTTTCCTGTTTACACCTTTCCTTATTGGCTATGTGCTGTCTCACCTGTGACCTGTCAGTCAATAACCTCAGGCCTAGGCTTTAGAGTCTTCCTGACCACGTATCCTGGAGTTGGGATTGATACTGTTGTGATTTTGTTGGTCTATGTGATCTTGTTATGGTGCACATCAACATCAACTTTCCAATATTAAAAACACTTACTGGTAGAATTGGAGTCCTGGCAATTCTCCACCTCATCACGTGTGAATGAGAGATGTCCACCTAGAAGACAATAAACTGTAAATAGTGTTTTTCCATATGCTGAAATTTAAATCTAAGAAAAAATGGTATCTCATTATTTCGGATATACATATATCTAAATATCACAATATTATTGGACGTAGCTAGGCAACTTCCTGGCCTTAGTTGGCTGGATGATGAAGGTCAGAGGTATTCATCATAACATGCCTGAAGCATGCCTCAGGCATGTGATGTAGTAATCCTAGCCAGCATCATGTCAAACTCCATTGCACCATGACACATGGGTGACACCATTAACCCTTGGCAGAAACTTAGCAGTTCTTTGATGGGAAAGGGTAGGCTTACCCAATATGTGACATTGTAAAAGCCATATAAGGTTTACTAGCACTATAGTCTACCAATAGTATTTCTTTGCATCTTCCAACTTATGCAAAGTCGCATGCCTTGTCAGCAGGTATTATATTTTTGTGTAATACACAAATTTCTGCACGTGTAGATATTTATAAGGCATATTAATCTGTGTACATGTTTAGCAGTGCTGTAAGCCAGATGATGTCATCCAGGACAGAGGGATGAAAGGCAGAAAAAGATGCTTGTGATCTTCCCACTATCGCTGGTTGCTGTGACATGGAAGGAACCAGAATCAAGCATGTGACTCCAACTTGTGGGCATCAGTTTGACCAGTGCGCAAATTTTAGTGGGCATGGCAGTTGGTGGCAGGAGACTTGGCCGAAAGTTGTGGAGCAATTCCATGATAGACTTCTTCCTGACAATGTATAATTTGATGACCTCATCCTCACCGGGGGTCGATGTGGGAGATGTGCTGCCAGAACACACACCTCCTCCTCCTTCTCTGCCTATGGGTGATGGTGGTCTCCTTGCAACTTTGAGCTGCAGGATCACAACCTCCATGACATAGCTAAGCTTGCCAAAGTGTTTTTGGATGTTCCACTGTGTCATTTTCTAACACCTGGGTTGCCGATGTGTAGATGGTGCATTTCTGGCTTTGCAGACTACATTCAAACAATGTGTTACAGATTGCCAAATCCATAAATATCACAGTGTTAGATCTGCAATTGGTTTTGTGAGGGAACGCCTACCTTGCATATTTTACTTTTTGCGTGGCAGAGCTATTTTAGGCATAGTTTTTGTTCAATTCAAGCCTTCAAAAACTAGTCAAAAATGTCATCCCTTAAATATGGAATACTGTTTGTGCTGCCATTGCATCAAACATTTTTGCGCAATGCCAGTGCAAGCCTCTCATAAATATGGCCCTCGGTGCAAACTTTTTAGTGCAAAAACACTTTTATATAGGTTTAACTATACTTAGGACACCCACTATCGAAAAGTGTATGCCGTAAGTTAAAAAGTTGGAATATACATCCACCATGCTTGAGAAACATCTACATCTTTAAACAAAACAATCTTCAGAGCCACCAATTGATTCAACAATATATGAAAGATACAATTAGCTCACATTCAATAGCAAGCAGTTTTAATTTCTATTTAGCATTTTACACATCCCAATTAATAGTACTGGCATAATTAATTAATATATATTGAAAGTTCTTTCTAAATATATCATTCTCCTTGAATTTTTAGTCAGAGATTTCATAATCAATTTATACTATATTTTTAATTACCTGAAAATTAGACTGTGTCTTAAAGGTAGCTGAATGCAGAAGTCACTTTTAATCAAAAGTCAACTGATCTCTGCTGAGCACAAGTTAAAGAGATTACACTTGCTTCACATCCTAACCACCAAGGGCAATCTCAGGTGTCTGTGGTTATGCAACCAATATAAGTGTCTGAACCCTCAAGCCTTGCAGCCAATCACATTGAAGCTTTTTATTTTTATTTTGCTGAGGGAAAATCAACTATTAGTTGACCCTAATACAACCTCACTCTTGCATTCTTCTCATAAGAAATGTATCTGTTTTACAGATCATGTACCACATGTACAATAATCCCATGTAATAGCTTTTGTATCCTTTTGTTTTTGTGTCATAGTTTATCTTGGCTACCTGTGCTTTACTTCTATTGTTTTATTGCTGTTTTAACCAGTTAATGGCTCTGGTACTGTGGTAATGTGCACTCTTTTCTTTCCTTGTACAATCCAACCTGCAAAACACAAAGTCAAAAGAAAGACCACATGGCAGAGTCAGTTGGTCAAACACCATGCGACTCTCATGAGAGCCTTGCCAGATCGCATGAGGGCTCCCTCATCAATCTTCATCTGCGGAAGCTTATCCATAACTCTTGTGAGAAACTCACAGGATCATACAAAAATTTGAAAATTACCCAATAGAAATACAAACAGCTATAAGTCACAGCCTAATCTACTTTTGTAGCTGCCAAAATTCTACTAATTATTATTATAATTTTGTCATCCTCCCATTCTGTCTCTGCTCACATGACTCCATATTGCTCCTGAAGCTTAGTCATTCTGCTGAATACTCTTCTTGTGACTCAGATCTCCATACAACACCATGGTTCATGTCTGGATTCTGAGACAAAGCTTCATCCACTGAGATAGAGAACATGGGATTATTTCTGGAATTGACAAGAATCTTGAATTTATAAACTTAGACATAACTTTGATTGGTCACATAGGTATGAAGTGATATAGGCCCTCATTACAACCCTGGCAGTCAGTGTTAAAGCGGCGGTAAGACCGCCAACAGGCCGGAGGCAAAAAAAAAAATGGAATCACGACCATGGCGGAAACCGCCAACACAGACAGCCACTTTAACACTCCGACCGCCACAGCACTAGAAACAAACACCACGGCGGTAACCGCCAACAGACAGGTGGAACACAATGTGCCGCCCACTGTATTACAAGGCACCAATCCGCCACCTTTTCCGGGACGATACCAACGCCATCAAAAGCATGGCAGAAACAGTCTTTGGAACGGAAACCACTCACCTCTCGACACCCTATGAGGAACCAGGACGCCATGGAGCCCAAGTTACAGGTGCTGCCAATGTTGGTTTACCTCCTCTTCTACCAGGAGCAGGAAAGACGGTGGCGACGACCTTGGTGAATACTGCACCTAGTACACAGGGGAGGGGGGAGGAAAAAGAGAGTGACACACACACGCAACGATGCAAGGTGCCTTTTTTGCAGGAGGATGGGCCTGATGTTGGTCTTGTGGCAGCTGTGGAGCCTGTGGACAGTGAAGAAGAGGAGGCAGAAGAGGAAGATATAGACAACCAAAACAACATCATCATGCAATACTTGTGAGACACAGGTAAGAGGATGGCACTGCTTTTCTCATATCATACTACTGTAGGACATTGCATAAATCTACCTTTTTACCTCTGTGTATGGACCCTGACGTGTCACTTTGGCTTCCCATTTCACAGATCTGGGTCCCACTTTGTGCCTTCTGCTATGTTTCTTGCTGCCCAACAACTGTCTAACATTGGTATGTGAACATGAACATTGGCATTGCTATATTTCTGAGTGGTTGCAGTTACACATTTGTGAAAGTACAGACTGGCTCCAGATTGGTTTGTGATTCAAGGGTGTTTGTTTCTGTGCTAATAAGTGGAGGGGGTGTGCAATGGGCTGGGGTGATGGTGGAGGAATGTCCATGGTAGAGACCAGTCTCTTGGTCTCACAGGTGCATTGTCCAAGGTGGCATAGGAAGTGGATTAATGGCAGTTCATAGTTGTCAGGGTGACATAGTGGGACAAAAGGGTGACAATCAGGAGAGTGTTATTTCCTGGCGGGGGTCTTGGCAATGTTCTCTGTCTTGTTCCTGGATCTCAGGGACTGTTTGCGGGGTGGTTCTCCTTCTGCAGGGGGTTGGGTGCTGGTGGCCTGTTGGTCCTAGATCTCAGGGACTGTTTGCGGGGTGGTTCTCCTTCTGCAGGGGGTTGGGTGCTGGTGGCCTGTTGGTCCTGTGGCGGGACCTCCTGTCCACTAGCGCCGGCAGAGGTGGAGGGCTGTTCATCATTCAGGCTAGTGTCAGGGGCCCGTATGTGTGCCACTGTGTCCCTCATGGTGTTAGCCAGGTCTGCCAGCACCCCTGCAATGGTGACCAGCGTGGTGAAGATGGACTTCAAGTCCTCCCTGATCCCCAGGTACTGTTCCTCCTGCAGCCACTGGGTCTCCTGAAACTTGGCCAGTACGGTGCTCATGGTCTCCTGGGAATGATGGTATGCGCCCATGATGTTGGAGAGTGCCTCATGGAGAGTGGGTTCCCTGGGCCTGTCCTCCCCCTGTCACACAGCAGTCCTCCCAATTTCCCTGGTATCCTGTGCCTCTGTCCCCTGAACCGTGTGCCCACTGCCACTGACCCCAGGTCCCTGATCGTCCTGGGTTAGTGGGGTTGCCTGGGGTCCCTGTAGTGGTGGACACACTGCTGATTGACGTGTCCTGGGGACAGAGGGATGGGCCCACTGGGTGGGTGCTGTGCTGGTGTTTCCTGAAGGGAGAGGGTCTGTGATGGTTTGTGACTGTGGTAGGGGAACCAACTGTCCCTGATGGGCCGGGCTGGTCATCTTGATCCAGGCGTGAAGAGCTGCTGTCATCACTGTGGTTCTCCTCTGTGGGGGGACTGGATATGTCTGGCAACTCCTGACCGGTGACCTTGGGTAGGGGTCCTGTTGGGGTGTAAATGCATAGTTATTCTATCTGTGTGTGCCATCTTGTGCAATGGGTGAGTTACCCTCTACTCCTGTGCTTGTATTACTGTGTTTGCCCTTGGGTGATTAGTGATTTTCGGGTCTGGATGGGTATCTGTACTGGACATGCTTTGATGATGGGTGCCTATGCAGAGGTGTTGCATGCAGGGCTTGGTATTGGGATGGGTAGGTTGTGCTGGTGGGGCATATGTGAGGTGTTGGAGTGATAGGGGTGAGGGTGGTGGTATGTGATGGCATGCAGGTGAGGTGGGGAGATATAGTAGTAAAGATATGACTTACCAGAGTCCAGTCCTCTTGCTACTCCTGCAAGGCCCTCAGGATGCAGTATTGCCAAGACGTACTCCTCCCATATTGTTAGTTGTTGGGAAGGAGGTGGGGGTCCACTGCCAGTCCTCTGTACTGCTATCTAATGTCTGGATACCACGGAACGCACCTTCCCCCATAGGTCGTTCCACCTCTTCCTGATGTCATCTCATGTTCTGGGGTGCTGTCCCACTGCGTTGACCCTGTCGACAATTCTCTGCCATAGCTCCAACTTCCTAGCAATTGAGGTGTACTGCACCTGTGATCCAAAAAGCTGTGGCTCTACCCGGATGATTTCCTCCACCATGACCCTTAGCTCCTCCTCAGAAAATCTGGGGTGTCTTTGTGGTGCCATGATGTGGTGTGGGTAATGTGTGAGGTGCTGTTTGTTGTGCTGTGTGATGTATTGTGTTGGGGTGTATTGTTTTGAGGTACGTGGATGTTGTATGAGTGATGGTGTTGTGTGCCTGTGGATGCTGGTGTTGTGTTTACTATTCTCTCTCTCTGCTTCTTCAAAAAAATGTAGTTGTAAGGGGTTGTGGGTAATGTGGGTGTGTGTTTTCTAATGTTGTGGGTGTGTAGGTGTGGTGTGTGTATGTGTATCAGGTGTGTGTATTTTGAATTGTCCAATGTGGTTGTGTTTTGTAAATGTGTGTGTATTTTGAGGGCGGCGGTGTGTAATGCCAATGGATTACTGTGGTTGAAAGACCACCGTTGATTTGTGGGTCATGATAGTGTGGGTGTATTCCTCTTGGCGTGACGGTGTGGGTTTTGGTATTGTCAGTTTATCACTGACCTTTGGTGTGGCGGACTTGTGTGGGTGTCTGTATTGTGGCGGATTACGAGATGTGGGTCGTAATACCTGCAGCGGATTTCCGCCGCGGCCACGGTATGTTGGCGGCCTTCAGCACGGCAGTAAGTGAGATTTACCACTAGGGTTGTAATGAGGGCCATAATTTGTTACCAAAGGTTGAGAGCATTTTGAATTGTGGCCTGGCAATAGTGCAATGTGGTGGCAATGACCTAGGCACAATCATTGGTGTTGCACATGAAATCCACATCAAGGAGACCTTTTCACAATAGGTTTTCTCTTTCCTCAAACTACCTCTGTATATTCAAATGTATGTCAAAGGCAAAAACGCCAATAGTTTATTACAGTACTTATGCTTTATAGTCCCTATAAGTAGGGTGTGGGGAGACAGTAGACTCTCAAATGAGGCTTTTTCACTGTATAACAACAGTGCACAGTAGGGCGTAAGGAGACACTGAGGTCTCATTGAAACCTCTTCATGACCCTAACAAATGTTTGAAGGTACCTTTTAGAAAGTGGGTTTCTAGTCAGCAGAGGTAAACACCCTGCCCAAATAGGGACCACAATCCTAGTCAGGGTAAGTCAGTTACACTCCCTAAATTGACCTGTGCTCACTTTCTGGCAGCTTGGCACAGAGCAGTCAGGCTTACCTGAAGAGGCAATGTGTAAAGTGTTTGTGCAACACTTATTTACAGTAGCACAGTGAAAGACACCAAAAAAGAGTTCAAATCACTTTAGAAAAATTGAGAATGTTTATCTGAGTAAACCGAGACCAAAAGCACAAAAATCCAATAAGTAGAAGTTGAGATATGAATTTCTAAAGATGAAAGGTGAAAAGAGTGCTTATATGGCGGTCAAAACATTACTTGAGGTCACGAGGAACAGGTGCAAATCCAAAATTCTGATCAACCAAAATGAATGGTAGGCCAGCTACAGAACCCTTGCAGGGTCTTCTGAAACAGTACCTTTGGTGGAGCAAAGTTTTGACATTGAGTGCGCAATGCAGCTGTACTTTCCATGCAGACAGGTCACTGCATCGTGGTCGGGCTCCACTGAAGTGAATGCAATGCATTGAGCCACGCACAGCATTTTTGTTGAGCCACACAGGCTGTGGATCCACTGTCATCAAGAAGACTGCGTCAGAGTAGAGGCAGCGATGTGTCTGAATTTCTTCTGCACTTGAGGCAATGCGTTGTTTTTTGTAGAAATCATCTGCAGGACCCACTTCTGAGGCACAGGACTAGATGAGGACACCTCAGGCAGGGGTAAGACTCACAGATGGAAGAATCCACCAGCACCAGAAGAGTAGCAGGCAGTCTTTGACATTCTTAATACTGCAGGAGCACAGGGAACAAGCCAACAAGCCCTTGATGAATCTTGGGTACAAGAATCTAGACAACAGGCACAGTCCTTCTCACTGCAGAAAGAAGCAGAAGGCAGCAGGTCAAGACAGCAAAGCAAGTAGAAAAGTGGCATTCCCTCCTACAGAACAGTACAGAGCAAGCAGTAGGCCAACACAGCACTGTAGTTGCAGAGTGGCAGTCCCTCCTGGCAGCACAGCAGTCCTTCTTCCTGGCAGAATGTCCTTGGTTCCATTAGAGTTCTGATTTGGTGGGGTTTCGGGTCAGTACCTATACCCAAATGTGCCATTGAAGTGGGGTAGACTTAAAAGAAGGCTGTTGAAGATCACAGGGTCTCTGCCCTTCCTTACCTGGCTCCAGACATTCTACAGAGAGTAATGCAACCCTTTGTTTGGGGAGAGGCACAGCCTGATTAAAGTGTAAGTGAGGCAGTGCTAAGCTCCACTCCCCATCAAACCAGTTAATGGCCCACTAAGTCACACCTAAGCTCCCATTGTGTGTGACTGTCTAGAGGGAATGCTTGAAGCCCAGCTTTTACCAACCCCAGATGTGTATTCAGAGACACGCAGAGATCTAGAATGGTTAAAGTAAGAAAATGGCAACTTTCTAAAAGTGGCATTTAGAGACTTACAATTTTGAATCCCACTTCACCATACATTGTGATTTTAAATTGCAAGTCCAGAGACACCAAACCTCATATTTCTATATTTTCCCAATTGGAAATTACACTTAAAAGATGTGTTAAGGTAATCCCAATGTCATCCTATGGGAGAGATAGGCAGTGCAATAGTGAAAAACAAATTTAAGAGTTTTCACTACCTGAACATGTTAAACTTAAATGTACATGTCCAATTTTTAAAATACATTGCACCCTGCCCTTGGGGCTAAGTAGAGCCTACCGTAGGGGTAACACATGTTATAAAAAGGAAGGTGTGGGCCTGGCAAGTGGGTACACTTGCCAGTGAAAAGGCAGTTTAAAACAGAGGTCCATAGGATACAGTGTGGACGTGGACTAAACTCTCCACTAACCCCTCACTGGTCCATTACAAGTTATCAAAGTTGGAAAGCAAAATAATTGGGCTCTCCATTACAAAATCTCTATAGCATAAACAATGCGCATAGTACCACATAGATGCATATACATGCAGTAGCACATTTGCAGTCCCTGAAAATGGAACTGCCAGTTTTAATTAGTAGTGTAATACTACAATAAAAATGAAGTTTATAATAAGTATTTAGTAACTTTAAACCTTTTTATTTACATCAAAACAATTGAACAACAACGCAAAACTACAACTATATTAACATATCAACAACTGTAAAACAAACAAAAACTAACTTTACTAACATATAAAATAAAATTCTGATGCTCATCAAGAGGCGCTAATCTCCCCCACACCATTTTTGCTTTATTTGCCTACTGAATTTTGAAACAAGTAGAATGTCTTCTCTTGTCTTTTAGCCACCTTACCCTGCCAAAGAGTCTTGTGTTTCCTGCTAGGGCATAGCAGGCTAGGTGTCAAAATAGTCACAACAAAGTAGCACTTTTAGAAAGTACAGTTTTTCAGGAAGAGAACAAAGGTTAGCTCATGCAGAGTTAGCTCCTGTTACTGGACTGGACAACTGGCACTTCCACAACCTCCAACCTGAATACACCATGTTCGAACAGGTAATTATTGCTGAACAACACAATCATCCTGCTTGTTGTAACAAAGCTCTCTTTTGCTGCTTATGTAAGCAGGTAAATATTTTCTCAGAGACTAAGTTCCATTTTCCCCTTAAAAAAACACAACAGAGACAAAAAGAGAAACTGCATACTGGTCATTAATTGAAAATAGTGATACATCACTATCTTCTCCAAATGTTTCTACATTTTTCACCTACAGACACATATTTATAACTAGTACACCAGTAACTTGTTACTCCTTTTGCCTGAAAAATTCCACACCCTCACCGAGTCTATTTTTATTTTTTCACAATTAAATTATACTGTCATCAACCCTGCTTCTAGAACAGATAATAAACTAACACAGTCTTCTTGATGCACCTTTGGGTACACTGCCCACAGTGTTTTCGTCTAGAAATCAGAATATCACAACTCAAACATCTCAAAGGGCTAAAGTATATGTACCTTGAAGTTCATAAGAACAGTAAAGCTTGCATTATTACATTATTTGTTTTATAATTTGAGAAACACTGATTCCTTTACTTACAAGTACATTGTTTGAACATTTCATTTTTTTAGCACAATCTGCAATACTTGCTAATATCTCTCTATAGTCTAATGAATACCTCTCAAAAGCTATATGGAGATATCCACACTTCCCCAAACAGCTTTTCATTCTGTAAACATTGTGTACAATATATTTACCAACATGTGTGCACTTACTAACGCTTCACAACAAAGTTTATAAACTATGTTATTAAATACCTGAACTTGGAGTTCTTTCTGAAATGCATCTGAAGAAACCAGTCTCTTTCACCACCAAATTAAATGACATCTGCAGAGCACAACTCAAACAGACTTCCTTCTCCTCCAAAGCACCAAATACAGCCTGACCCATCTCTGGCACCCAGCCACATCACAGTATTTCTTCAACCTTCTAATAAGAATGTTAACTATTGGTTCAGCCTTGGCCCTTTTTTCCTACATCTCCAAATATGATCTCACAAGACTTTTGCTGGATTGTAAACCACCCTCTGGCATTCACTGTCATTTTCCATGAGGGATCGTAAAACACCTTGTGGCAGGCCCAGTATTTTTCCATGCAGGTCTTGCGAGATGCTCGCAAGATCAAACGAGCCCTATGCAGCAAGCTTTAATCCCTTAAGCTTGCACGCTATTACTGCGAGTCTCTCATGGGATAGCAACATAATTGTAGGACAATAGTAGTAGATGGGAGGGACTAGCCTCTCCACTGAGAACCCATTCTTGGATAACAGTTGTGCATACTAAAGTGTGAGGAGGGATTACACTCTGCTTATAAAGCTCTCTTTTGAATTACAAATAGGTATAGTAGTGTGTGGGGAGGTACCGCCACCTGTGGTCAGACCTCTCTTTCAGATGATGGGTGTGCATAGTAGACTGGGCTCTCCTTTGGGATCTCTTTCTCAGATGACAGGTGTGCGTATTCGTTTTTGGGGAAGGACTGCCCTCTCCTGTCAGCCCTTTTTCTCAGATGACGGGTGACCATAATAAGCTGTACAGATGGCCTCTATTTTCATATCACTCTTACATGATGGATGTGCATGGTGATGTGTGGGGATGGCCTGCCTTCTCCTTACAGACCTCTGTCTTAGATTAATGGTGTGCGTAGAAGAGTGTGTAGGTGGACTGGCTTCTCATGTCAGATCTCTTTCTCAGATGGTGGATGTGCATATTGAAGTGTGGGGAGTGACAAGCCTCTCCTTCCAGAATTCTCTCTCAGATGACGTGTGTGCATAGTAGGGTGTGTGGATGGACTGCTCTCTCCTTTGAGACCTCTCTCTCAAATGATGGGTGTGCATAGTAGGGTGTGTGGATGGACTGGCCTTCCCTTTGAGACATCTCTCACAGATAACACCAGTGCATAGTACAGTGTCTGGATGGTCTGGCCTCTACTTTGAGACATTTTAGATGACAGATGTGCTTAGTAGACTACATGAATACACTGTCCTCTACTTTCAAATATTTCTCTCAGCTGATGGTTGTGAGTAGTAGTGTGTGGGAAGGGACTACCCTCTCCTTCCAGAACTCTTTCTCAGATAACGGGTTTGAGTAGTACGGTGTGTTGATGGACTGGCCTCTCTTGTCAGACCTCTCTCTCTCTGGTGATGGGTTACTGTAGTAAGGTGTAGGAGTGATACACCTCCCATTCCAGATCTCTTTCTCAGATGACTGGTGTGTGTAGTAGGCATATGGAGAGAGACTGGTGTCTCCGTTGAGACCTCTCTGTCAGATGACAGGTGTGTGTAGTAGTGAGTGGAGAGTGACTACCCTCTCCTGTAAGACCTCTCTCTCAGGTGACAATGTGTGTATTAGGGCGTGTATATAGACTGGCCTCTCCTGTCAGACCTGTAGCTCTGATGATGAGCGTGAGTAGAAAGGTGTGCACATGGACTAGCCTCTTCTGCCAGACCCTTCCCTCAAAAGACAGGTGTGCATAGTGAATTGTGGGGAGTGACAGGCCTCTCCTTCCACACCTCTTTCTCAGATAATGGATGACTATAGTACACTGTACCCAAGGGTAGGTCGCTCCCCCTGCCGCTGCAGCTCCTCCAAGTTCCCGAGTTCCTGTGTTCCTGAGACCCACCTAACTGTAAGTACCCCCCTCCTCCCAGCCCCTCGCCCTGCCCCGCGCCACTCACCTTCTCTCCTGCTCCTGCTTCTTTTCCTCCTCTCTGTCTCTTCCTCCTCGCTCCCCCTCTGCAATCTTCTTCTGTGTTCTTCTGTTCTTCCCTTCTGTTCTTCTGTTCTTCCCTTCTGTTCTTCTGTGTTCTTCCGGTCTTCTGTGTTCTTCTTCTCTGTTCTTCTCTGTGCTTCTGTGTTCTTCTTCTCGGTTCTTCTGTGTTCTTCTGTGTTTCTTCTGTGTTCTTCTGTGTTCTTCTGTGTTCTTCTGTGTTCTTCTCTGTTCTTCTCTGTTCTTCTCTGTTCTTCTGCTCTTCCGATCTTCTGTGCTTCTGTCTTCTGTTCTTCTGTTCTTCTGTCTTCTGCTCTTCCGGTCTTCTGTTCTTCTGTCTTCTGTTCTTCTGTCTTCTGTTCTTCTGTCTTCTGTTCTCCTGTCTTCGGCTCTTCTACCTCCTCCGTCTTCTTCCCCCGAGCCTGCCCTCCTGCTCCTTCCTCATCCCCCTCCCTCACTCGCCTCCCCCTCTCTCACCCCTAGCTAACCCGTTCGCTATCTACCTCCCTCACTCCTCCTATCTTCCTATCTCTCTAGCTCC
Source organism: Pleurodeles waltl (assembly GCF_031143425.1). Classification (NCBI taxonomy): domain Eukaryota; kingdom Metazoa; phylum Chordata; class Amphibia; order Caudata; family Salamandridae; genus Pleurodeles; species Pleurodeles waltl. The sequence continues at coordinate 684,167,549 of NC_090442.1, forward strand.
CTATCTCACTATCTAACTCCCCCACTCTCCACCTCCTCCTACCTACCTATCTGTCTATCTATCTATTTCCCTATCTATCGACTTCTCTATCTATTTTCTCTATCTATTTCTCTATCTCTCCCCCCCTCCCGCCACCCCCTCTACTACCTATCTCCCTATCCTCTCACTCTACCTCTCTCCCTCACCCACCTCTACAACCCCCCCTCCCCTATCTTCACAACCCTACTCCTATCTCTCTCCCTAATCTCCAAACCTCCTAACACTCACCCTCCTCCACCCTAAACCCCCTCCCCCAGCTCCTCTCACTCTACCTGTCCCCCCCCTCCCTCGCGCTTTCCCGCCGCGACCTCCTGCACGCCCCCGCCCCCAGCTCCCATTCGCCCCCAGCTGACCCCTCCCCCCCCCTCCTACCTCTTATGGCGGCCGCTGCGCGACAGTGGTAGCGACCCTTGACCCAAGGGTAGGTCGCTCCCCCTGCCGCTGCAGCTCCTCCAAGTTCCCGAGTTCCTGTGTTCCTGAGACCCACCTAACTGTAAGTACCCCCCTCCTCCCAGCCCCTCGCCCTGCCCCGCGCCACTCACCTTCTCTCCTGCTCCTGCTTCTTTTCCTCCTCTCTGTCTCTTCCTCCTCGCTCCCCCTCTGCAATCTTCTTCTGTGTTCTTCTGTTCTTCCCTTCTGTTCTTCTGTTCTTCCCTTCTGTTCTTCTGTGTTCTTCCGGTCTTCTGTGTTCTTCTTCTCTGTTCTTCTCTGTGCTTCTGTGTTCTTCTTCTCGGTTCTTCTGTGTTCTTCTGTGTTCTTCTGTGTTCTTCTCTGTTCTTCTGTGTTCTTCTGTGTTCTTCTCTGTTCTTCTCTGTTCTTCTCTGTTCTTCTGCTCTTCCGATCTTCTGTGCTTCTGTCTTCTGTTCTTCTGTTCTTCTGTCTTCTGCTCTTCCGGTCTTCTGTTCTTCTGTCTTCTGTTCTTCTGTCTTCTGTTCTTCTGTCTTCTGTTCTCCTGTCTTCGGCTCTTCTACCTCCTCCGTCTTCTTCCCCCGAGCCTGCCCTCCTGCTCCTTCCTCATCCCCCTCCCTCACTCGCCTCCCCCTCTCTCACCCCTAGCTAACCCGTTCGCTATCTACCTCCCTCACTCCTCCTATCTTCCTATCTCTCTAGCTCCCTATCTCACTATCTAACTCCCCCACTCTCCACCTCCTCCTACCTACCTATCTGTCTATCTATCAATTTCCCTATCTATCGACTTCTCTATCTATTTTCTCTATCTATTTCTCTATCTCTCCCCCCCTCCCGCCACCCCCTCTACTACCTATCTCCCTATCCTCTCACTCTACCTCTCTCCCTCACCCACCTCTACAACCCCCCCTCCCCTATCTTCACAACCCTACTCCTATCTCTCTCCCTAATCTCCAAACCTCCTAACACTCACCCTCCTCCACCATAAACCCCCTCCCCCAGCTCCTCTCACTCTACCTGTCCCCCCCCTCCCTCGCGCTTTCCCGCCGCGACCTCCTGCACGCCCCCGCCCCCCAGCTCCCATTCGCCCCCAGCTGACCCCTCCCCCCCCTCCTACCTCTTATGGCGGCCGCTGCGCGACTGCGCAGCGGGCGCGCGCAGCGGGCGCGCGCAGCGGGCACGCCGCTGGCGCGCCGGAGGCGCGCCAGAGGCAAGCCCGTCTGCGCCCGTCTGCGCCTGGCCCGCGCCCAGCGCCACGACCCCTGGTCCCCAGCTCCCCCAAGCCCCTCTGATCCGCTACGACCCCACCACCCTCCACGCCCTCAACCCAGGGCGCTCCAAAACCTGCTTCCTAGCTCACCCCAAACGCACCCATGGACCCTTCGCCTGCAACTCCTGCAAACGCATCTTCCACCACGCAACTACCACGACCACAAGCCCACGCGCCATCAACCACCTCAAGTGCATCCTGGTCAACGCTCGTTCCGTCCACAAGCACGCCGTTGAACTTTGGGACCTCCTGGACTCCACAGCCCCGGACGTCGCCTTCATCACGGAGACATGGATGAAAGCCTCCTCTGCTCCAGACATCGCTACCCGCCATCCCCGAAGGCTACAAGATCTCCAGAAAAGACCGCACCAACCAAGTAGGAGGAGGTGTCGCCATCATCTTCAAAGACTCCATCAGCGTCACCACCTCCACCGAAGACCCCCCCCTCGCCGCTGAACACCTGCATTTTCAGATTCGCACCGACCCAAGGACCACCCTCAGAGGATCCCTCGTCTACCGTCCTCCCGGACCTCGCGCCTCTTTCAGCGACGCCATCGCCGACTTCATCTCCCCGCACGCCCTCGCCTCACCGGACTACATCCTCCTAGGCGACCTCAACTTCCATCTGGAACAAAACAACGACCCCAACACCACCACCCTGCTCGACAACCTCGCCAACCTCGGCCTCAAACAACTGGTGAACACCGCCACCCACATCGCTGGACACACGCTCGACCCTATCTTCTCCGCCAGCAAACACGTCTTCTTCAGCCACACCTCTGCCCTACACTGGACCGACCACAGCTGCGTCCACTTCACATTCCGACGCGAGACCTCCCACCTCCGCACTCAACCCATCCCTCGTCGACAGTGGAACAAGATCCCTGAAGAGCAACTCTTCTCCGCTCTCGCCGCCAACCAACCCACCCTCACCACCGACCCCAACGACGCAGCTCTCAACCTCACAAACTGGATCTCCAACTGCGCTGACAACCTTGCTCCCCTCAAACGCACGCATCGACAGACCAACACCAAAAAACCTCTCTGGTTCTCTGACACCCTCAAAGAATCAAAGAAAACTTGTCGTGCCCTTGAGAAGGCCTGGCGCAAGGACCACACCGCTGACAACATGACCGCCCTCAAGAACGCTACACGCGAACACCACCACCTGATCCGCACTGCCAAAAGGAACTTTTTCACCGACAGACTAGACAAAAACAGCCACAACAGCAGAGAACTCTTCAGCATCGTCAAAGAGTTCTCCAACCCCAGCGCCAGCGCCAACGCCGTCACGCCCTCACAGGATTTGTGCGAATCCCTCGCCACTTTCTTCCATCGCAAGATCAGCGACCTCCACGACAGCTTCGGACACCAGACCCAACCATACACCACTGAACCCGCTTCCCCGGACATCACCCTCAACAACTGGACCCACATCAACACGGAAGAAACCAAATCCATCATGAACTCTATCCACTCCGGCGCCCCTTCGGACCCCTGCCCGCACTTCATCTTTAACAAAGCCGACGACATCATCGCCCCGCACCTCCAGACCGTCATCAACTCTTCTTTTTCTTCTGCTACCTTCCCCGAATGCTGGAAGCACGCTGAAGTCAACGCCCTACTAAAGAAACCTACGGCTGACCCAAGTGACCTGAAAAACTTCCGCCCCATCTCTCTTCTACCTTTCCCAGCCAAGGTAATAGAAAAGACCGTCAACAAACTGCTGACCACCTTCCTGGAAGACAACAACCTGCTCGATCCTTCACAAACCGGATTCCGAACCAACCACAGCACGGAAACCGCCCTCATCTCAGTCACAGACGACATCAGAACCCTGATGGACAACGGTGAAACAGTCGCCCTCATTCTCCTCGACCTCTCGGCTGCCTTTGACACCGTCTGTCACCGCACCCTAATCACTCGCCTACGCTCCACCGGGATCCAAGGCCAGGCCCTGGACTGGATCGCCTCCTTCCTTGCTAACCGCTCCCAAAGAGTTTACCTCCCTCCGTTTCGCTCAGAACCCACCAAGATCATCTGCGGCGTACCTCAAGGCTCATCGCTCAGCCCGACACTCTTCAATGTCTACATGAGCCCCCTCGCCGACATCGTACGCAAGCACGACATCATCATCACCTCCTACGCCGACGACACCCAACTTGTACTCTCCCTCACCAAGGACCCCGCCAGCGCCAAGACCAACCTACAAGAGGGTATGAAGGACGTCGCAGATTGGATGAGGCTCAGCCGCCTAAAGCTGAACTCTGAAAAAACGGAAGTCCTCATCCTCGGCAACACCCCGTCCGCCTGGGACGACTCCTGGTGGCCCACGGCCCTCGGCACCGCACCGACCCCCGCAGACCACGCCCGCAACCTCGGCTTCATCTTGGACCCTCTTCTCACCATGACCAAGCAAGTCAACGCCGTGTCCTCCGCCTGCTTCCTCACTCTCCGCATGCTCCGCAAGATCTTCCGCTGGATCCCCGCCGACACCAGAAAAACCGTGACCCACGCCCTTGTCACGAGTCGCCTGGACTACGGCAACACCCTCTACGCCGGGACCACCGCCAAACTCCAAAACCGCCTGCAACGCATCCAAAACGCCTCGGCCCGCCTCATCCTCGACGTACCCCGCAACAGCCACATCTCCGCACACCTGAGACACCTGCATTGGCTCCCAGTCAGCAAAAGGATCACCTTCCGTCTTCTCACCCACGCACACAAAGCCCTCCACAACAAGGGACCGGAATACCTCAACAGACGCCTCAGCTTCTACGTCCCCACCCGCCCCCTCCGCTCCGCTGGCCTCGCACTTGCTGCCGTCCCTCGCACCCGCCGCTCCACGGCGGGTGGGAGATCTTTCTCCTTCCTGGCGGCCAAGACCTGGAACTCCCTCCCCACCAGCCTCAGGACCACCCAGGACCACTCCGCTTTCCGGAGACTCCTAAAGACTTGGCTGTTCGAGCAGCGATAACCCCCCCTTTCCCCCCTAGCGCCTTGAGACCCGCACGGGTGAGTAGCGCGCTTTATAAATGTTAATGATTTGATTTGATTTGTATGGCTGAATTGGCCGCTCCTTCCAGATCTGCCTATCAGATGAATGGTGTACATGTTAGGGTGTGGGGAGAGACTGGCCTCTCCAAGGAGACCTCTCTCTCAGATGATAGGTGTGCATAGTAGGGTATGTGGAAGGACTGGCCTTTCCTTTCAGACCTCTGTCTCAGATGACAGATGTATGTAGTAATGTGTGATGAATTACAGGCCTGATGGAAGAAAACAGGCTTTTTGCAAGTTCCCCTCAACTTTTTTCCCCATTTTATTGACTAGCTGCTAGTTTTCGACTTTTAAAGTGTACAGAGGCCTGCTGTCCTGACCTCAGTGCCAGTATTCTTTCGACTTCTAAAATGTTATGTTGTAATATTTAAGTACCCTCATGTGCTGACTTACTTATGTGTCCCTTGAATATGATACCCAGGTACCAAGGGCATGTAAGGATGGCTGTCCACACAAGAGATGCAACACTGATTGTGCCACCCTGTGTGTAACAAGACTTTCAGCTGCCATTGCAGACTGAAGAGGCTGTGCCTGCACTGCACACACAATTTTCCCTTTAACACTAATGTCAACGTCTACTAGTCCCTTAGCTATATGTGTAAGTCTCCTCTAAGGCAGGCCTATGAAGCCCTATATCAAGGAGGAGACTATATTTGGTAGATAGACATGTATTTTCTGATATGTCTAGAGAGCAAAGCCTTAAAGTGGCAGTTTTTGATGATGACAGTTGAGTAGCCTTAAAACATAATTGTGGAGTTAACGTTTGGCACACCAGTGTGTCTTTCTTCTGACTGAAGCTACTTCACCCTGTCATGTAAGGCGACTCACTTTTGCCAAAGTTGCCATACTTTGACCTAGCTAGTCCAGTGATTTAGAGAGGCACAGGGGCAGAGACAGGTTTCTGTCTGCCTGGAAACACACGTGAATGACTCCCAGGCCAAGAGCAAAGGATGTTGCTATACTGGAGGTGCAACCTCCACTCACCGGATGGGCTGCAAAGGGTGTTAGACCAAAAGGCAAGCATCAAAGTATCATGCTACCTTTAAAGGGCCTCTGTAAAAATACTCTCTTGCAGAAAACTCCTTGTTTCCCATAGACAGGCTATTGCAAGGCTCAAGGAAGGAAAAACTGCTTTCAGAACCAGTCTTCCATGGGCCTGCTGCCCATGGTAGCCACACCCCAGGAGTGGGCTACTGAGGTCCTCACACTCAAGGAAGACTTTTGCAATGTTGGTTGTAGTTCATTAGTGTTAGAAATGGGGTCTCTGGTTGACAGACAGTTTGCACTCTGTCCAAGCAGGGACCCTTACTCTAGCCATGGTCATGGAGATACATACCTAGGATAACCCCTGTTCATCCCCTTGGTAGCTTGGCACAAGCAGTCAGTCTTATCTCAGAAGTAATGTGTAAAGTATTTGTACCAACACACACAGTAATACAGTGAAAACACTACAAAATGGACACCACACAAGTTTAGAAAAATAGCCAATATTTATCTAAACCAAACGAGACCAAAACAACTAAAATCCAACATACACAAGTAAAGTTATGAATTTTTAAATTAAAAAGAGTCTTATTCCATAGAAAACAATGAATGCTTTGATGTTTCACAAAGTTCATGGTTTGCGTAAAAAATAAAGGTGCATTGGTGCGCGTGCATCAGAAAAATCAGCAATACATTGATTCCTTACTCATAAGTCAGGCCGTGAGTAATTTTTTCTCCGGTTAGGTTGGCAGCGTGTTGTTTTTCTCACCCTCAAGAGAGTGATGCTTCAATTTCTGGACAGGCACCTCAGGAACAGGCAGGTTCACATTGATTCTGATGCCCAGTGATGTTGCGTGTGAAATCCGCCCACACGAGGATGAGAATCCGTGCTGCGTAGGGTCTGCGTTGATTTCAGCAGCTGCAAGCGGGTGTTGCATTGTTTCTCTAGCTACGATGCAGGTGATGTGTCGATTTCCCAGCCACAATGCAACATGCTGTGTAGGGTTTCTGTTGATTTTAGCAGCTGCAAGCCACGATGCAGGTGGCGCGTTGTTTTTACAGCCGTGTTGCAGGTGGTGCGTCAAACTTTTCCCCGCATGGGTCTTGTGCATGGATTTCTACCTTGGTTCTACAAGCTTCTCCTTTCAAGGGCCCAGGGACTAGATAGGGCACCACTTGGCAGGGTAGGAGTCTCAGCAGAGAGCCGGGGTGCTAGCAGAGGAATTCTTTGATGGCTCTGAGACTTCAAAGCAGGAGGCAAGCTCAGTCCAAGCCCTTGGAGACACTTCACAAGCAGGAATATACCACAAAGTCTAGCCTTTGTCCTCTTTTAGGCAGAGGCAGCAATTGCAGGCCAACCCATCCAAGGTCATTCACAGGCAAAGAGGGAATACTCCTCCTCCAGCTCTTCAGCTCTTCTCCTTGGCAAAGGTTCCTCTTGGTTCTAGAAGTAATTTGAAAATCTTGGGGTTTGGAACCACTACTTACGCCCCTTTCTACCTTTAAAGTAGGCAAACATCAAAGGAAAGTCTCAGTTGTTGACAAGATCTTGCCTTGCCCAGGCCTGGCCCCAGATACACACCAGGGTGTTGGTGACTGGATTGTATGACAGGCACACCCCATTCAGGTGTAAGTGTCAGCCCCTCCATCCCTACTCTAGCCCAGGAGGCTCATCAGGGTATGCAGGCTATACCCCAGTTCCCTTTGTGTCACTGCCTAGAGGGAATTCACAACAGCCAGTCAGTCTGACCCAGACGTGTAATACACAAGCAGGCATTTTGAAACTGACAATCTAAAAACCAACTTCACCAATGGATGTATTTTTAAATTGAGAGTCCACAGACCCCAAACTCCAAATCTCGATCTGCTCCCAATGGGAAACTGAACTTAAAAGATATTTAAAGGCAGTCACCATGTCAACCTATGAGAGAGATAGGCCTGTGAACAGTGAACAGAAAGACAGTGAAAAACAATTTTGGCAGTATTTCACTGTCAGGATATGTAAAACACATACGTACATGTCCTACCTTTAACATACACTGCACCCTGCCCATGGGGCTACGAAGGGCCTACCTTAGGGGTGCCTTACATGTTCAAAAATGAAGATTTGGGCCTGACAAGTAGGTATCCCTGCCACGTCGAATTGGTAGTTTAAAACTAAACACACAGACACTAAAGTGGCAGGTCTGTGCCATGTTTACAGGGCTACTCAGGTGGGTGAAGCAATCAGTGTTAAAGGCCCACTGGTAGCATTTGATTTACAGGCCCTGGGCATTTCTAGTGCACTTTACTAGGGACTTACTAAGAAATCAAACATGCCAATCATGGAAAAGCCAAATATAGATACAGTTTACACAGAGAGCACTTGCACTTTAGCACTGGTTAGCAGTGTTAAAGTACGCAGAGTACCAATAACAGCACACAGTAAAAAACAGAGGACACAGAGGCAAAAAGACAGGGGAGAGTATGCCAAGGATGCTAGGTTTGACCATTAGTAGTACAGAAATGATACTATTTTAACTTTTGTAGTATCTTCGTAAAAATGCTTAACACTCATAAACTTTTAGAAAACACTCACATTCACTAGATGATGTCATCAGTGATGTCATTTCAGATGTCATCAGTGATGCCATTGACAATGCCATGAGTGATGTAATATATGAAGTCATAATCAGTGTATTGCTGGAGTGTAAGTTACAGTTAGTTCAGTGAATTATAACTATCACATTTCTCTAGTTTTGTACAAGTGAAATGTGAGCCTAAATATAACGTCCCTGTAACCATCTGTTTCTTCAGTGAATTTCCAAGATTTTGTTAAATTCTGTTTCCTAACTATAACGTCCCTGTAATCTTTGTTTTTTAAAGTTAATTTCTAAGTTTTTTTGATTTTATTTCCTAACTGTAACCACTAACCTTTGACAGTGAGTGTGTGAGTGAGTGCATTAGTGTCTCAGTAGGTCTGTGACTGGGTGTGTGACTGTCTGAGTAGGTCTGTGAGTAGGTGTGTGAGTCTCTGAGTGGGTCTGTGAGTAGTTGTGTGATTATCTAAGTGGGTCTGTGAGTCAGTACCTGAGTATCTGAGTGGGTCTGTGATTGGATTTGTGAGCCTGAGTGGGTCTGTAAGTGGGCGCATGAATGTTTGAGTAGGTCTCTGAGTATGTGCATGAATGTCTGAGTGGGTTGTGAGTTGTGCATGAGTGTCTAAGTGGGTGTTTGAGTGAGTGCGTAAGTCTCTGAGTGGGATTGTGAGTGGGTGCATGAGTCTCTGAGTGGGTCTGTGAGTGGGTGCATGATCCTGAGGGGGTCTGTGAGTGGGTGCATGAATGTCTGAGAGCTTCTGTGAGGGGGTCAGTAAATGTCTGAGTGGGTCTGTGAGAGGGTGCTTGAGTTTCTAAGTGGGTCTGTCAGTGGGTGCATGAGTGCCTGTGTGGGCGTGTCTGTAGCTGTGTGAGAGATGTGTACACAAAGGAACCGCACCTGCCTGTGTATCCAACAAGAGTTCACAGTTTTGCACAAAATGTCTACCCAACTGAAGTACTTTCTATTGGTTAGTTAGTAAGTGCTACCTTGTTGGGTAAATGTTGGGTACAGCTGCATTATGGTCCACGAGGAAATGTCACCAGTGACTTTGTATGTGTTTAGCAATGTGATTGTTCCTTGAGCGCCTTTCTCCAGAATTCTGTGATAACATGAGGCCAAAAAGGCTACTAAAAATTCATTCTCCAGCAGACAAGGGTCCTTCCTCTTATCTATATGAAATAAGTGCTTCTTTGTTTTGTAGAAATGTCCTCATCTTCCTCATCAAGAAAATGCCACCAAAATCGGTGTGAAACTCACTGGGAGACCTCTTGGTAAGCTGTACATCATCTTGGCAATGTGGCTGATTTTGGCCACAGGGACCCCATCACATGGGTACAGCCATGTGTCCCTGGGTGCTGTAGTCCCAGCTAAGGCACCCAATGTGCTGTAAGACCATGGGTGGAGCCTTAGGGCCCCTGCATTCCCATCCGGCTCCCCACCTTCTTCAGGAGACAGCAATGCTATTGCACACAGGAAGCCACTAAACATGCAGCTCCCTGTGTTCAAGAGTAATAGTTTCATCTCTGACCGTGACCGCATACCTGCAGTCAAGGAAAGAGATGAAACATTCTCTTCCAGTGGGGGGAGCACTGTGACAGTTCCCACCTGCTTGAACCGGAGTGTTTCCTTTTGCTTTGTGGGAGCTGTCAAAGATCCAGCCAAGCAAAAGAAAACGGCTATGGGCACCCCAGGACACAGCAGGAGCCAGCTCTGGGGTGGTGGCAGTCCCCAGGGCCTTGTATGGTTACAGGAGGGGGGGCAACATAGTCCTCCTCCTTCTATTTGCATGGGTTGTCCCGGAGAGCTGGTTGTCCATGGGACCAAGAATGGCCCAGCAGGGGAGCCATGTGTCCTGCCCCTTTGTATGAAAAAAGAAAGCCTTGGGAGGTGGTGGTCCTCAGGGTTTGGGGGTCTGCGTGGCCAGGAGGAGTGGTTCCCGGGGCTCGGGGGGATCCCTGAGACCCCCCTAACATTTCACTTGTAGCCCCAGGGAGGAGGTGGTCCCCAGGGCTCAGGGGCGTCCATGCAGCCCTCCATATAATTTTAAATTTGTAGCCCCAGGGAGGTGGTGGTCTCCAGGTCCTCATGGGCCCTGCACTTTCTATTGAAATTAGGTCCACGGAGGTGGTGGTCCCTAGGGAATTTTTAAGCACTTGGAGTGGGGCACCATGCTCCCCCTATATATATTTTTAAACCCCACATGCCCCCAGGACCTGGCCCACCCACGGGCTGCAATTAAAACAAGTGTGGGATGCTGTGCTTGTTATTTTTTTAAATTATGTGCTGCAAATCTGTGAATTTTATGAATTGGCAGCACATTTATTAAAAACCAACCGCTTTTTTGCCTTGACGTGTCCCTCTAGGACCAAGGCTTGGGGGTCAGGATATTAATACTCTGCAGCTTTTTCTTATTTTTTTTATGTTTTCTTTTTGCATTTTAAGCAGGTACAAAAGAGAGTCAAATACAGAGAGCAGTCCATCGCTACAATAAAAATACATGCAAGAATCCCTGAGCATCTTGTCATAAAATATCACCCATAAAAGAACACTTAGACATATAGGCCCTCATTACAACCCTTGCGGTCGGTGTTAAAGCAGCAGTAATAACGCCAACAGGCCGGTGGAAAAACAAATGGAATCAGGACCATGGCGGAAACCGCCAACATGGACAGCCACTTTAACACTCTGACCGCCACAGCGGTAGAAATAAACACTACGGTGGTAACCACCAACAGACAGGCGGAACACAAGGTTCCGCCCACTGTATTACAACACGCCTATCCGCCACCTTTTCCGGGGCAGTACCAACGCTATCAAAAGCACGGCAGAAACAGGACTTGGAACGGAAACCACTCACCTTTCCACACAAGGAACAACCAGGATGCCATGGAGCCTGAACTACAGGTCCTGCCCATGCTGGTCTACCTCCTCTTGTATCAGGAGCAGGAAAGACGCCGGCAACGACCACGGTCAGTACTGCACCTAGCACACAGGGGAGGGAAAAGAGAGTGACACAAACACGCAACACGCAACACCCACACCCCCCACCCTCACCCACAACACCATACACACAAATACATGCAGCAACATTACATATACACCCCGTCATCCCCTGGAAGAACGCAAGGACAAAATGAAATTATTGTAACGAGTATAATAAATGTCAGGCCAAATTAAAAAAATAGTATATACAAATATGTACACCAACTGCACAAGTCTGGAAATACATTAAATCATTGTCAGTGGATCAGTGTCCCAAAATGCATGGGCAAAGCCCACACAAGATACCTGACTCAAAACGGAGAGAACACTGCAGGGGCATCAGATGGAAAATCAACAGGGGGAAGGGAGGGGACACCTCAGCCAGATGAACGGACGACGCCACTGCTCCACGAGGGGTCTACACAAGAGGTCTCCATGCCCACTGCTTGGTCCTGGGGAGTGCAACGCCACAGTCTCTCAAGTATTTCCAGTGGTTGGTTTGCCCACTGCATTATCCTGGAGAGTGCAAAGCCACAGTCTCTCAAGTCTTTCCAGTGGGTGGTTTGTCCACTGCTTTATTCTGGGGAGTGCAAAGCCACAGTCTCTCAAGTCTTTCCAATGGGTGGTTTGCCCACTGCTTTATCCTGGGGAGTGCAAAGCCACAGTCTCTCAAGTCTTTCCAGTGGGTGGTTTGCCCACTGCTTTATCCTGCGGAGTGCAAAGCCACAGTCTCTCGAGTGGATAACAGTCTCCACTGGTTCTGGAGGGGGCTTTGTGCCCAGAGTGCTTCATCCTGCCAAGGACTGAGGTAGTGGATGTGAATCTCCACTGGTTCTGGATGGGGCTTGGTGCCCAGAGTGCTTCATCCTGCCAAGGACTGAGGTAGTGGATGTGAATCTCCACTGGTTCTGGAGGGGGCTTTGTGCCCAGAGTGCTTCATCCTGCCAAGGATTGAGATAGTGGATGTGAAACTCCACTGGTTCTGGAGGGTGCGTGGTGCACAGAGGTCTTCATCCTGCAAAGGACTGAGATAGTGGATGTGAATCTCCACTGGTTCTGGAGGGTGCTTGGTGCCCAGAGTGCTTCATCCTGGCAAGGACTGAGGAAGTGGATGTGAATCTCCACTGGTTCTTGAGGGGGTTTTGTGCCCAGAGTGCTTCATCCTGCCAAGGACTGAGGTAGTGGATTTGAATCTCCACTAGTTCTGGAGGGGGCTTGGTGCCCAGAGTGCTTCACATGCAGTGTGGCAAGTCCCATTCCCTCACCTGGGTGTGTGTGCCCCGAGATTGCCTGGGAACAGGTAGCATGATACTCCATGGAGGCAGGGACACATTCAACCCTGCTGCTACTTCGCCTGCCACCTCCAGGTACAAACAGTGCTGGGAGTCATGCCTCATGTACGTTGGGCAGGGTCCAGGACATCTCCTGCATCTTCGGACGGCTGCCCACTGGGGATGATTGCCATGTCAGCTGTGGTGGCACTGTGTGAGCACGTCGCGGGGCTGTTGGAGGTGCTTGCAGCGGTGTCTGTGGCTGAGGTGTTTGCGGTAGTGAATGTGTCTGCACCTGTAGAGGGACACAGCAGGACGTCTCCGGCAGCCTCGGATGGCTGCCCACTGGGGATGATGCTGGGGATTGTTGCTGAGGCAGCAGACGTGCAGGTGGCGGTGCTGGTGGCGGTGCAGGTGGCGGTACAGGTGGCAGTGTCCACCGCCTTACAGGTTGATGTTGTGGGTGACAGAAGGGGTGACTCTGGTCCCTCATCCGGAGCCACCGTGCACTGTCCTGACCTGCTCTTCGGCTTGTGTCCTTCCCCATCTTTGATGTCGTTGCTGGTGCCTTGCCAATGTCCCCTTTTGGCTTGGAGGAGCCCTTGCTTGCTGGTAAGTGCGGCTTCTCCCTCTGGCATGTGGGCACCTTCTTCACCTTCGCAGGTGGCGGAATGGCCTGCTCCTTGGCCACCCTAGGTGGCACACTGGCAGCCCTGATGGGTGGCGCCCGCGATGAGGCCAGACTTCCTGGGACCACTATGCTGGAGGATTTGGTGGCTGAGGTGCTGGGCTGGGACCTGGACAGCCTGGCCTTAGGGGAAGGACGGGGGAGAGGTGTAGGGAAGAGGTCAAAGTTTGCAAGGAAGAGTTTCTTAGACACACTGGGATGGGAAGATGGAGGGGGTTTGGGAGTGGAGGAAGAGGTAGTGGTTGTAGGAGGTGTCCGTTTGCTGAATTTGTGTGAAGGTGTATGGGCCTGAGGCTGTTGTGAGGTGGATGGCTGTTGGGTGGGTGTGTGCCTGCGTTTGTGTAGTTTGGGAGGAGGGCTCCCAGACACACTGAGAGAGGACACAGGGGATGTGTGAATGGTAGTGGGGGTGGCGATTGCACGTGAGCGTGTGTGGTGACGGGCGTACTGGTGATGGAGGTAGTGGCTGAGGATGTAGTACATGCAGGTGTGAGTGGAGACGAGACAGGGAGGGAGGGGGAGTATGTGGAGGAGGGGGACATAGTGGAGTCAGTGGATGTTGGTGTGTCTGCATGGGGAAGGTGCTTGTGTGAGTGCCGGTGGGATGTGTGGTGCTTATGTTTGCCATGTCCTCTCTTGTGTGTTGATGAGTGTGCATGCTGGTCTGATGGTGTGCTTGGGATAGGTTGAGGTACAGGGGATTGGGTCTGGGTGGAGAAAGTTGGAGGGGGGAGGCTGGACACAGGGACAATGGCTGCCATCAGTGCTGAGGCCAGAGCCTGAAATGCTCTCTGTTGGGCCGCCTAGACAGAATTAATGCCCTCCAGGTATGCACTTGTTTGCTGCAAATGCCTCTCAACACCCTGGATGGCATTCAAAATGGTAGATTGCCCAACAGTGAGGGATCTCAGGAGGTCAATAGCCTCCTCACTGAGGGCAGCAGGGCTGACTGGGGCAGAGCCTGAGGTGCCTGGGGCGAAGGAGTTGCCCACCCTCCTGGGTGAGCGGACACGGGAAACTCGATGAGGGGCAACTGGGAGGGTGGTGCTGGTGGGGGGGTGGCGGATGTACCTGTTGATACGGTGGGCACAGAGGTGCCCGCCACTGCAAGGGAGCTCCCATCAGAGGAGGAATCGCTCGTGTCTGCTCTTGTCCCCGTCGTGGAGCTCCCCTCGCGCTATGTCCCAATGGTGCCTTCTGACTCCGTTACTGCACCCTCCATGGCCATGTGGGATGCAGCTCCCTCCTGCTCTGGTGCCACTACTCCTCCGCCAGATGATGCTAATGCACGCAAGGACAGGTTGACAAAACAAAAGGGAGGGGAAGGACAGAGGGGACACATGGTCAATGCATGCAACACCACTACCGTTGGCGGAAACAACACACAGGGAGCATCCATATGCACTAAGCCATACAGTGACACGGCAGGGGAAAGGCACATGCCCAAGGGGGACTCTGTCTAGACCCATCTCATGTACAGCAAGAAACCATGGGAGCCTGACTAGGTGTAGAGGGCAAATACCACCTTTGGGGTTGGAGTGGGAATGAGCCTGCAAATCAATGGATCTTCCTTTGCACGTCTGCCCTGGCCTAGGGGAACCCACTGCCCACCTCCCCCACCCAAACACCTCGTCAAGCGTGCAGAGTCAGCTGAATGAGAGTCTACTCACCCCCTTGTGGCTGCTGTGATGCCCTCAAGCGTCCATCCAACTCAGGATATGCCACCTCCAGGATCCGGTACATCAGGGTGGGTCATGGTGCGATGGGCACCCTTTCCACGTTGGGAGGCCATCCCCAGCTGGGCCTCCACAGTCTTCTTGCTCCAGTGGCACAGGTCCTCCCATCTTTTACGGCAGTGGGTGCTCCGTCTATGGTAGACCCCCAGGGTCCGCACTCCCTTGGCGATGGCACGCCAAATACCCTTCTTCTGGTGGGCGCTGACCTAGTGGCAAAGTGAAGTTATAATGGATGTTACTCTCCCATATAGTTCTACTCACACATTGCTCACAAATCTCCCACCCTGGCCCAGACATACATACACACACCATCCTCACATGCTGGCCTGTCCCACCCTCTTCCATCCACGACACTCCATACAATCATGTGCCGTCCACCATGCACACAGTTGACTCAACTGTATGTCTGGAGGACCGTACAGTTGTGTGTACTGGGGCAGGACGCCATCCACCAGTTTCTCTAACTCCTCCACAGTGAAGACAGGGGCCCTTTCCCCAGACACTGTATCCATTGTCACTTCCAGACTCAGGTCTCAGCAGCGCTTGCCATGTAAGTCCTCTCCTGTAGAAGGTCAGGTATCAAGTGAGGGAACTGATAGAAAATGGCAGTCACGTCTGCGGTGGTGAGTACCGTCACCGACGGCGTACATCGTCATTGGCTCCTGGAACCTATAGGGCCCAATGATAACCAATGCTGAATTGCGCCGCCGTCTTTGACCGCCTACCGCAACAGTGCACAACGCCAGAGCAGTTACCTCATTTCCCCTTGTCCCACCTTACAGGTTAGACAGCTGCCATTTCAGGGGGCCACATGGCAGGCCAAATAGCTGTGCCACACCTATTTAGGCCAGGAATACGGACAGACAAAGGCACATAGAGACAATTTAACATTTGTGCTAAACAGCCTTGTGAAACCTAAGTGTTGTATGACCCTCTGCTCACCGTTCTCCTCCATAGGGCACGTCCGCTGGGGCAGGTGATGAGATGGCGGCATCCTCCGGTGTACAGACCCCTGGTGGATGTGTCGACAATGGAAGACAGACACATCGTTATCACTTACAGACTTGATCGTGCAACAATCCAGGAACTGTGTGGCCAGTTGGAGCCTGACCTGATGTCAGCTATCCGCCATCCCACAGGAATCCCCCCTTTAGTGCAGGCCCTGTCTGTACTCCATTTTCTGACCAGTGGGTCTTTTCAAACAACAGTTTCCATGGCATCAGGGATGTCCCAGCCAGTGTTCTCTAACGTGTTGTCCAGAGTGGTATTTGAAACACTTGCGCAGCTACATCGTTTTCCCTCAGGTGGAGGATTTGCCCACAGTGAAAAGTGACTTTTATGCCCTGGAACATATCCCCAACATCATTGGTGCCATTGATGGTACACATGTGGCATTTGTCTCCCCCGCAGGAATGGACAGGTGTACAGAAACCGGAAAAGCTACCATTCTATGAATGTGCAGGTGGTGTGTTTGGCAGACCAGTACATCTCCCATGTGAATGCCAAGTATCCTGGCTCAGTGCATGACGCTTACATTTTGAGGAATAGCAGCATCCCTTATGTGATGGGGCAACTCCAGAGGCACAATGTGTGGCTACCAGGTGAGCCTAAAGTCCCCACACAGTTTCATTTTGTGTCTGGGTACGGGAGATTTCCTAATGTTTGGAGGATGTCTAACAGTTGTCCCTCGATACTTGCAGATGACTCTGGTTACCCCAACCTGTCATGGCTACTGACCCCAGTGAGGAATCCCAGGACAAGGGCAGAGGAACGCTTCAATGAGGCACATGGGTGATCTAGGAGGATAACAGAGCGCACCTTCGGCCTCCTGAAGGACAGATTCTGGTGCCTCCATCTGACAGGTGGATCCCTATACTACTCACCGAAGAAGGTGTGCCAGATCATTGTGGCCTGCTGTATGTTGCACAACCTGGCTTTGCGACACCAGTTGCCTTTTCTGCAGGAGGATGGGCCTGATGGTGGTCTTGTGGCAGTTGTGGAGCCTGTGGAGAGTGAAGAAGAGGAGGCAGAAGAAGATGATATAGACAACCGAAACAACATCATCATGCAATACTTCCAGTGAGACACAGGTAAGAGGATGGAACTGCTTCCCACGTCTCATACTATTGCAGGACCTTGCATACGTCTGCCTTTTTAACCCTGTGTGTGGACCCTGACTTGTCACTTAGGCTTTCCATTTCACAGATCTGGGTCCCAATTTGTGCCCTCTGCTATGTTTACTCCTGGCCTACAGCTGTGTTACATTGGTATGTGAATAAGTACATTGACATTGCTATATTTCAGAGATTTTGCAATTACACATTTATGAAAGCACAGACTGACTCCAGATTTCTTGGTGATTCAAGGGGGGTTATTGCTGTGCTAATAAGTGAAGGAGGCTGTGCAATGGGCTTGGGTGATGGTGGAGGAATGTCCATGGTAGAGTCCAGTCTCTTGGCTTCACAGGTGCATTGTCCAATGGGGCATTGGAAGGGGAGCAATGGCAGTTTAAGGTGGACAGGGTGACAAAGTGGGACAGAAGGGTAACATTCAGGAGGGTCTTATTTCCTGGCAGGGGTCTTGGCAATGTTCTCTGTCTTTTTCCTGGATCTCAGGGACTGTTTACGGGCTGGTTGTCCTTCTGCAGGGGGGTGGGGTGCTGGTGGCCTGTTGGTCCTGTGGTGGTGCCTCCTGTCCACTAGATCCGGCGGCGGTGGAGGGCTATTCATCATCCAGGCTAGTGTCAGGGGCCCGTTTGTGTCCCACTGTGTCCCTCATGGTGTTGACAAGGTCTGCCAGCACCCCTGCAATGGTGACCAGGATGATGTTAATGAACTTCAAGTCCTCCCTGATCCCAAGGTAGTGTTCCTCCTGCAGCTGCTGTGTCTCCTGAAACTTGGCCAGTACATTGCCCATGGTCTCCTGGGAATGGTGGTAAGCTCCCATGGTATTGGAGAGTGCCTCGTGGAGTGTCGGTTCGCTGGGCTTGTCCTCCCCCTGTCGCACAGCAGTCCTCCCAGCTTCCCTGTTATCCTGTGCCTCTGTCCCCTGAACCGTGTGACCACTGCCACTGACCCCAGGTCCCTGATTTTCTTGGATTGGTGGGTTTGCCTTTGTGTCCTGCAGTGGTGGACACACTGCTGATTGACGTGTCCTGGGGACAGAGGGATGAGCCCGCTGGATAGGTGCTGTGCTGGTGTTTCCTGAGGGGGGAGGATCTGTGGTGGCTAGTGACAGTGGCTGGGTCACTGACTGTCCAGAGGTCCCTGATGGGCCGGGCTGGTCATCTTGATCCAGGCGTGCAGAGCTGCTATCATCACTGTGGGCCTCTTCTGTGGGGGACTGGATATGTCTGGCACCTCCTGTCCGGTGTCGTTAGTTATGGGTCCTGTTGGGGTGCAAATTCATAGTTTTAGTATCTGTGTGTGCCTTCTTGTGCATTGGGGGAGGTACCTTCTACTCCTGTGCTTGCATCATTTTGTTTGGGTATGTGATGGCATGCAGGTGGGGAGTGGGGTATATGGTAGTAAAGATATGACTTACCAGAGTCCAGTCCTCCTGCTACTCCTGCGAGGCCTTCAGGATGCAGTATTGCCAACACTTGCTCCTCCCATGTTGTTAGTTGTGGGGGAGGAGGTGGGGGCCCACCGCCAGTCCTCTGTACAGCAATCTGGTATCTTGAAACCACAGAACTCACCTTCCCCCATAGGTGGTTCCACCTCTTTCTGATGTCATCCCGTGTTCTTGGATGCTGTCCAACTGCGTTGACCCTGTTGACGATTCTCCGCCATAGCTCCATCTTCCTCACAATGGAGGTGTGCTGCATCTGTGATCCGAAAAGCTGTGGCTCTACCCAGATGATTTCCTCCACCATGACCCTGAGCTCCTCCTCAGAAAACCTGGGGTGTCTTTGAGGTGCCATGATGTGGTGTGGGTGATGTGTGAGGTGCTGTCTGTTGTGATGTCTGGGGGGATGTGTTGGTGTGTGTTGTTTGAGGTGCGTGGATGTTGTATGGGTGATGGTGTTGTGTGTCTGTGGATGCTGGTGTTGTGTTTGCTAAGCTCTCTCTGTGTGCTTCTTCCAAAATGTTCATTGAAAGGGATTGTGGGTAATGTGGGTGTGTGTTTTATAGCGTTGTGAGTGTGTGTGTGGTGTGTGTATGTGTATCAGGTGTGTGTATTTTGAATTGTCCAATGTAGTCGTGTTTTGTAAATGTGAGTGTATTTTGAGCGTGGTGGTGTGTACTGCCAATGGATTACCGTGGCTGAAAGACGCCGCGTTGATTCATGGGTCGTGATAGTGTGGGCGTATTCTTGTTGGTGTGGCGGTGTAGGTTTTGGTATCGCCAGTTTATCACTGACCTTTGATGTGGTGGACTTGTGATGGTGTCTGTATTGTGGTGGATTTCGAGATGTGGGTCGTAATACCTGTGGCAGTCTTCAGCACAGCGGAAAGCGAGATTTACCACCAAGGTTGTAATGAGGGCCATAATGTGCCTAATTGGCCGATACTTTCAGTTATTCAGTTCATCACGGATCTATGTCTAGTGGGTCAAGTTACTTTGAAGGTACTTCGCAAGGTCTAATCTGTATCGCTCTCCAAAATGTTTTTTAAATCTCGTACTAGCCCCTACATGTAAAGCATAAAGTCTTTCCCTTGCTTTCACCTGCTACATCTTCAATACCCAGCTCTCAAAAGTGTGAACTCCTTCCAATTTCCATTTCTGGAAAATTAAAGATTTAGGACCTGATTCTAACCTTGGCGGACGGCGGAGGCCATCCGCCAAGGTTCCGCCGCCAAATGACCGCACCGCGGTCACAAGACCGCGGCGGCCATTCTAACATTTCCTCTGGGCCGGCGGGCGCTCTCCAAAAGAGCGCCCGCCGGCCCAGAGGAAATGCCCCTGCAACGAGGACGCTGGCTCAGAATTGAGCCGGCGTAGTTGCAGGGGTGCGACGGGTGCAGTTACACCCGTCGCGTATTTCAGTGTCTGCATGGCAGACACTGAAATACTTTGCGGGGCCCTCTTACGGGGGCCTCTGCAGTGCCCATGCCATGGGCATGGGCACTGCAGGGGCCCCCAGGGGCCCCGCGGCACCCCCTACCGCCATCCTGTTCCTGGCGGGAGACCCGCCAGGAACAGGATGGCGGTAGGGGGTGTCAGAATCCCCATGGCTGCGCAGCGCGCTCCGCAGCCATGGAGGATTCCCCCGAGCAGCGGAAAGTCGGCGGGAGACCGCTGACTTTCCGCTTCTGACCGCGGCTGAACCGCCGCGGTCAGAATGCTCGTGGGAGCACCGCCAGCCTGTTGGCGGTGCTCCCGTGGTTGGTGGCCCTGGCGGCCACCGGCCGCCAGGGTCAGAATGACCCCCTTAGCCACCAAAGATGCTATAAAGAAGCTGCTGAGATGAACTTAATGAGTTACATATCCTGAAAATGCTCCAAAGGGTTCAGGTACAATTCTTCCCTGAAGCTTGTAACCAATCCATTGGAAAACCTTGCTCTAAAAAACTTATACAAAGCATGGAAAGTGTAATACGTATGGATCCAATCCCCTTTACTAAGCCAACATCTAAAGCCCAGATGGGATCCTGAAGGACACATTTTGTGAAGCTGACATGGTGTATAATAAAGCATCCATTTGGATAGAATGGCCATTTTTTCATAATTGGCTCCTCTAACAGCTGTATAGGCTTATTGATTGTACTGACTCCAGGTGGATGAATCAATCCTGCATCCAGTGGAAAGTTCAATCTTATCTAAAGCGGCTGGAACAAATTTGATACTAAGTTGTTGTGTTAATATTTGGTACCAATTGCCTACTTCTATTAGTGCTGTACAATAATAGGCTTGACTGAAGGAAGAAGCTAATGCATCCCTTGGAGGCTGGACCTTTTGAAGAAAGCTACTGAACTGGAGGTATAAAAAGAAGAGTGTGTCTGTAGTTTCCAGATTGTTCAATTTAATCTGATTCCAGGACTTTATAGTTTGGAACCTAAACAAATCACTGAAGCAAGATATCCTAATTTTCCCCCAGTTATGAATAATCTCCTTTTCTACTTGAAGACCTAGTAGATAGCAACCGTTTAGCAAAATATCAGAATGAAACTGGGGGAAAAAATTCCTCTTGTAATTGGGTATACCTTCAAAACACAACGAAAAAAGGGAATTTATATCTGACACATTTCAGAATCTTATGGATTTTAAGGAACGGGGCTAGCCTTATTCCTATTTCAATGAGCATTTGCTTGAGATAAAAATTATTAGACCAATGCTATGGGATTGCTGCTCTTACTCACCAAACTAGAAAGGCAGCCTGGTAATACTTTTTAAATTGGGGAATAATTATACCACCATCCTCTATATTTAAGTATAAGGTTTCCAGCTTGGTTTGAGGCTTTTTCCTGAGCCAGACAAAATGTTGCAGTATCTGCTCTAGCTCGGTGAAAAATCCCTGGGGCACCTTAAACATTACATTAAAGAAAATAAATAGTGAAAGTAGAAGAATTATCACTTTGATCAATGCTGTTCATCCAACAACTGTAAAAAGATATGACTGTCAATAATGTAGTAAATTCTGGAATTTGAACAGAGTAGGCAAATAATTAAGTGAATATAATTCCAAAAAATCATGGGATATCAAGATGCCTAAATATATAATGGGGTTTAAATCCTGAATTTGAGGCAGCATCTCCATTGGCACCAAAGATATAGGCAATAGGTTTTTTATATATTTTTTTTCACTGA
Organism: Pleurodeles waltl; assembly: GCF_031143425.1. Lineage (NCBI taxonomy): Eukaryota > Metazoa > Chordata > Amphibia > Caudata > Salamandridae > Pleurodeles > Pleurodeles waltl. The sequence goes on from NC_090442.1 coordinate 684,189,312, forward strand.
GAAAAAAACAAAGTTTTACAGGGACGTTATCATTAGGTTATGAATTTACTTGTACAAACCATTAGAGATTCAGCAGTGTTACAGTTATAGTTATTTCAAGTAACCATAACTTGCGCACTAAGTTAACTATAACTCATGCACTCGCCATGCAAAGTTTTCTCATCAATCATTTTATTGCAAATGTTGCATTGATAATATCAAAGCAGCCATAGTAGGTGTAATCAATGATATAATATGTAGAGTAATTAGCTGTGTATTGCTAAGACGCATTTTATAGTTATCTTCGGGCGCGAGTTGTAGTTGAAATAATTGTAACTATAACTGCTGAATTTCTATGGTTTTGTATGAGCAAATTTAGAACCTAACTATAACGTCCCTGTAACCTTTGTTTTTTTAAGTGAATTTCTATAATTTTTATCGTAAAGTAATTTGAATTACTGTACGTTAATCCACCCACCACCGCTCTTAGCCTTTGGCAATGTGCGGTGGTGTTGGCCGCAGGGCTTGGCCTGTGGCCAGGCTCTGCAGCCAAGCCCTTATAACCACCCAACCCTGTGCCATGCACTGCCTTTGGCTGAGTGCAGCAGGAGTTGCCCACTGGGCCTGCCTCTGTCATTGGATATGTGAGTGGGTGAATGAGTGTCTGAGTGGGACTGAAAGTGATGTGAGTCTGCGAGTGGGTCTGAGTTGGTGCATAAGTGTCTGGGTGGCTGTATGAGCGGGCACATGAGTCTCTGAGTACATGTATGAGTGAATGAATTAGTGTATGATTGAAGCTGTAAGTGTTCAAAATGTTTTTTGCTTATTCACCAATATTCAGAATATTTGTGAATGTCATGCATGGTGAAAAAATAGCTTTAAACCCATATTTTGACCCTCAAACATCCCTATATCACACCCCTGGGTTGAGGGTACCTCCACCCTGACCCCTTATGCTACTTTTCATTTTGTTTCTCAGGTCCGGAGACCATGTCCTGAGACCTTAAAATGGTGGCTGCTACTTTCTGTTCACGTTGTGGCCAGTCAATTACAGCACTTCTATTTGTGTGCATGTTTGCAAATATTTGCTAATATTCTCGAATTGTGTGTGACCCTGAAAATAAATATTTGGATTTTACTTAATTTCTCAGAAACTACTGAATGGATTTGCACCAAAAACAAACAAAAAGTGCCTTCTGCGGACCAAAAGCTACATTTCTGCTACATTTGGTGCAATTCTGTTTAAAGGGTCAGGCTGCAGGCGTGTCTAAAGAGTCTATGGGAAATCAACATGGGAAACACAACTTTTTGACCCCCTCTTTTTCTTACTCCCCACTTGATGGACCACCCCAAAACTTTCCATGTGAAACAAGAGCCACTGGCATACTATCTGTGGACATTGTTGTGAAGATTTGTCAAACAGCACCAAAGACATGGGACGTGATCCAAACTATAACTAACTACTGGTGACCATGGCTAGCCCCTGCAGCCAACCTTTATAACCATCCAACCCAGTGGCTGGGTACAGCAGGGGTTGGCTTCAGGGCCTGGCAGGCCAGGCCCTGCTGCCAGCCCCTATAACCACACAAACCTGCACTGAACACTGCATTTGGCCATGAGCAGCAGGGGTTGGCTGTAGGCCATGGCCTGCAGACAGGTCACATGGCCAAGCCCCTATGACCACCCAGCCATGAGCAGAGCAGCAGTGTTTAGCCAGGCCATGTGTCCAACCCCTAAAAGCACCCAATTGAGCACCGTGCATGGCCTTTGGCCGTGTGCAGCGGGGGTTGGTGGCAGGGCCCCTATAACAACACAGATACAATTTGAGAGAAGGAGAAAGAGAGAGAGAGCTTTTACAGACATTGATGAATGATATACTTAGAATGAGATATATTCAACAAATTGAAAAAATGCATTTGTCAAATAAGTAGAGTTAGATCACCTTTTTGTATGTACCTTGAATATATTTCAAGTAAAAAAATTGTAATATTGAAATTACTATAGTCCCACCTAGACTGAACCCTCAATCTTCAGTATACGGGTCTGAGACCTTAGCCCCTAGGCCAAAAGCGGCTCGTTAGCATGTGGTGCTCAGACTTAACTATACATTGAGTCCAAAGATTTTCAGTGGAAAAATACTTCAATGTTACATCACTAGTAATGCTTTAAAGTCAAAACACTGGAAAATAAACATGGTTTGCTACCCATCAAAATGTAACAAAAACATTCTTACCAAACATCTTGCTAGTCTGTCTCTTTGAAGTTTTTGCATGGAGAGACCATTGCAATAAGAATCTCTCTCTCTCTCTTTTCCATCACATTATGGGATGAAAGAGACAGAGAGTCATAGGACTGTGGGAGGAAACTCAAGGCCCCCGCGGTCCTAGCCGGATCCCAATGTCCTGCAGGAGCCAGCATTGCTCCCACAAGCAGGGAGCTGCTTTAAATAGCAGCTCCTTGCTTGTGGGAGCAATGTTTTCATTTGTTTCTCTGCACACCTGTTTGCGTGCTGGGGAACAGAGAAAACTCAAATTTTTGCTGTCAAGCACTAACCTGATAAACCCATGGAGAAACAATGGTGACCAAGCTGCTTGTTTCTATTTGCAACTAAACATTGCATGCCTCCCACTGCAGTACACATTATCAGCACTGCAACATCCTGGGGGAAAGTGGATAGATGAGAAAAAGAGAGAGACACTGGAGTCGTGGGGCTGGATCTAGACACCTAATGATGGTTCTTGGAGAGCTGGTCTTTCCTATGATAAATTACACATCAGTCAAATAACTAATATCTCACATCTATGTATACTCTACTGTTACACTATGATGTGCAAGCCAGATGTACCTCTTGGTGTCGCCTTTCCCGATTTTGATGGCTCTCCCTCTCTCTAGGAATTTTCAAAAATGATGTGGATTACCTGTAATTAAACAAGAGCCTTCAACCTCCTATACTGTCTGTAACTACTCCCAATGTGAGCCCAAATTAGTCCTTCATCACCTCAATTAACCTTACCTAGATGTTCCTTGACATTCAGTGAATATCTTGTGTGTTTCACCTTGTGAGACTTTTCAAGATGCTGACTCACTCAACTCATAGACATTAGAGAGGCAACAATAATAAGAACAAACTCTCATGGAATTAGCTTCTCTAGATATTCATAGGGTTAATCATTGTACTGTGCTAGTATTGCAAGGAATGCAATTCAGTTTTTAAATCACACTGAAAACATAGAGTTAATATCAAGGATTATGGCTCACATTGTATCACTATGAAAACATAGGGTTAATCAATAGCATTCAACTTCATGAACAACCGGCTTATCACTGTCACATCATAGTGTAATTTTGAGCATGGCAAAGATAAGCTTCAACTTTGTTTAAACGCAAAACACAGAATGTTCTGCATCACCAGCATCAATTTGAAATAATACAAATGTCACTTTGAACTCAGCAATAATAACAGAATTCACAGTACATCGTATCTCAAACAATAACAGTGATGCTATATTAAACTCAGAGATAATAAACGCATCACAGTATATTGTTTTCATAATAATTGTTCAATAGACACTCCTTTTTGTGGTATAATGCAAGCAACTACCATAAGCATTATAGCATAACAAGCGGCAAACATGCCAATGACCATAAAACGCAAAGCTGTGACCTTTTAGACGCATCACATCCTGGAACATTCACTTGTCAAGTTTCAAGTCAGCATGTATCAAGTTTTAGCAATAAATGTTCTTAAATCACATGCAGCTTGTTACTGCCTTTTCAATGGTTAATTGCCTATGTCTCTTCTTCTTCCAGAAGCAGCCTCCAAGATGCTGGACAGAACCGAAAATGAAGATCAAAAGTGTAGGAGCAGAGATTCCTTCTGTACAGCCAGTGACTTCTACAGCAAGGAATTTACTCAGGCCAGATGTGGTTTAAATTCCTGATGCATCCAGCCACACCCAGTCTGAGTCATAGGAAGCCACACCCAGTCGGAGTCAACACGTGTTCCCAAACAAGCATTGGTCTCTAGCAAGCATTAGTTCCAACAAGCATTGGTCTCTGCAAAAAGGCATTGGTCTCTGTAAACAAGAGTTGGTCCCTACAAAGACGAATGATCAACTCAGACGTTTTTTACTGGGGCATTTCCGGGTTTGCAGGCCCGACATCTGCAAGCTGTCAGAAAGCAGACTTTTTTGCTTCTGCTTGGTGGGAGCTGTCAGCTCCCACGAAGCAGGGGCCAAGCAGTCCCACTCCAATGTGGGGGGACTGAGCATTCCCCCTCCAAAGTGTATTGCCCTGGGGAGGTGGTGGTCCCCGGGGTAGGGGGTCTGAAACAGATACCACTCTTTGTTTTATTTTTGCCCTAGGGAGGCGGTGGACTCTGATGCAGTGGGGGGAGCCATGAGGCCCATCTGCACACAACTACATCTTTGACACAGGGAGGTGGTGGTCTCTGGTACCTTGGGGGCACCACGTGATACCACCTCATTCATTTCTATCTTTGCCCTGGGGAGGTGGCTATCCCCAGGGCTATGGGGGGCACAAGGCCCCTCACATACTTATTAGTTTAGCCCCAGGGAGATGGTGGTCCCTGGGGATACAGGGGAGCTGTGTGGCCCCCTGAATATCACTTTACATTGGCCCCAGAGATGTGGCAGTCCCTGGGGCTATGGGGGGCCCACAGTACCCCCTCCATTAACAAAAGCATTTTTCCCCGGGGTGGTGGTGGATCCCGAGGCTTCAGCAACAGAGGACCCCATGCATTCCCCTCATTATTTTTGGCATGCCCCCGGACCTGGCCCACTTCAGTAAAATGGTAGGAAACCAGGAAACCACCCATTAAAAAAAAAAAAAAAAACTGACAAATCTGCTGCTCCAGATCCACACATTTTTCGGAGTTTTTTTTATTTTTTTTAAGCTTTTTAGCCCTAGTGGAGTCCCTCCCTACTGAAGCTGAGTCCCAAGATGGTTGCCAGCACTTCCTAGTTAAAGTGTTGGAAGTCAATCAGGTATCAGCACGGAGACAGTTAGATCCAAAGAGGATCCACGTCCCTATAGATCTATATTTTCTAATTTCTAATTTCTCCAAATCTACTGAAGGCGTTTACAGAAAATGACAAAAAGCACGCTTTCTGGACCAAGAGTTAGCTTTCTGCCAAATTTGGTGTAATTCTGTCAAATGGGGAAAAAAGTGTTTTGGGCCGACCCCACCCTACTCTCCCCTCCCCCCCTTTTTTAAGATTCGGCAAGCAGCACCAAAGTTATAGGCAAAACAAAAAATGCTCTGTCTATGGAAAAAAAATGGGTATTGTTTATTGGGTTGAAAGGGTAATTATAGGGTTTAGGGTAGGTATGGGTTTTTGCATGTCAAGTGAATTTTTAGAGTTTAGGGTGGGTATGAGATTTTGGGAAAGAAGAGCAATTTTAATGTTCGGTGGGTATGTGTTTTTGGGTGGAAAGAGGATTTTTAGGGTTTAGGGTGGGTAGGAGGTTTTCGGTGTCAAGGGTATTTTTAGGATGTAGTGTTGGATGGCAAGGGAACTTTTAGGGTTTTGTGGGGGGGGGTGGGTGTTTGGTTGATAAGGGGTTTTTAGGGTTTAGACTTGGTATGGGAGGTGGTAAAATTAATTTATGTTAAAATACCATAGAAATTCACTGAAAAAACAAAGGTTACAGGAATGTTATTCTTAGGAAATTAAACTAAAAAGCATAGAAATTCACTTAAAAACCCAAAGGGAACAGGGACTTTATAGTTAGGCTCACATTTTAAAAGTATACCATAAAAACTCAGCTATTATTGCTAGAGTTCTCTCAAGTAAATATAACTTGTACTCTAAGGTAACTATTACTCGCTCACTCGCCATGCACTGCTAATTACCCCAGATATTACAGGACTCATGACATCTTTTACTACTAGATTCTGGTTTTCTGACTCTGAGTGTGCCCTGGCCTCTTCTAACCAGACCCTGGGATAGTGCTCTGTTTAAAAGGTATATGCAATGTTGTAGAAAATGTCAAAAAAATAAGCACACTACCGTAAATATGAAATGTGAAAACATCATGCAACATCAAGTACAAGTAGAAACTACACCACTGTTCACAATCAAAAACCCACTTAGACCTAACCCCCCACACTGACATAAGCGAGGCGAAAGGTTCATTCAAGAATGTAGTGAAATAAGGAACACAAAAGGGTCATTTGTTAAAGGCCAACTCATGTCTAACCAACCTGCAAGTATTTACAGCATCAGCACACAAATCCCTGGCACACTCTCTATGCTTACAAACAGATACTTATTTCTGTTAACTGTGGTATGTCAATTTAAATTAGTCTGGTATGTTATGTACAGTGTATACAGCGAGCAATGTTAAACTATACATGTTTTTTATGTTTGATATGTTTTTGCAGCCTTGAAAAAGTCACAGGGAGGAATAACTCCCATGACGAAACACGTGTTGGGTGTTTTTATGTCACATTAAACAATGGATTCTTCACTCAAAATGAATTACACTGGATTCTTTGCTTAATACTAATATATGTTCTGATGTTTTTATCTCATACACTACTTTAGAGTCTTTAAACTTTATACATTACTCAAGCTTCACTTATGTATGGTCCCTTCTGTCTATGGTTATAATTATGTATTCTGAAGTCATAATAAACTGACAAGGATGTTACAATTTCTTTAACAACATTAGAGCCTCTAGATACGTTGTGTCTTACTTTCTCCAAGTCACTATGTATGATATCTGGTGGCCTTCTCCATCCGTGCATGCTTGCTATAGAAGTAATTTACATCTAATGTTAATGGAGGATACTTTTTTCTATTTTCTGTCTTGTTTGTTCATTTTTAATTAACATGCCACCATCCAGTCTGATTTGTGGGGCAGGAACCGTGGCACAAACATGACTTGACTTTGGGTATGAGTTGCATTATTAATTAGGGGGTGTATAAATTTTTTATGTATATATGAGTGTTAAACAATAGCTGCTTATTGAGGCTTTCTTATAACTCTACTGTAAATGGAGATAGTGACCCTTTTTCTTCTTTCTCTTTTTTCTTTCTTGCCTCATTTTCCCTTTTTTATTTTTATCTTACCTCTGAAGAAATCTCTTCTCTCACTATACACGTATGGAAAGGAGTGGCTTTCACTTTCCTCAACAAATCAACTATATTATGGGGTAACGCTCGATATAGGCGTTTCTCCTTTAAAGATGGCGCTCGCAATCTGCCGTTTTTTCTTTCACTGACGCTTAATACGTAGCGGCCGCGTTTCGGCATGCAACGCGCGCCGGGGACTTCAGAATTTAAACAATGGTGTACGAATGGAACGCCTTGTTTGTTTGATCTTCGGAGCTGGTAACTCGAGCTCCGAGTGTGTGCTTTTCGATGGAATTTTAGATTGAGGTGAGTGGGGTTGACACATTACTTTTTATGCTGTAATCACAGCGAATATTACCAGATGGCAACAGTAGATCCATAGACCTGTCGATCTAACTTTGGCAAATTACTTTATTCTAGATGTCAAGGATACATTTCAATTCTGTATGGTAGCTACATATAGATGGCCATCGGCGGGTAGGTGTTTCATGTTAGACTTGGATGGACTCCACGGGGTGTCTATTATCTCATCCGTCACTTCTTATATATTATGCATTGTTCATTTACAGATTTGTTTCTTTTCTTTGGTTAAGAACTTGAGATACTGATGTCTTTAGTATCTCACCTAGTTGAGGTAGGTTTTATTTTGTTTTGGGTCACTGTGGATATATCTTGTAGGTTCTAGCACATAATGGGCTTACCTTTTTGGTGTGCACTGCTTTGTTTTTTTCTAATCCTTTTGTATTGTTTCGGTTATGAATTGCTCGTGATTGTAGTTGCTTTGACTTTATCTTAAATAGTGTCACTATTTATGGTTTTTGCGGGTGTGCCTTCGTTCCTCCCTTTCTTTTTCACACTGGATGGGGCTAATTTATGGGCTCTTTTGACTTTTAAATTGCTGTAAATGGATGTTAACAATAGGATTCTGGGTTTGATTTTGAATATGTGAACTTAACAAATATATTTCTGTTAACTGTGGTATGTCAATTTAAATTAGTCCGGTATGTTATGTACAGTGTATACAGCGAGCAATGTTAAACTATACATGTTTTTTATGTTTGATATGTTTTTGCAGCCTTGAAAAAGTCACAGGGAGGAATAACTCACATGACGAAACACGTGTTGGCTGTTTTTATGTCACATTAAAGGATGGATTCTTCACTCAAAATGAATTACACTGGATTATTTGCTCATCTTTATGTATAACTGGGTTTCGGAGTATTGCAATAGGAGGTCACATACTTTGTAATATAGAATTGTATATATATTTACCCACTTCTGTGCCTAGGTCTCTGCTATGTAGTTGTATATATCTGTGTTATCACAGTGTTGGAGGTAAAGGAGAGTCCTCCGAGGCCGGGAGCACCATTTCTCCGATTGATATATATATATGAAAATATATATTTTTTCTTACTTTTATGAGGGAATGTTGGGAGCGCTGTCTTTCCCTTAATGTTTCTTCCCTTTGGTATATTACATTACAAACAGATTGTACACTGATTAGAAAATGGGTACATTATTGAATTAGGCCAAAGCACACATGTGCATGACTTACAATGGTTGCAGGAAAGAAACCAAGGGCCAGATGTACCAAAGGATTTTACCCATTCTGTGTCTATGGGAAAAAGCTTTCGTACATATGGCCCCAAATTCCAAACACTCGGAAGTCCCAGACCCACAATGCTGTTAGCACAGACTTCAAATATATTACAGTTACAAAAGAGCACTTATGCATTCATAGGTCAAAGAATGCTTGGTCATAAACCTTTGTCGAATGTATAATCAAGAGTGAATAATTACTTAGCCTAGGAATTCAGGGTTATGGGGTCACATGCTTTCGAGTGTTTTTACATTTTAATCTGTAAACTTGCAAGTTATCTATTATTGATGATGTGTAAAAAAGTATTGTACTGATGTGTATAAAAAGTCCAGTCTGTGAACAGGCATTGGAGAAAAACTGTATAGGGCAGGTCGTGCAGGGCTTAGTAAATACTGTCTTTGTATTGTCAAGAAGAGTCTGCGTGGTCATTTTTGAGTCTCAAGAGCATTTCATTCACCCAGTAACAGTTGTCTAGCCACCCTAAGAGGTTCCTTTGCACCCCCACCCGATGGCTGGCACCGGAAGACCACCTGTCCCCCTCTGCAGAGAGGCCAGTGCACACAAATTTGATTAAGGGAGCAGAAGCCAGGCTAGCTGAAGTTCTGCCTGTGCACAGGGTTAGGAAGGCTCCAGGAGGGGCGTGGCTTCAGGCGTCAAGATGGCGGTCTCACTCTGAGAGTGCTCTGGACCCCTCCGTCATCCGCCCCAAGAAGCGATTGCCACAGCACACAAAAAATCACCCTGGGTGCTCCCACGGGCTCCGGAACTCTCAGTAGCCCTCTGGGGCCGGCGGCGATGCACTCCGAGCCGCGAGAGCTGAATGCGACCGGAGTGGCAGAGGTAAAGTGAAAACCAAGATGGCGGGTCAGCTCGGGACGCCCGCCGGGCCCGGGACTGAGGACTGGCGTGCCGGTAAGATCACCGAGGCCGGAGCCGCTGTGTGTGGCTCGGTGAGCGCTGGGGCCGGGACTGAGCCCCCACGTGGAGGAGCGGTGCGGAAGAGACGGGCACCGTGGATCGGACAGCCACAAGTGCAGCGAGGACTGCCTGGGCCGGGCTCTGGTGCCCGAGTCCCCCAGGCTCGATAACAGCACCACCGGCGGGGGGGCGCCTCCCGACGACCTGCGTCCCGTGAGTCAGGTGGGCGCGGGCCTGGGGGAGAAGCACACCACTCCAGTGGGGATTCCCTCGCATATCGGGCCTGCAGCTGAGGACTGGCTTGCCGGCGCAACTGCCGTGGGCGGAGCCGCTACGTGTGGATCGGTGAAGGCCGGGGCCGGGACTGAGCCCCTAGGCGGAGGAGCGGTGCAGACGAGGCGAGCACCATGAAACCGAGCCCCCCAGGCTCGACAACAACACCACCAGCGAGCGGGAACCTCCCAGCGCCCCGCGCCCCGTGAGTCAGGTAGGCGCGGGCCTGGAGGAAGAAACACACCGCTCCGGTGGGGATTCCCTCGCCTGAATTGGGACGGAGGCGAGCAGGCACTGGGGTGAAACGGGCGGCGGGACCCGGCACTGAGGGAGCTCCCCCCCAGGAAGAGCGGCACTGAGCAAAATAAAACATTGACTGGCCTAGATGGAATAGTGGGGAAGGGAATGATTCCGGTCCCCCCCCTGTCAAAGAGACCGCACACAAAATTTTAATAAGCAAGACCCCATTAACGTCGATGCTAACTGCTGGGGAAGGACTCCTCTGAATACTTGAACTTATCGTAATTGTATCAGCCAATCTGGCCAATGCGACAGGCCGATGAGGGACAGGAACAACCATAAGAATTAACAGAAACTTCATGTTCTGGGTTAAGGGGCTAACGACTGCAGGAAGCCGGGGAAGGAACTGAGATGAAGACCACACGTAGGACCTAAAAGGTATCGCACCCGTAAAACTCCATCCGAGCCTCCCCCCCTGTGAAAGCGCTAAGGGTGCAGAACCTAGGTGAGGTAACGGTAAAAGCCGGAGAAGATACCTCCAACACCCGGAGACAAAATGGGGAAAGACAGAACGAACAAACAACCCCCTTCTTCCCAGCAGCAAAAGATTGACCAATTTACAACACCAGCAGGCCCTAAGGGAGAAAGGGAGACAACCACTGGAGGCCCAGCACTAGATGGAGTAAGTACTATTCTCCAAGCCATTCAATCATCGCAGTCAGCCGTAGAGATCAAAATTGGGGAAGTGCGTGAGGATGTGGGCCTCATCAGGCAAGATCTCAGAAATGCAGTGAGTAGAATCACTGAAGTAGAGAACCGAGTTTCCCAAACCGAAGACGAATTGCCTGATCTTCGAACCAAAGTGGCCCAGCTGCAAACACGAACATCCGAGCTACACCGTCGTGCGGAGGATGTGGAAAGTCGATCGCGACGTAACAACCTGCGCCTTGTCGGATTCCCTGAGGGAGTAGAAGGAGATAAAGCTTCGGACTTCCTGGAGCATTGGATTAGGACCTGGATGCCAGACCAAACCCTTTCGCCCTGGTTTGCGGTGGAACGCGCCCATAGAGCCCTGGCCTCGCGTCACCCACCGGACGGCCCCAGGCGCCCGATGATTGCACGCATCCTCAACTTCAGAGATCGGGACAACATCCTTAAAGAAGCAAGACGTACTGAGGATCTTCAATGGGAAAACCACAGAATTTTAATATTCCCAGACTACACCCAGGAGGTCCAGATCCGTCGGCGCTCATACGAACAGGTTAAACAAAAATTGAGAGCCATGCAACTTTCGTACATGCTTTTATTCCCTGCGAAACTCAAAGTCATCATGGCGGACAAGACGTTCTTCTTCGAATCCCCGGAGGAGGCATGGGACTGGCTCACGGAAGAGGGCCTAGGGGCCCGCAAGAGACTTACAGCGCGAGAGGGAGTGCCCTCCCGAGACGATCCTCTGCCTACGGGGGTGCCCCGGAGGAGCCGTAAACGTACTAGATCCCGGAAGGGAAGGAAAAATGACCTGGACGCCTCCGTGGAGGGGGGAGCGGCGGGGGGGCCTGACCCCCGAAAGGAGGGAACGCCCGACGAGCCCCTGGAATCGCGGGGCCAGGTGCGGACTGGGGACGATGACCGCTTGAGCCTGTCTCCAGTACTCGGCTGAGGTGCCGCGCGAAGCTCCGATGGGAGTGCCGGGGAGAACAAGGGGTCCGGGTCGCCCCGTGGGACCCCCCTTTGGGGGGCTTCGCCGGTGATCCGGCTCCTCTCTTCTCCGAGGTTTGCCAAATATGGCCTGACTTCTTATGAACAATTGTAAGAGATCCGACTAACTGGAGGGATCCACCACTCCACTCCTATGACAGCCTTACTGGCTGTTTTGTTCAGGTTGGGGATTAGGGCGACAGATGCTTCCGGGGAGGGAGTATGGGGTGGGGGGTGGTTGGGGGGTAAGAAGTTTGAGCTGGGGATAGATAGCCACAGTTTGCTGGCTGGTTTTCACGATTTTAGTAGTACACTGTTATGGTTAAAATGGTCATCCCTGTGTCCGCTGGCATACACCCGACAACGTAAGACTCCCACACAGTTCACGCAGGGTCCTCCTTGACACAAATCATCTCCTGGAATGTGAACGGTCTATTGGATAAGATCAAGAGATCCGCAGTAATCAATACTGTCCGTAGGTACTCCCCCTCAGTGGTCCTACTGCAAGAAACCCACCTTCTGGTAACCAATTGCCCTATGCTTGCACAAGGAGGATTCGATCGAGTTTACCACGCAGGCTTCTCCAGAGGCTCTAGAGGTGTGGCCATCTTGCTCCACCGCTCGCTGCCTATGGTGATCACATATACATTGTCTGACCCGCAGGGCAGATTTGTAGTTGTTTCGGGGCTGCTTCGTGGCTCACCCTTAAATCTCATATGTGTATATACCCCCCCAGCAGGGCTTGACGCCTTTTTACTCTCACTTCATCAGGTACTAGCGAGACTCCCCCAGGGAACCACGTTGATAGGAGGAGACTTCAACGCGGTCCTAGACCCCAGACTAGATGTATCCGGAGACATTACTGTGGGCAGGTCCTCCCGAGCCACACACCTTAATGACTGGGCTGAAAGCCTTGGCCTGTGTGAAGTGTGGAGAACTTGGCACTCCAAAGTACGTCAATATACACACACATCGGCCGCTCACCGGGCGCATTCTAGAATTGATCTGGTATTTATGCCGGCCCTTGACATCACCGGCGCCACGGGTGCAGAGATACTGCCCCGAGGGTTGTCAGACCACGCACCGGTACATATCCGGCTGGGCGGAGTGGACCCCGCTAGGCGCCCAGTGTGGCGTCTGAACGCATGGTTCCTGCAAGACACTGATTATACTCTTGAAATTAGGAAACACCTCGCACAATATTTTGAATTAAACGTAGGATCAGTGCAGTCCCCGGGCACGTTATGGGCCGCCTGTAAGACTACCCTGAGAGGACAAGCTAAATACCTGATACGGGAGTGTGAGCGTGCTCGCGATTCACGAGTGACCGAGTTGGAAACTGAAGCACTAAAGCTGGAGCGCCAACAAACAACCTCATCTGAGGCCTCTACAATGAGACAATTGATTAGAGTTTGAGATGAAATCAAGCACTTAGTACTAGAGTCAGCGAAGCATATGTGGAGGGCATCATCCGCACGAATATACGGGTGGGGAGACAAAAATGGGAAGCTCCTCCATTGGCTGGCCACTCGCACCCTAGTTAACAGAACAATTCCCGAAATCAGGGATGACTCAGGTACCCTCTTTAAGACACCTTTTGAGATTGCCCAGAGCTTTGCTTCCTACTATTCACGCCTCGACACAGAGCGCCCTCGGCCCACTAAGGAAAAAGAATCCCCCCTTCTGAATGACATAACTCTTGCCAGGGTTTCCCAGGAGACCAAGGCAAGGATGGATGAGGCAATTAGCATTACAGAAATAACTAGCGCGATCGCCAGCCTTGCCACAGGCAAGACTCCGGGGCCAAATGGATTCCCAGCGGAAATATACAAGAAGTGTAGCGACATTCTGGCTCCATATCTATTTAAGATGTATGAGGAAGCTGAGCAGGAGGGTCACTTCCCTCCCGGGATTGACCTAGCTACAATTGCAGTGATCCCTAAAACCCAACCTCCATCACAAAACTGCTCGGCATGCCGGCCCATCTCACTCCTGAATATTGAGATTAAAGTACTGGCCTCAATCCTAGCCTCTAGACTAAAAGACACAATGTCCACCCTGATACACCCTGATCAGTGTGGCTTCATGCCTGCCCGCAGCACTAGGCACTGCATTAGACAGTTACATTTGGCTCTGGCACACCGAGGGACTCTGACACACACCCCACTGGTATTGCTTTTACTTGACTTCGAAAAAGCATTTGATACAGTGGATTGGTCCTACCTTAAACAAGTGTCAATAAAGAACGGATTTGGACCCAGATTCCGGGGCCTGGTGGGACTACTCTACTCTAATCCAACGGCCCAGGTCCAGGTAAATGGAGTTGTCTCAGCTACATTCCCTATTAGCCGAGGCACTAGACAGGGCTGTCCGTTATCCCCCCTGCTCTTTGCGTTAACAATAGAACCCTTGGCAAAACTGCTACGAGAAGACCCTCTGATAGAGGGCTGGCCGTGGCCGATGTGCCCAGAGGACCGAGTGGCGCTATACGCGGACGATGTCCTGTAATACATCTCCAACCCGGCCAAGAGTGGCCCGCGTATTCTGCAAATTCTAAATCTCTTTTCGGAGGCTTCAGGACTGACTCTGAATCCCAATAAATCCCTGCTGGTTCCCCTCCATCAGTCACATGAATGTGTGGACTGGCAGCAAAACATACCGGTGCGAAGTAATAGCTTCAAATACGTAGGGGTACATGTTGCAATGCTCCCTGAATTAGCATGGGAGCTCAATATTACTCCATTAACCAAAAAAATCTAAAACGATCTCCAACGTTGGAGGGATCTCCCTCTCAACCTACTTGGTAGAATCGGTCTATATAAAATGATGGTCCTTCCCAGGCTCCTTTATCTCTTCCAGAACTTCCCACATCCTATCCCCATGAAATGGTTTAAAGATATGGACTCACTAGCTCGCCAGTTCCTATGGAGCGCTGCCCGACCCCGTCTGACGCTTAAAACTTGTCAGAGAGATGTATATGAAGGGGGTCTGGGAATGTCCAACACTCACTACTACCACCTGGCAGCGCAGCTGTTAGTGATCAAAGACTGGATGGGGGGGCGGGATGGACAGATCCGGCATACCGGCTGGAACTCCAGACACTGAGTTATACTAGGATTTTTGATGCCCTGTGCAGTGGCCCGATTTCGCGAGGGGTCCCGGAGGTAACCGGTGTGGTACTACAGGGATGGCAGACGGCCCAGAAGGTGTCGGGATGGTGGGGGCGACTTACCCAACAGACCCCTCTGTGGCAGGGGACATACTTAAAAGAGGTAGCCGGCCTGGAGGGATTCCGGAAATGGGATAAGATAGGTATCTCCACGCTGGGAGATGTATGGGAGAGTTCACACATGCGCTCCTTTGAGAGCCTGCAGGCAACCTATTCGCTAAACAAGACACAATTTCATAAATATCTCCAGGTCCGCCATGCCCTACTGACGCAGATACAGACAGGGGATAGCATTCCCGAGAGTAGCCCTGTGGAGAGAAGGGCATTGATGGGGAACTTGGGTAAGGGAGGCATCTCACAGATATATCGTACATTGATTACTGCCACTGCATGCTCCTAGGAGGGACTGCGTCAGAAATGGGAGGGATGGGTGGGTCCTTTGGAGGAGACGGACTGGAATGAAGCGCTGGCAGCTCCTCATGCCCTAACGATGACGACTCGTCTCTGACTAATACAGACCTATTATCTCCATGCAGCCTACCTTACACCTGCCAAACTATACAAAGCGGGCCTCTGACCCACAGATGATTGCCCCCGATGTATGAGTCCAGATGCTGACTTTTTCCATATGGTGTTGGTGTGCCCAGTGATTAAAACATATTGGGGGACTATATCGCGAGAGATTTCAGCGGTCTTGCAGGTAGATACGGAGTTGACACCATTGACATTCCCACTAGGTATCATGGAGGACTCGGGGTTGAGGAGACCGGATCGAACCTTCCTGGGGGTGGCATGCCTAGTGGCCAAAAAGGACATCATGGCTGACTGGAAGGCCAAGAAAGCACCAGCTCGGGCGAAGTGGAAATGAGGGGTGGACTGGTGTGCGCAGTGTGAAAAGCTAGTATACGAGGCTAGGGGTTCCCCCCAGAAATATGACAAGATATGGGGGAAGTGGGAAGCCATGATAGATTACCCTGCCACCGCAAACTGAATGACGCACCGAGAGGGTGAGCCGGAACATACACCTCCTTCCTCCTCTCCCATGCGGGACAAGTTAGTTATTTACGAAATACACTAACGTAGAGATGCACAATCTAAGTGAACGGGGGTTGTCTGGGACATTGGGATTGACCACTGTTTAGTGCCCGTTGGCACCAATTTATCAACATGTATAAATGTTTTATTTGTTTTTCAAATTTTGCAAAATCAATAACATTTCTTTATCAAAAGAAAAGGAAGGCTCCAGGAACCGCCATTCCCTCAAAGGTGGGGACAAAGTGAATTACAATCATCGTTCTGCATAAGCATGCTCCTCTTGGCAATACTAAACTCAGATGTAAGTATAATGTAACTCACATGCAATTTTTTTTTATTGTTGAAGGATTGTGTCCATGCATTGCACAGTCAATAGAAATATATGTATTTGTGAATTTGTCAGAGAAGGCTGGAAGGGCACAGAATGCATTTTCTTTTATTGTTGAAGGGGTTTGTACATGCATTGCACAATTAACAGAAATATATGTATTTGTGAATTTGTCAGAGAAGGCCAGAAGGGCACTGCATGTGATTTTCTTTTTATTGTTTAAAGATTTTCTATGTGCGTTGCACAATCAACGGAAATATATGTATTTGTGAATTTGCAGAGAGGGACAGAAGGGCACAGCATGCAAACTATTTTTTATTGTTGAAAGATTGTGTACATGAGTTACACAGCCAACTGAAATATATAAATGTGTGAGTTTTTCAGAGAAGTCCAGAAGGGAACCACATGCAATTTGTTTCTTTTTTTTCCGATGGTCAGATTGAGTGCATGTGATGCACAATTAAAAAGGCACTTACATAACTAGTGGAATTTTGTTTTGTTGAGTGACTGAAGGCGATCGCGTTCAGTTGAATGAAGTGTGGCCCCATGGTAATGTTATTGTGAGATATTGTATAAATATGCAAATTGTTGCATCAAATGTACATTCCCTGTAACATAAAGTTTATACTGTACTGTGCCCTGTAGACTTGTTAAACAGAACTAAAGGCTGATTGTTTAATGGTAAAGTAAAAAAGTAGACTAAGGGCCTGATTATGACTTTGGTGGTCGGAGTACTCTGATCACCAAAGCAGCAGGGAGGACGCAGATGTTATATAGGCTGCCTCCCCTCTGGTCGTATTACAATGTTCCTGCTGGGCAGTCTGGTGGAAGCCAAGGCCAACACCATAGCACAACAGCACACTTAGAATGAGCACTGTCTGTAAGGGTGCTGGGCAGTGCATGGTCCTCATGTGACTCCCTGCACTGTGTTTCTGTCAGCCTTTTAAATGGCAAAGTGCCCACCATGGAGAGTCTGACAGACACAGCATTGCGGCGCTGAGTTCAGAACCGCCGTGGCTGACCACAAGTCCAAACACCATCAGTCCATCAGGAACCTTCTTACCAGCAGTAACGGTGGTCCATCCACCAGGGTCATAATGTGGCAGTCAAACCTCCTGGATTGTGGCAGTCCGACTGTCACAGTGGAGCTGATAGTCTCAAGACCTCCATCCTCGTAAAGAGGACCTAAATTATTTCCCACTAGAAAAATCTATTTTAAAATTATTTAAATCTGGTATCAGAAAAGGTTAAACAAAATAAAGGATTAAGAACATATAAACAAGGAGACCTTCCTAGAACATATGCAGAAGGTATTCCTCAGTGACAATAAGAAATTACAAAAGTATAGACAGGAGTGGTTTTAAGCCAACCAAAAGCATACGTATCCTTGGCCAAAAGAAGGAACGTTAAATGATAGAGCAAATGAGCATGTTTTTACATACCTTCAAAGTAAGTATGCAGGAGCTAAATTAAAGACTGCATTCTCTATGGTGAGGGTGATCCAGACTTGGATTACCCTTACATGAGGAAATGTCTGCGTATATGACAGACGTACCCCAGATTGCACCATCCTCAGCAGGCCACTACAACTTTGCAACAGATGCCCCTGATATGTGAGGGCCCTGGAGAACCACATAATGGCCCTCATTACAACCCTGGCGGTCGGTGTTAAATCGGCGGTAATACCACCAATAGGCCAGTGGTAAAAAAATGGGACCACGACCATGGCAGAAACCGGCAACACAGCAAAGGCCCTTTAACACTCTGACTGCCACGGTGGTAGCAACAAACACCATGGCGGTAACCACCAACAGACAAGGTGGAAGACAATGTACCGCCCACCCCATCACAACCTGCCAATCCACCAGCTTTTATGGGGTGGTACCAACGGCATCAAAAGCACGGCGGAAACAGGACTTGGAAGGGAAACAGCTCACCTCTCGACACTCAACGAAGAACCAGGACGCCATGGAGCCCAAGCTGCCGGTCCTGCTCCTGCTGATCTACCTCCTCATCTACCAGGAATACGAAAGGGGGCGGCAATGACCACGGTGAGTACTGCACCTAGTACACAGTTGAGGGGGGAGGAAAAAGAGAGTGACACACACATCCAACACCCCCACCCCCACCCTCACCCACAACACCATACACACAAACACATGCAACAAAATTACATTAAACACCCCGTAACCTCCTATAAGAACGTAAGGACAAAAGAAATTGAGTTAAACAGTGATATTTTAGATATAGGCAGATATACATAATAAATAGAAAAACAGTGTATACAAAAATATACAATATGTACATAAGACGGTACATTGTCCATTCAAAATGTCCGTGGGCCACTGGGACAAAAATCATGGGCCAAGTCCACACTTGACTCCTGCCTCAATACGGAGAGAACACTGCAGGGGCATCAAGTCGAAAACACACAGGCACCTCAGGGGGTTGGGGAAGTGGGGGCACCTGAGCCGGAAGATGAAATAACGCCACTGCTCCTTGAGGGGGCTCCATTCCCACTGCTTGGTCCTGGGGTCCTGGGAAGTGCAAAGCCACAGTCTCTCAAGTCTCTCAAGTGGGTGGGTTGCCCACTGCTTGGTCCTGGGGAGTGCAAAGCTACAGTCTCTCAGGTGGGTGGTTTGCCCACTGCTTGGACCTGAGGAATGCAAAGCCACAGTTTTCCCAGTGGATGGTTTCTTCCACTGGTCCTGGAGGGGGCCTTGTGCCCAGTCTGCTTCATCCTGCCAAGGATAGGGTGAGTGGATGCCTTTCTCCATTGGTTCTGGAGGGGGCCTTGTGCCCAGTCTGCTTCATCCTGCCATGGATAGGGTGAGTGGATGCCTTTCTCCACCAGTTCTGGAGGGGGCCTTGTGCCCAGTCTGCTTCATCCTGCCAAGGATAGGGTGAGTGGATGCCTTTTTCCACTGTTTCTGGAGGGGGCCTTGTGCCCAGTGATGTGACACTTGGGGTGTGGCAGTTCACAGTCCCTCACCTGGATGTCTGAGGGACGATATTTGAAGGGAACAGGTTGCATGATAGTCCATGGAGGCAGGGCTTGACTCCATCCTGCGGCGGCTAAGGCTGCAAACTGGTGGTAGTGCTAGTGCTGGTGGGGGTGCTGCCAGTGGTGGTGGGAGGCTCCAGCCCTTCTCCTGCAGCTTCGGATGGCTGCCCACTGGGGCTGCTGCTGTTGACAGTAGTGGTGCTAGCGGCGGTGAAGGTGGCGGTACAGGTGGCGGTGCTAGCGGTTTGTCTAGAGGACCGTAGAGTAGCTTGTACTGGGGTAGGACCCCATTCACCAGTTTCTCCAATTCCTCCGTAGTGAAAGCAGGGTCCCCTTCCCCAGCCACATGAGCCATTGTTGCTTCCAAACACAGGTCACAGCAGCACTTGCAGTGTAGGTCCTCTTCTGTTGAAGGTCAGGTAGCAAGTGAGTGAAGAGATAGAAAATGGCGGTCACGTCCGCGCCGGTGCATACCGTCACCGCCCGCGTACATCGCCATTGGCTCCTGGAACCCCTAGGGCCCAATGATGACCAACACGAAGTTGTGTGGCGGTCTTCGACCGTCTACAGCGATGGCGCACAATGCCAGCGGAATTACCTCATTTCCAATTGTCCCTCCTCACAGGTCAGACAGCCGCCATTTCAGGGGGGCACAAGGCTATGGCACCTACCTGCGTCACAGCAGACACTGGCACAGCAACTGGCTGTCGGATTCACTTACTTTTTCTGTAAAGGAACAAAATCATCATTAGTGCAATAGATGTGTGAATATGACCCTCTGCTCACTGTTTCTTTCATAGGCTTCAACCGCTGAGGCTGAATATGAGATGGCGACAGGTGGAGCATTTGACCACAGTGAAAGCTGATTTTCATGCCCTGGGACATATCCCAAACATCATTGGTGCCATTGATGGTACACATGTGGCATTTGTCCCCCCCAGAGAAATGAACAAGTTTTCAGGAATAGAAAAAGCTATCACTCTATGAATGTGTGGATGGTGTGTTTGGCGGACCAGTACATCTCCCATGTGTATGCCAAATATCCTGGCTCTGTGCATGACACCGTTATCTTGAGGAATAGCAACATCCTATATGTGGTGGGCCAACTCAAGAGGCACTGGGTGGGGCAAATAGGTGAGCCCAAGGTCCCCACACAGTATAAGTAGGTGTCTGGGTATGGGGTTGTCCCTAAGGGTTAGTGTGTGGCTAACAGTTGTCCCTGGATATTTGCAGGTTATCCCAACCTCTCATAGCAACTGACCACAGTAAGGAATGCCAGGACAAGGGCAGAGGAACGTTACAATGAGGCACATGGGCATACGAGGAGGATTATTGAAAGGACCATCAGCCTCCTGAAGGCTAGGTTCCGGTGCCTCCATCTGACAGGTGGATCCCTGTACTACTCACCCAAGAAGGTGTGCCAGGTCATCGTTGCATGTTGCACAACCAGGCCCTTAGATGCCAGGTGCCTTTTCTGCAGGAAGATGAGCCTGGAGATGGTCTTGTGGCAGTGGTGGAGCCTGTGGACAGTGAGGGATAGGAGGCAGAGGAAAAAGATGTTGACAACAGAAGTAATATGGTTCAGCCATACTTCCAGTGACACACAGGTAAGACACTGCAACTTCACTTAACTTTCCAGTTTTCTGTTGGACATCGTACATGGCAGCCTGATTTCCCTATGTCTATGGCCACTTACTGTACCCTTTGGCATCTCTATTTTCAGATATCTGTGCCCCAATCTGCCTCCTGCTTCGTGTACTGCTGCCCACCAAAGGTAAATCCTAAGTATATTTAACTGTACATATGACTTGCAATGCTTTGATTATTTTGAACTAATACATATTTGAATCATTGGACATACTCCAGATTTGTAATTGTTCCAAGGGTATTCATTTAAGTGCTCATAAGTACAGGGGGATGTAAAATGGGCTGGGGTGATGGTGGAGGAAAGTCCAGGGCAGAGTCCAGTCTCTTGGTATCACAGGTGCATTGTCCAATGGGGCATAGGAAGGGGAGTAATGGCAGTTCAAGGTGGACAGCGTGACAGAGTGGGACAGAAGAGTGACAATCAGGAGAGTCCTATTTCCTGGCGGGAGTCTTGGCAATGTTCTCTGGCTTCTGACTGGATTGCAGGGACCGTTCGCCGGGTGGTTCTCCTTCTGAAGGGGGTGGGGTGCTGTGGCCTGTTGGTCCTGTGGCAGGGCCTCCTGTCCACTAGCGCCAGCGGAGGTGGAGTACAGTTATTCATGTGGCTAGTGTCAGGGGCCCGTTGGTGTGCCACTGTCTCCCTTATGGTCTTGCCCAGCACCCCTGTAATGGTGACCAGGATGGTGTAGATGTTTTTGAGGTCCTCCCTGATCCCCAGGTACTGTCCCCACTGCAGCCGCTGGGTCTCCTGCAACTTGTACAGTATCTGGCCCATGGTCTGCTGGGAATGGTGGTATGCTCCCAGGATGTTGGTGAGGGCCTCCTGGAGAGTCGGTTCCCTGGGCCTGTCCTCCCCGTCGCACAGGAGTCCTCCCAGTTTCCCTGTTGTCCTGTGCCTCTGTTCCCCCTCAACTGTGTGCCCACTGCCTCTGACCTCAGGTCCCTGATTGTCCTGTGTTTGTGGGGTTGCCTTGGGTCTCTGTAGTGGTGGACACACTGCTGATTGATGTGTCCTGGGGACAGTGGCATGGGCCCGCTTGGTGGGTGCTGTGCTGGTGTTTCCTGAGGGAGGAGGCTCTGTGGTGGTATAGGACTGTTGCAGGGTAACCAACTGTCCTGAGGTCCCCGTTGGTCATCATGATCCAGGTGTGCAAATCTGCTGTCATCACTGTGTGCCTCTTCTGTGAGGGGACTGGATGTTTGTGGCACCTTCTCTCCGCTGACGTTGAGTAGGGGTCCTGTGGGGTTGAAAATGCAGTGTTATTGTATCTGCGTGTGCCATCTTGTGCATGGGTGTGTTTCCCTGCATGGTTGTGATTGCCCTGTGAGCTTTGCCTTGTGTGCGTGGTGATTTTGTGGGCTAGGTGATGCTCTTGAATGGGCATGCTGTGGTAATGGGTGTCCATGCAGGTCTGTGATAGGGGTCCATGGATTGGTGTGGCATGCAGGGCTTGGTATTGGGATGGGTGGGTTGTGAAAAAAAGAAAGCAAGCAGAGAGACAAGCCAGGAGCTCCCACTTAATCAGAGGCACTATACATCATCACCCATACACCATCCATGCACTTCACAACACAACACCCCACACATCACCCCACATATCTTCACACATACCACTGACACCATATCCATGGCACCCCCAAAGACACCCCAGGTTTTCAGAGGAGGAGCTAGCGGTCATGGTGGAGGAAATAATCCGGGTAGAGCCACAGCTATTTGGATCACAGGTGCAGCAGACGTACATTGCTAGGAAGATGGAGCTATAGCAGAGAATCGTGGACAGGGTCAACGCAGTGGGACAGCATCCCAGAACAAGGGATGACATCAGGAAAAGGTGGAATGACCTACCGGGGAAGGTGCGTTCTGCGGTTGCAAGACACCAGGTAGCCTTGCAGAGGACTGGCGGTGGACCCCCACCTCCTCCCCCACAACTAACTACATGGGAGGAGCAAGTCTTGGAAATAATGCATCCTGAGGGCCTCGCAGGAGTAGCAGGAGGACTGGGCTCTGGTAAGTCAAATCTTTACAAATATATCCCCCACCCTACCTGCATGTCATCACAAACTCCTACCCCTACCCTCACCCCCATCACTCCACCAACTCACCGGGGACAAGTATGCCTTGGCCATGGCCATTGCACCCTGTCCCATGCAGGGGGCCCCAAGTTAAGGTCCCGAAGGTAAAAGAAATGTAAAAACAAAAATTCATTACCAATACTTTCCTAGAAGGGGATGCCCCATCCTCCTATGTCCCTCTGGTGGGGGTCAGGGTGGTCCTGGGGCTTGGAGAGGGCACCTGTGGGCCCATTCCATGGTGTTTATCCATGGGTCTAGAGGTCCCCTAATGCCTGGTCTGACCCAGGCAATAAATAATGATGCAAAGCAAGCTTTGCACCATTATTTGGCCCCCTCCTCCCACCTGTGCATCAGTTTAGCATGGGGGATAAATATGGGCTATGGGGATAGTACCATTTTTTAGATGGGAGCACCTACCTTGCATCTCATTGATGCAAGGTATGTGCACGGATCCCAAAAATAGTGCAGGCTCCTATATTTTGACGTTAAACGTGTCTAACGTCAAAATATAAATATAGAGTTAGGTTTGCGCTGAATTTGCATTAAAAAAATTACTCAAATTCAGCACAAACTGAGTATAAGTCTGGCCCACAGTGTCTCTTCTACACTCTCTACACGCTCTATAGGACTACAAACCAGTATGTCATCAACATATTGCAACGGAGCGCTGTCACATTGAAAATTTGACAGCTCATTTTTTATTGCTCTGTTGAACAAGCTGGGGGACTCACAATACCCTTGGGGAAAAAGAGTTTGCAAATACTGAGTCCTGTGTTATGAGAGCGCTGTCAGATAATGACTATCTGGATGGAGAGGAATACTGAAGAAGGCATTCTTTAAATCAATGACTGAAAAATATGTGGGATCCTTATGGATGTTTGTCAAGATGATGGAGGGGTCTTGGACTGCTGGGAATTCTGATAACACAATACTGTTCATGCACCAAGTATTGCCCTTAGCTTTTTTAACTGGGTAAATATGTGTGTTACATGAGACACTCCAGGGTAAATTATTCCCTGTTCCAGTAATGCCTGTATAGTGCTGGCGATGCCCTCATCTGCCTCCTTGGACAAGGGGTATTGTTTTACTCTGCATAAGATGCACCTTTCTTCAATGTAATCCGGAATGGTGCAGCAGTGTGGATGAGGCAGACATCGTGAGGAACCTTACTCTACAGGACATCTGGCACCTGTGACAGATCAGCTTCTTTTACTGAGTCAAAAACTCTGCTTGACGTGGGTGTTCTGACTTTTAGCACAGTCCTCAGTGGTATGTCATCCTGGAAAAGTATAATCCCTTGCTTGGGGCCATCATCAAATAGTTTGCCATCCAGTATCTATCTAATCATCTTTCCTGGTTTAAGAAAGATGACACATGCCCACGAAGCACTGTGATAGTCACTGGCTGTCAAGGCACCATAGAGAGGTGTTAGTTCTGAAGCCTATATCTGCATTGTTACCTCCACTTCTGATAGTCTTTGGTGTTGTCCTTGCTGCCTAAAAATGAATTTTTGGGCACTTGACCCTCCCTTCTCAATAGTTCTGGTGTCTCTGCTATGATGGTATGTACCACTGCAGTAAATGCCTCCATATCAGCAGGTCATGCTCTAGACTTGTCTCTGCTGGAGGAGTCCATCGTTAGTACCATAATTCTGGAAGGTGCAACTCCAGGTGTGGAACAAATCATGCTACCGTCTAGCTTAAAATGAATGGTCATATTCAATTTTGCCACCAGGTCTCTTCCTAACAAATTAGCTGTGGCCGCTGGTGAGAACAGTATACATCCAACAATATGTCTCCCCCCTACTTCCATCTCTACCGGCTTGGGAAAACAGAGTCTTTTAATTTCCCCAGAGAATTTCTGCGTGTCCATTGATCTGTTGGAAATCAGACGGCCTCCTTCTTTATTACACAATTTTGTTGCTCCTGTATCTATTAGGAATGGAGATCTCTTGTCATGGTTGGCCACTGTCACAGTGAGTTCCTCATCTGGCCTGTACATCACTGACAAGACTGGACACATAGAAATAATCAATGGGCAAGCTCATTGAGTGATTCCTCCTACAGCGTTCAGTGGAAAGGATTTTGGCCCCTCACAGCCACCCATCCTTGTTCATTTTGAGGAGGTATTTCTGTGGAGGGTACTTGATAATTCTGCTGAGGCAGTCCTTGCTGGGCTACGGGTATTACTAGGAACTGCACATTTTTCAAGGGAGTCTGGGGAACATATGTGATCTGTGGACTTTTCTGTGACTGCACTGTCATATTTCTGGGTGGACTGTAAATTCTCATTCTTCCATTTTGCTCATCCCATCTCTTCATCTTACAGTCTCTAAGGTGCCCAAACCTCTGGTGATAATAACATGCCTGGTCCCTTCTAAGAGGACCCATCTTACCTCTTCCACCTCCTCCTCATCCCCCTCTACTATTTCTATGTGTCTCTATATCATCCTTCTGCTGGTGGTACTGTAGTTGGGTGACTCCTGGGATCATTCCCGCAGATATTACAGTCATCTGAGTTGCTGCTGTCACTACATCACTTTTCATTGCTCCCTTCTTTGCTAACTTCTGCTACACCAACTTGGCTGCCACTTTCTTTGCTACTTCCTGTTTACTTTTCTCCTTTTCCTGCTTCTTCATGTAAAAATTGTTGATGTGTGCTTGAATTTCAGTCCAGGGCTTGACGTCCAGTGCCATTATGTTATCTCAGCTGTCCTGTATGTCAGGAGGCAATCATTTCTTAACTACATTATAGAACAATACAGTATTACCTCCTGTCACTTCCCAGCCATGACCCTCATTCTTGGTCCATTTTGCTTTCATTTTATTGATGCACTGTGCAGGACCCTCATTTGGTTGCTTAGGCTGCGTTATGAGAGATCTGGTGTCTATCTATTGGGGTACATTTTCCTCAGCTGATCCCAGAAGAAATGGCTATCCGTCACACCTGGTCTCAGTGTAGGTCACATTTTTAACTCCAGCGTTTTGAAATACTGATTCTATTTAAGCTCCTATGAGGGAACTAAGACGACTTTTTTACACCCCGGACTGCCAGGGTGATACCTGCAGTCTGCTTCTCAAAAGTTCTGATCCATTACCCTGCTCCCTTTGTAAGCAGTGCCAACTCTTTTTTTCAATTTCCTTGTCCACTTGTGGCCAAGAAACATAGGCCCTCATTACAACCCTGGCGGTAAATGCCGCCTACCGCTTTTCCGACGGCCACCAACATACTGTGACCACTGCGGTATTCCGCTATGGGTATTATGACCCAAGCTAAGAAATCTGCCAGTATACAGACACCCACACAAGACTGCCAGACCAAAGGTCAGTGATAAATTGGCAGTACCAAAATCCACACCATTACGCAAACAGGAAAACGCCCACAGTATCATGACCCACGAATCACCGCTGCGGTCTTTCAATCGGGGTAAACCATTGACGGTACACACCGCTGCGCTCAAAATACACACACACCTATAAGACACCACCACATTGGACAATTCAAACTACACACACCTGACACATACAAACACCGCACCCACACACCCACACCACTATAAAACACACATCCACATTACCCACAACCCCTTACAGTGAAAAAAAAAAGAGAGGGTGGGTCACGTCTAGTTAGAGGCATTTTTTTTTGCCTCTAACCAGGCTAGCGTCAATTTTTGAAGCACAACCCCCGCCTTCCATGCCGCCACCTGGCTGGTGTCTTTATTCAAGACGCTACACCAAGTTTAGCACCAGCTTTCGCCATTTCTTTAATATGATGCCCAGCCGGCGCTGTGGAATGGTGCAAGCTGGCGCAATATTTTTTGCCACGAAAATGCTTTTGCGCAGTTTTGCGGCAAAAAACTTAATTCAGGCCCTATATTTTTTCTAACCACTCTTGCCCAGAGAGGATACAAAGCAGAGAAGGGAAAAATGTAGTACTGCCAGGATGTCAGATTTGCTGTCAGCATCTGACAGACGTGTAACACCTGAAATGGCAGTTTCCATTCAGCAAATGTCAGAGCCAAATACTGTCACAGGAATGCAAAAGTTTCTGGCCCCCTGCAGCTACATGTGTGCACTACTGTGGTTCCTGCTGTCTTTTTAAAGGAAGTCCTGCTTTGCAGGCTATTTTTAAAAGGAAAGCCCCGGAGAGGTGGCGGTCCCTAGGGCAGGAGGGGCACAGGCCCTCCTGCATATACAAAAAATGAAAACTGTGGGGAGGTGGTGGGGGTTAATGCCCCCAGTACCTGGACCATATGGGAGCCTATTAAAAACAAGAGCAGAAGTCCATGCTTGTTTTTTTCTAAAAACTTTGCCTCAAGTTCGTGAATATTGTAAACCTGTGGCAAAAAACAATTTTAAAATATTTCTTTTGATCTGGGGTGTCCCTCTGGGACCTCCCACACCACCAGTATTAAGGGGTCAGGGTGTCTCTATCCTGGCCTCTTTTTTTCTTTTTTTTACTTTTTTGCTGGGACTCGGCTCAAGCCAAGTCCCATGATTGCTGCCAACACTTCCTGGTTTGAAGTGCTGGCAGCCAATCAGAGCTGTGCATTTCCTTGCACTAGCTCTTCTTTGTTCGCAAATACTTTGTGGCTAAAGATATACAAATCTGAATTTCCCTAAATTTCTGTCAGTGGGTCTGTGAGTGGGTGCGTGACAGTCTGAGTTAGTGTGTTTATAACTGTCTAACTGTGTCTGTGAGTAGGTGCATGGGGGTCTGACTGGGGCTGTGAGTGAGTGAGTGATTGCATGGGGGTATGAGTGGGTCAGTGAGTGGGTGCGTGACTGTCTTAGTGGGTCTGTAATTGGGTGCATGAGTGTCTGAATAAGTTTGTGAGTAGGAGAAATTGATTGAAAGAGAAAGAGAGAAAGAGAAAGAAAGAATGAAAGTGAGAGGGAGAGAGATAGAATTGTTTTAAGCTTTCATGTCTGATATACTTAGAATGAGATATTTATGTACAATTTTCAATACAATATGTACATTTTTTTTTTAAATATGATAATCTATTTTTTATAAAAAAAAGCTAAGGCTAGTAGAGGTGCCCTTGGTACCCTTGAAGATATGGCCAGGCCCAGGGGGATGGGGTCCACGGGGCTTAAATCAGACTATGGAGGGTCAATGTCACCCTCTCCCTTTAGGAAAAAGGCCCTCATTACAACACTGGCGGTAAATCCCGCTTACCACCGTGCAGATGACCGCCAACACACCGCCGCGGTCTCAGAATTCCGCCATAGCAATTATGATCCACAGCTCAGAATCCGCCAAAATCTAGACACCCACACAAGTCCGCCACACCAAAGGTCAGTGATAAACTGTTGATAACAAAACCTCCACCGTCACGCCAACAGGAATACGCCCACACTATCACGACCCACGAATCCAGGTGGCGGTCTTTCAACCATGGTATTCCATTGGCGGTACACATCGCTGCGCTCATAATACACACACATTTACAAAACACAGCCACATTGGACAATTCGAAATACACACACCTGATACACATACACACACCACTCCCACACACCCAATACAATATAAAACACACATTAACCACAAACCCTTACAACGAGCAATTTGGAAGAAGCAGAGAGACAGCAAAACAAACACCACACCAGCATACGGAGGCACACAACACCATCACTCATACACATCCACGCACAAAACACCACACACCCCTAAACATCACCCCACACATCACAACACATATTACCTCACACATCACCCACCCCACCCCATGGCACCGCACAGACACCCCAGGTTTTCTGAGGAGGAGCTCAGGGTCATGGTGGAGGAAATCATCCGGGTAGAGTCACAGCTATTCGGATCACAGGTGCAGCACACCTCCATAGCTAGGAAGATGGAGCTATGGCGCAGAATCGTGGACAGGGTCAACACAGTGGGACAGCAGCCAAGAACACGGGATGACATGAGGAAGAGGTGGAATGACCTACGGGGGAAGGTGCGTTCCGTGGTCTCAAGACACCACATTGTGGTTCAGAGGACTGGCGGCGGACCCCGACCTCCTCCCCCACAACTAACAACATGGGAGGAGCAGGTGTTGGCTATACTGCATCCTGAGGGCCTCGAAGGAGTAGCAGGAGGAATGGACTCTGGTAAGTCAAATCTTTAACTACTTCATTCCCCACCCTACCTGCATACTATCACATACCCCCACCCTAGCCCTCACCCCCATCACTCCATCTCCTCAAATATGTCCCACTATCACAAACCACACATCCCAACACCAAGCCCTGTATGCAACAACAAAGCATGGACACCCATCACCAATGCATGTCCACTACAGATACCCACACAGACCCCTAAACAATTATCACACAAGGTCCTACACAAGAATGTAAGCACTGGGGTACAGGGTCACCCACCCATTGCACACCATGGCACACACAGATGCAATAATCATGCCTTTACACCCCTGCAGGACCTGTACCCAATGTCACCGGACAGGAGGTTCCAGACATGTCCACTCCCCCCACAAAAGAGTACCCACAGTGATGACAGCAGCTCTGTCCAACTGGATCTAGATGACCAGCCTGTCCCATCTGGGACCTCGGGACAGTCGGCTCCCCTCACACAGTCACAGGCCACCACAGAGCCTCCCCCCTCAGGAAACACCAGCACAGCACCCACCCAGCGGGCCCATACCTCTGTCCCCAGGACACGTCAAGCAGCAGTGTGTCCACCACTACAGGGAACCCAGGCTAACCCACCACCCCAAGAACAGCAGGGACCTGGGGGCAGTGGCAGTGGGCACACGGGATAGGGGACAGAGGCCCAGGAAAAACGGGAAACTGGGAGGTCTGCTGTGTGACGGGGGAGGACAGGCCCAGGGAACCCACTCTCCACGAGGCCCTCTCCAACATCCTGGGAGCGTACTATCATTCCCAGGAGGCGATGGCAACGGTACTGGCCAACTTTCAGGAGACCCAGCAGCTGCAGGAGGAACAGTATTTGGGGTTCAGGGAGGAACTCAAGTACATCAGCACTACCCTGGGCACCATTGTAGGGGTGCTAAAGGACCTCGTGAACACCAGGAGGGATACAGTGACACAACAAGGGGCCCCTGACTCTAGCCTGGACGATGAACTGCCCACCACCTCCGCTGGCCCTAGTGGACAGGAGGCACCGCCACAGGACCACGACACCAGGACCCCACCCCCTGCAGATGGAGAACCACCCCGCAAGCGGTCCCTGAGTTCCAGGACAAAGACAGAGAACAATGCCAAGACCCCCGCCAAGAAATGAGACCACCCTGAATGTCATCCTTCTGTCACACTTTGTCACCCTGTCCATCCATAAACTGTCCTAGCTCCACTTCCTATGCCCCTTTGGACAATGCACCTGTTAGAAAAATAGACTGGACTCTGCCATGGACATTCCTCCACCATCACCCCTGCCCATTTTACAACCCCCTCCACTATTTAGCACTTAAATAAATGCCCTTGAATCACAAAACAATCTGGAGTCAGTCTGTGCTTTCACAAATGTGTATTTGCAGTAACTGAGGGAAATAGCAATGTCCATTGTAGTGTCAACATACCTATGTCACACAGCTCTAGTCCATGAGGTAACATAGCAGAGGTCACCCAGTGGGACCCACATCTGTGAAATCGAAAGGGAAAGTGACAAATTCGGGTCCATACACTGGGTGAATGTGACAGACTGATGATAGGTTGAACAATTTTATCAGATGTAGAAGGCAGTGATGTCTTCTTACCTGTATCTCACTGGAAGTATTGCTGGATCACAGTGTTTTTGTTGTCTATGTCCTCTTGTTCTGCCTCCTCTTCTTCAGTGTCCACAGGTTCAACAGCTGCCACAAGACCTCCTTCTGGACCATCCTCCTGCAGAAAAAACATCTGTTGTCGCAAAGCCAGGTTGTGCAGCATCCAGCAGGCCACAATGATCTGGCACACCTTCTTTGGTGAGTAGTATAGGGAACCACCTGTCATATGGAGGCACCTGTTCACTCCTGTGGGGGGTTCCAAGGCCACATGTGTACCATCAATGGCACCTATGATGTTGGGGATATGTCCCAGGGCATAGATGTCACCTTTCACTGTAGGCAAATCCTCCACCTGAGGGAAAACGATGTAGCTGCGCATGTGTTTCAGCAGGGCAGACAACACTCTGGACAACACGTTTGAGGACATAGGCTGGGACATCCCTGATGCTATGGCCACTGTAGTTTGAAAAGACCCACTTGCAAGGAAATTGAGTACTGACAGGACCTGCACTAGAGGGAGGATTCCTGTGGGATGGCAGATAGCTGACATCAGGTCTGGCTCCAACTGGGTACACAGTTCCTGGATTGTGGCACGATCAAGTCTGTAGGTGGCAATTACATGTCGCTCTTCCATTGTCGACAGGTCCACCAGCGGCCTGTACACCGGAGGATGCCGCCATCTCATCACCTGCCCCAGCGGACGTGCTCTATGGATGAGAACAGCGATCAGAGGGTCAGCCAACACTGAGGTACTAAAACAACAACTTTATTGCACACATTTGTCAATCCGCTATGTGCCTGTCTTAGTGTGTATGCAAGGCCTAGATATGTGTGACGCATTTAAAATTAATACCATGTGGCCCCCTGAAATGGCGGCTGCCTGACCTGGAATGTGGGACAAGGGGATATGACACCGTCGCGGTAGGTGGTCGAAGACCACAGCGCAATCCTGCATTGGTTAACATTGGACCCTATGGGTCCCAGGAGCCAATGACGATGTACGCCGGTGGTGACGGTACACACTGTCATGGACATGACCGCCATTTTCTTTCTGTTCACTCACTTGATACCTGATCTTCAACAGAAGAGGACCTACACTGCAAGTACTGCTGTGACTTCAGTCTGGAAGTGACGATGGCTCATGTGTCTGGGGAAAGGGCCCCTGCCTTCACATCAGAGGAGTTGGATAAACTAGTTGATGGGGTCCTCCCCCAGTAGACGCTACTCTACGGTCCTCCAGACAAACAGGTGAGTACACTGTGAGCATGCTGTATGGGCAATGCCTGTTTGGAGTGGTGTGGATGGGAGATGGGGGGGGGATGAGGCGTGCATGATCCGACGGTGAGTGTATGTGCGTCAGGGCAAGGGTGGGAACGTGGGCCAATGACTGTAACGGTCCACCAGAAGAAGGATATTTGGCGTGCCATTGCCAAGGACTTCTGGGCCCTGGGGGTCCACAACAGACGGAGCACCCACTGCTGTAAAAGATAGGAGGACATTCGCCGCTGGAGCAAGAAACAGCGGAGCTCCAGCTGGGGATGGCCTCCCAACGTGGGAGGGGTGCTCGTCACACCATGACCCCCCTGATGTTCTGGATCCTGGTGATGGCGTATCTGGAGTTGGATAGGCGCTTGAGGGCATCACAGCAGCCACAAGGGGGTGAGTACAGTCATATCCATCTGACTCTGCGCGCATTGGAGGTGTCTGGGTGGGGGAGGTGGGCTGTGGGTTCCCCTAGGCTAGGGCGAGCCTTGTAGGCAAGGACCCTTTGTGAGGCAGGCTAAGTGGCACCCCAACCCCACCAGTAGTAAGAGCCATCTACACCTAGTCAGGCTCCTGTGACTTCCATGTGTGCAGCAATCGGGTATAGGCCATGTTCCCCATGTCCCTGTGAGGAATTAGGGAACTCTAAGTGCATGGTGTTGTGCAGAGGGCTGCTGTGTCTGTAGTGTCCACCAACGGTAGCGGTATTGCATGTACTGAACATGTCCTTCTACTTTCTCCCCCCCCTTTTTTGTGATCTCCCTGATCTTGTGTGCATTAGCATCATCAGTCGGAGGAACAGTACCACCAGAGCAGGAGGGAGCTGCATCCCACATGGCCCTGGAGGGTGAGACTACAGAGTCAGAATTCACCAGTGGGATGGAGGGCAAGGGGAGCTCCACGGCAGGGACTGGAGCAGAGACCAGCGACACGACTCCTCCTCTGATGGGAGCTTCCTTGCGGTGGCGGGTCCCTCTGTGCCCCTTGCATCTACAGGTACAGCTGGCACCTCCCCTACCAGAACCGCCCTCCCAGCAGCCCCTCAGGATGTTCCCTGTGGCCGCTCACCCAGGAGGGTGGGCATCTCCTTCGCCCCAGGCACCTCAGGGCCTGCCCCAGTCAGCCCTGCTGCCCTCAGCGAGGAGGCCATTGACCTCCTGAGATCTCTCACTGTTGGGCAGTCTACCATTCTGAATGCCATCCAGGGTGTAGAGAGGCAGTTGCAACAGACAAATGCATACCTGGAGGGCATTCATTCTGGCCAGGCAGCCAAACAGCGAGCATTTCAGACTCTGGCCTCAGCACTGATGGCAGCCATTGTCCTTATG
The DNA here is from genome assembly GCF_031143425.1 of Pleurodeles waltl. Classification (NCBI taxonomy): domain Eukaryota; kingdom Metazoa; phylum Chordata; class Amphibia; order Caudata; family Salamandridae; genus Pleurodeles; species Pleurodeles waltl. The sequence goes on from NC_090442.1 coordinate 684,222,711, forward strand.
TCCAACCTCCTCCTCCAACTTCCTCCACCCAGACCCAATCCCCAGAACCTCAGCCTATCCCAAGCACACCATCAGACCAGCATGCACACACCTCAACACACAAGGGTAGCTCTGGCAAACATAAGCACCACACATCCCACAGGCACTCACACAAGCATCATTCCCATGCACACATACCAACATCCACTGCCTCCACTGTGTCCCCCTCCACCACGTCTCCCTCCTCCCTCCCTGTCACGTCCCCACTCACACCTGCATGCACTACATCCTCAGCCACTACCTCCATCACCAGCACGCCCATCACCACACACCGCTCACGTGCAATCACCACCCCCACTACCATTCACAAATCCCCTGTGTCCTCTACCAGTGTGTCTGTGAGCCCTCCTCTCAAAGTACACAAACGCAATCACACACCCACCCAACAGCCATCCACCTCACGACAGCCTCCAGCCCATGCACCTTCACCCAAAGTCAGCAATCGAACAACTCTTACAACTACTACCTCTTCCTCCACTCCCAAACCCCCTCCATCTACCCGTCCCAATGTGTCTAAAAAACTTTTTCTATCAAACATTGACCTCTTCCCCTCACCTCCCCCACCCCTTCCGTCCCCTAGGGCCCGCCTTTCCAGGTCCCAACCCAGCACCTCAGCCACCACATCATCGGGCAGAGTGGTGCCAGCAGTAACCGGATTCTGGAGTGCACCAAGCAGCAGGGCTGCCAGTGTCTCAAGTAGCGAGGGTAAGGACATTTCTCCACCTCCAAAACAGAAGACGTTGCCCACATCCCAGAGGGCGAAGGCCAAAACACCTTCCACCAAGGGCTCAGCCAAGACAGCAGTTGGGAGTGGCAAGACAGCTGCGCCACCATCCAAGGTGGGGAAGGGCCTGAAAAAGAAAAGCAAGTCAACATAGCCACCAACTTGCACGGCAGACAAGACCGCAACCGGCACCGCCACATGCACCGCTACCATGGGCACCGCCGCCAGCACCCAAGATACTGAGCCCTTCACCAGCACCGCAAACACTGTGCCCTTCAGCAGCACCGCGGTCAGTGAGCCCACCACCAGCACCGCTGCTCATCACAGCACCACCAGCACCAAGGTCAGTGAGCATGTCACCAGTACCGCCGCTCATGACACCGCCACCATCACCGAGGTCAGTGAGCCCGCCACCAGCACAGAGGTCAGTGAGCCCCCCACCAGCCACATCGCTCATGACACCACCGCCAGCACCGAGGTCAGTGAGCCCGCCACCAGTACTGCCGCTCATGACACCACTGCCAGCACTGAGGTCAGTGAGCCCCCCACCAGCACCACCGCTCATGACACCACCGCCAGCACCGAGGTCAGTGAGCCCGCCACCAGTACTGCCGCTCATGACACCACTGCCAGCACTGAGGTCAGTGAGCCCCCCACCAGCACCACCGCTCATGACCCGCTGCCAGCACCGAGGTCAGTGAGCCACCCACCAGCACCGCTGCCCAATTACTGCCGCAAGCACCGCCACTACTGAGCCCACCGCCAGCACCGCCAGCGGCCACGCCACATCCTGAGCCAGTGGCACCACGGCAGACATGGCTGCCATCCCCAGTGGTCATTCGTACGAGGCTGGTGGTCAGTTCCAGGGGCCTGGGCAGGTTCCATGTTGCCCCACCGTCTGTGGAGTATCACATCCACTACCTCAGTCCTTGGCAGGATGAAGCACTCTGGGCACAAAGCCCCCTCCAGAACCAGTGGAGTATCACTTCCACTACCTCAGTCCTTGGCAGGATGAATCACTCTGGGCACAAAGCCCCCTCCAGAACCAGTGGAGTATCACATCCGCTACCTCAGTCCTTGGCAGGATGAAGGACTCTGGGCACAAAGCCCCCTCCAGAACCAGTGGAGAAAGGCATCCACTACCTCAGTCCTTGGCAGGATGAAGCACTCTGGGCACCAAGCCCCCTCCAGAACCACTTGAGAGACGGTGGCTTTGCACTCCCCAGGACAAAGCAGTGGGCAAACCACCCACTTGAGAGACTTGAGAGACTGTGGCTTTGCACTCCCCAGGATAGAGCAGTGGGCAAACCACCCACTTGAGAGACTTGAGAGTCTGTGGCTTTGCACTCCCCAGGATTAAGCATTGGGCAAACCACCCACTTGAGAGACTTGAGAGACTGTGGCTTTGCACTCCCCAGGATAAAGCAGTGGGCAAAGCACCCACTGGAGAGACTTGAGAGACTGTGGCTTTGCACTCGCCAAGATACATCAATGGGCATGGAGCCCCCTCGTGGAGTTGGCGTTGTGCACTCATCTGGCTGAGGTGCCCCCGTTCCCTTCCCCCTTAGGTGCCTGTTTTTTGCGATCTGATGCCCCTGCAGTGTTCTCTCCATTTCGACCGGGTATCTTTTGTGGGCCTCACCCATGCATTTTTGGCCCAGTGGTCCACGGACTATATTGGTGCAGTACCTGGACTTGAATTCTTGGTGCACATACTTGTTTATAGTGTACATAAAAATGTGATTAATGGATTTTACATGATTACAATCGTTCAACTAATTTCCTTTTGTCATTGCGTTCTTCCGGGGGGTTGCAGGTGTAAATGTAATGTTTCAGCATATACTGGTGTGTGTGTTGTAGTGGGTGGGGGTGAGGGTGTTGCTTATTGCATGTGTGTGTCAATCTCTTTGCCCTTCCCTGTGTTGTAGGTGCAGTACTCACCGTGGTCGTCGCCACCGTAGGTCGTGCTCCTGGTAGAGGAGCAGGAAGACATTGTCTTCTGCCTTACTGTTGGCGGTGACCACCATGCTGTTTGTTTGTACCGCTGTGGCGGTCGGAGTGTTAAAGTGGCTGTCTATGTTGGCGGTTTCCGCTGTTGTCATAATCCCATTTTTTTCCCGCCGTCCTGTGAGCAGTATTACCGCCGCTTTAACACCGACCGCCAGGGTTGTAATGAGGGCCAAACTGTTTGGCCCTGGGAAGGTAGAGGTGCCTTGGGCCTGTGAGGCCCTGCCCCCTATACATATTTTGTATAGTAGCTGTGGGGAGGTAGTGGTCTACGGCTGGATCTGCACACCCCCATATATTTTTTAAATGTTGCCCCAGGGAGGTGATAGTCGTCAGTACATGGGGGTGTTCTGTGGGGTCCCACGTAATTTTTTTTATTATGAAGCCCCAGGGTGGTAGCAGTTCCCAGGACCGAAAGGGGGATCGTGCCCCTCAATATATTTTTATTGTTCTAGAGGGAGGTATTGGTTCCTGGGAGTGGGGGGTGGTCCCCCAAGTTACATGAGATAACTCAAACTATAGCAGGTGTATTTCTATGGTTTTGTATGTTTAAAATATGAGCCTAACTATAACATCCCTGTAACATTTGGTTTTTTAAGTGAATAGAAAGATAGATAGATAAACCGTTCCAAAACTATCAAGACAGCAGCTGAACCAACTGTCATGTTAGTATTGAACATCTTGTGAAGATTTGTCAAAAGGTTATTGTCAAAACAAAATGCGCTTTTACTATGGAAACTATGTCCTAACTAGAAGGTAATATAGACACACAGATAGATAGATAGATAGATAGATAGATAGATAGATAGATAGATAGATAGATAGATAGATAGATAGATAGATAGATAGATAGATAGATAGATAGATAGATAGATAGATGTATGCACGTAGATATAGATATACGTATATACAAATGTGTGTGTGTGTATATATATTTTTTTTTACCTACTGGCAGGGACCAGTAGGTACTTATAGTTCGGACTTAGTTTCTACGGGAAAAACATTTTTTGTTTTGCCAAAAACTTTGGCACCGCTTGACTAATCTTCAAAAAATGTTCACAACTAGTTTGCCACTCACTTCAGCTGCTATCTTGAAAGTTTCAGGGTGATTTGTCAGGCAAGGGCCAAGGATAAAGGAAGTCCCAAAATGCTTTTTATACAGTGAATATCTATAGCTCGAACAGCTAGAATGAATAACACCAAATTTTTCAGAATGCTAGATATTGGTGCAGAAAGCACCTTTTTGTTTTTTGGTATAAATCCATTTAGTACTTTTGGGTATATTTAAATTAAAAGAAATATAGATATCTAGGGATGCAGATCCTCCACAGACCAAACAGTCCCGTGCTGATGTCTGATTGGCTGTCAAAATGTAAAAATAAAGAAAAAGAGGCAGGGTACAGATACTTCAAAGAGCTGCAAATCTGCCAAAGGGACAGGTCCCACAGGCATGCACATTTCATAAAAATAGAGGGGGGAGCATGGGACCCCCCTCCAAGGGCTTTCCTATGCTTCAGGGACCCCCACCTCCCTGAGGCTACATAAAAGAAAATAAAGGGGGGTGCAGGGACACACAATCTGCACACCAAGATCTAGCTTCCTGCCACGTTGGGTGTAATTCTGTTCAGCGGTTTGGGCTGCACTTGTGTCTAAAGACCCTATGTGAAAATGGATGGGGAAAATGCTTTTTGGGACCCCCATTTTTCTCATCCCCCACTTGACGGACTGTTCAGAAACTTTCAAGAGAGCAGCTAAACCGACTGCAGTGTTAGTTTTGAACATTTTGAGAAGATTTGTCAAACAGCCCCAAAGTTATTGGCAAAACAAAATATGCTTTTTCTATGGAAACTAGGTCCTAAGTAGTAGGTAATATAGATAAATAAATAGATAGATAGATAGATAGATAGATAGATAGATAGATAGATAGATAGATAGATAGATAGATAGATAGATAGATAGATAGATAGATAGATAAAATTCCATTTTACCCTCCGTAGGGAGATCTCCACTTTAACAGCAGAGATCCACAAATAACCAAAATGTTACTTATAATAACTTTTAAGCTGTAAATTAAGTTGTAGAAGTCTCCGACACTCATTTGACTCTACAGCTAGGGATAAATCAACACATAGAAATTGAGAATTCCACCACTGAGGAGAATTATATCTAGGTGTTGGTGTAGTTCTAATTGTTTGGAGATATACACATTCAGGCTTACCTAAGTAAACAGAGTCCAACATATATTTATATTCGCACTGCAGAGCACATAGGTTCATAATTCCTGTATATATGTGAGGGTACTTTTACAACACATAGTGGTGCCTTGCTTTGCAAACCATATGCCAGAAGTGATCAGATTTCATGCAAAACATTGATTCAAGCAGTGTGCCAAAATCCCTTTTCTCCTGAGAGCAGCAACCTTCCCTTTTAATTTATGCAAACAAGGAAATTCGCATTGACTTCCAAAACAAAATCAGATCAACTAAAACTGTGAACTGGCTTTTATGTGAAATCCTAACACCAAATGAAAGCAGATGCAAACAAGGGCCATGTAAAACATCTTGCTATATTCTTAAACGCAAGATTTGTAATTGAAATAAATAATACTTCTGAGTACAGAAAGGCAGTGCTGGTTTGTTTTTGTGCATTAAAGCAATGTCAAGAACTGACCAAAAACAGGTCATATACCGTTAGTGCACCTGAAGGCATCAACGTCAAACCTGGCATTGTGCAATTTTCCTCTTGTACACACATAGGGGTTGATTACAAGTTTGGCGGTCTCATGACTGCCATGTTGGCATTGGCTTTCCGACTACCAACATTCTGGCAGAATGGACCACCATATTATGAGTTTGGCAGTGTAGCTAACAAAAGACCACCAGGGGTCTGCCACCACCATCATGCAGCACAGACCGCCGCAGTATCTTGAGGCATAAACAGGCTGGCGGAGACTATGGGGGTCATTACAACATTGGCGGGCGGTGTTAAAGATGCGGTAATACCGCAAACAGTCAGACGGACAAAAAAAGGGAATTATGACCCTGGTGGAAACCGCCAACAAAGACAGCCACTTTAACACACCGCCCGCCACGCCGGTACAGACAAGCAGCGCGGCGGTCACCGCCAACAGACAGGCGGAAGACAATGTACCGCCCGCAGTATCACAACAGGCCAATCCGCCACCTTTTCCGGGGCAGATTCACCGTGGATAAAAACACGGCGGAAACAGCTTTTCCTATGGGAAAACGCTCACCTTCTACACATCCCACGAGGAACGACGACTCCATGGACCCGGAACTGCAAATACTACCTGCCCTTGTCTTTCTGCTCCTTCACGACCAACAGCGACGTAGGCGCAGAAGATACCGGTGAGTACTGCACCTACGACACGGGGAGGGGGAGGCAAAAGTTAGGGGGACACCCACCAAACACCCCCACCCTCGCATATTACAACATACACACCAATGAAGTCACAAACATAACAGTAACAACCCACAATCCCCCCGGAAGAATGCAAAGACAATGCAAATTTCGGGCAAACTTTGTAATGTGCCACTATACATGTCATACAAAAATATACAAATGTATGTATTCCAAAATCACTCATATTTACATATACAATATGAGAAGTATTGCAGATATTTACACAACAATGTCCGTGCACAGTCCAAAAATGCATGGGCGAGGCCCACAATAGATACCTGACCAAAATCGGAGAGAACACTGCCGGGGCATCAGATAGAAACACTACAGGCACCTCAGGGGGAAGGGAAGGGGGGGGCACCTCAGCCAGATGAATGCAAAGCCAGATCCACGACGGGGCTCCATGCCCATTGATGTATCCTGGGGAGTGCAAAGCCACAGTCTCTCAAGTCTCTACAGTGGGTGGGTTGCCCACTGTGCCATCCTGGGGAGTGCAAAGCCACAGTCTCTCAAGTTGATGCAGGTCCATCCTGGTACTGGGGGGTGACTGGTGCCCAGACTGGATGAGTCTCCCCGTGAAAGGTAGTGTCCTGTCACTGTCCCAGCTGCACATGCGATAAGGATGCCTGATGTGGTGGGCCATTCATTCCTACCCGGTGCATTGCCCTGTTCAGCGGTGCTTTGCCATGGTGGTCTTTGCCCTGTTCAGCAGTGCTTTGACATGGCGGTTCTGGACTACTCAGCAGTGCTTTGACATGGCGGTTTTGGACTGTTCAGCAGTGCTTTGACATGGGGGTTCAGGACTGTTCAGCGGTGCTTTGCCATGGCGGTCTTTGCCCTGTTCAGCGGTGCTTTGACATGGCGGTTCTGGACTGTTCAGCGGTGCTTTGCCTTGGCGGTCTTTGCCCTGTTCAGTGGTGCTTTGACATGGCGGTTCTGGACTGTTCAGCAGTGCTTTGACATGGCGGTTCTGGACTGTTCAGCAGTGCTTTGACATGGGGGTTCAGGACTGTTCAGCGGAGCTTTGCCATGGCGGTCTTTGCCCTGTTCAGCGGTGCTTTGACATGGCGGTTCTGGACTGTTCAGCGGTGCTTTGCCATGGCGGTCTTTGCCCTGTTCAGCAGTGCTTTGACATGGCGGTTCTGATATGGACATTGGTGTGTGGCATGACAATTTCCACACTGGACATTGGTGTGGCATGACGATTTCCACACTGGATATTGGTGTGTGGCCTGACGATCTCCATACTGGACATTGGTGTGTGGCATGACGATTTCCACACTGGACATTGGTGTGTGGCATGATGATTTCCACACTGGACATTGGTGTGTGGCATGACGATTTCCACACTGGACACTGGTGTGTGGCATGACGATCTCCATACTGGACATTGGTGTGTGGCATGACGTTCCATCATTGCCCAGCGGGGCTGTGCCATCCTGGCCCCGCCTGGGCTGTGACTGCGGCGATGGTCTCTAGACCAGTGACGATACTTGGTCCCTCCTGGGCTGTGTCTTGTGCGGTGGTCTCAGGACCAGTGACGATACTTGGGCCCTCCTGGGCTGTGACTCTGGCGGTGGTCTCAGGACCAGTGACGATACTTGGGCCCTCCTGGGCTGTGTCTTGTGTGGTGGTCTCAGGACCAGTGACGATACTTGGGCCCTCCTGGGTTGTGTCTTGTGCGGTGGTCTCAGGACCAGTGATGATACTTGGGCCCTCCTGGGCTGTGTCTTGTGCGGTGGTCTCAGGACCAGTGACGATACTTGGGCTCTCCTGGGCACTGACTCTGGCGGTGGTCTCTGGACCAGTGACGATACTTGGGCCCCCCTGGCCTCGACTCTGGCGGTGGTCTCTGGACCAGTTACGATACTTGGGCCCTCCAGGGCACTGACTCTGGCGGTGGTCTCTGGACCAGTTACGATACTTGGGCCCTCCTGGGCACTGACTCTGGCGGTGGTGTCTGGACCAGTGACGACGATGCTGGCGGTTGTGTCTGGACCGCCGGAAATGATGGCGCACTTTTCCGCCGTGACACACAACAGGCTGGGCAGACTTCCTCTGGACCTTCCCCACCTTTTTTGGAGTTACAGCTGACTCACCAATCGCCTTCGATCCCATTTCACTTGTTGTCCCACCAGGAGTCTTGACATGGTCCCGTCGTCCACTCTCTAATTTCGGAGCCTTTACAGGGGGTGGGCTGCCAGTGCCTTGGCTCCGGGTCCTACTGCCTGCCCTGGTGGACGGTGCACTCCAAAAACCTGGAACACGCACCACTGGTACTGGAGGGTTTTTGACTGAGGCACTACGACGGGACTGATGAATTGGAGGGGGGCAAAAAGGTCAATTTGACAGAGGGACAGTTTCTGACGAACACTGGGATGGGTAGCTTTAGGGGGTCTGGGAGTGGAGGAAGAGGAGGTGGTTGTAGGAGGTGTCACTTTAGCTGTTTTGGGTGCAGGTGCAGGTACTGGAGGCTGTTGTGAGGTGGATGGATGTTGGGTGAGTGATTGCCGGCGTTTGGGTACTTTGGGAGGGGGCGTCACAGACACACTGGGAGAGGACACAGGGGACGTGTAAATGGCAGTGGAGGTGGTGAGTGCTGGTGAGCGGCGTGTGGTGCTGGGTGTCCTGGTGCGAGTCCTAGTGCCTGTAGATGTGGTGCATGCAGGTGTGTGTGTAGACGACACTGGGAGGGAGGAGGGAGAAGAGGAGGAGGGGGACAGAGTGGAGACAGTGGATGTTGCTGTGTCTGTATGGGTGTGATGCTTGTGTGAGTGCCTGTGGGATGTGTGGTGCCTATGTTTGCCTGAGCTACTTTTGTGTGTTGACTTGTGTGCATGCTGGTCTGTAGGTGTGCTTGGGACGGGCTGGGGTACAGGGGATTGGGTCTGGGTGGAGGAAGTTGGAGGGGGGAGGCTGGACACAGGGACAATTGCTGCCATCAGTGCTGAGGCCAGACATTGCAGGGTTCGCTGAAGGACAGCCTGACCAGAATGAATGCCCTCCAGGAATGCATTACTGTGTTGCAACACCCTTTCTACACCCTGGATGGCATTCACAATGGTAGACTGCCCAACAGTGAGTGACCTGATGAGGTCAATGGCCTCCTCACTGAGGGCAGCAGGGGTGACTGGGGCAGGGCCTGAGGTGCCTGGGGCGAAGGTGATGCCCACCCTCCTGGGTGAGCGGGCACGGGGTGAACGCTGAGGGGCTGCTGGGAGGGCGGTGCTGGTAGGGGGGGTGCCGGCTGTACCTGTAGAAGTGGGGCGCACAGATGGTGCTGCCACCACAGGGGAGCTCACATCGGCGGACGAGTCTGTGTCGCTGGTTGGTGATCCGGTGGCCGACGTGAAGCTCCCCTCGCCCTCCGTCCCACTGGTGTATTCAGAGTCTGTGGTGTGGCCCTCCATGGCCATGTGGGATGCAGCTCCCTCGTGCTCCGGTGCCACTGTACCTCCGCCTGTTGATGTTGATGTACAAAAGGACAGGGAGAGCAGGAAAAGGGGGCGAGACAGAACATGGAGAGTTTTAGTGCATGGCATACCGCTACCGTTGGCGTACAAGACAGACGCAGCAGCCCCATGCACAACGCCACGCTCCTGCCCTCTACACATGCAATTTCTGGGATATGGCCTACATGGCATTGGTGGAAATCTGCGCACATGGATGCCACAGGGGCAACTATACCTCAACTTGCTAATTTACTGAGGTGGGGTAGAGTGCCATATGGCCTACATTACGGAGGGGCCTTGCCTACCGAACTCGCCCTGGCCTAGGGACACCCACAGCCCACAGCCCACCTCCCCCACCCAGACACCTCCACTGGACGCAAAGTCCGCAGAATGAGGTTGTACTCACCCCCTCGTGTCTGCTGTGATGTCCTTAAGCGCCCATCCAACTCCGGGTAGGCCACCGCCAGGATCCGCAACATCAGGGGGGTCATGGTACGACGGGCACCCCTCCCACATTGGGAGGCCATCCCCAGCTGAGCCTCCGCCGTCTTCTTGCTGCAGCGGCGAATGTCCTCCCATCTCTTCCGGCAGTGGGTGCCCCGTCTCTGGTGGGCCCCCAGGGTCCGGACCTCCTTGGTGATGGCACACCAAATGTCCCTCTTCTGGTGGGCGCTGACCTACATGACATGCACAAGGGAAGAGGAAAAATCATTACCAATTGCACCATCAATGTGTGTGGCCCCCTCCATACTCTGACCATGTGGCCCATTTATTCCCATGCTTTACTGTAGTATGACTTCTGCCCCCTTCCCTCTTCCACCCAGCCCTGTCCACCCAGGCCTAGCCCCTACCACGTGCTCTCTGTGTACTAACCTGTTGGTCTGGAGGACCGTAGAGTAGCATGTACTGGGGGAGGACCCCATCCACAAGTTTCTCCAATTCCTGTGCAGTGAAGGCAGGGGCCCTTTCCCGAGACGCAGCAGCCATCGTCGCTTCCAGACCGAGGTCACAGCAGCACTAGCAGTGTAGGTCCTCTCCTGTTGAAGGTCAGGTATCTAGTAATTGCACAGATAGAAAATGGTGGTGACGTCCGCGGCGGTGACGTCCGTGGCGGGGCACATCATCACCGCCGGCGCACCTGTTCATTGGCTCCTGGTACCCATAGGGTCCAATGTTAACCAATGCAGCATTGTGCCGCGCTCTACGGCCGCCTACCGCGACGGTGTGCAACGCCAGCGCTGTTACCCCACAATCCCATTGTCCCAGTTTAGAGGTCAGGCAGCCGCCATTTCAGGGGCCCACATGGATTCATTTTCAACTGCGTCACACATACTGAGGCCTACACTCAACACACATACAGGAAGGGTTTTGTGTCTGGTGTAGTCTTGTGTGTAACTGTGGGTACATACCTGGAGGAATAGTTACTGTTTCTTCGCTGTTGTCCTTCTTAGGCACCGTCAGCTGGGACATATGAGAAGATGGCGGAATCCTCCGGTGTACCGACCGCTGGTGGACCTGTTGACAATGGAAGAGAGACATTTAATCGCGACCTACCGGTTTGACCGTGCTACAATCCAGGAACTATGTACCTAGTTGGAGCCAGAGCTGATGTCACAATCCGCCATCCGACTGGAATCCCCCCTGACGTGCAGGTGCTGTCAGTGCTCCATTTTCTTGCAAGTGGGTCTTTTCAAACAACAGTGGCCATGGCATCAGGGATGTCCCAGCCTATGTTTTCCAACGTGTTGTCCAGAGTGTTGTCTGCCCTGCTGAAACACGTAAGGAGATACATCATTTTCCCTGAGGTGGAGGATTTGCCTACAGTGAAAGGTGACTTCTATGCCCTTGGACATATCCCCAACATCATAGGTGCCATTGATGGGACCCATGTAGCTCTGGTTCCCCCCCGAAGGAGTGAACAGGTGTACAGGAACAGGAAGAATTATCATTCAATGAATGTCCAGATGGTCTGTTTGGCAGACCAGTACACCTCGCAGGTAAATGCTATGTTCCCTGGCTCTGTGCATGACGCCTACATCCTGCGGAATAGCAGCATCCCTGATATGATGGGTCAACTCCAGAGGCACTGTGTATGGCTATTGGGGGACTCTGGTTACCCCAACCTTTCCTGGCTATTGACCCCAGTGAGGAATCCCAGGACCAGGGCAGAGGAACGCTACAATGAGGCCCATGGGCAGACTAGGAGGGTTATCGAGCGCACCTTCGGCCTCCTGAAGGCCAGGTTCAGGTGCCTCCATATGACAGGTGGATCCCTATTCTACTCACCGAAGAAGGTGTGCGACATCATCATCGCCTGCTCCAGGCTCCATAACTTGGCATTGCGACGCCAGGTGCCTTTTCTGCTGGAGGATGATCCAGATGACGGTGTTGTGGCAGCTGTGGAGCCTGTGGAGCCTGTGGACAGTGATGAGGATGAAGCTGAGGAAGACGAAAACGACAACAGGGAGTCAGTCATACAGCAATATTTCCGGTGAGACACAGGTGAGAACATTTTCATTTTTACCATTACATTAACTTCCACACATCTACCTCTATCCTGTACCGACATTTCACTCACTATTTGGTAACTGAGTTGTCCCCTTCCATTTCAGTTCCACAAATGTGGTAACCTACGTCTCAACTGTTTGCATCCTTGAAGGGCTTTTGATGTGTGACATAGGTATGTTAGCCTTCCAATGTGTAACCCATTATGAAACTGTAATTGATAATACAGATTTACAACTCATAGACTGACTCCATTTGTTTTTAGTGTTTCAAGGGTGTTTATTTAAGTGTAAAAAAATGAAGGGGGGTTGTAAAATGGTGATGGGTGATGGTGGAGGAATGTCCATGGCAGAGTCCAGTCTATTAGTCTCACAGGTACATGTGCGCAGCTTCTGCTCACCGAAAGCCAACAAAAGCGATGTGGATGACAACAAACGTAAGTACTAACACCTACCTGGACTTTTATAATTTTTAAGAAAATTGCACTGCTAGCAAACACATCATGGGGGAACACCAAGGTCAGAACCTACACCTATCACTCATGACACACACACTCATATACTGCAACATATACACCCACACATTACCAACACGCACACTTCAGCCAGCACACATACTGTATGGCAATATCAGACATATATTCACAACTACACAGAACTGGATCAGGCACCCCTAAGCCACACAACATACACACACACACAGCAACAACAACACAACTAATGCACATACACAGACACATACCACACACTCACACACAATACTGGATGGGTACTGGCCTCACATACTACACACATATATACTCATCTGCAAAGGCACACACACAACACCAACATCAATAAATATTGCAATCGACACACACATCACAAATACACATGGCACAATGGACCAACAATACCATGCACAATTCGCAGTGACACAAACCTACAAAAGACGCAAAGTAAACCAAAATAACAAAACCTGTACAGCTGCAATAGGAGCAGCTTGACAATGTTTGAGAATAGGCTGCTTTGGGACACATGTCATGTTCAAGAAGGCTGCAAACACCATGGGCACTGAAATTGCCCCCAATTGGATTCAGGACAACCAACACCACTATCAATTTTCAAAAACACTCACATAATGGGGAAAGGGCAACATTACAAAGCACACACAACTCACACTCTGTAGGACATACCCCTACACCAACCAGCTGCCAGGAACACACATCTAAATGGACACATGCACTCTCAAATGAAACACAAACTTCCACAACTCAACACACTCCAGGTCTACACTGACGCAAATTCAGAACACACACACCATGTGCACACAATACCCATTTCAGGGGACAAGTAATACACCATACATGCCCACATCACACAACACAAAATAAAAACACATATCACATCAAACACACCACAATGCCATGATACCAACATTTCAACAACATACACATAACCATCACACAACACACCCTACCCTTGGGAGGCAACAACACTGCACATAAACTCACAGACCACAAAAAGCATAGCATAAAGTATCTTCCACAGGTATGGGTATCAAGGGGGCAAACACCTCAAGGATTATCGGGGTGGGTGTAGGAGGCTGGCCTGGCTTATAGTGGGTACCTGAGGGTACTTACACCTTGTGCCAGGTCCGGTTATCCCTTATTAGTAGATTAGTAGTGTTCTAGCCGCTCGGGCTGATAGAGGCAGCTATAGCAGAGCAGATTAGGCTGAATGTCCAAGATACCCCAAACAAAGACCCTGAAAAGTAGGAGTAAAGTGCTACTACTTCCCCAGAAACACACTAAACTTGTGATAGAGGATTCTGGAAGACCACAACAGACTGCAAAGCTCTGAAGATGGATTCCTGGACCTATGGATCTGAAAAGAAAGGGGACCAAGTCTAAGATTCATGAAAGTGTCCGGGGTTGCAGGAGCGCACTAAACCACGAGATGAAGGTACAAAATAGCTGCCTCTAGATAGAAGCTGAAGATTCTGCAACAACAAAAGGTGCTAGGAACTTCTCCTTTGTGCAGAAGATGTCGCACGGAGTGCTGGAGGATGCAGAGTTGTTTCTTTGGCGAAGCCTGCAAACAAGCCTTGCTAGCTGCAAAGGTCGCCGTTGAACAAAAAGGGTGCTGCCCGGGCCCAGGATGGACCAGGATGTCGCCACTTGGGAGAGGAGACAGAGGGGGCCGTCAGCAACACAGAGAGCCCATGCACAAGAAGGCAGCATCTGCAGAAGTCCTTGTACATGGGTTCAAGATGACTGAGCATGGCGGTCATCTCAACACTACGAAAGAGGGTCCCACGAAGCTGGTGGTCAAATCAGCGAGGTTAGCAATACAGGACGGAGCCCTGGACCTGGCTGTGCACAAAGGATTCCTTGCAAAAGTGCACAGAAGCCCTAGCGGCTGCAGTTCACGTGGTGCACAGTATTACTGTGTGGAGAGGGGCGGCAATGACTTACCACCTCCAAATTTGGACAGTTGGACCAGTGGACAAAACTGTACATGCTATTGTGATTATTCAAACTTCCTAGAATACCTGACTGAAATACCTTTCAGTAAAATTATTGTTTGTAAATCTTGAACCTGTGGTTCTTAAAATAAACTAAGAAAATATTTTTTTGTATATAAAAACATATTGGCCTGGAATTTGTTTTTGAGTGTGTGTTCCTCATGTATTGCCTGTGTGTGTACAACAAATGCTTAACACTACCCTCTCATAAGCCTACTGCTCGACCACACTACCACAAAATAGAGCATTGGAATTATCTCTTTCTGCCACTATCTTACCTCTAAGGGGAACCCCTGGACTCTGTGCACACAATTTCTTACTTTGAAATAGTATATACAGAGCCAACTTCCTACACACTCTCTCAGAGGAATTTCTTTGTTCTGCCTTCCTGGGACTGCGCTGCCCAGACCCCTGGAGGGCAGAACCCTGTTTGTGGGGTCGCAGCAGTGGTAGCTGCAGAGAAATCCCCAGAGAGTTGGTTTGGCAGTACCCGGGGTCCATAGTGGAGCCCTGGGGATGCATTGGATTGGCATCCCAATACCACATTTTCATGGGGGGACAATTCCATGATCTTAGACATGTTACATGGCCATATTCTGAGTTACCATTGTGAAGCTACACATAGGTATTGACCTATATGTAGTGCACGCATGTAGTGGTGTCACCTCTGAACTATGTGGAGGCACCTTTGCTAGTGCAAGGGTGCCCTCACACTTAGTAACTTTGCACCTAACCTTCACTAAGTGAGGGAGTGAGGGTTAGACATATAGGTGACTTATAAGTTACTTAAGTGCAGTGTAAAATGGCTGTGAAATAACATGTGCATTATTTCACTCAGGCTGCAGTGGCAACCCTCTGTAAGATTTGTCTGCGCTCCCTATGGGTGGCAAAATAAATGCTGCAGCCCATAGGGATCTCCTGGAACCCCAATTCCCTGGGTACCTAGGTACCATATACTAGGGAATTATGAGGGTGTTCCAGTGTGCCAATTAGAAATGGTAAAAATGGTCACTAGCCTACAGTGACAATGTTAAAGGCAGAGATGGCATAAGCACTGAGGTTCTGGTTAGCAGAGCCTCAGTGACACAGTTAGTCACTATACAGGTACACACATTCAGGCCACAAACTATGAGAACTGGGGTCCTGGCTAGCAGGATCCCAGTGAGACAGGCAAAAACAAACTTACATACATGTAAAAATGGGGGGAACATGCCAGGCAAGATGGTACTTTCCTACACAACCCCCTCCCCCAAACGAGGGACAATAGGGCTAATCTTGTCCAGATGAGTCTCCATTGTCTAAATGGAAATATCTGGAGAGTCCATCTGCATTGGAGTGGGTTCTCCCAGGTCTATGTTCCACTGTATAGTCCAATCCCTGTTTTAGGGTTTTCACCTTTCATTTCTTTAAGCCATAATAGAGGTTTGTGGTCTGTCTGAACAATAAAGTGAGTACCAAACAGGTATGGTCTCAACTTTTTCAGTGCCCAGATCTCAGCAAAGGCCTCCCTCTCTATGGCAGACCAACACTTTTCTTTAGGGGTCAATCTCCTGCTGATTAAACAACAGGTTGATCCTGGCCCTCAGTGTTAAGCTGTGATAGAACTGCCCCAACCCCTAATTCAGACGCATCATTCTGGACTATTAATTTTTTGGAGTAACAAGGGTCTTTTAGGAAGAGGTGCAGAGCACATGGCCTGTTTAAGCTTGTCAAAAGCTTTTTGACAGCTAGCTGTCCACAATACCTTTTTAGGCATCTTTTTGCTGGTTAGGTCATTAAGAGGGGCTGCAATGGAACCATGGTTCTTAATGAACCTCCTATAGTACCCTGTGAGGCCTAGGAAGGCTCTCACCTGGGTATGAGTTGTAGGGGGAGCCCATTCCACAATGGTCTGGATCTTTCCCTGCAATGGTGCAACTTGTGGCCTACTAGTTGGCCCAGATAAACCACTTTACCCTGCCCTACATGGCACTTTGAAGCCTTGATAGTGAGGCCTGCCGTTTGCAGGGCCTCCAAAACGTTCCATAGGTGGACCAGGTGCTTATCCCAGGTGGAGATAAAGACAGCTATATCATCTAGATGTGCTGCACTAAAGGCTTCCAATCCTTGTAGGACTGTGCTCACCAACCTTTGAAAAGCGGCAGGTGCATTTTTAAATCCAAAGGGCATAACAGTGAACTGATAGTGCCCTCCAATGGTTGAAAAAGCAGTTTTAGGTTTAGCATCTTCTGACAACTTAATCAGCCAATACCCTGCAGTTAAGTCAAAAGTGCTTAGATATTTGGCAGAAGCCAGGGTATCTCATCTCATCTCATCTCATCAGATGTAGCTCATCTGTCTTGGGTATAGGGTGAGCATCACTTTTGGTTACTTGATTGGGACCTTTCAGAAGGCTGAATCACTCCCTTCTGAGTTTTTCAGGGAGTCCCATGATCATACCTTTGAGAGTTTTATTAAACCTCTCAACCAGCCCATTTGCCTGTGGATGATAAGCAGTAGTGAACTTGTAAGTTACACCACACTCCTGCCACATAGCTTTGAGGTATGTAGACATGAAGTTACTACCTCTGTCTGACATCACTTCCTTAGGGAAACCCACTCTGGAAAAGATTCCCAGGAGGACTTTTGCCACTGCAGGAGCTGCAGTGGTCCTTAAGGGTATAGCTTCAGGATACCTAGTGACATTGTCCACTACCACAAGGATAAACCTATTGCCTGAAGCTGTTGGAGGGTCAACTATGTCAGCCCCTACCCTTTCAAAGGGCACCTCAACCACTGGAAGTGGAATTAAGGGGACCTTAGGTGTGCCACCAGTCTTGCCACTGGTTTGGCAGGTCACACAGGAGCGAAAAAACTCCTTGGTGTCCTCTGACATGTGAGGCCAGTGAAACAATGGAACAATTCTGTCCCAAGTTTTACTCTGGCCCAAATTGCCAGCCAAAGGAATATCATGAGCCAAAGTCAGAAGAAACTCCCTATACTGTTAAGCGATGAACAAGCTCTTGGCAGCTCCAGGTTTAGGGTCCCTTGACTCAGTGTAGAGGAGGTTATGTTCACAATAGACTTTATGGCTATCAGTGATATCCCCATTCTGTTGTGTGACAGCTTGCTGTCTTAAACCCTCTAGTGTGGGACAGGTCTGCTGTGCCACACTCAGCTCTTCCCTAGCAGCCCCCCTGCAACCAAAAGCTTAGCAGTGTCTGCTGCCAGATCATATGGTGTAGGTTCTGCACAGGGAGAGGATTCCTCTTCCTCAAAAGGGGAATCTTCTGGAGAGGGTGTACCCTTTCTACCCCTAGCTTTTGGGAGCACTTGGTCCACTTCAGCCCAAGCTGATGTCTCCAAATCATTGCCTAGTGAGCAGTCTACAGGTAAATCAGTGGCTACCACAACTTTCTTTGGACCAGTAACACCCCCCAGTTGAGATTCCCAACAGCCATGGGGTGCCGAAGAGTGTGGCTATGAGCATCAGTCACTTGGTACTGCTGACCAAGTAGGTGTCGATCAGGGTGAACCAGTTTCTCAACCACCATAGTGACATTGGCTCCTGTGTCCCTGTAGGCCTGAACCTCAACACCATTTATTAGGGGAAGTTGCTTGTACTTACCCATATTAAGGGGACAAGCAACCAAGGTAGCAAAGTCAATACCACCATCAGTTACTTAAACAGCCTCTGTGGTCTCCCTAACAAGACCAACCCTAACTACATTACCAATGTGGAGCCCAGCTACAACCTTTGATTGTTGATTGGTTATTTGTAGGATTCTTCCCACCACTGCTATTACTAGGGGCACTAGAGGATGCAGTTGGGGTTGTGGTAGTGGGAGCCTTGATGTTTTTCTCTGGACAAGTGGCATCACTTGCCCAATGGCTTTTTACTTTACATAAATAACACCATGGCTTTTTCTGATTGTTAGAAGAGGATTTGGACCCACCTCCCCCAGAGGATATTTGTGGACCTGATGAAGACTCAGAATGCTTTTTATCTTTGTCCCCGCCCTTGTCAGAAGACTTACGTTCCTTCTTCTTGCCATCCTTGTCACCACCTGTATGAGCTTTTCTTCCTCCAAATTTAGGCAGTTGGACCACTGGACAGTCTGGGTCACTTGGTTCCACCACCTGTGTTCCAGGGGCCACACACGTCAGGATGAGAGGGGTCCCAGAGTACCGTTGATGCTGAAGTTTGGTGCCTGCTGGACCAGGGGGAAGATTCTGTCAACCCACGGTGGATTTCATCGTGTCTTCCAGTGCACGATGAAGGCAGGCAGCCCCCAAAGCATGCACCACCGGGAAACAGTCAAGAAAGCCGACAGGATTAGGTGCTACAATGTTACTGGTAGTCTTCTTGCTACTTTGTTGCAGTTTTGCAGGCATCCTGGAGCAGTCAGAGGTTGATCCTTGGCAGAAGACGAAGAGAGAGGTGCAGAGGAACTCTGGTGAATTCTTGCAAGTCATTATCTGAGGAAATGCCCACTGGAGAGACCCTAAATAGCCCTCAGAGGAGGATTGGCCACCTAGTCAGGTAAGCACTCAGACGCCTCCAGTGTGCCCTCACACCTCTGGATTCAAGATGGCAGAGGTCTAAGACACACCGGAGGAGCTCTGGGCACCACCCTTTCCGTTGTCCAGTTTCTCACCAGAGCAGGGACTGGGGGTTCCCTGAACCGGTGAAGACTGGCTTATGCAAGGAGGGCACCACCTGTGCCCTTCAAAGCATTTCCAGAGGCTGGGAGAGGTTACTCCTCCCCAGCCCTTAACACCTATTTCCAAAGGGAAAGGGTGTAACACCCTCTCTCAGAGGAAATCCTTTGTTCTGCCTTCCTAGGACTGGGCTGCCCAGACCCCAGGAGGGCAGAAGCCTGTCTGTTGGTTGGCAGCAGCGGTAGCTGCAGTGAAAACCCCAGATAGCTAGTTTGGCAGTACCCAGGGTCCATGCTGGAGCCCCGGGGATGCATGGGATTGGCACCCCAATACCAGATTTGGCATGGGGGGACAATTCCATGATCTTAGACATGTTACATGGCCATATTCAATGTTACCATTGTGAGGCTACATATAGGTTTTGACCTATATGTAGTGCACACGTGTAATGGTGTCCCCGCACTCACAAAGTCTGGGGAAATTGCACATGAACAATGTGGGGGCACCTTGGCTAGTGCCAGGGTGCCCTCACACTTAGTAACTTTGCACCTAGCCTTCACTAAGTGAGGGTTAGACATATAGGTGACTTATAAGTTACTTAAGTGCAGTGTAAAATGGCTGTGAAATAACGTGGACGTTATTTCACTCAGGCTGCAGTGTCAGTCCTGTGTAAGAATTGTCTGTGCTCCCTATGGGTGGCAAAAGAAATGCTGCAGCCCAAGGGGGTCTCCTGGAACCCCAATACCCTGGGTACCTAGGTACCATGTAATAGGGAATTATAAGGGTGTTCCAGTGTGCAATCAGAATTGGTGAAAATGGTCACTAGCCTGCATTGACAATTTTAAAAGCAGAGATAGCATAAACACTGAGGTTCTGGTTAGCAGAGCCTCAGTGATACAGTTAGGCACCACACAGGGAACACATATAGGCTACAACCTAAGACCACTGGGGTCCTGGCTAGAAGGGTCCCAGTGGCACTTATCAAACACACTGACAAATAGGGTTTCCACTATGAGCACTGGGGTCCTGGCTAGCAGGATCCCAGTGAGACAGTAAAAACACCCTGACATATACTCACAAACAGGCCAAAAGTGGGGGTAACAAGGCTAGAAAGAGGCTACCTTCCTACACTTGGGGGACCTTCTTCGGGGGGTAGGCTTCTTCTTGGCAGGGGGTGGGGCATGAGTGCTTATAGGAGGGCTGGTGGAGGACTTGGAGATAGAAGGGATGGCCTTGGAGGAGGAAACTGAATGTTTAGGGGTGGTACGGTAAAAGAACAGGGCTAAGGTCAAGGTCACAGAGGAACAATTTTTTAGACACATATGGATGGACATCAGACGGGGTGGTATTTGGAGGTTGAGGCAGTGGTCGTATGACATGTAGGTGTGGATGTTTCAGGTGTATGTTTCTGGGAGATATACACTTGTGTGGTGGGTGTCTGTTGGGTGGGTGAATGACGACGGTTATCTGTTTTGGGTTGAGGGGGTGGAGGTGATGGGGATGCCATGGTGGGTGGGTGAGTGTCTTTTGGGTGGAGAAGTAGGTATGGTTCATGTGCTGTATGAAGGTGTCTCTGTCGTTGGGGTGTCTGTGGGTGTGATAAATGTGGTGGCTGAATCAGTGACTGCTGGTACAGTATCTGCAGGTGTGCCAGATGTCATGTGTGTGATGCTGAAGGTGGGGAGTCAGGAGAAGTTGTGACTGTTGATATGTCTGCAGGTGGATGTTGTTTGAGTGCATGCCGGTGGTGTGTTTTGTGGTGCTTCTGTTTGTGTGCACTACCCTTGTCTGTTGAGGTGGATGCATGTGAGTCTGACTGTGTGCCTTGTTTGGGTTGGGGAAGGGAGGTTTTGGACTGGGAAGAGGAAGGTGGAGAGGGCACGGAAGACAATCGGTGACTGGTTGTCGTCAGTGTGGGGGCCAGAGCCTGAAATTATTTCTGTAGGCCAGATATTGCACTGTAAATTCCCTCCTGGAAAGAATTGCTCTGTTGGATCTGGCTTGCCAGGCCCTGGATTACATTCATGGTGGCCATCTGACCCACAGTGATAGACCTCAGGAGGTCATATCCTCCTCATTGAGGGCTGCAGGGGTAGCAGGGGCAGGTATAGAGATTCCTGCCGCAAAGGAGACACCCACCCTCTTAGGTGAGGAGGCACGACCAACTGGGTGGGGAGCAGCAGGGAGGGAAGTGATAGAATGGGAGATGGTAGACAAGGATGGTACATGGGTGGTCCTTGATGAGTCCATCACCACTAGGGAGTGGCCACGGGAGGAAGTATCTGTGGATGATGTTGATCCTGTCTCCCCTGTGGCACTCCCCTCACCCTCCAGGCCACTGGTCCCTCATTGTCAGTGGCTTCGTGACCTGAGGTCCCATGGCCAGATGCTTTCCAATTGACTCGTCCCCGTCTCCTTCACCTACCGTACTGATGCTGCAAAAAGAAAGAAAAGTAAGGTGAAGACATCTTAATGATGACAGTGCAATTGCTGACCCCCCCCCACATGAAGTGATAGCAAAGTGCCACCATCATGTTCTAATACTAAAGCATGAATGCCATCTAGATTCACAAAGGTAATACATGAGCAAATCTTGATCTCAGAGAATTACAATAGCATGGATGAAATCTAGCTTGCAAACTAACCATACCACAACTAGGTGACCACTCCACATCAAACTTGTACAACATGCAGCACAACACCTGGAACCAGTAGCTAAACTATGGATCCCTTTTAAGGTACCCTAACAATTACACTGACACAATCCTATGCAAACATCTAAATTGCACTAATATGATGTCTCAATGACAACTGATGGTGCTAAGGAAAGGCAAACAACAATGCTAAAATCATGCCATGCCTGCATTAGGTGACACGGAATCATGCATTTCACTAGGGGCACAACACGACAATGTACAGCTTCACAAGTCACACCTAACAGCTGGCTCACTCAGATGTGCCACACATTTGATGTTTCAAGAAACTACATGGAAGTCAGGTCCCAAACCTCATGGAGAGATGTCTCCTAAATACACATTTGAATGGTCTAGTAAGGACCAGGATAGCCCCCACCAATGTCTCATACCCATTTTGATGTGTACTTCTGAGTGTGTTTCTAGTAGACAACTGTACCATGCAGGAAAGAGGGACACAAACCTTGCAGTCAGTATCAGGAAGATACCAAATTGTTTTACTGTGAAAAACAACATCACTACCCACATCACAGACATGATAAGCATGGCATATGTCTGTGAAGGAATCCCTGAAGCCAAACACATGTCATGCAAACATCACTACAAGTCAATCCCTGATGTATCCATATAGTTAGGGCACAATTCCCAATCAAAACACAAGTTCTGTGGACCTACAAACATCATACCACGTAAAGGGTACAAATTATCAACAGGTACATCAACACACTGCCCCTACCTATCATGTCCACTATGGCTACTGTTGTACACATGACTAATAACTTACTATGAGGCATGAATGTATCTGTCTGACTAAATATGATGGTGACACAGTCCTGCCTGGAGCATCACAGTAAATGGACAACCATTGCAGATGTTTCATAATGACAAAAGGACCCCACAAACATATATGTGAGAGACTTGAGACTTCATGCCATATTCATGGCTATCACATGCCTATATCTCATGCATACATATGTGTCCTATTGGAAATGTAGCACATGCAGACACGTAGGCACAAGGAATGTTGGCTACATTGATGACATATCACCCATGACAATGCACATTCCCCACTTACCAAAGGGAAGTACCTTGCTACAGATGCCAAATCTTTTGCCATGTAAGTCATGCCACATCTATGATGGACAGCCATGCATCACAGACTGCTGTGAGGCACAAGCACACACTTGCCCCTGGGTTGCAGGTGCCAAGCTACCTTTGGACCGTAACATTTGTCAGGAGTGATCTCTTGTTGGAAACCACCATGGTAGTTAAAACAAAATATATGAACACCAAACATATGTGCTCCATGATGGACAATTATACCGAGGGTTTACAATTGCTTAGTCCTTGGTCCCAGCTCCAAAAGGATGAGCACCCTATTTGGGAACACATGGCCTGTCTACACCAATTTGATGCCAGACGATGTGTGACACATGTCGCATTGTCAGGGGGAGCAGTCTGTCCCTCACTCAATCACCTGGCGAAGGGTCAATCATGTCCCAGATGTCCCCATCCCCTTGTGGCTGCTGTGCTGCACCCATATGCCCATCCAAGGCTGTATAGGCTGTATAGGCCACCTTCAAAATGTGGGACATTGGGGGGTCATGGTCCGATGGGTACGCTGTCCCCATTGGGAGGACATCACCAGCTGGGCTTCCGTGGCCTTCTGGGCCCAGCGTCTCAGGTCCTCCCAACTACAACAGTGGGCTATAGACTCCCAGTGTCTGCCCCTTCTTGATGACGGCTCTCCAAATCCCCTTCTTCTGATGAGCATTGACCTTCATGGATGCAATAAAATAAGACAAGAAATCATGTCCACGAGTCCAATGAAAAAATGGCAGTCACATACATGTCAGTGTTCCAAGTGAAGAACATCCTGTTTTAACCTTCCTATCCACCTGTGGCACATAGCAGTCATTGTACACAGGGAAATGCCTACAAATACTCCCCAATAGGGTGCACCACACACCCCACATTTCAGGCCCTCCACTGACCAGTTATAAATACAGTGACATTTGTGAAAAATGACATGAACACATGACATTGTTCGGGTGCATGATGGAACACATCCTACAAAGTGGAACATGACAGCTAAACCTCACTGCAAACAATGCACAAAAAACTACACTACCTTCAAATATCACACACTGCCATCAGTCATGAGATGAAACAACAAGCCTACTGACAGACCCATTGTGCTTTAATCACTTGGAAGGGAGTGACATGTGGAGCATACATAGAGGCATTCCTATCTATGTTTGCATATGTGCTGAGACAGATGAAGTCACATGCTACTTTAGGGGGTAGAGGTTTCAGTGTCACATCAATCAGTAGGTACACATATCCACATATGTGTGCACACAGAAACTATGAACCTATAGAAAAATACCTTGCCCAGCATTGTACCCGTCCTACTTCAAAACCATAAACATATACTCCGTTATCATGGCACATGACACAACAGCACAATGTTGGCAGATGTGCATTGTCCTAAATACATCATGTATGTATGATAAAGACAATCGCTTAGTAATCAAGGTATCTGTCATGGCTATGTGACACACATTGTATGAGATGATTTGAACATGTCATTCACATATAATGAGCCTGCCCATAATGGAAATCCCATAGTAATCAGTGGACATGGGCCTAAGAAGCCGTTTGTATGCAGAGAGGCATGAACTGACACCATCACATGCTGTCCAGGGAAACAGGGAGTAGGCACAGTGTCACAATTGAAGTGCAAAAGGAAATCAATACCAGGACAGATGTTCAGTTGAGCAAACATACACAGGCACCCTTCTCGGCAGGCTGAGCAGACAGATCTCCACATTGTACCATGTCGTACTAATCACGCACATCAGAGTACATTATGTAGTCCACAGCCATTTTACGATGTCCAGATCGGAGGGGCATAGTGAGTCATTACCTCGTTTCAGTGTGCAGTCCAACAAGGCCAGATGTGGGCACAGACCTATGTGTAAACTGTGAAAGAGCACAACTGGGGTTCAACCCACACATATGACATGCCATCAACACCCCTGCTATCATGCAACCACATGCGACTACACTTTAGAAACATTTTCTGGCAAAATTTGCCTAGGGATGGCTGTCATGACACCTCACCTAGTCATGTGCATCCAACGCAGTTGGGTCAGGGAACACTCAATTCACACTCAACACATTTTCTCATGACTTCAAAGTTTTCACTTGACATGGATACATGCCCATTCAACCAACCATTCATATGCACTTTCTGCACAAAAAAGGACTTGGCAGATACCAGCTGACAAACTGGGCGGAAGCCCAGGCTAACTAAAACTGAGATAAGTAGAGGTACATAGAAAGTGAGCACATGGTGCACTTACCTGCTACTCTGGTGCACCATGGATCTGTCCACACAGAGGTAGGACCCCTTGCACCATCTTCTCCTGTTCTTCTGGTGAAAAGACAGGGGCCGCACCACCTGTTGGATGCAGCATGATTGCTCCCAAGGGCAGTACACAGCAGCAGTGTCAGGAGTCAAGTGGGAGATTCAGCAGAAAATGGCAGTGACATCTGCCACCTAGACGACCATAATTGCCAGTGGACACTGCCATTGGCCCAAGACCGCCACAGGCAGTAGTGTAATCCTATGATAGTTTCCACCGCAGTAGCATCCGCCTACCACCATAATGACTGGCAGTCAGGGACAGCTCCGAATGTCCAGTAGAGTAGGTCAGGCAGCCGCCATTTTAGAGCCATAGAATGCATTTACACAGTATAGTTTGATGCGTCACAAATTAAAAAAAAAAGATGTTCCAGAGAAGATTGAGTGATGGCCTAGTCCGGTCATATAGGTCAATTATTTTCATAACCAGATTGCTATGTAGTCATGCAGATGTGCCACCACCTTCTCCCACATGTGTGACTTAGGATTTTGGGCACTGAATCACAGACAGTTCATGGAGTTAATTGGACATGAGGTTGCTGCCCATATAGCTGATTGGTACACATATGTATGAGGAAGGCATTAACATTCTAAGAAGTGCAAAGCTTAGCCCTGGTCTGTGTAAAATGCAAGGGACACATTGAGTGACTGACTTTTTTTGTCTTTTCAACCCTCATAGTTATCCTGGGAGGAGACAGATCGGGCACCCTCTTGTGTACCGTCCAGTAGCAGACTTGCAGATCATGGAGGAGAGATTAGTGATTCAATTCTACCACCTGGATAGGCAGACAATCATGGATCTCTTTCATCGATTGGAGCCACATCAGATGCCAGCAATCCATCATCCAAATAGCATACCACCCATAGTACTAGTCATGTCAGTGTTGCACTTCCTGGCCAGAGGGTCCTTTCAAAATGCAGTGACCCAATTTGCTGGGATGTCACAGCCTATGTTCAGTTTGGTGTTGAATGATGTTCTCTCAGCACTGTTGAAACACTTGAACAGCTACATCCGGTTTCCTCAACATAAAGATTGTGCCCATGTGAAAGCAGATTTCTTTGGTTTGGCACACATCCCACATGTTGTTGGAGACACTGATGGTACCCATGTAGCCTTGGTTCCACCACTTGGCACTGAACAGATCTATTAGAACAGGAAAAACTCATATTCTATCAATATGCCAAGTATTGTGTTTGGCAGGCCTCTACATTTCCCAAGTCCGTGCTCAGTACCCAGGTTCAGTCCATAATGCCTTCATCATGCGGAACAGCACTTTTCCACAGCTGATGACACGACTGTACCTAGAGAAGGACTGGCTGGTTGGAAAGTAACACATGTCATGTGTGTATGTATGTTATGTCTGCTGTTAGTGAAACTTTGCTCTGTACTCATAGTTGCACACATGTCGCATTGCCTTACAAGGGATTCTGCCAACCCAAATTGGCCTTGGTTGATGATACCAGTGAGAAGCTCAAATACGCGTGGGGAAGTCTACTTTAACGAGGCACATGGAAGAACACTCAGGCCCTGATTACAACCCTGGCGGTCGGTAGTAATAAATATGAAACTATGACCACGGCGGAAACCTCACAGACAGACAGCCACTTTAACACACCAACCTCCAGGGAGAAACCAACAGGCACCACGGCGGAAATCGCCAAAAACCAGGTGGAAGACAATGTACCGCCCACAGTAATATGACACACCTATCCGCCACCTTTTCCAGGGCTGTACCAACGACATCAAAAGCCTGGTGGAAACAGAACACAGAAGGGAAACAACTCACCTCTGGAGACTCGAGGAAGAACCACACTGCATTGGAGCCCAAGCTGCATGTCTTCCCCATGCTCTTCTACCTTCTGCTCCTTTACGAACACCAACGCTGGCAAAGAGAGCCACCGTGAGTACTGCCACCTAGCACACAGAGGAGGGGGGGAGGGAAAAGAGAGTGACACACACACACAACATGCAACACCCTCAACACCAATCACACAACCAGATGCAGTAACACAACATATACACCCCATACCCCTCAGGAATAATGCAAGGACAAATACTGTAGTTGAAAAAGGCTGTAATAAGATAAATATAGGTGAAATATGTGCATCAAAATCAAAAAGTATATATGTTTTTACAATGCAAGGGACACTGCCTGTGTCTTCAATGTCTGTGGGTCACAGGGCCACATCACAAAGTCCAAGGCCCAACCTCACTCCTGCAACAACACGGAGAAAACACTGCAGGGGCATCAGGTCGAAAATAGACAGGCACCTCAGGGGGATGGGGGATGGGGGGCCATCTCAGCCAGAAGATGGTACAATGCCACTGGTCCTGGAGGAGGCAACATGCCCTGTGCTCTGTCCTGGGGGGTGCAAGGCCACAGTCTTTCAAGTGGGTGATTTGCCCACTGCTTGGTCCTGGGGAGTGCACGGCCACAGTCTCTCAAGTGGGTGATTTGCCCACTGCTGGGTCCTGGGGAGTGCAAGTCCACAGTCTCTCAAGTGGGTGATTTGCCCACTGGTTCTGGAGGGAGCATTGTGCCCAGTGAGCTTCATCCTGGGAAGGATGGGGTGAGTGGATGGCTTCTCCACTGGTTCTGGAGGGGGCATTGTGAGCAGTGAGTTTCATCCTGGGAAGGATGGGGTGAGTGGATGGCATCTCCACTGGTTCTGGAGGGGGCAACATGCCCTGTGATGCAGAACTTGGGGAGTGCAAGGGCATAGTCTCTCACCTGGGTGTCAGACCCACAGACTTTGCTGGGGCCAGGCCACACAACAGCCCATGGACGCAGATCTACACACTGTCTTCCGGCGGTGACAGCTGCTCAGTGGTGGCAGTGGCGGTGCTGGTGGTGGTGCTCGCAGTGGTGGAGGGAGGCTCCAGCCCTTCCCCTGCAGCCTCGGATGGTTGCCCACTGGGGCTGCTGCTGCTGACAGTGGTGCTGGTGGCGGTGCTGGCAGTGGTGGGGGAGGCTCCAGCCCTTCCCCTGCAGCCTAGTATGGCTGGCCACTGGGGCTGCTGCTGCTGGCAGTGGTGCTGGTGGCGGTGCTGGTGGCAGTGTAGGTAGCAGTGCAGGTGGCAGAGCTTCCAGTGGTGGAGGGAGGCTCCAGCCCTTCCCCTGCAGCCTCGGACAGCTGCCCACTGGAGCTGCTGCTGCTGGCAGTGTTGTTGGTGGCGGTGCTGGTGGCGGTGCTGGTGGCAGTGCAGGTGGCGGTGCAGGTGGCAGTGCTGGCAGTGGTGTTGGGAGGCTCCAGCCCATCCCCTGTAGCCTCGGATGGTTGGTGGAGGGGTCTCCAACTGAGTCCCAGCACCAGGCCTCTTGTCCTTTTTGGCTGCTGGTGCAGGCCCCTTGCCCTTCCTGCCAGCAGCTGGAGATGGCTCCTTGCTCCTTTTGGCAGCCGCTGGGGACTGCTCCTTGCCCTTCCTCTCAGCAGCCGGGGATTGCTCCTTGCCCTTCTTTTTACCAGCTGAGGGTGCCTCCTTGCCCTCCCTTTTTGCAGCTGGGGGTGCCTCCTTGCCCTTCCCTGCAGGAGTTGGGGGAGCCTCCTTGCCCTTGCTGCAGGCACCCTATCAGTGTGGATGGCGGTGCACGGGATCCTCTCTCACCTGGTGTAGCTGTGGACACTACTGTGTCCCTGGACTGGGTGGCTGAGGTGCTTGGCTGGGTTTTGACCACCCTGGCCTGAAGTGAGGGACGGGGGAGGGCTAGGGAAGAGGTCAATGTTGGCAAGGAAAAGCTTCTTAGGGACATTGGGGTGGGAAGAGGGAGATGGTGTGGGAGTGGAGGACGATGGAATTGTTGTGGGAGGATTCTGTCTGCTGTGTTTGGGTGCAGGTGCATGGGCTAGATGCTGTTGTGAGGTGGATGGCTGTTGGGTGTGAGTGCTTTTGTTTGTGTATTTTGGGAGGAGGGGGCACAGACACAGTGGGAGAGGACACAGGGGACTTGTGCATGGAAGTGGGGGTAGTTACTGCCAGTGAGGGGCATGTGCTGGTAGGTGTGCTGGTGATGGGGTTAGTGGATGAGGATGTAGTGTATGCAGGTGTGAGTGTAGACACAACTGGGAGGGAGGAGGAGGAGGGGGCCACAGTGGAGGCAGTGGATGTTGGTACGTCTGCATGTAGATGGTGTTTGTGTGAGTGTCTGTGGAATGAAGTGTGGTGCTTGTGTTTGCCATGTTTGCCATGTCCACTCTTGTGTGTTGTCTTGGGTGCATGCTCATCTGCCTGTGTGCTTGGGATAGGTTGGGGTTGAGGGGAATGGGATTGAGTAGAGGAAGTTGGAGAGGAGAGACTAGAACCAGGGACAATGGCTACCATCAGAGAGGAGGCCAGAACCTGGATTGATCTGTGTTGGGCCGCCATGCCAGTGTGAATGCCCTCCAGGAATGCATTTGTCTGTTGAATTTGGGCTGCCAGCCCCTGGATTGCATTCACAATGGTTGACTTCCCAATGGAGATGGATTGCAGGAGGTAAATAGCTTTCTCACTCAGGGCAGCTGGGCTAACTGGGGCAGGGTCTGAGGTGCCTGGGGTGAAGGAGATGCCCAACCTCCTGGGTGAGCGGGCACAGGAAACTCACTGAGGGGCTGCTGGGAGGGTGGTGCTGGTACAGGGTGTGGCGGCTGTACCTGTAGCCAGGGTGGGCACAGAGGTGTCTGCCATCAACAGGGAGCTTGCATCGGAGGAGGAATCCATGTCCCAACTGTCCCCTCCTGTCTTCGCCGTGGTGCTCCCCTTGCCCTCCGTCCCCCGGTGCCCTCACTATCGCTGGATTCTGCATCCTGGGTCCTGTGGGATGCAGCTTCCTCCGTCGTTTGTGCCTCTGCTCCTCCGCCAGATGATGCTAATGTACATAAGGACAGGGTGACAAAACAAAAAGGGGGGGAAGAGGCAAAGTATACACTTGGTCAATGGCTGCATCAACACCACTGTTGGCGTACACGACACACACACTCAGGGAACAGCCCTACACACTAGGCAATGCACTACCAGTTACAATGCTAGTCATCAGGAAATGGATAGGGACACCTAACGCCAATTGCAGCATACCTGAGACCCACAGACCCCTGCCCAGTAGCAGATGTCTACTAGCTTGGTTGGAGGTATTTTACATCATAAACCAGCCCAACATGGGACCTACTCTGTAATGTCAGGCCTGGCCTAGGGGCACTCACAGGCCCATTCCCCCACCCGGATACCACCCCACCAGGTGCAAGTTGTATATTGGGGCACTGTACTCACCCCCTTGTGGCTGCTGTGATGCCCCCAAGTGCCCATCCAGCTCCAGAGAGGCCACCACTATTGTGCAGGCCATCAGGGGGGCCAGGGTTCAATGGGAACCCCTTCCTCGTTGGGAGGCCATCCCCAGCTGGGCCTCCGCTGTCTTCCGTGCCCAGCATCTCAGGTCCTCCCACCGTTTGCGACAGTGGGTGCTCTGCCTGCCACAGACCCCCAGGATCCGCACGTCCTTGGCGGTGGCATGCCATATACCCTTTTTCTGATGGGCGCTGACCTGCAGGAAAATGGACACAGGGAAAGGTATTAGTCTGACCGTCCTGCCTGTTACACTCATGGCCCACTATGCCCCTGCCCATCCCCATTAGCACAGACATGGCCCACTATACATGCTGCACGCTGCCCAGGGCCCATCCACCACACACACCCTACATGAGGCCTTCACACACAGCACTCCATGCATTTACGCCCCATGCATCGAACTCACGATGTACTCACCTGTTGGTTTGGAGGCCCATACAGCATTCGGTAGGACCCCATCCACCGGTCTGTCCAACTCTGCCAAGGTGAAGGCAGGGGCCCTTTCCCCAGTGACACGAGCCATGGTCAGTTCCAGACACAGGTCACAGTAGCATATGCAGTGTAGGTCCTCTCCTGTTGAAGGTCAGGTAGCAAGTGAGTGAACAGATAGATAATGGCGGTGAAGTCCGCGGCGGTGCGTATCGTCCCCACCGGCGTGCTTCACCATTGGCCACTGTACCCCATAGTGCCCAATGTTAACCGATGAGAAGTTGCATGGCGGTCTTTGACCGCCTCCAGCAATGGGGCACAATGTCAGGGGAATTACCTCATTTCCACCTGTACCTCCAAACAGGACAGACGGATGCCATTTAAGTGGGAAGGAGGCACGCCATGCCTCCTAACTGCTGCATAAACAAAAGGGATCTAGCCAAATAACCCTACTATACCTGGGTATAATACAAAATTGTATATATGAACGTGGTCAAATAGTAGGAAAAAATCATACAATAAATTTCAAACAAAGAAACCATAAATCAATCATTGGTATCATATTTCATTTCTCAAATTAATTCTGTCAATCTATTCATCAACAAAAAGGTCTGGCCAAAAATTACACAAATATTCAAACATACACATACTTAATTGAACATATATCAATACCCTAGTAAACATATAAAAACATTAATCAACATGTGTAAGGTGCTTCACAACTCTCCCTTATTCAAAATAATGTGGTTCTGTACTGATCGTCACATTAATCCACATTCCAGAGATGTTGCCTAATTTATCACATCTCTGATCTTTTTATTTACAAACATTCCTTTAACAGAGATGTTGTCCAAACTCCTCAAAGGTTTAGTCAATTTTATTGGCAACCTCTCGAAAAGACAAGTTGATGTGTCTCTGCCCCTTCTCTTATACGCCTCCTTAGGACTACTGGAGAGGTAAGTACCTAATGGATATAAACAGTGTAAATTACTTTCACTCCATGTTGGACCTCCAACTCCCTTCACCGTGAACACAGGAGAGGATCTAAAAGCTATATACAAGCTCTTCCCATTCCGTGGTATCTATCAACTTCTACCATCAAACCATGCAAGTTATCCCATGCACTAATTACAATTAAAATAATTATAATTACAAGTTTAAAAGCCCAATCACTATCTAGTGTGAACTAAAGATACTCTATGTGACCACCTTCTTGCAAATCGCAAGTCAATATCTTATCCAGAGCATCTATTCATGTCTTTAAGATGTCATAATTCTCCTGTCTTGAATGAGAAATAAATCAGATTGATTATTTGAGGCAGCCTTCAAGTTTTGTATTTAATTTTTATCATTAACAGCCCCTTCGTGCTTTACATTACTTACTTACTTCATTGATTTGAAAGGACTCCGAAAAGCTTTCCTCCAAGCTTTAGCGACCGCTGCCGTATTACCGCAGACGTTCGTCTCGTGTCATTTAGTCAATTACGGTGGCCGTTTTAGACCAAAGGTAATGGGCTACCTATATCTACTGCAGCAGCCATCTTAAAGCATGTCTTAACCATATCTGCCCATCAGTAAACTCATACCGGCCTCAAAGGATTAAACTACTTGTGATAATACTACCATGCCTCCCATATATTTCTTACTTCAATTTTTTTATATACCCCCTTTATGATCTCAGATTGCTTGATTTTTTCAACAAACAAACCACATCTTCTCAGTACCCTCTCATTGCTTAACTACAGTTGCCTCTTGCATTTACCGAGCCAAAGGGCCCTCTAGGGGTACAACCACCATCACTGTCACATTAAGGTCAACATTTTATCTACTTTTACTGACTATCCACTTGATCCTATTGTCTATTTTAATTTTAGCTTTTACACTGTGCTTGAATATTACCAGATAGTTCTTTTTAAATGTAAAGCTTGTGTGCCTTCACATTCTTAGTATCACAATTGGAAAAACATTTTTGGATATGCACTAAGCCATTCACCTGCACCTCTTTAGTTTCACTAGTAAATTCACATACCTTACAACCCTTACATTTGTAATGTCCCTGTAATGGGGGCAATGGAAGCATCGTTCTCAGGTCTTTCTTTCTTTCTACAGGGAACAATTTTTTGACCCAATGTTCACGCACATTTTGTGCCTTTTTGAATGAAAATAAAGGTCTCTCAATTCTCAATCCGCTCAATATTCTCCAGTTTCTATCAATAATGGATCTTATTTTATTTGATTTAGGACTGAAGGTAATAACGCATGTCAAAGGGTTATCTTGTTTTCTTATTTTAGGAGTCAGTAAGAATTCTCTTGGGGTGAGCCAAACTCTTTTAGAGGCTGACTTCACTAATTGTTTAGGGTAAATTCTTTTGACCAACTTATTTGTAAGCTCTCCCGCATTCTCAATGTAAAACATCATTGTTACTGCAATTTCTTCTAATCCGTAAGAAATGACCATATGGTAGATTTTCTTTTAAAGTTTTTGGGTGACCCCGCTCGAGAAATGTAATAAAGTGCTGCGGTCCGTCGGTTTTTTATATAGACTAACTTGTAGATGACCTTCTTTAGAAAAAATCCACAAGTCTAGAAAATGTATTTTCTTAACATCATAATTCATTGTGAACTTAAAATCCACTGTACGTTGGTTAAGCCATTCATGGAAGTCTATTAAGGCTTCCTTCTTTTCTTCCCAAATCATTTATCTGTCATCTATAAATCTGTACCACTTACTGATGTTCTTTATGAAAGGATTTAACTTGTCATAAATCCACTTCCTCTCAAAGGAGTCCATTACTAAATTCGCTATCTCTGGGGCAAAGCTACAACCTTTGACTTCTAAGTACATGATGTCTTTATACCTGAAAAAAATATTTTTAAGGCAGAGCATGGCTAGATTCATAAGGAATTCTGTAGGAATATCAGTTGGAGATAATCGTGTTTCCAATGTCTGTTTAATCACCTCAATAGCCTCATCTTCGGGAATATTTGTATAGAGAGCTTCAATATCGAAGGTCACCAAAATCTGATTATCGTCATCGTATGGTAGATCCTCGATTTTGTTAAAACTGTAAACTTCATACTTGTATAGCACACTACTCACCCATTAGGGTCTCAAGGTGCTGTACGCATACCACTGTGGAATCCCTCCTGGCCTTTCCCTGTGAGGTGCCAACTCCTGGGCAACCTCCAAGGTGAAGCCAGGCATCCCAGCACTGTTGTGGAGATTAAGCAAGCTATTGCCCAGAGTTAGACCCATGAATTAGATTAGGCACAAATGTGAGAATTATCAGGTCCGAGGGAATTGGGCCCAAGACCCACTGAGGTGGGAATTGAACCCTGGTCCCAAGCCAGATTCTGCAACAGGGTCTGCCACTCTAACCATTGAGCCACACTTCTCCATTGTTGACAATATCCCTTGAATCTCGAATATACACCCTTGTCTGGGCTACAAATGGTTTTAGGAAAATATTAACATCAACATACTTTGCCACGGGCTCCAAATTTGAGCCACTAGTTTACTAGTGAAACTAAAGAGGTGCAGGTGAATGACTTAGTGCATATCCAATTTTTTTCTCCAATTATAATACTAAGAATGTGGTTTATTGTATCCAATACTCTTGTGGTTTAACGTACATAGGACAAACATCACAGCCAGTTAAAACGAGAATTCTGCAACACAGATCAAGAATCAAATGTGAAATGAGAAATGCACTATTGGTTGAACATTACCTTGAACTGAACCATAAACCAAATGAGATCTGGTAGACAGTATTACAGGTGGTCCAGCCTATGAATAATGGATCAACTATTTCTGTGAATCTGACCAGATTTGAAGCAAGACTCATAGAGAAATATGGGACGGCAAGACAAGGTCAGAACGATCTGGATGAAATGTGGAGCCTCATTTGAGATAAACGCTTTTGTCTAGGTAGATTGTGTGGATTGGAATACTAATCATGTATTGAAGATTGGTTATGTTCACCAGACTGAAGCCCGCACTGTGTATTTATAAAATATATATACTAGGATGTTTCTACAGCACAATAATTACTGATGTGGACAATCATAGCTGGCAATGTGAAGGCCACAATTTGACGTAGTCATCCAAGAACAGCCAACACGTGTTTCGTCACACAAGTGACTTTTTCAAGGCTGGGCCGGTTTGGCCAGGAAGGTAAGTAGTGGGTGGAACCGATGTAAGGAGTTGAATGGTTGGCAGTAGGTGAAAGCCGATCCAGTAAATGACGGTAAGCAAAAAAGGCCTTGATAAGCCTCAACTGGGGACCCTAGTAGGATGCTGAGCCGGTCGTAGTCTGGTGAGGAAGCGCGTCTCACCAGACTACGACCGGCTCAGCATCCTACTCGGCGAATTGGGCCTACAAATAAAGGCACTTACATCACCAACTGAGGACTCTTCAGATTTATTATCCACGTCTACAAACTGAACACCAGGGACACTTGTCCTCTACTTGAACTGTGACTGTACTGTTTTGTGTGCCGGGGTCATTCTGCTGTCATTAATGTTTTTATATGTTTACTAAGGTATTGATATATGTTCCTTTAAGTATGTGTATGTTCGAATATTTGTGTAATTTTTGGCCAGACCATTTTGTTGATGAATAGATTGACATAATTAATTTGACAAATTAAATATGATTAAATAATTATTGATTTATGGTTTCATTGTTTGAAATCTGTTGTAGGATTTTTTCCTGATATTTGACCACGTTCATAAATACAAAAATGGCTCCTAACTGCGTCACAGTACACATATCCACCAATTGGACCTCTCCAAGAAAATAGTGTTACAATCACAACATGCATTGAAGTGTAGTGGTTGGAAATAGGAGATACTTTCCAGCTGCTCACCATTTTGCCCCATAGATTGCAACCACTGCGGATGAATTGGAGATGGCAACATACCCCGTATACAGACCCCTGGGAGACTTGACAACAAAGGTGGACAGGCACATTATCCTGACCTATAGACTGGGAAGGGCCACAATCACAGAGCTGTGTGCCCAACTGGAGCCTGACCTAATCTCTGCTATCCCTCTCCCGCTGGGATCCCCCCTCTTGTGCAAGTGCTATCAGTGCTCCATTTCCTGGCAACTGGCTCCTTCCAAGTGACAATGGGCCTGGCAGCAGGAATGTCTCAACCAGTGTTCTCAATAGTGCGGACCAGAGTGTTGTCTGCCCTGATTAAACACATGTCCAGCTACATCGTTTTCCCCCAGGTGGAGGATTTGGCCACAGTGAAAGCTGATTTCTATGCATTGGGACATATCCCCAACATTATTGGGGCAATTGATGGTACACATATTGCATTTGCCCCGGTGAAATGAATAGGTGTTCAGAAATCGAAAGAGCTTTCACTCCATGAATGTGCAGATGGTGTGCCTAGTGGACCAGTACATCTCCCACGTCAATGCAAAATATCCAGGGTCTGTGCAGGACACCTTTATCCTGAGGAAGAGCAGCATCGCATATGCGATGGCTCAACTCCAGAGGCACAGGGTGTGGCTAATTGCTGAGCCCTGGTTCCCACCCAGTATATGTTGGTGTATGGGTATGGTGTGGGACCTAAGGGTTGGTATGTGGCTAACAGTGGGCCCTCAATATTTGCAGGTGACTCTGGTGTAGGAAAGTACCATCTTGCCTGGCATGTTACCTCCATTTTTACTTGTGTGTCAGTTTGTTTTTGCCTGTCTCACTGGGATACTGCTAACCAGGACCCCAGTGCTCATAGTTTTTGGCCTGAATGTGTGTGTCCCTGTGTAGTGACTAACTGTGTCACTGAGGCTCTGCTAATCAGAACCTCAGTGCTTATGCTCTCTCTGTCTTTAAAATTCTCACTGGAGGCTAGTGACCATTTTTACCAATTCCAATTGGCACACTGGAACACCCTTATAATTCCCTAGAATAAAGTACCTAGGTACCCAGGGTATTGGGGTTCCAAGAGATCCCTATTGGCTGCAGCATTTCTTTTGACACCCATAGGGAGCTCAGACAAATCTTGCACAGGGTTGCCACTGCAGCCTGAGTGAAATAATGTCCACATTATTTCACAGCCATTTTACACTGCAGTTAAGTAACTTATGAGTCACCTATATGTCTAACCTTTACTTGGTAAAGCTTAGGTGCAAAATTACTAAGTGTGAGGGCACTCTGGCACTAGCCAAGGTGCCCCCACATAGTTCAGGGCAATTTCCCCGGACTTTGTGAGTGCGGGAACACCATTACACGCGTGCACTACATATAGGTCAATATCTATATGTAGCTTCAGAATGGTAACTCCGAATATGGCCATGTAACATGTCTAAGATCACGGAATTGTCCCCTCATGCCAAATATGGTATTGAGGTGCCAATCCCATGCATCCCCAGGGCTCCAGCATGGACCCCGGGTACTGCCAAACCAGCTCTCTGGGGTATTCACTGCAGCTACTGCTGCTGCCAACCCACAGACAGGCTTCTGCCCTCCTGGGTCTGGGCAGCCCAGTCCCAGGAAGGCAGAACAAAGGATTTCCTCTGAGAGAGGGTGTTACACCCTCTCGAAATAGGTGTTAAGGGCCTGAGAGGAGTAGCCTCTCCTGGCCTCTGGAAATGCTTTGAGGGCACAAATGGTGCCCTCCTTGCATAAACCAGTCTACACCGGTTCAGGGAACCCCCAGCCCTGCTCTGGCGTGAAAGTGAACAAAGGAAAGGGGAGTGACCACTCCCCTGTCCATCACCACCCCAGGGGTGGTGCCCAGAGCTCCTCCAGTGTGTCCCAGACCTCTGCCATCTTGAACCCAGAGACGTGAGGGCACAATGGAGGCCTCTGAGTGGCCAGTGCCAGCAGGCGACGTCAGAGACCCCTCCTGATAGGTGCTTACCAGAATAGTGGCCAATCCTCCTCTGAGGGCTATTTAGGGTCTCTCTTGTGGGGTTTTCCTCAGATAACGAATGCAAGAGCTTCTGCCAAGGACTGACCGCTGACTGCTCCAGGACGCCTACAAAACTGCAACAAAGTAGAAAGAAGATTACCAGCGACATTGTAGCGCCTTTCTCAACTGTTTCCTGATGGTGCATGCTCTGGGGGCTGTCTGTCTTCACCCTGCACTGGAAGCCAAGAAGAAATCTCCTTTGGGTCAACGGAATCCCACCCCTGCTACCGCAGGCCCCAAACTTCTCCTTCACCTGTCCTCTGGGTCCCCTCTCATCTTGACGAACGTGGTCCCTGGAAAACAGGTGCTAGAGCTAAGTGACCCTAACAGTCTAGTGGTCCATCTGTCCAAATTTGGCACAGATAAGTCCTTTCCTCCCCTCGCCAGATAGTAATCCTGTGTCCTGCATGAACTGCAGCTGCTAGGGCTTCTGTGCACTTTTGCAAGGAATCCTTCATGCACAGCATAGTCCAGGTCCCCAGCAGTCTGTCCTGCATTGTTAAACTCACTGAGTTGACCACCAGCTTCGTGGGACCCTCCTTGTAGTGTTGAGATGACCGCTATGCTCAGTTTTCTTAAACCCATGTTCAAGTACTTCTCCGGGTGCTGCCTTCTTCTGTGTAGGCTCTCTGTGTTGCTGAGGGTCCCATCTTTCTCCTCGTCCAAGTGGCGACCTCCTGGTCCTTCTTGAGCCCCGGCAGCACCCATTTTCTTTAACTGTAACCTTTGCAGCTAGCAAGGCTTGCGTGTGGTTTTTCTGCATAGAAACAACTCTGCATCCTCCAGCATTCCATGGGACATCTTCTGTACAAAGGAGAAGTTCCTGATATCTTCCGTTGTTGCAGAATCTTCAGCTTCTTCCACCCAGAGGCAGCCATTTTGCACCTTCATCCGGGGTTTAGTGGGCTCCTTCCCCCCCTGGTCACTTTCATGACTCTTGGACTTGGTCCCCTTCCTTAACGGGTCCTCAGGTCCAGGAATCCATCTTCAGTGCTTTGCAGTCAGTTGTGGTCTTTGCAGAATCTCCTATCACGACTTTAGTGTGTTTCTGGGAAAGTCAGGTCACTTTACTCCTACTTTTCAGGGTCTTGGGGTGGGGTATCTTGGACACCCTTAATGTTTTCTTACACTCCCAGCAACCCTCTACACACTACACTAGGCCTGGGGTCCCTAAGTGGTTTGCATTCCACTTTCTTAGTATATGGTTGGTGTTACCCCTAGGCCTCTTGCATCCTATTGTATTCTACAGTGTTTGCACTACTTTGATAATTGTTTACTTACCTGATGTAGGTTTGTGTATATAGTTTGTGTACTTTACTTACCTCCTAAGGGAGTATATCCTCTGAGATGTTTTTGGCACATTGTCACTAAAATAAAGTACCTTTATTTTTAGTAACTCTGAGTATTGTGATTCTTATGATATAGTGCTATATGATGTAAGTGGTATAGTAGGAGCGCATGTCTTCTAGTTCAGCCTAAGATGCTCTGCTATAGCTACCTCTATCAGCATAAGCTGCTAGAACACTACTAATCTACTAATAAGGGATAACTGGACCTGTCACAAGGTGTAAGTACCATCAGGTACCCACTATAAGCCAGGCCAGCCTCCTACATCTGGTTACCCCAACCTCTCATGGCTACTGACCTCTGTGAGGAATCCCAAGGGCAGAGGAATGTTAAAATGATGCACATGGGCGAACAAGAAGAATTATAGAGAGGACCTTTGGCCTCCTGAAGGCCAGTTTTTGTTGCCTGCATCTAGCAGGTGGATCCCTGCACTACTTACCCAAGAAGGTCTGCCAGATGATTGTGGCATGCTCTATGTTGCACAACATTGCCTCACGCCGCCAGGTGCCTTCTGCAAGAGGATGAGCCTGGAGA
This sequence comes from Pleurodeles waltl, assembly GCF_031143425.1. Classification (NCBI taxonomy): domain Eukaryota; kingdom Metazoa; phylum Chordata; class Amphibia; order Caudata; family Salamandridae; genus Pleurodeles; species Pleurodeles waltl. The sequence goes on from NC_090442.1 coordinate 684,262,688, forward strand.
TGGCTGTGTGGCAGCAGTGGACCCTGTGAACAGTGAAGATGAGAAGTCAGAGGATGAGGATGAGGACAACAGATGTGCAATAATTTGTCAATACTACCAATGACACACAGGCAAGACAGTGTAACTTCAGATTTAATTAACAGTTTTGTTTTGGACATTATCACTGGCAGGCTGATTTTCCCACATTTATGGCCACTCACTGTACTCTTTGGCATCTCTATTTCCAGATATGTGTTCCCCACTATCGTTCCTGGTGTGTTGACTGCAGCCAACTACAGGTCATTTCTATGTATACATTACTGTACAGTTGATTTTTAATTTTTAAACCTTGTTAAACAAATACATATTTAAATCATTTGACATACTCCATACTGCTATTTTTTCAAAGGGTGTTTATTTAAGTGCTAAAAGTAGAGGGGGATGTGCAATGGGCTGGGGTGATGGTGGATGAAAGTCCAGGTTACAGTCCAGTCTATTTGTATCATAGGGCATTGTCCAAGGGGCCTTAGGAAGGGGAGCAATGGCAGTTCAAGGTGGACAGGGTGAATAAGTGGGACACAAGGGTGACAATCAGGAGAGTCTTATTTCCTGGCGGGGATCTTGGCAATAGTCTTTGGCTTCTGCCTGGATCGCAGGGAACGTTTGCGGGGTAGTTCTCCTTCTGTAGGGGGAGGGGTGCTGGTGGCCATTTGGTCCTGTGGCAGGCCTCCTGTCCACTAGCGGCAGCGGAGGTGGATGGCTGTTCATCGGCTTGGCAAGTAGCAGAGGCATGGTGGGGTGCCACTGCCTCCCTCATAGTGGTTGCATTGTCTGCCAGCATCCCTGCAATGGAGACCAGTGTGTTGCTGATGTCCTTCAAGTCCTCCCTGATACACAGGTACTGTCCCTCCTGCAGCCGAATGTTCTCCTGAACCTTGTCCAGTATCTGGCCCAGCGTATTCTGGGAATGTTGGTATGCTCCCAGGATTGTGGTGAGTGCCTCCTGGAGAGTCAGTTCCCTGGGCCTGTCCTCCCCCTGTCGTGCAGCAGTCCTCCCAGCTTCCCCATTGTCCTGTGCCTCTGTCTTCTGCCACTGACCCCAGGTCCTTGATCATCCTGTGTTTGTGGGGTGGCCTGGGGTCCCTGTAGTGGTGGACACAATACTGATTGACGTGTCCTGGGGACAGAGGTATGGGCACGCTGGGTGGGTGCATTGGTGGTGTTTCCTGAGGGGGAAGGCTCTGTGGTGGTGTGAGAGTGTGCCTGAGTTACTGACTGTCCGGAGGTTACTGATGGGCCAGGTTGGTCATTCCAGATCCAGGCTCATCACTGTGGGCCTTTTCTGGGGGTTAACTGGATGTTGCTGGCACCTCTTCTCCGGTGACATTGGCTGGGGGACCTGGGGATGTAAATGCATTGTTATTGTTTCTGCGTGTGACATCATGTGCATGGGTGTGTTGCCCTCTATGGTTGTTGCTACCCTGGCAGATGTGCCTTGTGTGAGTTGTTATTTGGTGGGCTAGGTGATTCTCTCTAATGTGCATGCAGTGGTGATACGTGTCCATGCAGGTCTGTGAGGGGTGTCCATACATTGGTGTTCCATACAGGGCTTGGTATTGGGATGAGTGGGTTGTGATGGTGGGGTATGTGGGAGGTGGTGAAGTGATAGGGTTTGTGATGCTATGCAGGTAGGGGGGTGATAGTAATAGAGATTTGACTTACCAGAGTCCAGTCATCTTGCTACTCCTGCCAGGCCCTCAGGATGCATGATTGCCAAGACTTGCTCCTCCCATGTTGTTAGTTGGGGGGAGGAGCTGGGAGTCTACTGCCAGTCCTCTGTACAGCTAGTTGGTGTATTGCTGCTGTGGAACACAACTTCCCCAGTAGGTCATTCCACCTCTTCCTGATGTCATCCCTTGTTCTTGGGTGCTGTCCCATGGCTTTGACCCTTTCCACGATTCTCCGCCATAGCTCCATCTTCCTAGCAATGGATGTCTGCTGCACCTGTGATCCAAATAGCTGTGGCTCTTCCCAGATGATTTCCTCCACCATGACCCTTAGCTCCACCTCAGAGAATCTGGGGTGTCGTTGTGTTGCCATGGGTGTAGTGTGAGTGGTGTGGGTGAGGGTGTGTTGGGTGATGTATTGGGGTGTGTGATGAAGGTGCTTGGATGGTGTATAGGTGATGATGTTATGTGGCTCTGGTTGTGTGGGTACGCTTGCTGCATCTTTCTCTGTTGGCAATGGTTTATAGTCACAAAGGGTTGTGGGTACTGTGGGTGTGTGTTTTATAGTGGTCTGGGTGTGTGGGTGTGGTGTGTGTATGGGTGTCAGGTGTGTGTAGTTTGAATTGTCCAACGTGGTGTCGTTTTGTTTGAGTGTGTATATTTTGAGCGTGGCGGTATGTACCGCCAATGGTTTACCACCATTGAATGTCCACCGCGGTGATTCATAGGTCATAGTGCTATGGGCGTAGTTCTGTTGGCGTAACGGTGTCGGTTTTGCTACAGCCAGTTTATCACTGACCTTTGGTGTGGCGGACTTGTGTGTGTGGCTGTATAGTAACGGATTGTTATGTGTGTGTCATAATTTGATTAGTGGTTATCTGACGCCGCAGCGTTATGTTGCCGGCAGTCAGCATGGCGGTAAGCGAGATTTACCACCAATGTCATAATGAGGGCATCAGTGTTGTGAAGCAGGCTTTTGAGCTCCTGAAGGCACAATTCTGGAACATTGACAAGACAGGTAGAGCCCTCCTCTACTCACCTGCAATAGTGTGGCCTGCTGCATGCTCCACAACCTTGCCCTGAGGAGAAAAATCCCATACATTCCTGATGAGGGGGAGCTGGCAGTGCTACTGGGTGAGAATCCTGAAATGTCAAGTGAAAATGACAGTGATGAGAATGAAGGTGGAGACATGCGGGCAGATCTCATCAATCAGTACTTCACCTGAGTATATGTATGTGATGTTCTGTGATTACTCAGACTACATGGGGTCCTGTAGGGGGTCATGATATGTTGAGAAGGGTATGTCTCTTACCCTGAGACAGGACATTTAATTCAATGCTTTATACTGCCAAGGTTTGCTGGCTACATCTTGAGCATCTCCCTTCATTTGTTCAGTCATATTATACTGTCAGTGAAACAACAGAAGTTTGAAATGACTTCTGTGTCTCAGGTATGCCTTTGCTTGCTTAAACTCCACATATGTGACTTTTTCCTTCCAGGTCTCATCACCATGCCATCCTCAATTGGACATTTCAGAGTTGTGTCATTATCAGGTGGAAATGACTGATCTGACAGGTGAATGGGATATCAAATGAATTGAGATATTGTATGCTGCAAATTTGTGTGGAAACCATACCCAGGCTGCCTGGGCAGTGGGAAGGGAGTTACCTGAGCTACAGAATGGACCTGTTTGACCTGGTATGTTGGTCCAATGGTCTCATGTGTGTGGTCATGTGCCCTTGTAACATGTCACTGTGGCCAATCCATGCATTCTCCCTTCACATTGTATTGACAATGTTCCTCTATGCCCTGTATATAGCTGTCAATGTGTTTTCTCATTGACAGCTCTGTACAGGCCACAACACTGACATATGTGTGTAACATGGTAGGAGATGCCTAACCATTGTAATAGGATGGGCCTCAGACTAGGGCCCATCTACTGTCCTCTGTGTGTGTTATAGGGTATGCCAAGTTGGAAAGATGTGGTATTGGTATGGAATAAGGGTCGAGTTGGGGACATTATCCACCTATCTGTTTGCCTATCCTATAGTACAGGGTCTGAATATCCCTTTTTTCTATCTATGGTCAGGTGGATAGTACTTTGGAATATCCATATTGGAATAGCATCTATGTTTGGACAATCTTGGCTATGACAGTCCAAATAGTTGTGCAGCATGTGGATTGTTCAGTGTAAATAAAAAGTTTGGTATGAGTGACCACTTGTGTTGTTGTGTTGGTAGTGATCCTCAGCCTGACACAGCCTGTGACATATCCCCCCTTACATTGACATTTCCAATATGTACCTACATTTGCATCACATGATTTTCACATTGTACGTCCCAATATATTCCAAAAATACACTGTTAGGCATAGATTGAGTGCTAGTTATTTATTTACAGGTGTTTTGAACTCAAAGTGTAAGTTAAGGAAACAAAGGAAAACAGTGAAAGGATCAGTCATAGGGGATGTAATCATCAGAGTAGCTGCCACAACATTTGAAGTCCAAAGTCAAATGTCCTATTCTCTGGAAAAATGGTAAGTGGTTGAAGAACAGTCAACATAGTGAATCTGTGGCACCCAAAGGAGTTCCATCAGAAAGAGGTCACTTCCTGACAGCGGTTGGGGTCTTGGCATCTGCACTTCCTGGATGTTTGGGTGGACGTCCCTGCTTGCAGGGGGTTCTTCAGCTGTAGAGGCGGGGTTGTCTGAGGCACGTCCTTCCCCTGGAAGGGCCTCCCTTCCATTGGCTGCTCAGGTGTTGAAGGGGCTGATGTTAGGGGGCCGGTTGAAGTGGTGTGGTGTTGGCCCCTATCCCTGCTCAGGGTGGTGTTGATTTCCCTCAGTACCCCTGATAGGGAGGCCAAGGTGGCATTGCGGGCCTCCCACTGTTGCAAGATTTCCTGGTGGTAATCCTTCTGCAGTTGCTTTATCTCACTGAGTTTGGTGAGTACCTGGCATATCATGCCTTGGGACAATTGATAGGCTCACAAGACTTGGGTGATGGTGTCCTGGCCAGAGGCATCCCCAGCAGCCTCATGCCACTTTCCCACACAATCCCTCCCAAGCACACTACCCCAAAGTGCCTGTGCCCTTGGCACAGTTTGGCCCGTACCACTGGGTCAAAGTCCATCATTGTCCGAGGAGTCTATACAGGACTCAGGTACATGGATTGGGGGCACAAATGGTGGAATCTGTCCTCGGGACACAGCTTTAGGGGCGACTGGTTGCCTGAGATGTTGTCACAATGGGGCGGGGAGGAGTTGATGTGGTCAGGGTGAGACTGACCGGTGTCGTCTGGTTAGGTTCCCCTGATGGCCAAGAGCTGTCCTCAATGTCCACATGTCCAGAAGTTGCATTCTCACTGAGGGCTTCCTCCATGGGGGAGTGGCAGTCTCTTGAGGGATCTCCATATTCCCAGTGGCAGATAGATCTGTTGAAGTGAGAGACAGTATGTTACATTGTGACATAACTCCAACAGTTTACTGTGACCTTTGGTTAAGTCCAAGTACAATTTGGCTTTGCATTTTTCCATTTATGTGAAAGGCACACCTGCAATCAACTGTATGGACCTGACATTGGGGAAGTGAGCAATTCTATTTTAAGTCACCTTGCTGCAGGTATCTGGGTAATTGGATGACTGTTCATGGACTCCTGTCATTCCAGAAGTGCAGTCAAAAGAGTGGGTGGGCATGATGTGGCTTGGATTATTTTGGAACCTAGTAGACTGTAATGCATGCAGACCCAGAACCATATAGTTGCATGTGTTAGTTGTCAATAGGCGGTCAGTGCATTGTGAATTTGTATACTGCCACATGGATTTAGATGAGGCATCTTAGTACCTTTGTTTCTCTTTCATTGATTTTGCACACAGTTTGGTCTGACCTTCTTGTCCACACTATTTACATCTTGGCTTACTAGCTCACAATGTATCTAGTTGATTGTGAACATCACAGAGTGTAGCATGGTCTGTGTCTTGCTCCGACCCAAGTGTGTAAACTGCATTGGTGAGTTAACAGACAGCAGCACAATGTAATGTGGACAGTGTCCTGGGTATTATAGTCAGAGGGACTGTTCACCCTGGGAATTACAGTAATGTTACACCAAGTACTATAAACAACATACATAAATCATACTCTCAGGTGAGTACATTTTCATTGTGAGTTGATGTGGGAGGATGTTTGAACAGATGCACAGTAGGGACGTGTTTTTTATCGGGTAGACAATGCCTGCTGGCCTTTAGCATTGCTTTCATAGGCTGTCCTCCCCACACACTGCCTAGTAGAGATCCTCTCAGTGAATACAGTTGAATATCTGAGTAGAGGTATAATGGTTATAGTCCCAGAGTACACTGTATTGTCAAAGTGTAATGAGGGTCCCTGTGCCTGCTGGCCTTTTAGTTGCTGTCATTGCCTGTCCTCCCCACACACCCTACATTGGAAATCTCCTCAGGTGGGTACAGTTGAATGGCTGATTAGAGGGAGAATCATCATAGTAGGAGAGAACACAGATGTGGCTGAGTGGAGTGACATTACCAGTGCCTGCTGGCCTTATCATTGCTGTCATTGCCTGTCCTCCCCATAAACTATACATTGGAAATCCCCTCAAGTGAGTACAGTTGAATGGTTGATTAGAGGGAGAATGGCCATGGTAGGAGAGAACACAATTGTGGCTGAAAGGAGTGACATTACCAGTGCCTGTTGGCCTTAGAATTGTAGTCTTTGCCTGTCCCACCCACATACTATGCACTTAAATGCCTATCAGGTTGCTGCACTTCAGTGTGAAGTTGTCAAAGGAGGCAATTTTTAGTAAGATACACTGTTCTGGTACTAGTGATAGTTAAACAGTGCCTGCTGGGACATGTAGTGCTGTCAATCCCTGAGGTACACCCAGTATACAGAGATGTTGTTCCCCCAGATGAGTGTATTTGAGATGTTGGAGGTCATAGAGGGGTCTATGGACAGGTAGACACTGGGCTGTTGAGTAGAGTGGGATCGTGGGTGGGTAACGAATATCAGTGAGAATGCGTGGCAATACATTTTGGTGAGCTAATTTTGCAGTTGGGACTTACCCGACTCCTCTCCCCTGGGTATTCCTGTCAAGCCCTCAGGATGCAGGATGGCCAACTGCACCTTCTCCTCCTATGATGAGAAATGTGGAGATGGGGGACTGTGAATCGTGGATGTTTTTGTGGTGACATGGTGATGAAAAACAAAGTGGGGAAATAGGAAAAATAAATTGTAGGAGCTGTGTGATGAGTGGGTGACATGCAGTGAATGTTGTGATACGGTGGAAATATGTGTTTGGGTGGGTGTAGTGAGAATGTTAGATGTGTGACTTCTGTAAGGTGCAATGGTGCATATTCTAATTGTTGCATTGCTGTTGCTGTGTGTGGAGTAGTAGGTGCAAAGGATTGTGGTTTGTGAAGGGATGTTTCTTATAGTGTGGTTGGTAGGTGTATTGGGTGTGTGAAAGTGTGTCAGTTGTGTTGTTTTCAAATCTATCCACTGTGGTGCTGTGTATTACTGGGGGGACCGCCGACCACCGTGGTTCTTGCCAACATTGGAAGACTGCCATGACAAGACCACCACTGCGATTTTTAACTTGTAATAGGTTCAGTGGTTGGTTGGCAAGCTGGTGGTACTGGTGATCGGACCGCCTCTTGCCCGCCCTCCAGAGTCCTGGTGGTGTTGGGATTTTGTCTGGATTTTGGCAGGCTTGGCTGTAAAACTTGCAATGCGGTGGTCTGTATGACTGCCAACCTGGTGGTCTTTTGGCAGCCGCCACCGCAGCGGTCTGGCAGTCTGACTGCCAAAACTCATAATGAGGCCCAAAGTGCGGATTGTATGAACAATAATAAACTTGGGCCCTGATATTGTTTTCAAGGATTCCATGCAAAAGTCCCGAAAATCTTCATCATTCAAACTAATCTCACCTTAAAATCGCATTTGAATAATCTCAAAGTTATTCAAGCTTTCAGGGTAATTATGCTTACAGGGAACCTTTAACTTACACATCAATAATCTAGTGTGTAAAATGAGACACACTAATAAAAATGTCCACTACAATGTACAGCAAAAATTGTGTATTCCAGTGAAAGTCTGCATAATAAAAGAGTCACAAAATACATGTGCAAAAATTCACTTAGGGCCCAGGTCACAAAAACTTTGCTAACACCTACCTTAGTAGTATTCATAGCTTACTCCACAAATCAAGTGTATGCCAACATCTAAATCAGGCCCTGAGTCTTTCTGCACTCGATACTTAAACTTTTATTTTCCATTCTCTATGTTGGTTGAGTAGATTAGTTCCCCCTTAAAAAAATTATTTCAGCACAGGGTGCCACAGGTTTATTTTCCTGTTTTCCTAAATAGCAGTTTTTTTAGTCAAGCAAAAGGTACATTATCTCAGCTCTACGAGGCATTAAGATAAATTGCAAAAGCACAAAAACCCTAGCAGGATTTGACCACTGCTAATGCCATATTGCACTATTTTTCCCAGTTAGGCCATATTATTCTGCAATGAACCTTTCTCTGTATTGATTTGCTGTACATTCTTGTTAGGACTGAAAACTATCTGCTCACCAGAGCTCAAAATGGAAAAACGAATTGTCAGAAAGTAACTTTTTTCAGGTCTATAATACAATAATTAAATGTCTGCTTGATGGGGAAGAATCTTTAACTGAACTGCAAGTGACTGCAAAAGTACTGTAATCAAATGCATAATGAGGGCTGGGTGCAACTTTTCTAGCCTCATTTATTGTGGTGCCTTTAACATTTCTTCACCTCATCACAACACTCCATATTATATTCAAGTTAATTACAGCTTATGATCATGGCATGAAAAGATCTTCAAAACACTTTTGGAACAGTGTGCCGTAGTCTCATAGAACAGTCATGTGGCTAACACTCAATTGCCTATTGAAGGCATATATTGGTGTTTGCCAGTTAGCACAGTTCTTCACCCTCCTACCATTTTAAAATGGGCATTCATACTTAGTTTACGTTTTCATTTTAACAGGCCTCGAGAAAAAAATGAAAAAAGTAAACAGTCTGTTGATCTGTTCAAAGGTCAGACTACACCAAAACTATCCTAAAAAAAATTAATATTTGCCTCTTACGAACACCTCCCCCCAGTATGGTTGGACTGGAGTGGGAAAAGTAAAGGACACACCTTTGATGTCTAAGACTTTACCCAAATTTGCATAAATTGAAGAGGGAAGAGTACATGTTACTACTTTAGTGTTCAACATTTCCCTCTCCAATAAGGTTGGACTGGAGGGGCAATAGTAAATGTTATCCCTTAAGTGTCCAAAGCCTTCCCCAAGTTGGTGTACATTGGAGTAGAAATAGTTAAGGTCATCTCTTTAGTGTCCAACACCTTCCCCAAATTGGTATAGATTGAAGTGGGAATAGGAACTGTCACTGGCTGAGTACCCAACACTTTCATCCAGTATAGTAGGAGTGGAGTGGAAATAGTAAAAAAAAATTGAAAACCTTCTTCTATTTGGTTTAGCTTGTATTGGGAATACCAAATGTCACTCCTTCAGTTTCCAACATCTTCCCTAATATGGTTGGATTGGAGTAGGAATAGTAAATGTTACGACTATAGTGTCCAACACCTTTACCAAATTGGATTAGCATGGAGTTGGAATAGTTCATGTCATTCCTTTAGTGCCCATCACCTTCCCAAAATTGGTTTAAATTGGAGTTGGAATAGTAAATGTGACTCCTTTAGTGTCCAACACCGTCCCCAAATAAATTGGATTGGAATAGGATTAGAAAAGTTACCACTTTAGTAACCAACATCTTACCCAAATTAGTTTAGATTGGAGAGAGAATAGTAAATGTCATGCCACCCCTTTAAAGTCATATGCCTTCCCAAATTTGGTTTAGATTGGAGTGGGAATAGTAAATGTCACCACTCAGGCCCTCATTATGACATTGGCAGTAAATCCTGATTACCGCCATGCCGACTGCCGCTAACATAACGCCGCTGTGGCGGACAACCTCCAACCATATTAAGACACACACAAACCAATCCGTCACTATAAAGCCACACAAACAAGTCTTCCAGCCCAAAGGTCAGTGATAAAGTGGCGGTCTCCAAACCCACACCATTACGCCAACATAACTAAGCCCACAACATTATGACCCACGAATCACCATGGAGGACATTCAATGACGGTAAACTATTAGCGGTACATACCGCCGTGCTCAAAATACACATATGCAAACAAAACAACACCACGTTGGACAATTCAAACTACACACACTGGACACACATACACATACAACACCCACACCAATATAAAACACCTACCCACATTACCCACAACCCTTTCCGACTGCAAACAAGTGCCACCAGAGAGAGACAACAAGAGTACTCACACAACCAGAGCCACATACCACCATCACCTATATAACACATACGCACGTCACATCACAAACTCAAACATATCACCCTACACACCCTCACCCACACCACTCACACTGCACCCATGAGGAGGAGCTGAGGGTCATGGCGGAGGAAATCTTCGGGGTGGAGTCTCAGCTATTTGGATCACAGGTGCAGCAGATATCCATTGCTAGGAAGATGGAGCTATGGTGGAGAATCGTGGACAGGGTCAAGGCCGTGGGACAGCACCCCAGAACAAGGGATGACATCAGGAAGAGGTGGAACGACTACAGGGGAAGGCACATTCCATAGCAGCAAGACATCAGCTTGCTGTACAGAGGACTGGCAGTGGACCCCAACCTCCTCCCCCACAACTAACAAAATGGGAGGAGCAAGTCCTGGCAATCATGCTTCTTGAGGGCCTGTCAGGAGTAGGAGGAGGACTGGACTCTGGTAAGTCAAATCTATACTACTATCACACCACTTACCTGCATGCCATCACATACCCCCCCACCCTCACTCCCATCACTTCACCACTTCCCACACACCCCAACATCACATCTCACTCATCCAAATGCCAACCCCTGCATGCATCACCAATGCATGGACACCCCTCACAGACCTGCATGGACACCTATCAACACTGCATGCATAATAGAGACAATAACCAAGCCAACCAAATAACAACTCACACAAGGCAAAGCTGCCAGGGCAATAACAACCATAGAGGGCAACCCATCCATGCACAAGATGTCACACGCAGAAACTATACACTGCACTTACATCCCCATAGGCAACCTACCCAATGTCACCGGCGAAGAGGTGCCAGCAACATCCTGCCCCCCTAGAAGAAGCCCACAGTGATGACAGCAGCTCTACTTGTCTGGATCCGGATGACCAACCTGGCCCATCAGGGATCTCCGGACAATCGGTTTCCCAGGCACAGTCTAACACCACCACAGAGCCTCCCCCCTCAGGAAACACCACCACTGCACCCACCCAGCTGGCCCATACCTCTGTCCCCAGGACACGTCAATCAGCAGTGTGTCCACCACTACAGGGACACCTGGCCACCCCAGAAACACAGGACGATCAGGGACCTGGGGTCAGTGGCAGTGGACACATGATTCAGGGGACAGAGGCACAGGACAACAGGGAAGCTGGGAGGACTGCAGTGCAACAGGACAGGCCCAGGGAGCTGACTCTCCAGGAGGCACTCACCGTCATCCTGGGAGCATACCAACCTTCCCAGGATACATTGGGCCACATACTGCAGGGTACAAGGTGCAGGAGAACATGCGGCTGCAGGAGGGACAGTAGCTGGGAATCAGGGATGACTTGAAGGACATCAACACCACCCTGTTCTCCATTGCAGGGGTGCTGGCAGACATGGCCAACACTATGAGAGAGGGAGTGGCACACCACCGGGCCCCTGACACTAGTTAAACCGCTGAACAGCCCTCCACCTCTGCTGCCTCTAGTGGACAAGAGGCCCCACCACAGGAAAACAGGCTACCAGCACCCCTCACCCTGTAGAAGGAGAACCAACCCACAAATGTTCCCTGTGATCCATACAGAAGCCAGAGTCTTTTGCCAAAACCCCGCCAGGAATTAACACTCTCCTGAATGTCACCCTTGTGTTCCACTCTGTCACCCAGTCCACCTTGAACTGACATTACTTCCCTTCTGTGTGCCCCTTTGGACAATGCATCTGTGATACAAATAGACTTGACTCTAAGCCGGACCTTCCTCCGTGATCACCCCAGCCCACTGCACTTGCCCCTCTACTTCTTAGCACCTAAATAAACACCCTTTTAAAAAATACAAGTATGGAGTGTGTCAAATGATTCAAGTATGTATTTGTTTAACAAGGTTTAAACATTGCAATTCAACTGTACAGTAATGTTTACATTGGAAAGACCTGTAGTTGTTTGCACAGAACACACCAGGAGCAATAGTGGGGACCAACACCCACAAAAAGAGATGCCAAAGGGTACAGTGAGTGGCCATAGAAGTAGGAGTACACAGCCTGCCAGTGATAATGTCACATATCAAACCGACAATTATATGTGTATCAACACTGTCTTACCTGTGTCTCATTGGAAGTATTGACGTATAATTGCACTTCTGTTTGTTCTCATCCTCATCCTCTGCCTCCTCATCTTCACTGTCCACAGGATCCACTGCTGCCACACGGACATCTCCAGCCTCCTCCTGCAGAAAAGGCACCTGGCGACCAGCGCTTAATTTGTAAATAAAAACGTGCCGGTGCTCAAAGTCTTCCTCTTAAACCGCGGGTGCTGCAATTAAATGTGGGAACACAGAATACTGAGGCAGCGTAATCCTGAAGCCATCTTGGGCCTCTTCAATCCATTGAAAGCCATTCCCTGCCCCTTCAGCTAACTTTTGCAGCTTTCTGCTTTCTCCTATTGTGACGCTTTTTCGTTTTTCTCTTCCTCCGTCTTTCCCATATGTGTCTTTCTCTCACAGCAAATGCTTGGCACAGAAGAAGAAGCACCGGCCCTCAAAAATAAGTGCCGGTGCTCAGCACCAGAAACAACAAGCACAAATTAAGCACTGCTGGCGACTCAAGGCAAGGTTTGTGCAACATAAAGCATGTCACGATAATCTGGCTGACCTTCTTGGGTGAGTAGCACAAGTATCCACTTGTCAGATGGAGGCAACGAAATCTAGCCTTCAGGAGGCCAAAGGTCCTTTCTATAACCTTTCTTGTTCACCCATGTGCCTCATTGTAATGTTCCTCAGCCCTTGTTCTGGGATTCCTCACAGGGGTCAGTAGCGATGAGAGGTTGGGGTAACCAGAGTTACCTGCAAATATCGAGGGACAAGTGTTAGCCACACACTAACCCTTAGGGCCTACAGCATACCCATACACCAACATAAACTGGGTGGGAACCAGGGCTCACATATTAGCCACACCCTGTGCCTCTGGAGCTGGACCATCACATTTGGGATGCTGCTATTCCTCAGGATAACAGCATCATGCACAGACCCAGGATACTTCACATTGACGTGAGAGATGTACTAGTCCGCCAGGCACACCATCTGCTCATTCATGGAGTGAAAGCTCGATTTCTGAACACCTGTTAATTTCGCCAGGGGAAGGGGCAAATGCAATATGTGTTCCATCAATAGCACCAATAATGTTGGAGATACATCCCATTGTATAGAAATCGGCTTTCACTGTGGCCAAATTGCCCACCTGGGGGAAAACGATGTAGCTGCACATGTGTTTAATCAGGTCAGACAACACTTTGGTCAGCACCATTGAGAACATTGGCTGAGACATTCCTGCTGCCAGGCCCACTGTCGCTTGGAAGGAAATGGAGCACTGATAGCACTTGCACAAGAGAGGGGATCTCAGTGGGGGGACGGATAGCAGAGATTAGGTCAGGCTCCAGTTGGGCACACACCTCTGTGATTGTGACCCTGTCAAGTCTATAGGTCAGGATAATGGGCCTCTCCTTCATTGTTGCCAAGTCCACCAGGGGTCTGTACACGGGGGGATGCCTCCATCTCCTATTCATCCGCAGTGGTTGCAAATCTAGGGGACAAAAGGATGGGCAGCTGGTCATTATCTCTACATTCCAACCACTACAGTTCAATGCATGTTGTGATTGTAACAGTAATTTGTTGGAGATGACCAAATTGTGCATTTGTGTACTGTGATGCTGTTACGGTCCATGGCCTGCGCCCCCTCTGAAATGGCATTCGTCTGTACTGTATGGAGGGCCAGGTGGAAATGAGGTAGTTCCACTGATGTTGTGCGCTGTTGCAGAACCGCCGTGCAACTCCTCATTGGTTATAATTGGGCCCTATGGGGTACAGTGGCCAATGGTAATGTACACCGGCTGTGACAGTACGCACTGCCGCAGACGTGACCGCCATTTTCTAGCTGTGCACTCACTTGCTACCTGACCTTCAACAGGAGAGGACCTACACTGCAAGTGCTGCTGTAACCTGTGTCTGGAACCGACCATGGCTCGAGTGACAGGGGAAAGGGCCCCTGCCTTTACCTCGGGGAGTAGGAGAGACTGGTGGATGGAGGTCCTACCCCAGTACCGACTGCTGTATGGGCCTTCAGACCAACAGGTGAGTACACTGTGAGCACGATGCATGGGGCGTGAATACATGGAGTGATGTGTGTGAAGGCCTCGTCTAGGCTGGGTTGGTGGATGGGCCCTGGGCAGCGTGCAGCATGTATGGTAGGCCATGTCTGTGCTAATGGGGATGGGAAGGGGCATGGTGGGCCATGAGTATAACAGGCAGGATGATCAGACTAATATCTTTCTGTGAGAAACTGGGGCTGATTGCAGAGGCCCCATAACTTTTTGCCCCCATTTTCCACTTTATGCTGGTGTTTTCCTGACTCTGATGGTGCCCTGGGTACTGCTAACCAGTCCCAGGGCCTGTGCTCTGTGTAAAATGGATATGCAAATTAGGCTAATTATAATTGGCTAAGTAAACCTACCTATAAGTCCCTAGTATATGGTAGGGCATGTAGGTTTAGGGACCACAGCATAGGTGGTGCACACCTAGGTGCATTGCTGAGGTGCCCAGTGTCATTTTAAAAGCAAGCCTGCCTTGCTGGCTGCTTTTAAATTAAAGTTATATGCAAATTCGACTTTGGAATTAAAGGTACTTCCAAAGTCTTAAACTACCTTATTTTTACATATAAGTCACCCCTAAGGTGTGCCCTATGTGCCCCTAGGGCTGGGTGCCATGTAACTATAAGCAGGGACTTTATAAAAATAGATTTATAAGCCCTGGTGAGGTAAAAACAGCCAAATTCGTTTTTCCCTCATTGAAGTAAATGGCCTTCATAGGCTAGAATGGGCAGACTTTATTTAAAATTTTAAAGTCTCCTTAAGTGTTACATACCAAGAATTTGGTATCAAATTGATTGTTATAATAAATCCCACAACTTCCAGTTGTTGGATTTAATATAACTAGTGCAGGTAAAAAGTTTAGACTTTACCTAAAAAGTTGCCAATTTCAGCTCTGCATTGTTTTTGCTGCTGTGCTCTGATTGGCCAGCCTGCAGCAGCTTCTGCCAGGCTACTTTAATGAGGTGTGAAGTGGCCTGACTTCACACAAAGGAATGTGCTTGGGGGAGAGAATCTCCCCTCAGCAGATGGTGAGGCAGGAAGGGGGAGGGCTGCCAAACTGGTCTTCAAAGGCAGAGAAGGACATCTGGAGCACCCAGCAACACCCCCACATCCTGCAACCCCAGACAGCTAGGTGCCCCCTTGATTAGATTAGGAGAGGGCAGGAGAGGGGTGTGTTTATGATTTTTAGCCACACCAGTGGGTGGGCTCAGCCAGATCTCTCCTCCAAAAATCAGATTCATCCATTTTGGATTTTTAGAGACTGTTGCCTTCTGGGATGGATTTTTGCCACACTTCCCAGGAAGTGGTCATCACAGGGGGACGACCCTGTCCCTGATTGGAGGACCAGGGCCCCCCTGCTTTTCACCCAGGAGCAAGGATAAAACTGGCAGACCTGCACCCACGCCTCAGATCCCCACCAAATTTCAAGAAGAAAGAACTACAAGAAGAAGAAGGACTGCCCTGCTGGACCCCTGGCCTGCACCTGGACCCTGCACTCAGAAAGACTGCACCAGCTGCACACTTGGGCTTCACCACAAGAAGGACTTTGCCTGGCTTCCACTGGTTCAAGGAGGGACTCCCTGTTTGCTACAGGTGAAAAATTGCTAACCAGAGTCCCCTGCACCAACTCCTGAAAAAGTGACCAGCTGACCACTGTCCAGTGGCCAAAAAGGAGTTTGCGCCAGGTGTATTCTGGGAGTTGAAGTCCGCACTTCCCAAGGACCATCACAGAACTTCTGGACCCTTGGGGTGAGCTGTGGACCCCAAAAGAACCTTAAAAGAACATCTGGGTGAAGCCCCAGAAGTTTGGAAAAGATTGGAGAAATTTTGGAAAAAAGCTCCATAAAGTGACCGACCCGACGCGGAAATTCTAGCCGGCTTGCCTCAACCGCGACCCGGCCTGACTTCGTGGTTCGTCCCGGTAAAGAAAAACATCCAAAAAAGAGACTAAGTCCGAACGTAAAAAGTTGACCGGGACCTTCCAGCCATCGTATCCGAGAAGGGCTCCACGGACGTCGGATCAAGATCCAGGTTTACCCCGGTCGAAGGATTTTCATCTCGAAAAAACGACTAAGTCCGAAGGTAAAAATCACCACCGAGGAAACCGACTTCGCGTATCCGGACAAGGGCTCCAGGAGGTCGGATTCAACTGGCAGGTTCGTCCCGGTGAAGAAAAACTTCAAAATAAAGACTAAGTCAGAAGGTAACTTTTTAACCGAGGCCTCCCGCGACTTGTAGCCGAGCAGGGCTCCATCGCGGTCGGCCTGAAAGTTTGACTTTGCCCCGGTCCTGGTGCAACCAGATGACCCGATTGGCGCTTTTTGTTTCTAAGCGCTAGAAAATAATAATACTTTAAAAATTCATATCTCCGGTTCCCCTGAACCGATTTTAATCGTTTTTGTGTCATTTTAAAGATAAAAATATAAGCTATTTTTATAAATTGGTTTTGGATTTTTAAACTGTTTCCTGTGTTTTATTTAATTACTGTTTTGTGATATTTGAATGCTTTACACTTTGTCTCCTAAGTTAAGCCTTGACGCTCGATGCCAAGCTACCAAGGGTAGAGCTGGGATTAATTTACTGAGACCTAACTGTACTTTTGTGGAGGTTTGTGGCTTGTTGCTAGGTGTAGGTACCTACCTGCCCTACCAATAACCCATTTTCCAACATAATTGGAAGCAGCGACGGGATCCTGTACTTGTGTTCAATATCACGTCACAGTTTTAGATAAAACAAATTAAAAATCCTTTAAATTGTCCTAGTGCAAAAATTGTTTTTAATTTTTAATTTTTTTTTTTTTTTTTTAATTAATTTGGATTAATTTCAATTATTGAATTTTTGTAATTTTTTCTAAATTCTTGTTTCCAATTTTTGCAAAAAGTTTTTGTTGACACAAAACTAGGGAACCATGGAGCTTGATCTGGCTAGCCTACCCACACTGACAGTAGTCCAGCTTAGGGGGTTGTGTATTGAGAGAGGGTTGCCTGCAACCACTGATCTCAGGAAGCAAATCCTGATTAAATCCCTGACAGCATGGGCTGAGGCCCAAGGGCTAGGCACAGAGGAAGCTCCAGAGGGGGAAGAAAAAGAGGAAGATGCTAACTCTAACCACTCAGGGGAGGGAAGGCATCAGACCCCAAGTGAGGAAGAGGAGGAACGGTCCTCACTGGATACAGTCACTAGGGGCAGACCCAAAGCTAGTGGTAGGAAGAGGGTCCTTTCAGGAGGAGAGAACCCATCCATCAGGGAAAGAGAGCTGGAAGCCCAGCTAGCCTACATAGCTTTGGAAGCAGATAAGCTGGCCCTAGAAAAGCAAAAGTGGGCATACAAAGAGAAAAGAGATGGAAGCAGCGATAAAGAAGCTGAGGTGTCCATGGGTGGGGGAGTTTGCCCCAGATTACCCAAGGGGGTGGTTCCTGCTTATGTAGAGGGGGATGACATAGATAAGTGGCTAGGGGCCTTTGAGAGGGCACTCCAAATGAGAAGGGTTAAGCCTCAATACTGGGGTTCCCTTTTGTGGGAGTTGGTCCCCAACTCGGGGAGGGATAGGCTTCTGACCTTAAGGGGGGAGGAGGCAGATTCATACCCTAGTATGAAGAGGTGCTTAGTCAAGAAGTTTGGTCTGACCCCAGAGCAATATAGAATGAAGTTCAGGGACACCCAGAAGGTCAGTACCCAGTCTTGGGTTGACTTTGTGGACACCTCACTAAAGGTACTAGAGGGCTGGATTATTGGCAACAAAGTAAATACTTATGAGGGGTTATACAATCTGATCATGAGAGAGCACATCTTGACCAATTGTATCCAAGAAAGGTTACGCCAGCATCTAGTGGACTCTAAGCTGACCAACCCTAGAGAGCTAGGGGAGGCAGCTGATGAGTGGTTGAGAACCAGGGTGGTTGTCAAGTCCCAGGGGGGAGACTCCAAGAAGGGGGGGACAGGTCCCCAAAAACCTAAGGAGGGAGGTGGTAAGCCCACCACAGAGACTCCCTCTGTACCCCAGAACCCTAAGAAGGAGGAGAGTAAATCCCACTCCCACTCTGACATGCAGAGACAGGGAGACCCAGGGTTAAAAAAGCTCTTGGACAGTAGGGCTTGCTTTGACTGTCAGCAGACAGGTCACTTCAGAGGAGATGCAGCCTGTCCAAAGAAGGTGGTTAGCACTGGGCTGTCCAGTGTAGCCATAGAGGAGGATTCCTCAGATGATGAAGTCCTCCTAGCATTGTGCTGGGAGACAGGACCAGATGGTAAGCTGGTGATCCCTGAGGGTGGGAGTAGGCACTTCCACCACATTCAAGTGAATGGGATCCCTACCACTGGCCTGAGAGACACCTGTGCCAGTCACACTGTAGTGAGTGACCGGTTAGTGACCCCAGACATGTATGTCCCAGGAAAGACAAAGAAAGTCAGGATAGCCACAGGGGAGGTCACCTCCAAACCTGTAGCCATAGTGCCCCTAGAGAGGGAGGGTATCCTTGACTGGATTAGGGTGGTAGTCAGTGCTGACCTTCCCCTAGATTGTATCCTGGGCAATGACCTCCCAGAGGTGAGTCTGGTCACAGATGGGGTGGTCGCCCAGGGCGCCCCCCCAACCCAAAGTCCTGGGGAGTCAGTCCCTACAGTTAGGAGACAGGGGTCCCCAAGAAAAGGAAAGAAGAAAAGGAAGGGTAGGCCACTCTTAAAGAGAGTTCCAGGGAGCCAAAGGCCTTCTGCCCCAGTAGGGGGGGAGCCCAGAGTTGGCACTGGTGAGGCCTCACCTGACCCCAAGGAAGTCCTGAGTAGTCAGGCAGCTGTCCAGATGCAAGGTGTTGCCCCTGCACTGACAGAAGGGAGAGTGGAAGGAGGGTGTCTGCCACAGGAGGTGGTAGCCCCCCACTCTAGACAGCAAGAGGGGTGCCAGGACCCCAAAGATGCCCCTAAAGCAGCTCAGCCACCTGTCAGTGGAGAGCTTAGGGTGTGGTTCTGGGTACTGACAGCTGTCAGTAGCCTCTGCTGGGTGCTAGCCTTCCTGGCAGCACTGTACTTGGCCTGGGAGGCAGACCCCAGAGCCAATAGCAAAGTAGGCCCCCTGACCCTATTGGTCATGGTGGGGTTGCTCAAGTGTTGGGTGACCTCTTTGGGTAAGCTAGGTGTTGCCCTAGCAAAGTTTGGAGTAGGGGAGGTGGGCACCTCACTACCCAAGTTGGCAGAGAGAGAGGAGGAAGACCCCCCTAGAGGGAAGTTTCAGTTTGAGTTGGGTCCTTTTACTGTTGGGATGGCTTCACTACCCAGAGGGAGTGACCCTGACAGGGGGATGTAAGGCAGAGTAGGCCCTGCAAAGGGACAGCC
Organism: Pleurodeles waltl; assembly: GCF_031143425.1. NCBI lineage: Eukaryota > Metazoa > Chordata > Amphibia > Caudata > Salamandridae > Pleurodeles > Pleurodeles waltl. Next base: position 684,282,247 of record NC_090442.1, read on the forward strand.
AGTTTTCTTCACTGTCTTCCTCGCCTAACAAGCCAGGAAGACTCTCCCAGGGTTGGGCTGAGTCTCCTGGGCGTGTGGGCTGGGGGGGGGTTGTGTGAGAAACTGGGGCTGATTGCAGAGGCCCCATAACTTTTTGCCCCCATTTTCCACTTTATGCTGGTGTTTTCCTGACTCTGATGGTGCCCTGGGTACTGCTAACCAGTCCCAGGGCCTGTGCTCTGTGTAAAATGGATATGCAAATTAGGCTAATTATAATTGGCTAAGTAAACCTACCTATAAGTCCCTAGTATATGGTAGGGCATGTAGGTTTAGGGACCACAGCATAGGTGGTGCACACCTAGGTGCATTGCTGAGGTGCCCAGTGTCATTTTAAAAGCAAGCCTGCCTTGCTGGCTGCTTTTAAATTAAAGTTATATGCAAATTCGACTTTGGAATTAAAGGTACTTCCAAAGTCTTAAACTACCTTATTTTTACATATAAGTCACCCCTAAGGTGTGCCCTATGTGCCCCTAGGGCTGGGTGCCATGTAACTATAAGCAGGGACTTTATAAAAATAGATTTATAAGCCCTGGTGAGGTAAAAACAGCCAAATTCGTTTTTCCCTCATTGAAGTAAATGGCCTTCATAGGCTAGAATGGGCAGACTTTATTTAAAATTTTAAAGTCTCCTTAAGTGTTACATACCAAGAATTTGGTATCAAATTGATTGTTATAATAAATCCCACAACTTCCAGTTGTTGGATTTAATATAACTAGTGCAGGTAAAAAGTTTAGACTTTACCTAAAAAGTTGCCAATTTCAGCTCTGCATTGTTTTTGCTGCTGTGCTCTGATTGGCCAGCCTGCAGCAGCTTCTGCCAGGCTACTTTAATGAGGTGTGAAGTGGCCTGACTTCACACAAAGGAATGTGCTTGGGGGAGAGAATCTCCCCTCAGCAGATGGTGAGGCAGGAAGGGGGAGGGCTGCCAAACTGGTCTTCAAAGGCAGAGAAGGACATCTGGAGCACCCAGCAACACCCCCACATCCTGCAACCCCAGACAGCTAGGTGCCCCCTTGATTAGATTAGGAGAGGGCAGGAGAGGGGTGTGTTTATGATTTTTAGCCACACCAGTGGGTGGGCTCAGCCAGATCTCTCCTCCAAAAATCAGATTCATCCATTTTGGATTTTTAGAGACTGTTGCCTTCTGGGATGGATTTTTGCCACACTTCCCAGGAAGTGGTCATCACAGGGGGACGACCCTGTCCCTGATTGGAGGACCAGGGCCCCCCTGCTTTTCACCCAGGAGCAAGGATAAAACTGGCAGACCTGCACCCACGCCTCAGATCCCCACCAAATTTCAAGAAGAAAGAACTACAAGAAGAAGAAGGACTGCCCTGCTGGACCCCTGGCCTGCACCTGGACCCTGCACTCAGAAAGACTGCACCAGCTGCACACTTGGGCTTCACCACAAGAAGGACTTTGCCTGGCTTCCACTGGTTCAAGGAGGGACTCCCTGTTTGCTACAGGTGAAAAATTGCTAACCAGAGTCCCCTGCACCAACTCCTGAAAAAGTGACCAGCTGACCACTGTCCAGTGGCCAAAAAGGAGTTTGCGCCAGGTGTATTCTGGGAGTTGAAGTCCGCACTTCCCAAGGACCATCACAGAACTTCTGGACCCTTGGGGTGAGCTGTGGACCCCAAAAGAACCTTAAAAGAACATCTGGGTGAAGCCCCAGAAGTTTGGAAAAGATTGGAGAAATTTTGGAAAAAAGCTCCATAAAGTGACCGACCCGACGCGGAAATTCTAGCCGGCTTGCCTCAACCGCGACCCGGCCTGACTTCGTGGTTCGTCCCGGTAAAGAAAAACATCCAAAAAAGAGACTAAGTCCGAACGTAAAAAGTTGACCGGGACCTTCCAGCCATCGTATCCGAGAAGGGCTCCACGGACGTCGGATCAAGATCCAGGTTTACCCCGGTCGAAGGATTTTCATCTCGAAAAAACGACTAAGTCCGAAGGTAAAAATCACCACCGAGGAAACCGACTTCGCGTATCCGGACAAGGGCTCCAGGAGGTCGGATTCAACTGGCAGGTTCGTCCCGGTGAAGAAAAACTTCAAAATAAAGACTAAGTCAGAAGGTAACTTTTTAACCGAGGCCTCCCGCGACTTGTAGCCGAGCAGGGCTCCATCGCGGTCGGCCTGAAAGTTTGACTTTGCCCCGGTCCTGGTGCAACCAGATGACCCGATTGGCGCTTTTTGTTTCTAAGCGCTAGAAAATAATAATACTTTAAAAATTCATATCTCCGGTTCCCCTGAACCGATTTTAATCGTTTTTGTGTCATTTTAAAGATAAAAATATAAGCTATTTTTATAAATTGGTTTTGGATTTTTAAACTGTTTCCTGTGTTTTATTTAATTACTGTTTTGTGATATTTGAATGCTTTACACTTTGTCTCCTAAGTTAAGCCTTGACGCTCGATGCCAAGCTACCAAGGGTAGAGCTGGGATTAATTTACTGAGACCTAACTGTACTTTTGTGGAGGTTTGTGGCTTGTTGCTAGGTGTAGGTACCTACCTGCCCTACCAATAACCCATTTTCCAACACTTTCCCTATGTCTATTTTCCTGCTGGTCAGCGCCCATCAAAAGAAGGGTGTATGGTGTGCCATTGCCAAGGACGTGCAGATCCTGGGGATCTATGGCAGACGGAGCACCCACTGTCAGAAATAGTGGGAGGACCTGAGACGCTGGGCATGGAAGATGGCAAAGGCCCAGCTGGGGATGGCCTCCCAATAAGGAAGGGGTGCCCGTCTAACCCTGACCACCCTGATGGCCCGCATACTGGCGATGGCCTATCTGGAGCTGGATGGGCACTTGAGGGCATCACAGCAGCCACAAGGGGGTGAGTACAGTGTCCATCATTCCAAATTACACCTGGTGGGGTAGTATCCGGGTGGGGGTTGCGGGCCCTTTGGTGCCTCTAGGACAGGCATGGCATTGCAGGGTAGGTCCCATGTAGGGAAGGGTTCTGATGTGAAAGTACATCTACCAAGCTAGTGGGCATTCACTACTGGGCAGGGGTCTGTGGGTCTCAGGTATGCTTTAATTTGCCTTAGGTGTCCATATCCATGGACTGGTGACTAGCATTGTGACTGGTAGTGCATTGCCTAGTGCTTAGGGCTGTTCCCTGTGTGTGAGTGTGTTGTGTACACCAACAGTGGTGTTGGTGGCACCATTGACCAAGTATATCCTTTGTCTCTTCCCCCCCTTTTTGTTTTGTTACCCTGTCTGTAGGAGGCTGGCCTGACTTATAGTGGGTACCTGATGGTACTTACACCCTGTGCCTGGTCCAGTTATCCCTTATTAGTAGTGTTCTATCAGCTTAGGCTGATAGAGGTAGATATAGCAGAGCAGCTTAGGCTGAACTAGGAGACATGCAAAGCTCCTAGTATACCACTTATATCAGATAGCACTATATCATAAGAATCACAATACTCAGAGTTACTAAAAATAAAGGTACTTTATTTTAGTGACAATGTGCCAAAAATATCTCAGAGGATATACTCCCTTAGGGGGTAAGTAAAATACACAAAATATACACACAAACCAAAATCAGGTAAGTAAACAGTTAGCAAAGTAGTACAAACACTGTAGAATACAATAGGATGCAATAGGTTTAGGGGCAACACAAACCATATACTAAGAAAGTGGAATGCAAACCACTTAGGGACCCCAGGCCTAGTGTAGTGTGTAGAGGGTTGCTGGGAGTATAAGAAACCACTAAGGGTGTCCAAGATACCCCACCCCAAAACCCCGAAAAGTAGGAGTAAAGTGACCCTCCTTCCCCAGAAACACACTAAAGTCATGATAGGAGATTCTGCAAATACCACAACTGTCTGCAAAGCACTGAATATGCATTCCTGGACCTGAGGACCTGTAGAGGAATGGGACCAAGTCCAAGAGTCATGAAAGTGTCCAGTGGGGGCAGGAGCCCACTAAACCCCTGATGAAGGTGCAAAATGGCTGCCTCCTGGTGGAAGAAGCTGAAGATTCTGCAACAACGGAAGATGCCACAAACTTCTCCTTTGCACTTAAGATGCTGCATGGTGTCCTGGAGGATGTGGATTTGTTTTTTTGGAGCAAGACCGCAAACATGCCTTGCTGGTTGCAAAGATCATGGTTAAAGAAACTGGGTACTGCCCAGGCCCAGGAATGATCAGGAGGTCACCACTTGGAAGAGGAGACAGAGGGGTCCCTCAGCAATAAAGAGAGCCCATGCAGAAGAAGGCAGCACCCGCAGAAGTACTTGAACATGGGTTCATGAACACTGAGCATAGTGGTCGTCTCAACACTACAAAGGAGAGTCCCTTGAAGCTGGTGTTCAACTCAGCGAGTTGAGCAATGCAGGACGGAGTGCTGGGGGCCTGGGCTGTGCTATGCATCAAGGATGCCTTGCAAAAGTGCACAGAAGCCCTAGCAGCTGCAGTTCACGCAGTACACAGGATTACTGTCTGGCGAGGGGAGGCAAGGCCTTACCTCTGCCAAATTTGGACAGATGTACCGCTGGAATGTCGGGGTCACTTGGATCCAGTACCTGTGTTCCAGGGTCCACGCTCGTCACAATGAGAGGGGACCCAGAGGAAAAGTGAAGCAGAAGTTTGGTGCCTGCGTTAGCAGGGGGAAGATTCCGTCGACCCACGGGAGATTTCGTCTTGGCTTCCAATGCAGGGTGAAGGCAGACAGCCCCCAGAGCATGCACCACCAGGAAACAGTCGAGAAAGCCCGCAGGATTAGGCGCTACAATGTCACTGGTAGTCTTCTTGCTACTTTGTTGCAGTTTTGCATGCTTCCTGGAGCAGTCAGCGGTCGATCCTTGGCAGAAGTCGAAGAGGAAGATGCAGCGGAACTCTGGTGAGCTCTTGCATTCGCTATTTGAGGAAAAGCCCACAAGAGAGAACCCTAAATACCCCTCAGAGGAGGATTGGCCACCTAGTCAGGTAAGTACTTATCAGGAGAGGGTTCTCTGACGTCACCTGCTGGCACTGGCCACTCAGAGACCTCCATTGTGCCCTCACACCTCTGGATTTAAGATGGCAGAGGTCTGGGACACACTGGAGAAGCTCTGGGCACCACCCCTGGGGTGGTGATGGACAGTGGAGTGGTTACTCCCCTTTCCTTTGTCCAGTTTTGCGCCAGAGCCATGCTGGAGCCCCGAGGATGCATGGGATTTACACCTCAATACCAGATTTGGCATGGGGGGACAATTCCATGATCTTAGACATGTTACATGGCCATATTCGGAGTTACCATTGTGTAGCTACATATAGGTATTGACCTATATGTAGTGCACACGTGTAATGGTGTCCCCGCACTCACAAAATCTGGCAAAATTGCCGTGAACTATGTGGGGACACCTTGGCTAGTGCCAGAGTGCCCTCACACTTAGTAACTTTGCACCTAACCTTCACTAAGTGAGGGTTAGACATGTAGGTGACTTATAAGTTACTTAAGTGCAGTGTAAAATGGCTGTGAAAAAACGTGGACGTTATTTCACTCAGGCTGCAGTGGCAGTCTTGTGTAAGAATTGTCTGAGCTCCCTATGGGTGGCAAAAGAAATACTGCATCCCATAGGGATCTCCTGGAAACCCAAGACCCTGGGTACCTAGGTATCATATACTAGGGAATTATAAGGGTGTTCCAGTGTGCCACTTAGAATTGGTGAAAATGGTCACTAGCCCAGGCTAGTTACCATTTTAAAGACAGAGAGAGCATAAGCACTGAGGTTCTGATTAGCCGAGCCTCAGTGACACAGTTAGTCACTACACAGGAACACAAATTCAGGCCATAAACTATGAGCACTGGGGTCCTGGCTAGCAGGATCCCAGTGAGACAGGCAAAAACAAACTGACATACAAGTAAAAATGGGTGTAACATGCCAGGCAAGATGGTACTTTCCTACACTGTCCTTATGTGCATTAGCATCATCTGGCCGAGGAGCAGGGGCACCGGTGATGGAGGGAGCTGCATCCCACAGGACCCAGGAGGCCAAATCCACTGATGGTGAGGGCACCAGTGGGACGAAGGGTGAGGGGAGCACTACGGCGGAGTCAGGAGGGGACAGTTCTGACACGGATACCTCCTCCGATGGAAGCACCATGGTGTTTGTAGACACCTCTGTGCCCACCCCAGCTACAGGTACAGCTGCCACCCCCGTACCAGCACCGCCCTCCCAGCAGCCCCTCAGCGAGTTCCCATGCCCGCTCACCCAGGAAGGTGGGCATCTCCTTCACCCCAGGAACCTCAGGCCCTGCCCCAGTAAGCCCAGCTGCCCTGAGTGAGGAGGCTATTGACCTCCTGTGTTACATCTCTGTTGGGCAGTCAATGATGAATGCCATCCAGGGGCTGACAGCCTAAATGCAATAGACAAATGCATTCCTGTAGGGCATTCACACTGGCTTGGCAGCCCAACATAGATCAATCCAGGCTCTGGCTTTCTCTCTGATGGCAGCCATTGTCCCTGTTTCAAGCCTCCCACCTCCAACTTCCTCTTCCCAATCCCATTCCCCTCAACCCCAACCTATCCCAAGCACACAGTCAGAAGAGCAGCACCCAGGACAACACACAAGAGTGGACATGACCAACACAAGCACCACATTTCATCCGACAGGCACTCACACAAACAACATCCAGAAGCAGAAATACCAACATCCACTGCCTCCACTGTGGCCCCCTCCTCCTCGTCGTCCACCTCCCCTCCAGTTGCGTCTCCAATCACACCTGCATTCACTACATCCTCATCCACCACCACCATCACAAGCACACCACTCAGTACACGCCCCTCACTGGCAGTCACCACCCCCACATCCATGCACACGTTCCTGTATCCTCTCCCACTGTGTGTGTGCCCCCTCCTCCCAAATGCAAGCACTCAGACACCCAACAGCCATCCACCTCACAACAGCATCCAGCCCATGCACCTTCACCCAAACACAGCACACTGACACCGCCTACAACCACTCCCTCTTCCTCCACTTCCAAACCATCTCTCTCTTCCCGCCCCAATGTCCCTAAGAAGCTTTTTCTCACCTACATTGACCTCTTCTCTAGCCCTCCACCCCCGTCCCTCACATCAGGCCAGGGTGGTCAAAACTGAAGCAAGCACCTCAGCCACTCAGTCCACGGGCACGGTAGTGTCCACAGCTAATCCAGGTGTGAGAGGATCCCGGGCACCAGGGAGCCACACTGAAAGGGTGCCTGCATCAAGTGTTGCAAGGAAAGGCAAGGAGGCACCCCCATCTGCTGCAAGGAAGGGCAAGGAAGCACCCCAGCTGCTACAAGGAAGGGCAAGGAGCAATCCCCGGCTGCTGAAAGGAAGGGCAGGGAGAAGTCCCCAACTGCTGCCAAAAGGAGCAAGGATTCATCTCCACCTGCTGGCAGGAAGGGAAAGGGGCCTGCACCAGCAGACAGAAAGGACAAGGGGCCTGGTGTTGGGACTCATTCGCAGCCCCCACCACTAACCATGGTGGTTCAGCTATCCGAGGCTGCAGGGGATGGGCTGGAGCCTCTCCCACCACTGCCAGCACTGCCACCAGTGCAGCCACTAGAACTTCTACCAGCACTGCCGTCAGCAGCCCCATTGGGCAGCCATCCAAGGCTGCAGAGAAATGGCTGGCGCCTCCCCCCACCACTGCCAGCTCCACCATTAGCAGCACCACTGCCACCACTGAGCAGCCGTCACCGCCGGCAGACAGTGTATAGTGTAGTCATTCACTCACAAATCCTCCACAGGATGAGACTCACTGGGCACAATGCCCCCTTCAGAACTCATGGAAGTAGTCACCCACTTGAGAGACTGTGGCCTTGCACTCCCCAGGACCAAGCAGTGGGCAAGTCCCCACTTGAGAGACTGTGGCCTTGCACACCCCAGGACCAAGCAGTGGGCCAATCACCAACGTGAAAGACTGTGGCCTTGCACTCCCCAGGACCAAGCAGTGGGCAATTCACCCACTTGAAAGACTGTGGCCTTGCACTCCCCAGGACCAAGCAGTGGGCAAGTCACCCACTTGAGAGACTGGCTTTGCACTCCCCAGGATCAAGCACAGGACATGTTGCCCCCTCCAGACCCAGTGGGCAATTCACCCACTTGAAAGACTGTAGCCTTGCACTCCCCAGGACCAAGCACAGGGTATGTTGCCCCCTCCAGAGCAGGTGGGCAAGTCACCCACTTGTGAGACTGTGGCTTTGCACTCCCCAGGATCAAGCAAAGGGCATGTTGCTCCCTCCAGAGCCAGTGGGCAAGCCACCCACTTGAGAGACTGTGACCTTGCACTCCCCAGGATCAAGCACACGGCATGTTGCTCACTCTAGGACCAGTGGCGTTGTACCATCTTCCGGGTGCAGTGTCCCCCCATTCCCCATCCCCCTGAGGTGCCTGGCTATTTTCGACCTGATGCCCCTGCAGTGTTATCTCTGTGTTGTTGCAGAAGTAAGGGAGGGCCTTGTGCTATGTGATGTGGCCCTGTGGCCCACGGACATTGAGGACTGGGCAGTGTCCCTACATTTGTAAATATGTATATACTTTTTAATTTGGATGCACGTATTTCTACTAGTTTATCTTATCACACTCACTTTAATCAGTTCCTTTTGTCCTTGCATTATTCCTGAGGGGTATGGGGTGAATATGTAATGTTACTACATCTGTTTGTGTGTATGGTGTTGGGGGTGGGGGTGTTGCGTGTGTGTGTCACTCTCTTTTTCCTCCCACCCTCCCATGTGTGCTAGGCAGCAGTATTCACCGTGGTTGTCTTCGCTGGCGTTGGTGTTCATAATGGAGCAGAAGATAGAAGAGCATGGGGAACACATGCAACTGGGGCTCCATGGTGGCGTGGTACTTCCCTGAGTCTCCACAGGTGAGTCCTTTGACTTCTGAAATCTATTTCTGCCAGGCTTTTGATATCAATGGTACTGCCCCGGAAAAGGTGAGGGATTGGTGTCTCTTAATACAGTGGGCAGAACATTGCCTTCCGCCTGGCTGTAGGCGGTTACCGCCGTAGTGCCTGTTGGTTTCGCCCTGGCAGTCAGTGTGTTAAAGTGGCTGTCTGTCTGTGTGTTCAGAATTTAATATTTATTTCCGCTGGCCTGTTGGCGGTATTACCACTACTTTATCACCGACCGCCAGGGTTGTAATGAGTGCCTTAGTATCCAACACCTTCTCCAATTTTGTCTAAATTGGAGTGTGAATAGTAAATTTCACCCTTTTAGTGTCCAATGCCTTCCTCAAATTTGTTTCGATTGGAGTGTACAAAACCTTCACCAAACTCATTTATATTGACATGGGACGAGTAAACATCATCACTTTATTTCCAAAGTTTTCCCCAAATTGGTTTGGATTTGAGTGGAAATAGTCAATTAAACTCATTTAGTATTCAACATCTTCCCTAAACTGGTATAGACTACAGTTGAAATAGTAAATTTCATTCATTTAGTGTCCAACATCTTCACTAAATTGGTATAGATCAGAGAGGGAATAGTAAATGTCAGTCCTTTAGTGTTCAATACCATTTCCAAATTGGAAAAGATTGGAGTGGGAATAGTAAATGTCACTCCTTTAGTGTTTAACACCTTCACCCATTATGATTGGTTGGAGTGGGAATAGTAAATGTCATCCCTTTAGTGGGCAACCCCTTCCCTAAATTGGTTTAGTTTAGAGTGGGAACGGTAAAGGTCACCCCTTTTGTGTTGAACGCCCTCGTCATATTTGTTTGGATTTGAATGGGAATAGTAAATGTCATCCCTTTGCCATCCAATGCATTCTTCAAATTGGTTTAGATTGGAGTCCTAATAATACATGTGACCCTGTTAGTGTCTAAGATCTTTCCCCAATATAGTTGGATTGGAATATGAATAAAAAAAGCCACCACTTTAGTGTCCAATCCCTTCACCAAATTTGTTTACATTGGAGTGGGAATAGTAAATGTCACCCCCTTAGTGTCCAGTACCTTCTCCCAGTATGTTTGAATTGGAGTGGGAATAGTAAATGTTACCTATTTAGTGTCCAAACCTTTCCCCAAATTGATTTAGATTTGAGTTGGATTAGTAAGTGTCTTTCCTTTATTGTCCAACACCTTCCCCACATTGGTAAGATTAGATAGGATATAGTAAATGTCACTAGCTTAGTACCCAACACATTCCCACAATATGGTTAGATTGGAGTAGGAATAATAAATGTCATTTCTTTAGTGTCCAACACCTTCACCAAATTGCATTAGATTGCACTGGAAATAGTATATGTAATTCCTTGAGTGTCCAACACTTTCCACTAATTGCTAAAGATTGGAGTGGAAATAGTAAAGGGCACTCCTTTAGTTTCAAGCATATACCCCTAATATGGTTGATATGCAGTTGGAATAGTAAATGTCACCCCTGCAGTGTCCTCCGTCTTCCCTAAATTTGTTTAGATTGGAGAGGGAATAGTAAATATCTTCTCTTTAGTGATCAACACCTTCTTCAAAGTGGTTTAGATTTGATTGGGAATATTAAATGTGACCCCGTATTTATCCAAGACCTTATACCAATATAGATGAATTAGAGTAGGAATAGAAAAGTTACCGCTTTAGTGTCCAATATCTTCCCCAAACTGATTTAAATTGGAGTGGGAAAAGTAAATGTGACCCTATAGTGGCCAACGCCTTCCCCCAGTATGGTTGGATTAGAGTGGGAATAGTAGATGTTACCCATTTAGGGCCTGATTACAACTTTGGAGGACGGTGTTAAACCGTCCCAAAAGTGGCGGATATACCACCTACCGTATTACGAGTCCATTATTTCCTATGGAACTCGTAATACGGTAGGTGGTATATCTGTCACTTTTGGGACGGTTTAACACCGTCCTCCAAAGTTGTAATCAGGCCCTTAGTGTCAAAAGCTTTCACCAAATTAGATTAGATTTGAGTTTGTAATAGTAAGTTTCATTTCTTTAGGGTTCAACAACTTCCCCAAACTGCTATAGATTAGGTAGGGTATAGTAAATGTCACTCCTTTAGTGCTGAACACATTTCCCCATTGTGGTCAGATTGAAGTAGGAATGGTACGTCATCCCTTTAGTGTTCAGCACTTTCCACAAATTGATATAGATTGGATTAGAAATAGTGAATGGAACCACTTTAGTTTCAAACACCTTCACTAAATATGGTTGGTATGCAGTGGGAATAGTAAATATCACCCCTGTAGTGTCCAATGAATTCCTCCAGTTTGTTTAGCTTGGAGTGGGAGCAGTAAATGTCACCCATTTAGTATCCAACACCTTACTCCAAAATGGTTAAACTGGAGTGGGAATAGTAAAAGTCTTCCATTTAGTGTCAAACGCAGGTGCCAAAGTTGGTTTAGATTGGAGTGATAATAGTAAATGTGATGCTTTTAGTGTCCAACACCATCCCCCAGTATAGTTGGATTGGAGTGGGAAGAGAAAAGCCACCTCTCTGGTGCCCAATACCTTCCTCAAATTCATTTAGATTGGCATGGGATTAGTAAATGTCACTCTTTTAGTCTCCAACACCTTTCTCTCCTAAGATTTGATTGGAGTGGGAATAGTAAATATTACCACTTTAGTGCCAGATGTCTTCATTAAATTGGTTTAGTTTGGAATGGGGAGAGTCGGTTTCATTCCTTTATTGCCCAACACTTTCTCAAAATTAGTTTAGATTGGATTGGGAATATCAAAAAGGACCTCTTTAGTGTCCAGCACCTTTCCCCAATATAGTTGAATTGGAGTGGGAAAAGAAACGTCACCACAAATTGGTTTAGATTGTAGTGAGAACAGTAAATATGACCCCATCAGTGTGCAACACCTTCTCCCAATAAAGTTGGATTGAAGTGGGGATAGAAAAGTCACCCCTTTTAGTGTCAAATTTCTTCCCCAAATTGGTTTACATTGAAGTAGGAATAGTAAATGGCATACTTTTAATTTCAAACGCTTTCCCCCAATATGATTGGTATGCAGTTGGAATGATAAATGTCACCCTGTGGTGTCAAATGCCTTTCCCAAATTGTTTTAGATCAGTGTGGGAACAGTAAATGGCACCCATTTAGTGTTGAACACTTTCCTCCAACATGATTTAATTGGAGTGGGAATAGTAAATGTCACCCATTTAATGTCCAATGCCATCCCCAAATTGGTTTAGATTAGAGTGAGAATATGAAATATGATCCCTTCAGTTTTCAACACCTACCCTCAATATAGTCGGAATGGAGCAAGAATAGAAAAATCATCCCTTTAGTGTCCAATTTCTTTCCCAAATTGGTTTAGATTGGAGTGGGAATTGTAAATGTCACCCCTTTAGCCTCCAACACCGTGCCCCACTGTGGTTTGATTGAAGTGGGAATAGTAAATGTTATCCATTTAATGCCCAAAGCCTTCACTAAATTGGTTTAGATTGGAGTGGGACTAGTAAATTTCATTCCTTTATTATGCAGCGCCTTTAGTTCCCATCACCTTTACCCAATAAAGTTGGATTAGAGTGGTAATAGAACGTCAACCCTCTAGTATCCAATGGCTTCCTCAAATTGGTTTAGATTGAAGCGAGAATAGTAAATGGCACCTTTGAGTTTCAAACATCTTCCCCCAATATGGTTGGTATGCGGTGGGAAAAGTAAATGCCACCCCTATAGTGTCCAACACGTTCCCCAAATTTGTTTTGTTTTGAGTGGGAATAGTAAATGCCATCCCTTTAGAGTCCAACATCTTCTTCAATGCGGTTTAGATTTGAGAGGGAATAGGACATGTGACCATTTAAGTGTCCAAGACCTTCCCCAAATACAGTTGGATTGGAGTGGGAGTAAAACTGTCACCACTTTAGTGTCCAATGCCTTCACCAAATTGATTTAAATTGGAGTGGGAAAAGTAAATGTCACCCCTTTTGTGTCGATCACCTTTTCCATATTGGTATGGGTAGAGAATGGCTACTAAATGTCACTCCTTTAGTGGCCAACAGCTTCCCCTAATATGTTTGGATTGTTGTGAGAATAGTAAATGTCATTCCTTTAGTGTTCAAAACCTTCAAACATCAAATTGGATTTGATTGCAGTGGGAATAGTAATTGGCACCCCTTTAGTTTCAAATACCTTCCCCAAAATGATTGTTATACAGTGGGGAAAGTAGGTGTCACCCCTGTAGTATCTGACACCATCTCAAAATGTGTTTAGTTTGCAGTGGGAATATGAACAAATCACTGATTTAGTGTCCAACACTATACACCAATATAGTTTAAATGTAGTGAGAAGAGAAAAGTCATCCCTTTCATGTCCAGTGCCTTCCCCAGATTTGCTTTGATTGGAGTGAAAATAGTAAACGTCACCCGTTTAGTCTCCAACACCTTTCCCCTTTATGGTTTGGTTAAAGTGGTAATAATAAATGGTACCAGTTTAGTGTCCAGAGCCTTCACAACACTTGTTTAGATTGAAGTTGGAATAGTTAATTTTTATTTTTTTACTGTCCAACAACTTCTCCAAATTAGTTGAGATTGGATTGGGAATATTAAATGTGATCCCTTTAGTTTCCAATAACTGGGAATAGAAATGTCACCCCTTTTATTGTTCAACACCTTTCCCAAATTGCTTTAGGTTGAAGTGGTAATAGTAAATGTCACCCTTTGAGTGTCAAACACCTCCCCCCAATATGATTCAATTGGATTGGAAATAGTAAATGTCAATCCATGTCCCAGGCTAGCTGTCTCCTGTTGCTGCATCATTCTCTCCTGCTTGCTGCCTCATTCTCCATACCTTCTCCTCCTATCCCCCTTTTTTCTGAATGCTTTCTCCTGCTTTCTGCCTAAGTTTTACTGCAGTTTCCCTTCTTTACCTGTTTTTCTGTGTACTTTCTCCTGTATTTTGCCTCCTTTCCTTCTCTTTTCATTCCTTTTTTCCCCATTCGTACTCCTACCTGCTGCCCATTTTCCTTGCCTTCTGCTGAGCCCCACCCACTGCCTCCCAGTTCCCCTCCCGAGACCTATTGATGCAGGCTGCAGAGTGATCCCATTGAGCAGGTCCCAAGCCAGCTCTCCCTTGTTGCTGCATTGCTCTCTCCTGTTTGCTGCCTCCATCTTTTGCCTTGTTTTTTGCTACTTTCTCCCTGATTTCCCCCGTTTTTCTGAGTACTTTCTCCTGCTTTTTGCCTCCTCTCCTTTTCTGTTCATTCCATTTTCCCCATTCCCGCTCCTGCCTGCCACCTGTTTTACTGCCTCCTTCCTAGCCTGGCTCACTGCCTCCCCGCACCCCTTCCTGCTCTCAGGACCAACTTAATGGAGTCTGCAGCACGGCCGTGCAGCGAACATATCACAACGGGTACGCCGCTTGCACACTGAAGGTATACCAAAGGCAAACTTGTTTGGGCCCGTCCACGCCTGGACTGCATACAGCACCAGGACCTCTGGCACTTCCACAACACACAAAAAACAACGCTGCTGACCTTCAAGCCCTGGACCCCAGGCACAACAACAGCCACCGCTGCAACTCATCCCCACAGACCACCAGAAGACCGTTTTCCACCGACACTGCCACCTCACCTTCAACATTGAAGCAACCAACGCACCCGACACGTAGACCGAGACCTCCACAACACAACTCTAGTGCATCCTACTCAATACACGTTCACTTGTTAAACATGCCACTGAGGTCTGGAGCATGATTTCCTCCCTCACCCGACGTCATCCTCCTCACAGAAACCTGGCTCAATCCCACCTCCACACATGACATTTTCACCATCATTCCCGAAGGTTACAAGATAACTCACCTCCACCAAACTAATACGCACTGAGGTGGAATCTCCATCATCTACAGGGGCACCATCTGCTGCATGATATCCCCAGAGGACCCTACACCGGAAAAGGAACACCTCAACTTCAGACTCCACACAGACAGAAAAAGCACCATCTGAGACACCCTTGTCTACAGACCACCATGACCATTCCCCAGCTTCTGCAATGCCATCCCGGAACTCATCACCCCACAAGCAATCAACTCTGAGTACTACACATTAATAGGGGACTTTAACTTCCACCCCAGCAATGTCAACTCCACTGACCTCCTGGAATGCGTGAGCAACATTGACCTGCTTGTCACCAACCCTACCCACATCATAAAACATACTCTCAACCCCATCTTCACCTTCTGCAATAGATTCAGGTACATCCACACTACTCACCTAGTCCAACCACCACAGTGTACACGTCACCATCTCTGGACCCACATACCCTCGCACCGTGCTCCCCAGATCCATGTGAAGAAACTGGAAAATTATACCAGAAGACCAGCGGAATGACACTTTCCACTCCCACTTCGCAGACTCTACACACGACCCTGAAAAAGCAGCAAGAGCTTCTCCCAGTGGATCACAGAATGCGTGATGCCATAGCCTCCGCCAAGGCAGCCAAGGTCAAAGAACAATGTAAAATAGCAAGCTGGTTCACCAAGGAACTGCACTCCTCCAAATTCAACTGCCAACAACTTGAAAGGAAGTGGTACATCAGCAGTAGACAAAAGACCGCACCACCTTTAGGGCTGCCCTCAACTAGTGCCTACCGCAGCCTGAAAAAACCTAAGAAGAATGCAGTAGCAGACTGTATAAAAGCCAGTACAAACCACAGCAAAGAACTCTTAACCATCATGAAGGAGTTCACCAATCCTGCAGCCACTGAGAATCACATCACTCCCTCTCGGGAACTGTGCAACAACCTAGTGGACTTCTTCCAAGACAAGATCTTGGCTATCTACAAAAATTTCAAACTCTAACCCTCCACTGCCGACATGCATACACACAAACCCCAAATACATTCTTACCCACTGGGAACTCCTTACCACACAAGACACTATATCCATCATGAACTCTGTACAATCGGGAGCACCCACAGACCCTTTCCTCCACTACGTTTTCAATTTCAGAAGCAAAATAATCAATGACAAGCTCAGGAAGGTCCTGAATACTTCCATCACCTCGGTCTCCTTCCCAGAGGTCTGAAAACATGCTGAAGTGTGAACCCTCTTGAAAGAACCATCTGCTGACCCAGGTGAATTGAAGAACTACCAGCCCATCTCTCTGCTCCACTATCCTGCAAAAGTCCTCAAGAAAGTGATCAACCAGCAACTCAGCCAACACCTAGAAGACCACAACCTCCTAGACCCCTTGCAATATGGATTTCAGGCTAACCACAGCTCTGAGACAGCCCTGATTGCAGACTCAGATGACAACAGAGCCCACCTGGATCATGGGGGAAAAAGCACCCCTCATCCTCCAGGACCTGTCCGCCAAGTTTTGTCTCCCATCACAACCACGATTGACAGACTCCACCACATTAGGATTCAGGGAAACACCCTCAAATGGATGACCTTCCACCTGAGTGGTAGAACCCAAAGAATCAGTCTCCTAAAATTTACCTCAGAGCTCAAGTAGATCATCTGTGGAGTCCCCCAAGGATCGTCACTCAGCCCGGCCCTCTTCAACATCTACATGACTCCCTGACCATCCCCGTCAGATCACAATGGCTCAAAATCTTCTCCTACGCCGACGTCACAAGGCTCAACCTCTCACTGTCCGAAGATCCCTCCACTACAAAAGCTTCCACAGGTGCATGATGAATGTAAGAACTGGATTAAGAACAACTGTTTCAGACTCAACAACAAAAAAACTGAAGTCCTCATCTTTAGGAACATCATCTCACCTTGGACTGATACATGCTGTCCCACATAGCTTGGCATATCCCCCCAACAGACCATGCCTGCAACCTTGGCTTCATCCTGGATAGCAAACTATCAATGAAGAAACAAGTTGACACAGTCTCTTCTGCCTGCTTCCACACTCATTACATACTCTGCAAGACTTTCAGGTGGCTCCCAGCATACACCAGAAGGAATGTCATGCAGGCCGTTATCATTAGCAGACTAGACTATGGAATCATGCTCTATGTAGGAATCACAGCATGACCCCTGAAGAGAATCCAGACAATACAGAACTCAGCAGCAAGACTCATGCTCGACCTCCCAGAAGGACCCACATCACACCCCATCTTAAAAAACTACACTGGCTACCGATTCAGAAGAGATAACAGTTCAAGATGCTGACCCACACCTACAAGTCCTTCACAACGAAGGACCAGCATACAACAAATGCCTGACCTTTCCCCAACCTACCAGACACCTCTGATCACCTTCCCTCCCCCCTTGAAGACACCCCATGGATCCATTGAGCCGGCAGCGGAGGGCACTCCTTCACACACCTGACAGCCAAGGCTTGAAACAACCTCCCCGTATAACTCAGGACCGCACCATCACTCCAGTAACTCAGAAGAGAACTAACAACCTGGATGTTTGAATGATCAATCTTCCACCCAGCAGCATAAAGCTCCAGTGCCTCAAGACCCTCATGGGTGATTTGTTGTACTCTATAAAAGTTTGACTGATTGATTGATGTCACCAAATTAAATATCCAACACTGTTCCCAAATTGATTTAAATTGGAGTGAGAATAGAAAATGTGATTCTTTCAGTGTCCAACATTTTCCCCAATATAGCTGGATCGGAGTGAGAATAGAAAAGTCACCCATTTAGTGTCCAATACCTTCCTCAACTTGGTTTAGATTGGAGTGGGAGTAGTAGATGTCACCCCTTTAGTCTTTGACACTCTCCCCCTACTATGGTTTGCTTGGAGTGAGAATAGTAAATGTTACCCCTTTGGTGACCAAAACCTTCACTAAATTGGTTTAGATTGGAGTGGAAATATTAAATGTGACCCTTTTAGTGTCCAACACCTTCCCCAATATAGTTGGCTTAGAATGAGTATAAAAAAATCACCTCTTTAGTGTCCAATAGTCCATGTCATTCCTTGAGTGTCCAACACCTTCCCCAATTAGTATAGATTGGAGTGGGAATTTAAAATTTCACTCCTTTAGTGTCCAACATCTTCCCTCAATATGGTTGAATTGGCGTAGGAATAGTAAATGTCATACCTTCACTGTACAACCCATCAGCCAAATTGGTTAGTTTTTGAGTGGGAATATTAAATGCCACCCATTTAGTCTCCAACACTGTATTGCTTTCACATAAACTAAGAGGACACAATGCCAAATGAAAGCAACACTCTTAGTCTGAATAATGAATTTACTAAGGCACTTCCAAAATATTGAATAAATGTTATACAAATATATGAGACTTCACTGATTGAGTTGAAGTCATCATCCTCACCAGTGTGACTGAGGGAGCCCTGAGATCAGTCAGACAGGAGATCCGATCAGGATCACTAATCAGATCGTGGGCAATGTATCCTTCCACAGGTGAGCTCCTGTCTGAGTGCCAAGCCTCCTCATCTTTTATACCTTAAAGCACCTCAAGAAGAGAGTCCTAGAACCCCACTCCCCTCTTTTGTGAAAATAAACACTGGCTATACTTCATCTGCATCGAAAATACTAATGGAAGCCTGCCAGGCTCCAATTATTTGTTCTGAGACTGATTTGTACATTCCTCTGGTAAAAACAGTCTCAGCCTTGGTCAAATGATGGTCAAATCTAAATAGCATCACACTCCACCCTTTGAACATTGACTCTCATAAAATATCAGCTTGAAATCAACTCTTTTTGGTAGAAGCATGGATATTAGATTAGGCACGCATTGTACACAGCAACATAGCATTATTATAATACTTATTACTATAATTATCCCTCCTAAGAAAGAACAAAGCTGACCAAAATCAGGTAAACATCAAAATAGCCAGTCCCACCACCCTTTATCTACAGCTTGATTCACTCCCTTGACCAATTCATGCAGTGTTCCAAAGTGCGAATGGATGGACTTAGAGTGGTCAGGTTAAAGCAACACATTCCATCAAATTCTGAGCATCCATGATCATGTTTTGAAAGCAAATAATCAATTGCAGCTCTATTTTGTAAAGCAGTTTTTCCGGTTCCTTGCATATGTGGTAATAGTTCTGCCAAAGCAATAGATGTATGATTAATATTTTTGACCATTAAACATGCTGGTTTAATAATAACTAGAGTATTATAGACAACTTACCCTGGGACCCTACTATAGAAAGACCTAAACTTACATATTCTGCTCTAGTTAATAACTGAATTTCAGAGTCACAGTTTTCATCTAGTTGAACTGTTTCCCTTGAGTTTTGAGTATGTAATGCTGAGTGCAATGGAAACATCATACGTCCTAGCTGCGTGAAAGCACACGGCCCTCCTGTTATATTTGCTGGGTGATAGTTGTAGGTGACATTATCACAAGAAAGTAGCCATCCAACAGGTAACTTAACGTGTTTAATGTGACCAGAAGGAGACACTTCATTTTTCCAGAACATACTATTATGTACATTTCTACATATGTTGTGATTTCTTCTCTGACATAACATTGGTTGTTCCCATGGGATCTCTTAAGGGAGAACCCTTGCCGCTTCAAGGTTCATTTGAGCGCTTTTTCCAATCTTTTCGGTGTCACATGTTAGATTTTAACAAACTTCGTCTGAGGGGACATTGTAAGTTATCACTTAAGTTAAATTTCTTGCCAAAACTGGAAATATTCATATAAAGACAGATGAGTTTGTATATCACTTTCCTCCACTGCCCCAACTGCATTGGTAGGATTAAATACTTGTAGCAAAACAGTAGAAGGAGTTGGTATGGCAACTAGGCAAGTTGAAATGACATTGGTGGTGCTTTCCATATTTGCCATGCAAAAGTCTGACCTGTTAAGAATACTCTGTGTCAATTATATCCACTCGTTTTCTGACTGATGCAGCAGAGGTGTTTAGCAGGAATATGCCACTGAACCACGACTACCTAAACAACGACTGCCCAACACCGAAAATACCTAAAAAACGAAGTCTAAACAACAAAAAATAAGCATAAACTAAATTATTACGAAACAATGACCTCCTATTTAACGAATACAAGAACCAGTAAACTACGAATATTCCACTAAACCACTACTGCCTAAACAATGACTACCTAAACAACGACTCCCCAAATAACTAGTACCCAAACAATGACTACCCAAACCATGACTACCTAAACAACGACTCCCCAAATAACTACTACCCAAACAACAACTACCCAAACAACGACTACCTAAACAACGACTCCCCAAATAACTACTACTCAAACAAACGACTACCCAAACAACGAATACCCAAACAAATACTGCCCAACACCGAAAACGCCTAAACAACTAATCTTTTTACAACGAACTCTAAACAACAAAAAATACGCTTAATCTGCATTACATCTAAACAACGATGACTTATATATAAAATATGGGAACCACTACAGTACTACGTGAAAACAGCAGAGAAATCGACAACAACAATATTTTTCCTACATAAAACAAAGAAAACATCAGAAAAATCGAAAACATATAAACACAGTTTTAATTTAAAATAAATCATTTTAAAACAAATGTAAAAAGGATACAACACTGAAGAAAAAAAAAACACTGTATAAAACGATAGTCCTACAACACTTTCTACATCACCCAGGAAGTACTTCTTCTACTAAACAAACGATGACTAACATAGAAAAAAAATACAAACTACACAATAAATATACTAGAAAATTATACATATCTAATATCACAAACGAATACAGAATAAAAAAACATGTCCAAAACATATTCCATTTACAATTATAACATCACTTACAAAAACACATATAAATACCAACGACCTCTATTTTGTACTCATTACTACACCAAACAGCTTACAGAGAGAACGTGTATATCACTACGGAAAGAAATTAATCTATAATTTATCCAACACCGCCATCTACTGAGATTACAAGGTAAAATATCCTTAAAATGAATATAAATAAATATACAAACCTATAACACATCTAAAAAAAAAAAAAATGAATCCTGTTTTTCACTTTTGTAATACAGGCATAAATTTCAGGAAAGTGACCAAAAAATAAACACAACACCTGTTGCATCAAAGGTAAACGATTACCATAATTCAAAAACCATTTCACTAAACCATTACCAATTATATTTAAAACACTGTTAACTAATGAATATCATAAGACTACTAAAAGTACATTATAATAAAAATAAAATATATGTATAAAATATTTCAACTACAAAATAGTAAAAAATAAAAGACTTCACCTAGTAAATTTAAACAAAAACCAAACATTACTCACCTCAAAATTCAAGGCTACAGAAAAAAATTACTTTCTAAATTAAGTAAAGTAAATCATTAATAATACAAAATAAAAAAACTAAATAATACACTCTTTATTATTTCTTTTAGACTCCAAAGAACAAACAAAAAACACCAGGAGACGTAAAAAATAGAAAGAAAACTATTTTTAAAAAAAGAAGCTCAGCAACAAAAAAAATGTTAAGTAAGTATAACATTTTCAGTATAACATACAAGCAGTTTTTCTAATTTACTAAAACTAAACAAACATTCGTGTGCAAATACCCTGAACCTCATGCCTAACACACATAAAGTCAGTGAAATAAAAAATACTTAAAAACACACTACATATAGTGCCAAGATCCAGTTAAAAAATAATTGAAAGCTAAATAAACAAAGGTACAGCACACAATTCTGAGAGAATGACTAAAAACAGCCAATCACAGAGAACAAACCTTTGAAACATGCAGTCTATAGAGTACCACAATAAAAAAGTAAAAAAAATTCTCCCACACAAGGTCTTCACAAATGCTCTACAACATTACAACATACAAGAAAAGAAATGTGCTCACTACAAACTACAGCAGCAGGAAACAAGCAATAAGAAGTGACTTTGAGGCCCAGTATTAGTAATTAACGTAACACTTAAATCCACCAACACTAAATAAAATATCTCTAACAGACAGCACATGTACTATCTACAAGACACCTAAAAATAGGAAACCAACTGGCTTTCCCAAAACTTTTTCATAAACTTAACTTTACCACTAACTCTTCCAACACTTCCTCACATATAGCATGCTTACTAGCCACTATTCAACAAACTGGTAGAAAAGGTGCTCTATTTCTCCTTAAATATCACAAACTACATGTAGACTCTATATAAAAGCTCAAATATAATATAAAACCTCTAGCCAAGTACTCACCTTAAAACAGAAACTGCGCAAGACATACACTCAAAATGAATAATACAACTACTATAGATACTTATGTAACAACAGCTACTACACATTGAGTATACATTAATTTAACTGTTACAACTCCAGAAACTACTTACATAAGCACAAATGTTGCACTCTAAATAGAACCACACGTACTATTAAAATCTAATTTAACCATTGCAAATTCCCCACAGACTTACAAGAAGGTACGTACAGGACAGTGACTTAACAAATTAACTATTACAACTCCACCAAATACATACATCAAGGCAACTGCTGGATACTAAATAGAATTATAATAATTATACCAATTCCACCAACTACTTACCTCAGACCAGATAGTAAATATTCTGCACATTATAAATTAACCACTAGAAATTCCCCACATATTAATGTGAGGGTACATGCAGCATACTCATTATATAAAAAAATAACTATTACAACTCCACCAAACACTTACCTCAAAGCAGGTGCTGGACAGTAAACATAACTAAAATTACTATTGCAAATCCACCAAATACTTACCTCAGAGCACATGCTTCACACTAAATAGAACTAAAATTACTCTTACAACTACACCAACTACTTACCTCAGGCCACATAGGAAATATTCATTCACCACATTGCAAATTAACCATTGCAAATACCCCACATGATGACGTGATGGTATGTGCAGGATAATTACTCTAAAAAACATTACTATTACAACTTCACCAAATACTAAACTCAAAGCAGGTGCTGGACACCATATAAAACTAAAATTATCATTCCAACTCCACCAACTACTTACCTCAAAAGAGATTACACACATTAAGTACACTACAAACGAATCACTGCAAATTCCCCACATACTTACATTAGGGTATGTGCTGGGCAGTGACTACAAAAATAATTTACTATTACAACTCCACCAAATACTTACCTCACAGCAGGTGCTAGACAGTAAATAGCACTAAAATTACTATTCCAACTCCACCAAGTACTTACCTCATAGCACATGACAAATACTCAGTACATTCCAAAATAACCATACCAACTTCACTGCATACTTACATGAACATAGGTGCTGGACAGTGACTATAAAAAAATATACTATTACAACTCCACCAAGTACTTACCTCAGAACAAACACTAGTCACACAGTAGACCCAAGTATACAAATCTAAAAGCAAAAATTACTTACCTCAACAGATAATACACTATTACCAAATGTAAAAGTTAACATGCCAGCTACACCAAACACTTACAAAGAGCATGCAGTATACATTAACTAACTTACTATTTTATAAATCAATTCCACCACAGATTTAAAATTAAAAACTAAAAAGTTCTTATAATCTATTTTTTTAAATATTATTTACAGATATTTCACAAATGGCATCACAAGGAGAAGCAAATTACGTGACCTCAAGAACCGGAGACCAGCTACTAAAGTATGAAGGTTATCTTTATTGCAGAGACAAGGTTGTCAACCTCAGGAGTCATTGGAGGTATGTACAATTCTACTATTCACATTGCAGAGGCAGAGCTGTTACTCTGGAAGACACAGTTGTTAAAACAACAGATCGCAACCACTTTTCCTCTGCAATGGAAATTGAGATTAGAGAAAACTTACAAAAAATAAAACATATTGCACACTCCTCCAATGACTCCTGCGGACAGGCTATAAGGGAGGTAGTACAAAACATTCCCGTACAGATTGCAGGTAGCATGGCTTCTATACCAAACCTTAGGTGAATGTTTCAATGAGAAAAACTGGCAAGTAATCCCCAACATATAACACCACAATCCTATGAAGACATTAACATTCCCCCAGAACTAAAAATTACCTTTTCCAAAGAAACTTTCCTCACGCACAACAACGAAAACCTACAAAATAGTGAAATTTGGATGATGGATGGAACATTTAAATCTACACCACATCCATTCACTCAAATTTACACTATACATGCCACAAAAAATAACACTACAGTCCCTCTAGTGTATGCATTATTGCCTGATAAACATTCCTCTACTTACACTGAATTTTTATCAACAATCAAAACCAAAACACTAAATAAAACACCTAGAAAAGTGATACTAGATTTTGAATTATCAATGATAAACACAATACTGAAAATATATCCACAAACCCAAATTCAAGGATACTTTTTCCAATTTTCACAAGCATATTGGCGTAGAATACAAAAATCATCCCTAACTAGAGAATAATTCTCCGACTGCATACTACAATTTGAATTAAAAAAATTCACAGCATTATGCTTTGTACTACCTGCAAACGTAGATGAGTATTACACAACAATAACAGACTCTAACTATTATACAGTAAATGAAGACAAATTGGCACCCTCACTAAATTACTTTGAAGAAACCTGGAATGGACACCTAAACAGATCTGGTTGCAGACGAAAGCCAAGATTTCCAATAAAATGGTGGAACTGCTACCAGACCTGCTTAGTAGGTGGTGCAAAGACTAATAATGCCATAGAGGGATGGCACAACTCCTTCAATAAAGCAATAGGTAAACCCCACCCAAACCTGTATCATTTCATGTAAAGTTTGAAAAAGGAGCAAAGTTTCCAAGAAATGAGACTTGCTCAGTCACTCTCAGGTAGCCTGAACCCACTCACAAGTCAAAAAAGCAAAGAAATGACAGAAAGAATTTTGGCAAAAATACAACAATTTGATACAATAACAGCATCAGACTACCTCGACAGCCTAGCATATATTCTACATTACTAACAACCACTAACCTACTAAAAAATTACTTGCCAGTTTTAAAAAAAAGACCACCAATTAAATTGACATTTTTAAAATTATTTTCACACTAAATTTATCCAACCAAAATTGTTCCTACCTTTGAAGTTTTCATGTCTTCACCCAAACACATGATGCTGAAGAAATCTTCTTCATTAATATAGAAGAAGCATCTCATACTGCAGAAAGTAAATAAATAAACATTAATCATTCAAAAAAAAAAAATTGGAGATACAAAATGGATGATAAAAAAAATAACTCTGTATACGATAAAAAGTATACAAAATATAAAATACAACATTTTACCAAACCAGAAATTTGAAGAAAAAAAACGAATACTAAAAACACCCCATAACCATTTTTTTCCCAAAAAAAGTAAAACAATTAATCAGATACTTACCAAAGCAACATCATTAAATAAAATATTAACAATCAACAAAAAGATATGAAAACGAAATAAAGGACACTACTAAAACAAAAGAAAAAAATAATTGCAAAGGCTGTTACAATTAACCAAATATTTTTATCATAAACCGAACAATTGACTTCCTTATAAATCCCTAAAACAAAATTATCACAAGCAAAAAGAGAATTGTTCGTAATTATTAGAAAAGCAGTACAATCATTGTAAACATAAAACACTGCTAAACATCATTTTTCTTTTTTACACAATACCACTATTGTATACAAAACTGTACGGAAACAAAAAATTTAACATAAAAAACATTCCAAACATCGAAAATCTACTACCTACCTTGTAACTACCTCCGACAACTATTTCTGTAATAAAAATACCCTAAAACATACTGTAAAAAAAATTATAATCCCACTTACCCGAACGAGGTCTCCGCTTCCGTCCTATCTTGACCGCGACGCTCCTCCGACTGAAAACAGAAGACGTCAAACAACGTAAACATGGATGACCACTAAAAATAGAAAACAGACTATTTCACTCATAGACTATAATAGTGAAAAGAAGAAAATACCACAAAAAAATAGTTAAATAAATATAAAAAAAGGTGTAAAACTTTTCCAACATTTTGTGAACTTTATTATGTTGAAAACAAAAATGATAAAAAAAATAATAAATGGTGTTTTTATTATTTAAAAATTAATTTTGCATAAAAAATATATGATTTTGGATGAACAAAATTCTAACACCTAATTTTTTTTTTTAAATGATCTATATATTTTAAAAAAAATCAATTAAATAATATATTTAAATAAAATAATATTAATACAATTTAATATATATATATATATATAATTATACATAAAAAAATAGTAATAAAAAAAAAATCATATTTATTTTATCACACCAGAAAAAAAAATTCACATTTTCAAAATAACTTACAAAAAATATTTTATGAATTTTTAAAAATGACAAAAACAAATTACAATAAATCAAAAATATTTTAAATAATAAACTTTTACATATTTATAATCAAAATTCTACTCTACTAAATACTATTATATTAAACATTCAAATATAAATTTTAAAACATAACTATTTTCAAACAAAAAATATATACATCTTCAACAACAAAAAATAAAAAAAACAATAAAAACTAAAAAAAACAATAAAAACCTAAAAAAAATTAAAAATAAAATAAAATCACCTGAACTAAAAAAAAATCAGTATCAATACATTCCCAAATCATTATCCACCAGTTAACAAAATCCCATCCCTAAAAAATAAATTTACACCAATATAAAAAATACGCAAAAGTATACAAAAATACCTGATTATAAAAACACTTCCCCACCCATAACCCCTACATCCCCCATATCCCACCCCTAATTCTACTCATACTTTTAATAAAAAATAAAAAATTTACCCAAATACATTAAATAATACCTGAGTATTAATATACTTCCCACCCATAACCCCAATATCCCATCCATTATACCACAACTGTTTTTTTTTTAATTACAAAATAACCCAAGTCTACAAATTAATACCCAAGTGCTAAAACACTTCACCACCCATAACCCCTCCATTCAATCTATCCCATCCCTTCTCCCACAATTTATTTTTAAAAAATAATTTTAAAATTAAGTGTAAAAAACATACCCGAGTATTAATATACTTCCCACCCATAACACCTACATCCCATATTTCCGAACTAATATTCCACAGCTTATTTTTTAAAAATAACTAAAATATTATCCAAGTGTACCAACTAATAACCAAAGTACTAATACACTTCCCCACCCATAACCCCTACATCCCATATATCCCACCACTAATCCTACAACATATAATTACAAATATATAAAAAATTACTCAACTATATCAATTAATACTTCAGTATTATTAGACCTAACCACCCATAACCCCTGTATCGAATACCTAAGTCCTCAGCAAGTGTTCCACAAAAAAAAATCCCAGTTCTACAAATTAATACCTCAGTATTAGTAAACTTTCCAAGCCAGAACCCTTACAAGCAATTTATCCCATACATTACCCCATACAATATTTTTAAATATTTAATTAAAATTTACCAAATTATTTAAAATAATACCTAAGTATTGATAAACTATCCCACCCATAACCCCTCCATCTCATCTATCCCATCCCTTATCCCACAATTAATTTTCTAAAAAACAAATTAAAAATTAACCAACAGCATAAATTAATACCTAAATACTAATACACTTCACCATCCATAAAGAGCTTCATCCCATATATCCCACCCCTTACCCACATAAATTATAGAAATTACAAATAAACAATTATCCCACAATATAAATTAATAACTGGGTATTATTCCACAAAATGAATTCCAATATTTTCACACAACAAGTGTATAAATTAATACCTAAGTATTAGTACACTTCCCCACCCATAACATACACAACCGTACATTCCATCCCTTAATCCACAGCATATCTTAAAAATAATATAAACAAATATACTCAAAGTCCGAATAAAATACCCAGGTATTAATACACTGCCCCACCCAGATTTCACAATATAAAAAAAAACAAGTATATAAATTAATAAATTAATACCCAATTACTAATACACTTCCCCACCCTTAACCCCTACATCCCATATATCCCGCCTCCAAATCCACAACATAAATTCCCAAACTTAAAAAAAAAACAAGAATATAAATTAATACCTGAGTATTAATACACTACCCCACCCATCACATCCACAACCCATACATTCCACCCCTCAATCCATAGCATACCCTTAAAAAAAAAGTAAAAAAAAATACTCAACGTCCTAATAAAATACAAAAGTATTAATACACCCCCCACCCATATTTCACAACATAAAAAAATACCCAGGTATGTAAATTAATACCCAATTACTAATACACTTCCCCACCCATAACCCCTAAATCCCATATATCCCGCCCCTAAACCCACAACATAAATTACAACATTAAAAAAAATACTAGTATTTAAATTCAAACCTGAGTATTCATACACATCCCCACCCATAACGCCCACAACCCAAATATTCGATCCCTTAATCCACAACATATCCTTAAAAAAATATTTAAAAAATATACTCAAAGCCCTAATAAAATACCCAAGTATTAATACACTGCCCCACCCAGATTTCACACAAAAAATACCCAAGTATATAAATGAATACACAATTATTAATACACTTCTCCACCCATAACCCCTACATCCCACATATCCCATCCCTTAACCCACAGCATGCCACCCCATAACAAATACTCAAATACTAATTTTGATACCTGAGTAATAATACCCAACCCTACTCACAACCCCTCCATCCCACATATACCACCCCTAAATCCACAGAATAATTTAAATACATTTTTTTTTAAAACAAGTATATGCATTATTACCTTATACCCAACAAATTTTTTTAAAAAATACTCAAACATTCAAATTCATAATTGCACTACATAACACCAAAAAACTAGACAAAAACAAAACAGTTTAACATAAAAAACTTCAGTATCACTACCCATATAGATAAATATATAAAAAATATATATATAAAAATATATATCTAAAGACATATATACATAAAAATACTATATTTACACATATATAAATTAATAATATATACAAACACAGACATAAATAAACACAACATATCCAATAATAAAAATATTAAATATACATGTATATAAAATTCAACACATAATAATTAAACTCTAAACAAATAAATAACAAAACACAAAACTTACCTTAAAATTCGTTATTAAAAAAAGCACTTACATTAAATTTAGTTGTTCTGGCATTAGTTGTTAAGGCAAAATCGTTGTTAAGGCAGTAGTTGTTCTGAACTTCGTTGTTAAGACCTAGTATTTCTTCAGGATTCGTTGTTAAGGCAAGTAGTAGTTCCAACGTAGTTGTTCAGGTTGTTTCCCGTTTTGCAGTGCTGTTGGTCGATCACTTCAGAGTTGTGGGCCCCATGGTCCCTCTGGACCCCACTTAGACACGACCAAACACATAACACACAGCACACTCAGGACAAAGACACCTTGTAATATGATCTGTAAAAAAGGCAAGTATGATTATACTTGCAAATAACATTTATCTGCTGGTACATGTTCCCACTTTTCTTGTCCTGGTTTATGACTAACAGAATATTGTCTTTTCCTTTTGCTATTATTTCTGCTGGTTCTGGGGGACAACTTGGGGATTCCACCCACACCTTGGCACCGGGGTTATTGTCAGTCGAGCCAAAGCCTCCCTCACCTTGCACAGTAATAAGCCCTGGGGCAGTCACCTTTTTTACTATTCCACCATACACTGGAATAATCACAATTTGAGCAATTCAGTCTCCAGCTTGCATTAGCATATCAGCGACTTCACTGTTTACCATTGGCCCAAGTCCGCCAAAGGCAGCAATGTCTTCTAATGGCAATTTCCACAGTGGTTGTGAACGCCTACCGACATGACGACTTCCGCCGGCAGACTTAAGTCACTTCCATATGTCCAGTTCAGTAGTTCAGGCAGCTGCCATTTTAAGCATATTTCATGTATGGAAGAGTTTTATAACCTGTGTTATAAACTAATCCCCATTTTGTGCAAGACATCTGTAATTACTGCTTTCATGTTTAGTTGTCAGATTGTGCACCTGTACAGTAAATGCTGTGTTACTGGAGGACATGTGATGATAGCAATGTACACATACTCGGAGGTTCCTATGTGGTATGAAATTGTAAATCATGTGCAACAATATGTGTAAGACATGTAAAATCTGTTGGATTCATCATGTATCATGTATAGTAACAGATTAATCTGTCTGTGTAGATCATTAGTTATTTGAGGGAATGTGCACCAAGGCGGGTGTAATCGGATGCCTATCTATGTGCTGTACTATAGATATCAGAGTTTGTAACCTACCTCAACAGCAGATATGTGTGAGTTGTTTATCTGACTTTGCAGGATGTTTGCATGCTGCATGTCACATACTATGTTGACATTTTTTCACATAGTTATCCTGCCATGTGGAGAGGACTACAATCACCAGTGTACCATGCACTAGTCGACCTGCACACCGTGGAGGAGAGACATTTTATCCAGACATATCAGCTATATCATAGATCTTTGTGATCAATTGGAGTCAGATCTGATGCGTGCCATTCACAATCCCTGTAGCATACCTCCCATCATTCAAGTCTTGTCAGTGCTACACTTCCTGCCCACTCAGTTCTTTCAGAATACAGTAGCCCTAACTACAGGAATGCCTCAGCCCATGTTCAGTCTGGTTTTGAGGGATGTACTATGTTCATTTTTGAAACACCTGGACAGCTACATCATGTTTCCCCAACGTGGGGATTTGGGCTATGTGAAGGCAGAGTTTTATGCTATGGGAACATTCCACATGTGGTTGGAGCCATTGATGGCACCCATGTAGCCTTGGACCCCCCCAGTGCAAATTAACAGGTGTATAGGAATGGGAAAACCTGCCACTCCATAAACCATCAAGTGGTGTATCTGGCAGACCAGTACATTTCAAGTCAGAGATAAGTATCCAGGATCAGTCCATGATTGCTTCATCCTGCGGAACAGCAATGTCCCACTGCTGATGACACAGCTCCACAGAGAGGGCCTGGCTGGTTTGTAAGTTACAACTAAAATGTATGGTTGCAATGTATGTCTCCTGTCATCACAATGTTTCATGTCCCACATATATGTGTGTTGTTTTACCAATTTGTTCACAGGTGACTCTGCCTATCCAAACCGTCTTTGGTTGTTGACACCAGTGAGGTACCCAACCACAACCGGGGAAGCCCGCTCCAGTGAGGCCCACAGGAGGACAAGGCATGTTATTGAGCAGACTTTTGGGCTCCTGAAGGCAAGATTTACATGCTTGGACAGGTCAAGAGGAGCTCTCCTCTACTCACCCAACACGGTATGTCAATTTATAATTGCCTGCTGCATGCAACCCAATCTTGCCCTGAGACGTCAGATAGCATTCATACCAGATGAGGGGGAGGCAGCAGAACCTGTGGGTGAAAATGCAGATTTCCCAAGTGATGATGAGCCACAGGAAGATGAAGAAGGGGACTCTCGGGCAGATCTCATCAATCAGTACCTCAAATGATTAAAAAGTATGTGAAGTAGACATAGGCCCTCATTCCGATTCCGGCGGGCGGCGAGTGCCGCCCGCCGGGCGGGAACCGCCACTTGGCCGCTCCGCGGTCAAAAGACCGCAGAGGCCATTCTGGCTTTCCCGCTGGGCCGGCGGGCGCCCGCCAAAGGAGCGCCCGCCGGCCCAGCGGGAGCGGCCCTGCAACGAGGAAGCCGGCTCCGAATGGAGCCGGCGGAGTTGCAGGGGTGCGACGGGTGCCGTTGCACCCGTCGCGATTGCAGACAGTGAAAATCCTGCTGAGGCCCTGTTAGGGGGCCCCTGCACTGCCCATGCCACTAGCATGGGCAGTGCAGGGGCCCCCAGGGGCCCCACGACACCCGTTCCCGCCATCCTGTTCCTGGTGGGTTTTACCGCCAGGAACAGGATGGCGGGAAGGGGGTCAGAATCTCCATGCGGCGCTGCAAGCAGCGCCGCCATGGAGATTCAGCCCAGCCGGGGGAAATCCGGCGGGAAACCGCCGGACCCGGCTGGGCGACTGTGGCTGTAAGCACCGCCAGCCTGTTGGCGGTGCTTCCGTGGTCGTTGACCCTGGCGGTCGATGACCGCCAGGGTCAGAATGACCCCCATAATGTTGTTGTTCAAGTTTGCAACCTGAAGTTAATGGGTATCATGTCACCTCCTTTCTTCCTTTATCTCTGGGGTTGTAGGTAACTCCTATGCCTATGAGTGAGTTTTGCACGCACACTGAAAATCTGTATTGTGTACAGAACAGAGTGGTCTACAGTATCATGTATTATTAGAACAGATGCAAAGATACACCTGTGGACATGACTTCCCTGATTTCAGGAGTGTATTCTGCTATGTCCGATTCCCCTTCTCTTACAATCACAGTTTTGCCTAGATCCTGTTTGGCTCATCAACCTTGGCAAATGGAAGTCAGTATCAGAAGCAGATGGGAATTGCAACAGATATGAGAAGTCGACATAGCTGATACCAGGTACTATAAGTCTTGATTATGTGGAGTGTGACTAACATTGCTAGACGGACACTGGGGTGGAAACTATTTTTTCCTGACAAGTTCACCTGTAGGGTACAGGAGGTTGTCAAAGGCTGTCATTTGTGTCTGTCTGGGTCATGTGTAAATGTGGGACATAGCCTTTCCCATCACAATGGTAACAGATGTATGTAATCTACCTTGAACCTGTCAGTGTGTTCCTACTTTGCAGACCAATGTGCAAGTCACTGTGGACTGACATAGGTGAGTGACAAGCCTACAGGTATGTGACCAATGTAAGTGAAAGGTTCTGGGGCTGGGTGCTGATCTCTGTTTTTACCATGGGATATGTATATTTGGAAACTATGGTATGGGCATGTGATAAAGCTTTACCAGGTGAAACATAGAACCAATCTGTGTGCCTCCTGCCTTGGTGGTAGAGTTACATGACCCTAACATCTGTATTGCGTAGTTTAGCATTGTGTTACACCTTAGCAGATTTCCTGATGCAACTCTCAGTCATGCTGTTTGTGCTATTAGCATATCTATCACTGATTGTGTGTAGTTGTACTTTACAACTTTTTTGGAATCTGTCCTGTTGCTATTCTATTGTAATGATTCTCCCACTGATGGAGTCCACCTATGAGGTCCATAACAATGGGTGTACAAGACAGAGGGACAGATTCGGACTAGAGTTGGCATGCATAGCTGTTGTACATGGATGCTAAATGAGACATGCACAGGACCTGCGTTTAAGTGTGATTTATTGTGAAAATAAAAACAAACATATGTTAATATTAACGTGAAACACATACAAAAACAATAGTGATATGTTCAGTCAAGGTGGATGAAATCATTAGGGTAGCAGCTACACCATTTGGAAACACAAGTCCACTGTCCTTCCACCATAGGAAAATTGAGATTAATCACATAACAGTCGACAGGGTGTATCTATGGCACACAAAGGGAACAATTCAGGAGAGGTTTACTTCCTGACAGTGGGTTAGGTCTTGGCATCTGCTCCGGCTGTATGTCTGGGTGGACGTCCATGATTGTGGGGGTTGTTCTGCTACAGAGGCTGGGGTGTCTGAGGCATAGCCTTCCCCTGGTAGGGTCTATCAGCACTCCTGCAATGGAACCCAAGTGGGCATTTTGTGCCTGCCACTGCTGCATGACTTCCTGGTGGTTGCCCATATGAAGCTTTTGGATTTCCCCTACATGGTGATAAGTTGCCCATTATGCCTTGGGAACTTTAGTAGGCTCCCAAGACTTCGGATATGGCTTTCTGGTCAGCAGTGTCCCTTTGAGACTCCATCCGCTCGCCTATAGCATTCTTCCCACACACCCTAGAGCCTGTGCCCCTGGCAGAGTGTGCCCACTCCCAGTAGTGGAAGGACCACCATTGTCAGTGGTGGCAAGGTGAGACTCAGGTACCTGTACTGTGAGGCACACAATGTATGAAACAGTCCTTGGTATAGAGGTGGGAGGGGTGAATGGTTACCTGTGATGTAGATGCAACAGGGCTGGGAGGAGTTGATGTGGGCAGGGTGAGGCTGACAGTTGTTCACTGACCAGGTGTCCCAGATGAGCAAGGTTTGTCGTCAGTGCCCAGACATCCAGGGGTGTTGTCCTCACTGGGTCCTTCATCCAGAGGGGTAGTGGCAGTCTCTGATATCCTTTCCATGGTGACAATGGCAGGGTTACCTGTGGAGGGAGTGAAACACAGAGATCAGTTCAAAATGGGGATATTGTAGCAGTTGTGTGAGATACAGATAGTGCCTTTACATGATCCCCAACAATGACAATGACAGCTGCTGCAAGATGTAACTTAGTACAACATGAAAGTCTGTAACTTCAATTCCATACACCATGTTTTATGCTGGTAAACTATGTTGGTAGTGATTATTGTGCATTCTGGGACTTGTAGTGCTATAATTAGCAAATGCTTCATGTGCCCTTTTCAAGGGTTGTGGGGCCAGATGAATTTAGTGGATGTGTGGCATGCCAGGGAGGGGTATTAGGTGATTAGGAGAAAGTTGTAGTGCGTCGTGAGTTTTTAGGGGTGGGTATAGGTGGTGAGGGAGTTGCAGGACAAGGCAATTGTGTGCCATGAATGTTGTTGGTACTTACCAGACTCTACTCCCCCAGGTATTAATGTCATCCCCTCAGGATGCAGGATGTTCAAGACCTCCCAAGATGTGACTATAGGGGGAGGAGGTGGGGTCCTACTGCTAGTCTTCAGTACCGCTAGCTGGTGCCTGGATGGCTTGGACTGTACCTTCCCCCTGAGGTCATCCCACCTTTTCTGATATCCTCCATTGTGAGTGGATAACAGCCTACAGAATTGATCTGGTCAACTATCCTTTGCCACAACTCAATTTCCCTGGCAATAGATGTTTGTTGGACCTTTGGTCCAAACAGGTGTGGCTTTACTCTTACAATTTCATCACCATGACCCTCAACTCCTTATCAGTGAAATGTGGATGTCTTTGTAGGGACATGGTAGTGGTTGTGAAGTCGGTGTGGTTGTGTTCAAAGTGAATGGGTGCAGAGTTAGGTAAATGGTGAAGTGTAGGTGTTGTGATCTGAGTGGGTAACAGGAGTTGTGGATTGTGTGTGGTACTAATGTATGTGTTTTGTATGTTGTGCAGGTATGTTATGTATCTGTAGTGAGTGCAAATGGGTGCCTATTCTTGCTATATTAAACTCTCTGGGATGTTGGTTGTCAGTGATTGTGTGTAGCGTTTTGATTGCAAAGGATTGTGGGTTGTGTTGGGGTATATTATATAGTGCAGTGAGTACATGTGTCGGATGTGTGAATGTGTATCAGGTGTGGGATATTCAAACTATCTCATGTGGTGCGGTATTCTGACTGAAGTGAATTGAGACTGTTGTGGTTCTCGCAGCCAATGGTTTTCTGCCATGGAAGAACTGCTGTCGTGATTTGTGGATCGTAATCTGATGGGAGGATTTTTGTCAGGCTGTCAGTGCTGGTGGTGGGATCGCCTCTTTTCTGTCCTCCAGTGTCCTGGTGGTTTCAGAAATTTGGCTGTTTTCTGGCAGACTTGACTGTGTGACTCTTAATATGGCATTCGGCTTGCCACCAACATGGCAGTCTTTTAGCGGCCGCCACCATGGCAGTCTTGCCATAAGACTGCCAAACTCATAATAAGGCCCTTAGTGTCTAGTAATTTTGTACAAATTATTTACGGTGGAGTGTGATTATTACATTTTATATGTTTTAAAACATGTTATTTTACTTTTATTTGTATCTAATAGAAATACTTTGTGTTATTGTATTTTGTTCATTTTTAAGATAATAAAAATTGTTGTATATTTGTACATTAATGTTTAAAATTACACTGTTTTGCATAATAAAGATTCTTTTTTCTCATTTTGTTTGTTTTCAAAGTTTATTTATCATATAGTTTTTCATTTTTGTTTATATATATTTCATCTGAAAAAGAAACTTTGTCATAAAGTCAAGTAAATGAAACATTTATTTTTACTTTTTATGAAGAAAAACATGTAAATTTTATTTACATAGAATTGTGTGTTATACATTTTCAATTTTTATTTTCCATTGTGTTAAATAATTGTATATATTTTATAGTATTATTTAATTTATACTTTATGTATTAAGTACATTTTATCTGAGCATTGTTGACATTTTGACAACACATTCATTTTTTCTAAATTTATTGAACATTTTTATGATATTTACTATTCATTTCTATGGTGAGAAAGTCTTTTTTTTTTAGTTTTGCAGCCATTTCATTACCATTACCTGCCTATTTGAAGTTTATGTTGTAATTAGTCTTTTTTCCCAGACCAATGTTGAAGTAATATACTTCTGTTCATCGAAACACGTAATTCCTTCTAATGATTTTTAACGATTTCTATGCTAGGGGTTCTAGGGAGTGAGGTCTAGAAGGTAGTTATAGCGTTGTTTGTGGGAGGTTTGTACTTTTAGATGTTTTAGTGTTAGAGTTTTTTATTAGTTTGAATTTTTTCATTTGTGTACACTGTTGATTTTTTGACTGAAGCACAAAATAAATTAATTAAAATAAGAAATTTAAAATATCTGTTATGATGGTTAAGAAGTGTTTAAGATTTTTGAGGACAATGTTACATTATGATTAATTTTACAGCATGCGTTTGACTATCATTTATTAGCAATGCACTCCTTTGTTTTTTATGAAGAATTTGACTTTAAATTTAGCATATTGTACACTCCTTTGGTTTGTCTGCTATGTTTAGGGCCAATTTGGCTAACAGATTGCTCCATTCTTAGTTCATGACAGCTTTGCTCTTTTTGTAATTCTTCTATAAGTTTGTATGGTGTAGGGTGGTTTCTGCTGTATGTGGATTGGAAGGCATTGTGCCATCACTCTACTGTATTGTTCATTTTGGTTTCCTGTGCAACAGTGCTTTCATAGACATTCCACCATTGTATTTGAGTATTTTTGTTGGCATCTGTGTTCAAAGTGATGCAACCCAAGTGTCTTTTAAATAGTGCGTCAGGGGGATTTTCTTCATTTTGTTGGAAGAACAGGGCTTCTATTAGTATATTGTAGTGGTTGGCTCCCTCTGTGACAGGGACATAGGTTACGGCTATCATTTCTTTTATTTTGAAGGCAGATTGGCTATTTGTACAATATTCTATGCTTAGTTCAGATTTTTGGCTGTGCCTCCATATACTTTGATTGGAATTATAGTAACAGCCTTGTATGGCTGTGTGTTGCTAAATATTTAGAATGGTTTTAATCATGGCTTGCTCAAAGTCTATGATTATTTTTTGAGGGTAGTAATTATTTGTTTTATGATTGACATTGTTTAGAAGCTTGTAGTAAGTGCTGCTTTGTTTATTTGGTAGGAGCGCACATATAAAAGGGATATTTGTATATGGTCAATAAATGAGTGAATGGTTTGGGACACATTTTGATGGTACCATCTATCATCCACATTTCACATTGTCTAAGATTAAGTAAGATATCTGCTCTAAAGAATATTAGGGATCACTTTCAGTTATTTAGGCTGTAATGTAAAAGGGAAAGTTCTGAATAATGTGTCAGTGTTAAGTGTACGGGTATGTGTAGGACTTGTTATCTTCTAGGGGCAGGTAGTGTATCGCTAATGGCTCTTTTAGTTTGTTCAATTAAACGTTTTAAAGTTGGGATACATGGTAGTTGGCCTGTTATGTGTTCGAGGACATTAGGAAGTATGGCCCTCATTATAAACATGGCGGTCTGTTCCGTGCCGGCGGCAGTGGCGATAGAAACCGCCAACAGAGGATCGGGCCGGACCACCAAATAATGAACCAAATGAAAGACAGGCATCCCGCAAACCACCCACAGCCAGCAGAGGAGTGCCGACGACGACGGCTGAGACCACCCACAGGCCGACGGAAAGGCTCAACCCGCAAATCAAATAATGACCCACTAGTCCGCCGACAGTTCCGGGGCAGGAACCACCGCCATGCAAAGCCAGGCGGAAATTAAACAAATTCTATTAAACACTCACCGGAGCCCCACAGAACAGGTCGAAGCAGACATGGATAGAAAGCTGCAGATCATGCCATCCCTGCTCCTTGCATTATACCTCAACGACCGAGACCGACGACGAATACGACGACGGTAAGTACCGCAACCTACTGAAAAAGAGAAGAAAGGGCACAGTCACATACCCACCCACTTTGCTACGCCCCCCGACCCTTCACAGCAGCACACATCATATATCACACAGCAAGAGGTACTTACCCGACACTAGGCTAATCCAACTTGACCATAGTACATAAAAATGCCCCACACCCATTAACAATGAAACAAAAGACCAGGGTTCAACGGCGTGCCGCTGAAACACAGGCGACACAGAAACTTTATTGTGAAGCTCACAGAGCCAAACAGTCCAAACAGGGCCAATGGCGAGTCCGTATGGCTTCAATTACCATGAGCCACAACGGACCCAACCTGGCTCCCACAAGTGCATGGTAATCCACCTAATGGGGCAACATATGGGCATCCAGGCTTCTCACAGAACAGGGGAAGGGGGCTGTAGGGGTGGGGATTTGTGACAGGGGTGGTCCTTGGACTTTCGTTTGGAAGGTGGAGGGGGGTTTGTCCTTTGAAGGGGGGGGGGCTAATTAGATCGGGTGGAGCTAGATGGACTCAGCTCAGTCCGGGACTTTTTTTGTATCTGGGGAAGGGGCACTGGAATGGGAAGAGCAGACAGGGGTGGGCTGTGATGTGGAAGGAGTGGAAAGATCAAGGAGGTGAGTACATTTGGGGACAAGACGGGGGGGCCAGTGGGTTGGAATAGGTCAGCAAGGGAGAGGAAAAGTTTCTTCAGAGCAATTGGGGTGGTCCTGGATGAGGGCGTGGGAGTGGAGGCAGAGGGTGTGGATCTATGTGGTGTAGAGGTCCGTGTAGGGGGTGCAGGTGACTGGACAGTATGTTGTGGTGTGATGGATGTCTGATGGGTGGGTGTCTTTGTGCGTTTGTGTGTTTTGGGAGGA
This sequence comes from Pleurodeles waltl, assembly GCF_031143425.1. NCBI lineage: Eukaryota > Metazoa > Chordata > Amphibia > Caudata > Salamandridae > Pleurodeles > Pleurodeles waltl. The sequence goes on from NC_090442.1 coordinate 684,321,143, forward strand.
GAGGGGGTGGACACAGTGGGAGAAGACAGACAGCTAGTGTGGATGTATGTTGTGTCGGTGTCTGCAAGTCTGGTGAGTGTGCTGCATATGTCAACTACAGTAGTTTTGGTTAGTGCAGGTGTGGTGTGCGGGGTGCATGTATGGATGTCTGCTATTGTGGTGAGTTCAGGAAGAGGAGCAGCAACAGTGACTGAAGGTGCAGTGCATGAGGATGTGGATGTAGAGGGGACAGACAGGGAGGCGGAAGAGGTGATCACAGTCGGAAAAGTGGATGTTGTTGTGTGTGCATGTGTCTGTTGGCTGTGTGAATGCTTGTGGTGGGAGGTGTGGTGCTTGTGTTTAGAAGTGTGTTTCCGGTGTGTTGATGTGCTTGACTGCGTGTCTGAATGTGTGCTTTGGACGGGTGAAGGGAGTGGGGTACTGGAAGGGGTAGAGGCAGTTGGAGGGGGGACGGAATCACCAGGGAAACTGGCTACCCTCCAAGAGGAGGCCAGAGCCTGAAAAGATCTCTTTAGGGCATACACGGCACCGTGAATTCCGTCCAGATAGGCATTTGTCTGCTGCACCTCTGATGCTAGCCCCTACAGAGATGGTTCTCAGGAGGTCAATAGCCTCCTCTGTGAGGGCAGCAGGTCTGACTTGGGCAGGGGAGGAGGTGCCTGGGGTGAAGGAGATGCCCACCTTTCTGGGTGGGTGGGCAGAGCCAACTCAGTGGGGAGTAGAAGGGAGGGCGGTGATGGAATGGGGGTGGCGGAAGATGTCACAGTAGTGGTGTGGGCACTAGGGTCTGCCACCGCCGGGGAGCCCCCATCAGAGGAGGTCTCAGAGTCATTACCTCCAGTGGTAGTTGCCTCCCTGTGGAACTCCCCTCACCCTCCCACCCACTGGTCCCCTGGGCGTCGGTTGTCTGTGCCTCCGAGGATCCGTGGGCCGCTATCTCCCCACTTGCTTGTGCCTCAGCTCCCTCGCCAGATTTCGATGCTGTACCAAACCAATATAAGACAACAGGGATGGGGACACAAAACAGGAGAGACACTTGTAAATAGCTGAATGGAGGTACATAATGGCCAGACATACACCCACCCAGAAGGCACACCCAACCGGTAACACCGTACTCTATGCTCATGGCCATGACCCTGACTACTGACCAGAGTACTGCTCTATATCCATTCCCTGGAATACTTAAGGAGGCGACGTATGGGAGACCTGACAAAGACACCCCTACACCCTTTGGGGACTGTAAAGTAGATGGACCCAAGTCAAAGTCCCTGCCTCTAAGCAGCATTAACCCGAATGCACACCCAGACATCCTTCCTGACTGAAGTATGTGAAATGAGTACTCACCCCCTTGTGACTGCTCTGCAGCCTTCAAGTGCACATCCAGGTCTGGGTACGCCACCGCCAGGATCCGTCTCATGAGGGGGGTCAGTGCCCAACGGGCACCCCTTCACGTTGGCAGGATTTCCCCAGTTGAGCTTCACTGATCTTACGCGCCCAGCGCCGCAGGTCCTCCCACCTCCTTCTACAGTGGGTGCTCCGCCAGTTGTAGACCCCCAATGTCCGCACAGCTGGCTAATCGTCCACTATGGGACGGACAGTACTGTCAGACATACAGGACATACGCAGGCAGCATGCCATGCACCATGGCCCAGGCAGACTCAGAGGTGTACACATATGTCCAATCAACACCGTCCTTTACACACACACAGTGCCACCCAAACCCAGACTCACCTGTACCTCTGGCCGTCTGTATAGTTTTGCGTTCAGGGGCAGGAGCCCATCCACTAGCTTCTCCAGTTCCCTCTGGGTGAAGGCCGGGGCCCTTTCCCCTGCAACACGAGGCACATCCATAGCCAGAGGCAGGCCACAGCAGTACACACAGTGGAGTACCTGTCCGCACAAGATCAGGGAGTAAAGTGATTAAACGATGACGAACGCACGTACGTTCCGTGGCGGTGTGCACCATCACCGCCGGCGGCGATCATGATTCTCTAGGATTCCCCATTGGCATCCATGTTAACCAATGAGGGTGCGAACTGTGGCAAACACCACCTTACGCTGTGACGTCATCCGCTAGCGGTATGAGGTCACTTCCACAACGAAAGGGTAGAATTACAGTGGGCAGACATTTTGCCAGGACCTACGCATCTAAAATAAATTACTTCTCACAATGCAGGCCCTACTAGCCACATGAAGCACCTAGGGCCAGATGTAGGAAAGAAGCAAATTGCGACTTGCAATTTGGGAGTCCGTGCGACTCGCAAATTGCAAGTCGCAATTTGGGAGGCAGAAAGGTGTCTCAGACACCTTCTGCGAGTCGCTATGGGGTCGCAAAGACCCACCTCATTAACATTAATGAGGTGGGTTGCAATTTGCGACCCCATAGCGACTCAGGGCACTCACGGGGATGGAGGCCTGCTGGGAACAGCAGACCTCCATATCCGTGACTGCTTTTAAATAAATCATTTTTTTTTTTCTAAGTGTATCCCGTTTTCCTTAAAGGAAAACGAGCTGCACTTTGGAAAAAAAACGAAACCTTTTGTTTCTGATTTTTTCAGGGCAGGTAGTGGTCCCTTGGACCAATGCCAGCTCTGAAAAAATATTTTTGGGTCCAGTCACAAAGGGGAAGGGGTCCCATGGGGACCCCTTCCCATTTGCGAGTGGGTTACTATCCACTTCAAGTGGATGGTAACTGCGAGTCCATTTGTGACCGCGTAAGCGGTCGCAAATGGAATTGCATACCACTGCGACTCGCAAATAGGAAGGGAACACCCCTTCCTATTTGTGACTCGGAAATGCATTTTGCAAGTCGGTTCCGACTCGCAAAATGCATTTCTACATACCAGATGGGGTTTAGCGACTCGCAAATGGCGTTTTTTGCCGTTTGCGAGTTGCTAAACCTTTCCTACTTCTGGCCCCTGGGCCTCTGCCAATTCAGTATTGTAGCACACATGAAATACTCTGTTCCGTCCTTGTGATGTACATGTACATCTGTCAGGTAGCAGTTATTGTAGAGACACTAAAATGAACAATGCAGTGCACAAATGATGACAAGTGAGCCTATGTATGTGTCTTCATCACACCTGTTTGAAATCCCTCGTAGGTACCTACCCTTGTGGCGAGGAAGGGCACCATCGGTGTACAGACCACTTGTGGATATAAGGACCATGGTGGAGCGTCAGATGATAATCACTTACTGACTCACACGTGCAACAATTCAGGAACTTTGTGCTTTACTGGATCCTGCACTAACTGTGGGAAATCATAATGAGCATGCCATCCTTACTGAAGTGCAGGTGCTTTCCGCACTCCATTTCCTGGCCACGGGCTCATTTCAAGTGACAGTGGGCATGGGTGATGGATTTTCACAGCCAATGTACAGCATGGTACTGACAAGATTTCTGAATGCATTTGTATGACATCTGCAGTCCTATGTGAGGTTTCCCCAAAGTACTGACCTCCCTGCCATCAAGTCTGAATTCTATGCTTTTGCCAACATACCCCATGTTATAGCTGCCATTGATGGCACCCACATACCGATCACCCCCCTCAAGAGTGAGTGAACAGGTGTACAGAAAGAGAAAGAACTTTCACTCCATGAACATCCAATTGGTATGTACTGCAGACCAGTACATCTCACATGTGAATGCCATGTTCCCAGGTTCAGTCCATGATTCCTTTGTGTTGAGGAAGAGTAGTGTGCCACAGAAGATGGAACAACTCCAAGAGGACAGAGGGTGGATCATAGGTAAGTGTGCCTGTCACTAACTGACACATTGCAGAGAACCAGCCTGTCTGACTAAGGGGCATAACAATGACGACTCTGTATTGCACCATTTTCTAGTTGATTCTGGCTATCCAAACTTGCGCTGGCTCCTGACACCAGTGAGGAATCCCAGGACAGATGCAGAGAGGAATTACAATGAGGCCCATGGACATACTAGGAGGGTGATAGAGCGAACTATAGGTCTCCTAAAGGCTAGATTTTGTTGTCTACATATCTTTGGGGGTTCCCTGGCCTATGGGCCTGATAAGTTGTGTAGAATAGTGGTGGCATGCTGCATGTTGCACAACGCAGCAGTGAGACATTCTATCTCCCTCTTGGAGGTGGAGGGTTCTGTAGGTCCTGATCAGCTACCTCAGAGAGGTGAGGAGGGTGATGGTGATGATGAGGAAGGAGAAGATGTCAATTCCAGGAACCAACTGATACAACTCTACTTCCAGTAAATGTGTGGGACTGACATTGGGGTTTGTGACAAATACTGTCAGTGTGCTCAGTCATATGGTGAGTTGATAATAATAGGTGAAACATGGCCCACTTCTGCATGGTACAGATTGAAATTATATGCATTTCCTCATTGACACCATTTAGGCACACAGGACTCCCTTCATTAACAGATTTGACAATAAAGTAGTTATCTGCCAGTTGCATGCATACTTCACTTTGTTCACAATTTAACACAGGGGACAGTGTTACAGGTGAGATATGTGTTTTAGTGGTTGAAGTGAGCGAATAGTGCTATTTACAGTGATGGCAAGTCGTAAGGGAGGGTGTCCTCAAGACCAACATGGTGGCAGCCTTGTTGGTAGTAGTGATGGGTCCATCTTGTCTTACAGTAGTTCATATTGCCTCTTAGCAATGTGTGGTTGGTGAGTGGGTGGGATGGTTGCTGTGCATATTGTTGCTGAGTTACTTTTTGAAGGGGGCCTTATTCTTAACCGGGGTTCCAGTGCCATACCTTGGCCTGAAGGTCCGTTTGGGTGCCTGCTGTTGATCTTCAGGGGATGACATGGTAGGCCCTTGGATTTCCTGTGAGGGTAGTTCCTGGGATGTTTCTGATGATAGGGTACTCTGATGCTGGTTGTCTGGTGCTGTAGTGGGAGCCTCTTGTCCTGTGTGGGTGTCAGACTGATTTTTGACCAGCTGCAGCAGTGCTCCTGCTATGGTGGCCATTGTGGCGTTGTGCTCTTTCCACTGCTTCATGGCCTGTTCGTGATGTTCCTGCTGCATCCTCTGACTGTGCTCCAGGGTGGACACAATCTGTTCCAACCTGTCATGGGTATGCTGGTAGGCCCTGAATACCTCAGATATGACGACCTGGGCTGCTGCATCCATCCTGTGGCCTCCCCCTGGCCCACTGCCACCCTTGCACTTGCCCTAGCCCTCTGTGCCTGTGTCCCCTGCACAGGTCTGGCAGTACCACTTGTACTGGGGCCCTCGCCTTCCTGCATGTTGGGAGTGGGAGACTGTGGCCTCTGTACCTGTGTTCCACAAGTCTGTGGCCTGGGTACACTGGTGTGGAGATGCCTGCCCTGGGCTGCTGGTCTTGACTGGGTGGTAGGGGTGACAGTGGTTTCCTGGGTGGGAGTGCTGCATGGTGAGAGTCCAGGACTGTGTGTGTCAGTGTCCAGGGATCCTTCACCAGTGTCCTGTGAGGTGCCTCTGTCTCCCCGGGGGGCATTGGCACTCCTTGTCCTGTCCATTAAGGTTGCATGGGTGGTGGTGCCTGTTGGGGGACATAGACATGTCTGTTAAAGCTGCATGAATGTTTGAGGTGAACAGGACTGGGCTATTTTGTGCTGGTGTTACTTTCAGTGGCCTTCCAGGGTGCCGTTGTGAGGTTGACATTGCATTTAGAGCCAGTGTGGGGTTCAATTCTGGTGGGGGGTGTTGTTCCATTGTGGGTACGTGCAGTGGTAGGTGACTGTGCACTGGGTGAGGGGTGTGGGCCTGTTAGTGGGTTTGTGGTCATGCAGGGGGGTAGATGTAGTGGCTGATGCATTGGTGGGGTGTTGGTCCTGGTGGGTGTAGGTGGGGTGGTGCATGCATTACAGGTATGGTGTATATAGGGTATATGTTGATGACTTACCCGAGTCCATTCCTCCAGTGAGTCCCGCAGGGTGCAGGATGGCCAGTACCTTTTCCTCCCAGTCTGTGTATTCTAGTGGTGTTGGTGCAGTCCTCCCCCAGTCTTCTGAACTACAATGTGGTGCCTTGATGTCATGCCCCTGACCTTCCACAGCAGGTCATTCAATCTCTTCCGGACGTCGTACCTGGTGCGTGGATGGTGTCCCACTGCATTGACCCTGTTCACAATGGTCTGCCAAAGCTCCATCTTTCTTACGATGGGGTGTGCTGCACCTCGGCACTGAATATTTGTGGCTCCACCTTCAAGATCTCGTCCACCATGGTCCTTAACTCCCTTTTGGTCAAGCGTGGATGTTTGGGAGATGACATGGTGAGTGTGGTGAATGATGTCAGGGCTGGGAATGAGTTGAGGGTGCTCTGCTGTCGGTCGGTGTGTGTCTCCTGTAGGTTGGAGTTCGCTGTCTGCCTCTGGTGCTCTCCGTCTTCTTGGCCTGGTTTCGTTGCAAAGGATTGTGGGGTGTGTCTGGGGGTGTTTTATGGGGTTCTGGATGTGTTTCAGGTGTGTGGGTCATACGCCTAACCAATGTGTGCACTTCTTGCTGTTGAGTCCACTTGCCGCCTGTGGCAGTCGCAGCCGCCAATGGTCGTCCGGCCGCCACTGTCCGCCAAGGTGATTTCTGCATCATTATTTGGAGGGTGGGATGTGGGTGTGCTTGGTGGTGGTGGCGGGGAGGGGAGGTCCGGGATTCCCACCAACAGGGTCATGGTGGGGAGTGGTGGTCTGGTGATTTTTGGCAGGGTTGGAATTTTCGTTCATTATATGGCGAGTTTCCATTCATCGCCAACGGCGGGATTCTGTTCACCGCCGCCACGGCGGTCGGCGGTGTTTCCCGCTGTGTTCATAATGACACCTATATCTTTATAGATTTTACTTGTGGGTTCCTGGCAGCTAGTGCTTGCCTCTCTTATATCCTGCAATATCTCCTTTCCTCCTACTTATGTCCTATTTGCGGGTTGGTTTTGGTCTCTTACATGAATTACAACATTATCTTTTGCAGGTGTCCTGCCGTAGCATGTGTTAGAATAATATTTAGTACATCTCCAGTTTATAGGTTCAGTTGATGCACTTTCTTAGATGTAGGTTCAGCCCGTCATTTAGTAACTGCTTCCATTTCTGTGAAATGATATACTTTTCAGCTTCTACCATTTTATCTGAAAGGAGTGTAGTAGTATAAATATATAGAATATTTTAACATTTGTATATTTGTTATTTACATATCAAATTATGCAACTACTTCTATTTTGTATACTCATGTATGTTCTGTGCAGGTGTTTCACACAATTTTGCAACTTTTCACTTGGTGTTCTTATGTAGAGTAGGTGCTTTCTTTTCTATTGGATGTTAATTTGCTAGCTGTTTTTAGAGGTTGAAGTTGTTAGGTTTATTTGTGCTTGCTATTTGTGTGAGTTTATACTTTTTTAAATTAAAATATGTAAATTACTTTCTTATATCTTTTTGATGGTTTCTGTAGTTGCTAGTTATATGCAGTTGATTGTTGTTTTCCTGCGTGGGTTTTTATCTGAGGAAGCCTATGTGACATTATAGAAGTAGGAGAAGTCTTTATTGATTATTTGCTGGGTTTAATAACAGTCACATTTTAGTTTAAATATAAACTTTACTTACTTGGTTAGACAGTTGTTGAAATGTATACATTTCTTGAGGCATTTGTCATTTTTTAAATAGTTGTTTAAATTAGTGTGCCTTTTATATTGTTGATTTAATAGTTTGTTTGATTTTATTGGTTACAGTTATTTATTGTTTTATTTTTTTGGCCGGTTTTGTTTTAGTTTGAAATTTTTACTAGTTTAGTCCTTTAATGGCAAACGCAATGTTTGGTATCATTTTTGATGTATAATATATAATTAGCTACTTTTGAATAATAATTTATTTATATTTATTAATATTTAGATTGTAGTTTGAATCTTTATATTTTATTATAAATGCCAACACTTGCTGCTGCAGCTTCTGTTGGAGCAGCCCACCCACTCTGTGTATTGCGCCTGGAGTCACCAACATAAAAGGGAAACCGTGCTCCTGCAGTGTGAGGAATGCCGTCACTTACTGCTGCAGCTTCTGTTGGGGCAGCCTGCACACTCTGTGAATTGTGCCACGAGCAGGCCTGTCCACTGCTGTACAAGGCTGGGCTGGGCCACCCCTCTAACAACGGTGGAAGTAACTTAATTCAGCCAAAAGCAGGTGAGCCCCTGGACCTTTTGCATTTACTTAATATAGGCAGACACAAGGTAAGAGGCCGCCCCACGGTAATTCATGCACGACTAGCATTGACACCATGCTTGAAAGGGCAATTAGGGTTGTGAGTAATAAGATTACATTAACTGAGCGCAGGCTTAGCGTGGGACATGGTAGCAATGCGGATGCTTTACCTGAGAGCATTAGTCGTTGTATTACAGAGCCTAATATGCCTGTCCCAGAAATATCTTGCATTGCTCAGGATCCTCTGAATGATGCGCAACGTCTAATATCCATGCCCAGTGACACAGCCAGGGGCCCAAACCTCTGCAGCCAGACTGTTTGTACCAGTAACACCCGCTCCAACTCTCTCTCCGAACCTGCCTCGAAAAGCAAAAGGCCTGGTAAAAGTAATGTGCACAAGGAAGCCGAAATAATCCAAGCGAAAGTTGGGATGGAAACAGTTGTGCTACTTTTAGAAGACATTCAAATTGAGCAAATAAGTAATCTGATGGCAGAGGTGTTGGAAAACCAAATAAGCCCCATAAAGGAGTGCCCGACAGCGATCAAAGACCATATAGCTAACATGCTTAGGGGTGACTCTGCTACATTGAGGGGAGCCCTAAATAATAATGCTCTTTAGGGTAAGCCTGTGATGTGGAGCCTGGGTCCTCTATATTTGGCTAGACCCTCAGCCCAAAATATACCACAGAACATACCATAGCCAATGAGAGAGAAATCGCTGTTCCAACAGGGCCTAGAGCAGTGGTCTTCAATCTGGGGGTCGCGACCCCCAGGGGGGCCGTGGAGTCCTGAAAAGGGGGTCGCACATTCCCCCAGCCGATCCTCAAAATGCCCCAGCTGAACTTTGAGTCTCCTGTGCTGTGAAAGCCGCACAGACAGCTAAGGAGGCCTTCCCAGGGCATCTGCTTCCTGAATGAAATGCAAATGTGCTCTACGAGAAGGTGTTGAAGGGACAGCTATTAAAAAAAAAAGGTATTGCATATGCTCTGATATTACTTAAATGTACATTTTGGAACCACAGTTTTATCATAAACCTTTTTGAAGTGGCCTATCTTATACTGTGTGTAATGCAAGTATAAAATAATGCCTTACATATTCACAGTGCTTTCTGACACAGGCAGTGACCTCGTGACACTAAAAATACACAAGTCACTATCCTCTACTGCACTAACCAAGATTTAGTTCTGTTGCTCTCTGGTTACACGCAGACCTCTGCAGTGCATTAACTAATAGAGGTTTCATAGTGCATTTACCAATGAGTAACAACTTCCTTTTATTTATTTTTCATTTAAGCTGGCTGTTATTTTATATGTAGCTACCTGACAGTGAAAGACCTAAAAAAAATGTAGAGAATATTTGGGGTTTATTTATGAGACGCTTGCGCTGCTGGAGCATCACTTTTTTATACGCTCCAGCGGCGCAAGCCTCTCAATCATACCTATGAGATGACGCAAAGCCACCCTGAGTGGCTTTTGAATGGCCTTGTAGATTCCTTACTTTGCATCGAGGAGGCGTTCCATGGGAGTAGTGGTGGGTGTTCCCATGCAACACAGATGGATTTTGACGCTGCCCCAGATTTACAAAATCACATAAACTGGAGCAGTGCCAAAACTTTACGCCTTCCAGAGCAGGCATAATGAGGAGAAATGTTTTCATTTCTCCTTGTTTTTTTTCTCTTTACATGCGTGTTGCATTCTGCCGCACATATAGAAAGAGGTACAATGCCTCTCTGGATTGTTTTTGTGCCGGAAGGTGCCCCTTCCTGCACAAATACAATCCTGCCTATATTGGCGCTAGGCAACAATTGCGCGCCAGCGCAGGGGGAAAGGACAGAAATGCACTGTAGTTCATAAATACGATGCATTCCTGCCCTTATGTATTGGCGTGGGGGAGTGTAGCAAGAAGACTTGTGGCACTGTCCTATGCCAAATCCTCATAAATGAGTACCTTTGTTTTTAGCCACACCCTTGACCATGCCCCCACACTCACTGACCTTTGGTTTGCTAAACACTGTTTAATATTATTTCCTCACAGTAAAGATGATTTGCTGTGGGAAATGGGTCCGTTTATTATTGTTGTTGATGAGGAGTACCAGGTTCTAGAAATTTTTATCAGAAGGGGGTCCTCACACCTAAACTTTTTTAAGAGGGGGTCCCAGCATCAAAAAGTTTGAAGACCTCTGGCCTAGAGGCAAGGAGAGCTCTGATATCTTTCCATCCAATAATCGCTCGCACTCAGCAACAGTGGGGCAAGGTGGTATATTAACCATTCAGGGTAAGGACCGAATTAAAGCTAGTGTACCCAGTACGACCATTTTAAACCTACCACCTGAATCTTGCCTGCATGTTCTGGTAATGGCTGGTGTCCCTCGTCTGAACAGTGATCAAGTTGTGACATGGGAACAGGCATGAAACAAGGTTGTGCTTTGGCTCTACAAAAACTTTAACATTGCACCAGGGCATGAGATCATAATGGTCAGGAGGGTAGGCTGGCTTTGTCCCGCTAACAAGGACATTCTCAGCGACTGCATTATTATTAACTTTAGCTGACCGAGTACTGGAGGGGCATATTGAGTTCAAATGCAGAAAGACACCCTAGAAGTTCTAATATTGTCATACTTCCTTTAGGCTATTTTTACAAGTCTCTCAACACACCTAAGCAACATGGTCTACCTATGCATAAGCCCAACCCCTTCCAAGGCCTGATATGTGCAAGCAGGTATCTCCCTTTATCAGACAGCAATGCAACATGATGAATGTAGGGCGCTGCGAAGAAAATATATTTTAATCAGCCCAGGGTGTAAGCTATCATTGTACTCAGAAGGCCCACCAAATCAGAACCGGCCTCCCCTTGTCCAGTGTCATATAGTTGCTCTAAAAGACTCGGAGAGCCCTTGCTTTTAGGATAAATGTGAACCTCTTAAATACCCAGCCCTAACAAACTGTATGGCAGCTCTTCAGTGTCCTTTACCAATCTTGAGCTAGAACATTGCAGGACTTCGTAACATGATAACATCACCTGATTGGTCAATGTTTCTTAGTCCTTTTGACATACGGCTAATGCAGGAAACATGAGATGTGAACCCTGTAGCTGTAGAAGGCTTTTATTGTTTCAGCTTGCCGGCCACTGCGCCTCGTGTAGGGTGCGAATCAGATGGCTTAAGTATTTGGATTAATTTGCAGCTTGGTGGCTGCACTGAAGCCCTAATAGTGTCAGGAAAGGATTTTCAAGTGGTCCCATTTAAGGGGGCATTGCCTCTTTATACATTTTTATGATAAGGATTTTTATAACTTTCCCAATGAAAGATTTTCAGGGCTTTTTAAATACACCTGCTCCCTTGTAGAATCCACATCCAGAAAAGGGCCAGCAACTGTACGTCTGCCTGACGTTTCAATGCCAAATTGCCAAATTCTTAAAAAGGGTAATATTCAGGCTGGGAGGGTGGATGGGGAAATGAGAGGTGAGGATTTGCCAGGATCTATTACCTCAGCAGATTTGCATAATATGATAGAAATGGTGGGGCAAAAGATCTCGGCCTCCCGACTTATAGAGGTAGGAATTGTCACTCAATAATTGATTTTATCTTTGCTTTGATGCCCTAATATTGTGTAATACTGTAAGTGACACCAATTTTGGAGATCATAACTCAGTTCTCTTAGAAATTTCAGTTCCATCCAGGATGGTCTTTAAAACAGTATCCACCCCTGCCAACTTGACAACATACAAGGATAACCTTAGACTGTGCTGGAACCTGCCAGAACACCATCTTTTTTGGGGGAAAGTCAAATTAGGAAACTATGAGCTTGTTTTTGTGTGACTGGCAGAGTTTTCCTCATCTGGAGGTACAATTAGTTCCTTTGTGGCCTTATGCGCCCAGATCAGGCACTCCTTCAATAGAACAGTGCATCAGGCCTCCCACCGGTTTGACAACAAATGTTATTCTCTAAATAACTAGCTGCACAAAGTCCTGGCTGAGAACCTTGAGATCCTGCTGTGGTCATCTCTGTGTGGGAGCAATATAAATTAGCAATGACCCATAGGAAGAATTAAGTTATAACCCAACAATGGGAAGAGCTTTTGAACCCAGCCAGCTGTAAAGAAAGTAACACATTTTGGGGGGCTGTATCTGAGCTGCATTCCTTTGAACAGAAAATAATATGGATCAGTTGCCACATAAACAGTGAGGAATGGGTGGCACATTTTTTGCTAATTTATCTCACCACAAACCACATTTATGACTCAATGTTACCTGGACTTTAGGCCCAGGCTAAACTTGATATGGTCTCCTTGCAGGAGCTTGTCCTGGCTATACAGCAGAGCCTGAGAGTTAAAGCCGCAGGCCCCAATGGGGTGCCAATCAATTTAATCAAATGAAATAAGGGCTTATGGGCCACCGTGTTGAAAAATGTTTTTAACTGCGTGATTTACAATGCTGTGCGTAGCTCCTGGCTGCACTCAGTTATGGTTCCAGTTTTTGAGAAGGGGGATCGGATTGTGCGAAGCCCCTTTGTTTCCACCCAATCTTGTTGATTAACATCCCAGCAAAGATCTTTGGGAGGGTGCTTTATAACAGAATATGACACTAATGACAATAATATCTTGCACGTTTGTCAGCATGGCTTTTGTGCCGGTATAGACATGACAGAACAATGTTCGAATTTGAAATTGATTATTGGGAAATACTTTGTGGCCAAACAGGAACCACTCTATCTATTGTTCATGGACTTGTCCATTGTGTTTGACTGTGTCAATAGGTCGAAGTTTTGGCATACCCTATTTAAACTGGGGTCAGATGAAGCTGTAACAGATATATGGTCTTTCTGTATACCAACACAAAAGCTAGGGTTAGGAGGGGTCAAAATTCAAACTGAAGGATGAGTTTAGCATTGGGTGTGGAGTCCGCCAAGGCTGCATACTTGCCCCTTTGCTTTTTATTTTATACATCAAATGCCATAGTTGACATTTGACTACATCCTCACAAGACACTCCCAAGATCAGGAGTGCCTCTCTTCCACTACTGCTTTATGAGGACGACCCTTTATTAATGGCATGTACACCGATTACCATGTGCAAGTTGGTTCAATTGTTTTTTGCAAAATCATTCATTATGACATGTGGGCCCAAGTGCTCCAACATTTCAACAATTAGAGTTGGCTCCAACTCGTTGGTATGTGTGAATACCTTTTCCTATTTGGGCTTCACGTTTAGTTCCGGTGGCTTTGGGGGTCCCAACATTTCCCAATGCAGGGCAAAGCTAGCCAGGTCCATTGGTTCTCTGTAATGCATCCCACACGCTAAAGGCAGAAGGCCAATGGAGCTCATGCTGCCAATCTTGGGTGACCCTATTTAGTGTTCACACTTTGTCTGCCATAAGGAATTGGGCCTTAACTATCTGAGTGAATTGATATGTATTAGACCCCCCTCTTGTTGTGGTTCTCTATTTGGCAGGCAGAGGAAGCTGTATTAATAAAGGATAATATTTTAGACTGCTTAAGGGTTTATTAATCTTGTGGCTAGTGCACATGAAAAACTCATTGGAAGGCATTGGGGTGGGCTGTGCCTTTACTGATACCTTGAAATGTGCTGCCCTAAATAAAAAACACTTGCAGTCATAATTACTAACCCAGTTGCAAGAAGACCGGCAAAAAGAGGAATCCCAGAAGACCACAATAGAAAAATATGTGAGCCTAAATTCAGGGTTTTTGCAACTAGCTATCTGTGGGAGACAAGTAGAAGTTGGGAGCGCCTTTTTCTTTTTCGCTTCCGAGCAGGCACAAGTAAATTTTTACTATGCTTCCCTCTTGGCTTTCAGCGTAATCTCATAGTGAGTGCCTGTCCTTGCAACAGCACATCTAAGTAGCGTATGTTGCATTTTTTATTCTTTTGTAATTTCTATTTGTTGTATATGAAAAATGTTTTTATGCCCCTTTTGAAATCTAGAAAGTTTAGGTGATTTACTGTGGCTTACCGCTTTCTTGAACAACTGGCGGATTAAGAAGTATGTTTACGCATATGTTCCTTCCTCCGTGCAACAGCACACTCATGAGGAACATTGCCCTTTTAAAATACAATCAATCAATCAATCAATCAATGCATTTATAGAGCGCGCTACTCACCCGAGAGGGTCTCAAGGTGCTGGGGGGGGTGGGTTACTGCTGCTCGAAAAGCCATGTCTTGAGGTGCTTCCTCAAGGCGAGATGGTCCTGGGTAGTTCTTAGGTGTGCGGGGAGGGAGTTCCATGCTTTGGCTGCCAGGTAGGTGAAGGATTTTCCTCCTGCGGTGGTTCTGCGGATACGTGGGACGGTGGCGAGGGCGAGCCTGGCTGAGCGAAGCTGACGGGTGGGCGTGCAGAATGAGAGGCGGCTGTTGAGGTATTCGGGCCCATCTTGTGGAGAGCTTTGTGTGCGTGGGTGAGGAGCCTGAAGGTGATCCTTTTGTTGACGGGGAGCCAGTGCAGGTGTTTCAGGTGGGCGGATATGTGGCTGTGGCGAGGGATGTCGAGGATGAGGCGTGTGGAGGCATTCTGTAGGCTTTGGAGACGTTTCTGTAGCTTTGCAGTGGGCCCTGCATATAGGGTGTTTCCGTAGTCCAGACAGCTTGTGATGAGGGCATGGGTAACTGTCTTTCTGGTTTCGGCGGGGATCCATTGGAAGATTTTTCGGAGCATGCGTAGGGTGTTGAAGCATGATGACGAGACGGCGTTGACTTGCTTGGTCATAGTGAGGAGGGGGTCCAGGATGAATCCGAGGTTGCGTGCGTGATCTGAGTGGGTTGGTGCGGTGCCCAGAGCCTTGGGCCACAAGGAGTTGTCCCAGGCAGAAGGGGATTGTCCGAGGATGAGGACCTCCATCTTGTCTGAGTTCAGCTTTAGGCGGCTGAGCTTCATCCATTCCGTGACGTCTTTCATTCCTTCCTGTAGGTTGATTTAGGCAGTAGTTGGGTCTTTGGTGAGGGAGAGTATCAGCTGGGTGTCGTCGGCATAGGGGATGATGTTGATGTTGTGTTTGTGTGTGATGTCGGCGAGGGGGCTCATGTAGATATTGAAGAGGGTTGGGCTGAGCGAGGAACCTTGGGGTACGCCGCAGATGATCTCTGTGGGTTCTGAGCGGAAGGGCGGGAGGTAGACTCTTTGGGTTCTGTCGGACAGGAACGAGATGATCCAGTCAAGGGCCTGTCCTAGGATTCCAGTGGAGCGGAGGCGGGTTACTAGGGTGCGATGGCACACGTTGTCGAAGGCAGCCGAAAGGTCAACGAGGATGAGGGCGGTTGTTTCTCTGTTGTCCATCAGAGTTCTGATGTCATCGGTGACTGCGATGAGGGCGGTTTCTGTGCTGTGGTTGGCCAGAAATCCTGATTGGGAAGGGTCGAGTGAGTTGTTACCTTCAAGAAAATTGGTCAGCTGCTTGTTGACGGTCTTCTCGATGACCCTGGCCAGGAAGGGGAGAAGAGAGATGGGGCGGAAGTTCTTCAGGTCATTCGGGTCAGCCGTGGGGTTTTTCAGGAGGGCGTTGATGTCCGCGTGTTTCCAGCTCTCGGGGAAGGTGGCAGATGAGAAAGAGCTGTTGATGATGCTCCGGAAATAGGGGGCGATGATGGAGTCAGCTTTGTTGAAGATGTGATGGGGGCACGGGTCCGAGGGGGAGCCGGAGTGGATGGTGTTCATGGTGATTCTGGTCTCCTCAGAGCTGATGGGGGTCCAGGCGTTGAGTGCAGTGGTGGGGGCTGTTGGTTCGGTAGTGGGCGGTGGGGTCTGGGGTCCGAAGCTGTTGTGTAGGTCTGCGATCTTTCGGTGGAAGAACGTAGCGAGGAAGTTGCAGAGTTCTTGTGAGGGCGTGATGGCGCTGGGGTTGGAGAGCTCTATGATGATGTTGAAGAGTTCTTTGCTGTTGTGAGTGTTGTTGTCTAGTCGCTCTTTGAATGATGTCGTTTTGGTGGAGCTGATCAGCTGGTGGTGTTCACGGGTGGCAATCTTGAGGGCTGACATGTTTTCTGTGGTACGTTCTCTGCGCCAGGTTTTTTCGAGGGTACGGCAGGATTTCTTGTATTCTTTGAGGGCGTCCGTGAACAACGGGGGTTTCCTGATGCTGGTCCCGCTTGGGTGGCTTTTAAGTTAAGCGAGGTTTTCGGCACAGTTGGTGATCCACTGTGTGAGGCTGAGGGCTGCGTTGTTGGCGTCAGTGGTGATGGCTGGTGGGTTTTGGTTCAGTGATGAGAGGAGCTGCTCTGTGGAGATTTTGCTCCAGTGTCTGAAGGGGATTTGTTGTGTGTGATGGTGGTGGGTCTCCCGTTTGAAGGTGAAGTGGACACATCTGTGGTCGGTCCAGTGTAGTTCAGAGGAGTGGCTAAAGGATATGTGGTTGCTGGCGGAGAAGATGGGGTTGAGCGTGTGGCAGCGGTGTGGGTGGGGGTGTTCACCAGTTGCTTGAGTCCGAGGTTGGCAAGGTTGTCGAGCAGGGTGGCGGTGTTGTTGTCGTTGTTTTTCTCCAGGTGGAAGTTCAGGTCCCCGAGGAGGATGTAGTCTGGAGAGGCTAGGGCGTGCGGGCTGATGAAATCTGTGATGGTTTTGCTGAATTGGGCGCGTGGGCCCGGGGGCCTGTAGACGAGAGTTCCTCTGAGGGTGGTTCTGGGGTCGGTGTGGATCTGGAAGTGTACGTGTTCGGCGGCGAGGGGGGGTCTTCGGTGGTGGTCGTGATGTTGATGGAGTTCCTGTAGATGATGGCGATTCCTCCACCAGTTTGGTTGATGTGGTACTTCCGGGTGATCTTGTAGCCATCGGGGATGGCTATGGCGATGTCAGGAGCCGAGGAGGTGTTCATCCAGGTTTCTGTGATGAAGGCGACGTCTGGTGCTGTTGTGTCCAGGAGGTCCCATAGTTCGATGGCGTGCTTGTGGACGGAGCGTGTGTTGAGGAGGATGCCCTTGAGGTGGTTGTTGGTGCGAGGGCAGGTGGGAGGTCTGCAGGCTCGGTGGAATGTGTACTTGCAGGCTTGACAGGTGAAGGGTCCATGAGTACGTTTAGGGCTGGCTTGGTAGCAGGTGGCTGTTCGTCCGGGGTTGAGGGCGTTGAGGGAGGCGGCGGCTTATCTTAGTCGGGTGTTTTGAACACGGTGGGGGCCAGGGGTTCTGGCGCTGGGCGCGGTCCAGGCACGGACGGGTGCAGACGGCTGCCATAAGAGGGAAGGGGGGGAGGAGGGGTCAGCTGGGAGGCGGGAGGCGGGAGGCGGGAGGAGGATAGTAACTGGGAGCAGGGGGGCGGGCCGCACGGGTGGCAGCAGCGGGAAAAATCAGGAAAAGCGGGATAAAGCGGGAAAAAGCAGGAAAGCGCACAGCAAAAGAAAAAGAAACAGTTGAAAGCAAAGAGCAAAGGGAAATGGCAAGAAACAGTGGAAAGCAAAGAGCAAAAGAGAAATGGCAGGAAACAGTGGAAAGCAAAGAGCAAAAGAGAAATGGCAGGAAACAGTGGAAAGCAAAGAGCAAAAGAGAAATGGCAAGAAACAGATTTCATCAGCTAGTTTGGGGGGTTCCGGTTTTTTAACGTGCAATTGATATGATTTTAGACCTGTATTTTCTTTTTTTGTTTAGTTTTTGTATGTTAAATATTTAACAACTGTTTTATTGTACTTATTGTATGCATACATTCATGGATGTTTTAATTCAACAGAAATAAAGTCAGCTGATTGATTGATTGATTGGGTTTCTTCTAATATTTTTTGGGGTTGTCATGTTATATTCTTTGTTATATATTTTGTGGCATAAAAAGTAAAGATTGAGTTAATGTAATATATTTAAGTATGTGCATAAAATGTTTCAGTTTTATTTGAAGTAATTATGTTATGTAAGAAGTGTGTTTTATATATTTATTAGTGATTATTCAATAATTTGACATTACTATTGAATTCGATATTGTGTGAATCAATATTTTTGACATATTTTTATTTAAAGGTAACAATATCATTGGGTTCAATGATATTGAGTTCTATAGATTTAAAAACGATATATTTAACAATGATATTTGTGTTCTCCATACTTGTTGTTTTATTAGTTAATTAAAGGAAGTAATTATTTGTGTTTTCATTGTTTAATTTCTTATGTTTTTGTGTTTAATATTGTATGGATTTATGTTATGTCAGTGATCCCATTGTGGAAGGTGCATATACTTTGGTGGTAAGATGTACTATTAAAAACATCACTACAACAAAAAGTGGAAAGCATTCATGTGCCCCATGGCAGAGGGGGGAGAGATTTACTATTTTTAATTCAGTCTAAGAAATATTTGGGAAAATGCATATATATTGGGAAGTAAAATTTACTATTCAAAGTCCAATATAACAAACGTTGCGGAAAGTGCATACCTGGAGCTGGGAGTCAATTTACTATGTTTATTCTACTCCTCAAACATTGGGATAATGCATATGTATGCAGTTGCATATTCACTATACTAACTCCAGCTGAATTAATATTGTTGTGAAAAAATCCCTTTTTCTGTTTGATCACTCACATTTTTTGCTGACTGGTAGTGCTGTTAGTTAAACCTTACATACTGGGATTCTGCTGTGTGATCCCCAGTGTATGTGCTCTGAGCCCTAAAAGATGATAAGTGTAACTGAACCCCAATTGGTATATTCATATTTGTGTAACATTATGTTAACTTTTCAGGAATGGCCGTAGTATATTGTGGCAAGGAGGTAAAAGTCATCTGTGGGCTTAAATACATATTGAGCAATGAACTAAGCTACAAAAAAATGGCTTCAGGCTGACATCACTGTTGCATATTTTAAACTTGCAATAAACACTGTCAACGTAACCGTTTTAGATAGAAAAGAACACTAAGTTTACATATTAGTAAGTCATCCCTAAGAAGCCATTGTAGTCCAAAGGGTAGAGTACCTAGTACTTAAAAGTGGAAAATGTCAGAATGTAGGATTGGCATGCTCCTACAGTGACTACCCCTCAAAAACTATTACAAATATGTAGCACTGTAACTTTTTTATGAGAACAACTAAAGTGTAATTGAAGTATTATTTTCAGTAATTTTGGTTTGAAAGATTCCATTTAATCACTGCATCTAATGTTTATTAAAAGTTCAATTCAATGGTGAGGTTAGATTTGAGATAAATATAAAAAAGTGACTTTTAAGAAGTTAGACTTTACTTGCCTGACTCTTCATTAAGTTAATTATCATTAGTCTACCATCAGCCACAATCCTGTCAATGCTTTTCCCTTGATGAGGTGTGAAGACTACTCTCAGACCAGTAACGTTTTGAGCCTTTTGACCTGTGTTTGATGAATATGGCTGAACCACTCTCAGAAAAGGAAGTAGGGGAAAGTTCAGAATTATTAACTTGAAAGGGACCAGAGTGAAGTCTGCTCATTCATAGTTAAGTGTAATGTAAGACAAGGGGAAGGGAGGGTCCTTTGATCACAGAGCCAACTGTAGCCAACCAGGATCCATCACACTGTAAGTGGAAGCTAGTCTCAGAACCAGTTTGGTGTGGCTGAGGAGGAGGACAGGACTGCTAATTTTGAAATAGAGCTGCATCAGAAGGGGAAAATTTGCCCCTAGGAATATGAATTTCAGGGAGTTTAGGACCTAAATCTCAAAATCTGTGTGATAATCCAGTTGGTACAATTTAAGTAATAACATTTTTATATCCCAGCAGTATGAACAATTGTTAAAGTGAGGTGTGTGTTTTCAATTTCTAAGTAAAAAACATAATTTAAATGGGTTAATGGTTCTGAAATAAACCAAAACAACGCCCTGAAATAGGTCAGTTATAGCTATCTATGCAAACTATTGTCATGCATTGCTCATAATTACACATAAGACCTCATTGGTGACATCTGAAATGACATCTTTGACAACATCGTGGTCAAGGTTTATCACCATACATAGTGGCCCTGTGATTTTATTTTCTCCAGGCTTTGCAAATAAAAATGAAACAAAATATATTTGACACAAATTTGTGGACTCAGTTTTGGGACTGTGAACCTGGTTCTTAATTTGTGAACTATTTCATAAAAACAGGGACTTTTAAGTTTTTGGGGCAGTATCTGCCCTGTGGGGTCTCCCGACATCCACTCTGATGTTATTATCCCTGATATACTTTCTTAGACTTCTTATACTCTTACATAGCAGTTGATGTATTGTTCTATGATGAAGGTTTGTAGGTGTATGAATGGCTGCATGAGGTGTTGGTGTTGGGTGTATGGACATATGCTGATGGATGTGGGTTTAGAAATATGATTTTGTGGTTGAGTGTGGTCATGTACCGGTGGTTATGATGACATACAATGCTGTGTGTGCACTGTGCATTCACATTTGATGCAGTTGGGATAGCTCTATGATAGTGGGTGTTTTACCATACAAGAATGGGTGTATGCATGTCTGAAAGTGGTCAGGTTTACAGGTTTTATTGTTTTTTAATGACATATGATGTTGGTTTTGTGGATGTTCATATAATGTTTACATACTGGCATGTGAGCAGTTAAGGATGTTTTTTTATTGTGTTGTGTATTCTGTTTTCTTTGTAAAGGTGTGACATTGTTAAGAGTATGTGCTCAGGCAGAGAGTTAATAGTGACTTAGTAAGTTGGGTTGGTACAAAAGTAGGACCCTACATTATAAATGTCACATATTTTTACTTTTTATGATAAAAACAATGTTAACTTACTAATAAATCTTAATTCCCTTTCAAATTATTTTGTTTGTTTTTCGATGTGGGGTTTGTGACAATGTGATTGTGATTGTGCTTGGATTTTGCTCTTGTTCTATGGTGTAGTATGATGATGGATGCATTAGTGTATGATGTTGGTCCTGCGGGCATATGAAGGTGGATACATAAAATGAATTGACCTTAATATATAACAAACAAAAAAATGTATAATCTATTTTTGAGTTAAATAATTTAAAACATGTTCTGTATATCTAGCCATGTGAAGATCTCTGCCCTGACTGTGAAGTGCCTCTTTGGTAAAGTAAAGAGAATTGTTTTTTTTAAACTGTGAAACTCAAAAGTAGAAATTAAAAGCATTTTTAGGTTAAATATTAATGTAAAATTATTCCATGCTACAACAGTATTAAATTATTTGATATTAAAATGTATTTGAAATATATTAAATTAATATAAAATTATTTTTGAGGTTTAAAATTTTTAAAATCTCCTACGTGGAAGAAAATAAATTTTAATGTGTATTATTAATATATAATCAGCAGCTTCTTGATAACAATGTTGCAGGCAAAATATAGAGTGCAGTGTCACAATTCAGGAAAGCAATTCAGGAAACCAATTCTATTCTAGGATAAAGTAACTGAAGCTATAAGACCCCCAGAATGGCCCTGATGGGTATCAATTAGATCAAATTGGATGCTTTCAGAATGTCTGTTGTCACAGATTAGGATAAGTAATGTGTAATAGGTGATTAAACCTGAAGACAGGTCAGAACGATCTATGGCCCGTACTGGCTCCAGCTGTTCCTTTAATACAAATGGGACCCACAAAGTCTTGGCTAGAGTGATATCCAGAAAATTACCCACAGCCCTAGAATCCAGTATGATAGGTAACATCTTTCTATGGTGATTGGATATCACTAAGGTAACAGTGATGGTACTGTGTTTAGTATTTGTCAAATAATGTGAGCTTTCATAAGACATCTCACTTGAAGAGCCAATCTCCTCACCCTCTGAGCTTTCTAGTTCTCCATCACAAATGTAGGAGAGTTGGTAAAAGCCCATTTTCATAGTGGCCTTGGGTTTTACTGGGCTTTCACTGGTCAAATGTCCAGCTTTTCCACAAATAAGAGCAAAAAGAACAGATGATGGATGCAATGCTGAACAAATCAAAATTCACCCTCAGTCACAGATCTAGGTTTAATCTGTTGTTTTTTGCCCACCACTCCACCTCAGTTTGCACTGAGCCATATGCTTCGTCATGCAAACCATGATGGCAGAGTGATGTCTTCTCTTCTGGACAATGGGTCTCAGACACTAGTCTGTTGAAATAAAGTTTGTATGTCAATAAGTCTTTGTTAGAAAATGAGTTTTTGGTTGGCAGTCAGGTTACCCCCTGTCCAAGCAAGGACCCTCACTCTAGTCAGGGTAAAGGAGAATCATCCCCAGTTAACCCCCGCTCACCCCCTTGGTAGCTTGGCACAAGCAGGCAGGCTTAACTATAAAGTGCCAGGTGTAAAGTATTTGTACCAACAGAAATCCAACAAACACAAGTCAAGTTATTAATTTTAAAAGCAAGAGTCTTAAATCCTTGAGAAAACAAGAAAAACACTGTTTGCGTTGAAAAGTACCTTGGTAGCATCAAAATAACATGCAGAGGGGAGTGTGCGTAGAAAAAGGTAAGCAGAGCATCAATTTCTCACCCACAAGCGAGACTGTGCGTTGTTTCTCCTCCAGTCGGGTCGGCGTGTGTCGTTTTTCTTCCTCGCAGGGGAGCGATGCGTCAATCCGTGCAGCACCCGGGTCCGGGCAGGCGTTGCGTTGTTTTTCCGCACCCAGTAAGGTTTGCTGGGTGCGGAAAATCCTGTTGCACCAACAAAACCGTGCAATCTGGGTTGCGACGCTAACAGTCTCAGTCACCGGGTCTTGCACGTCGTTCTTCCAGCTACGTGCATTGATTTTCCAGCTGCAATGCCAGTGGAGCATTGATTTTTGCCACAAAGCTGGCAGCACTTCCTTTTTCAGCTGTGTCTCGGAAGGTGCTTTGAATTTTTCCAACACAGTGGTCTGTGCGTGGATTTTTAGTCTTGGTCTGCAAGCTTCTCTTCCAAGAGTCTCTGCAGAGAGTCCAGGCGCTGGCAGGAGAAGTCTTTGATGGCCCTGAGACTTCAACAACAGGAGGCAAGCTCAGGACAAGCCCTTGGAGATTTCTTCACAGTAGGAAGGCACACAAAGTCCGGTCTTCATCCCCTTGAACAGGCAGAAGCAGCAACTGCAGGATAGCTCCACAAAGCACTGTCTCAGGCAGGGCATCACTTTTCTTCAGCTCTTCTCCAGGCAGAGGTTCCTCTTGATATCCAGAAGTGATCTAAAGTCTGTGGTTTTGGGTGCCCTTCATATACCCATTTTGGCCTTTGAAGTAGGCTTACTTCAAAAGAAAGTCTCTCTATTTTATGAAATCCTGCCTTGCCCAGGCCAGGTCCCAGACCTACACCAGGGGTTTGGAGACTGTATTGTGTGAGGGCAGGCACAGCCCTTTCTGATGTAAGTGACCACTTCTCCCCTCCCTCCTAGCGCAGATGGCTCATCAGGATACGCAGGCTACACCCCAGCTCCCTTTGTGTCACTGTCTAGAGAGGGGTGCAAACAGACAAACTGTCCAAATGACCCAGATAGGGAATCCACAAATAGGCAGAGTCACAAAATGGTTTAAGCAAGAAAATTCCCACTTTCTAAAAGTGGCATTTTCAAACACACAGTCTTAAAACCAACTTTAATAAAAGATGTATTTTTAAATTGTTAGCTCAGAGACCCCAAACTCCACATGTCTATTTGCTCCCAAAGGGAATCTACGCTTTAATCATTTTTAAAGGCAGCACCCATGTTAACCTTTGAGAGAGATAGGCCTTGCAACAGTGAAAAACAAACTTGGCAGTATTTCACTGTCAGGATATATAAAACACATTAGTATGTCCTACCTTAAACATACACTGCAACCTGCCCCTGGGGCTACCTAGGGCCTACCATAGGGGTGTCTTACATATCAGAAAAGGGAAGGTGTAGGCCTGGCAAGTGGATACACTTGCCAGGTTGAATTGGTAGTTTAAAAATGCACACACAGACACTGCAGTGACAGGTCTGAGCCATGTTTCCAGAGCCACTAATGTGGGTGGCACAACCAGTGCTGCAGGCCCACTAGTAGCATTTGATTTACAGGCCCTGGGCACCTCTAGTGCACTGTACTAGGGACTTACCAGTAAATAAAATATGCCAATCATGGAAAGCCAATCACATACACATTTTACACAGGAGCACTTGCACTTTGGCACTGGATAGCTGTGGTAAGGTGCCCAGAGTAACAAAAAACAGCAAACATAGAGTCCAGCACACATCAACAACCTGGGAAACAGAGGCAAACGGTTAGGGGAAACCACGCCAAGGATGAAAAGTCTAACCGTCTTTAATACCTTGTCATAAATTTAGCGCCTCAGTTTTGCCTGCCTGCATAAATGTATGTTTAGCAACCAAACAAATTATCCTCTCTTTAAAGTTAGGAAAATTATAAAGAGCTAGATAATCTTCCTCAATGAGAGGATCACCCCAGGTGGCAGCAAGACCAACAAAATAAGAACGACAAATACCTTCTCAGTGGCTTCATCAGGAAAGGCTGTGGGTCAGCAGAAACCCTACAAATTACATTGGTTAATCAACACGCTAAATTTAGTACTCACCCCCTAAAGCATTCTGGTTCACCAAAGGGACTGGGCTGTGGGTCAACACTGTCAAATTAACTGGTGGGTTACTCCCGATATTGTTTTTCTCTTAGAGGGAATAGTGAACCTCGCTGGTAGTAACAATGGGCTTTGTTCTTTTGGAATAGCCCCTCCCCTTGTAGCCTATGGGTCAATTTGAGGTTTATACTTCACTAGTTCAGTTTGTAGGATTAAATTGTCCTGTTTTAACATCTGCACTTCTGATTTTACCGCCATTAAGGCCCTTGCCAAATCATTAGTGTCATTAATGTTAGGCCCCACGGGGGCACTAGGGAAGGCTTGGCCTAGATCCACTGTGTTGAAGTGACTCCCCTGCTACATCTTAATTCGGGTTGACTGTATTTTGAGGCTTGGCTTTCTGACAGGTTTTCACTCAACTGGAAGTTCATCAGTTTGCAGAAGTGAGGATGATCCACCCAAATCTCCCAAAGCCAGCCCCGACATTCAGATTTAAATAAGTATTGACGACTAGCTCAGAAGTGCACATGGGCAGGCCGGTGCACAAGAGGCCTGAAACTGTAGCTTTATTTTGCTGCCTAAGGCCCTGGCCTGAAATCAGCCCAGGGCCAGAGGCTGTGAAAGTTGCACATGGGACAGGCCAGTACACAAGAAGCCTCATATGGCAGCTTTCGCTGTCTACGGCCCCGGCCCGAGTTCAGACCAGGGCCATAGGCAGGGAAGGCTGCCATTTCTGTTCTTGTTTATGCACCAGTGTCCACAAACAACAATAAAAAGAGGTGAGGACTTACCTTGGTCTTCCCAGCAGTCCTTATCATCCGAAGAAGATGAGTCTCCCTGCAGTGATGCGCGCCGGAGGCCATAAGAGGTGTCTTATCACAATTCATAGGCAATCATGCACGGGTCACAAATAATGACTTGCCTAACTAAAAATTCTAAGGAAGGTCATTTTGCAACTCCCTGCAAATACAGAATTTGCGATGGGACATTTCACAGGATGAGTCGCATCGCTAATTCCATTTGCCTTCACAAGCCAGTCACTGTGCAAACTGCACATCCTTGGTTTGCAAATGGAAATAGTACATCCGACACTTATAGTGTCTGGTGATTAGTCTACCAGAACCTTTTCCTCCGGATTTGCAAATATTTTTAGTGACTGTGCCTTACTTTATAAATATTCCTGACACTAATCTTGACATTTTAAACGTAAGTCATCTCTACTCATAGAAGAAAGTATAGCGAATAATGTCTTCTTTGTCTTAATTTAAACAACAGGTGCCTATATTGGCATCGATGATTTTCAATCAATTAAACGATGCAAGCAAAGCATGTCAGGAGTTCCTTTATAAAACGACTTTTAAAAGATTACCAGCTATTTATCAACATGTTGCAATAGGATTTTTTAAAAGGAGCTTGTCTTCTTCCACCGCAGAAAGATTTAATTATTTATCTGGTTACTTTTCATGTATTCTTTTCAAAGCCTCCCACATTGCCAATTAATTAAGCGCCACATGTTTCATGTTTGAAGCCCATTTTTGCACAGAAAGTGCAATTATGTTTTACTGTCAGCTTAAAAATCAACTGTTGTAATTTCCCCCATTTGTGACTTTTCCCCCAACAAAATGCATTTTCCCTTGGGATGTCACAATTGTCTGTTACACAATATCCGAGCTTATGGACCTGCGCTCAGTTTGATTTTTTATTACATTTTTCCCTTGCTGCAATCCTTATAAAATGATATTACATAAAATGTTAAATCAAAGAAAAAAGAAACAACATTGGCTGCGACATTCTCGCTTCGGGGCTTGAGTTCAGATATTCTCTCTAGGATCATCAGCCATACCCACTGATTAAATAGACAAGTTTCTGAAAGAACACGATAACATGCATTTTAGATAAGTGGCTTCCTCATTTCTTTCTTCCAAACGTAAAGCTCGAGAAGTGGAGCAGCATATGCTCTCAATGACTGAGAAGGACGAGTCTATTTTGGTATTAAGTGCCATATATGTAGAGCATCTAACTAGAATTTAGTGTAGTCAAGAATATAAGGAAACTAGATAAAACCATGTCATATGTAGCTAAGGATTGCGTGCATTCTGCTCTATCGAATGTAGGAAAGGGCGAAGTTTAAAAAAAATTCTCAACATCTCTATGTTTAAGAGGAATTAAGGTGTCGTGTGGGTTTCGAGTATCAGAGTGGCGGAATTTTCATGATTCAGGAAAGGTAGAAAAAAGTTTCCAAGCTTCGAATTCAAGGAAAGGAAATTCAGAGCTTGATAGTTGAAGACTGGAACAAAAGAAATTCGAAAACATAATTTCAGTGTTGGTTAATGACAACTTAAGTGGGGAGAGGTGGGAAGGCTCAGAGAAGGTGTTAGATGGGATATGAATGACAAATAAGGCAGCACACACACGTTTTGTGTACCTGACTCGCTCGTTTATCCTTTCGAGGTAGATTCAACAAGAATTGCTGAGCTTGTTATACATTCAAAAGAGTCAGACTTTGGTTTTGGCAAACAGCGTAGTTTCTCTTGTGATAGTGGAAGACACTACGGCCCAGATTTATTCAAAAGTGGGACGGTGCGGTGCAGCTCCAAAAATGGCAGTGCTTCGCCACTTTTGAAATGCAGGAATGCGCCATCCTTGGAGTAATGCGATGCACCCCTGCCTTTCCCCCTGCGCTGGCTCTGAATCAAGTTGTCTGCGCCAACGCAGGCATCCTTGCACCAAAGTGAACCAGGGTGTCTGCATTGAGGGGATATATTTTTTATGTGCAGGAAGGTGGCCATCTGGCTGTTAGAGGAAGTATTTCACTTTTGGAGCCAGTGAGGACTCCAACACAATACCTAATGTTGCTCATCTTTAAATGAGGTAGGCAAACTGAGAGTTTGGCTAACAGATTATTCTGTCACATCAGAGGTGGGGTAACCTGCCTGCTAAACTCTGACACAGTCTCTTGAAATCTTGGTGGGACCATCAGCTCAGATGCACTCCAAAATAATGTCTCTAAGTCTACAACATTTATGACCTTAGCTGGGGGACAATCTTTCCTGATGGAAAACCATAATCGCTGTCTGCTGTAACTTTTGTGGACGCTGTAGGTCGATGCAGTGCAAAGGTTGAAAGGATACTGCTCCATGTTTTTGACAAGGCAGAATACGTTTGCTGGTGTTATGCTCCAGAAATAACCAACATAAATCAAAGTGACATGCTACTTAATTTTATTAACTTTTTTAACTGTGCAAAAATTGAAATGATGCTGTAAGACACAAAAAACAGCGTTCAAAAGCTTGCATTCTGCCGAAACCTGCTTAGGTGTTAACAACAGCTATATTCCATTGTAAATTGTAAATATGACACAAGTATACATTTACATGATAATAAGGAGGCGGGTGCTTATTTTTTGCAGCAAACGCGAAGAAGAGTACACAATGCTTGATGTACAAATGGGTATTCTCTTAACTATTTTCTAAAACAAGGTGTTATGGCATTTCACGAAAGTTATATGCTATTCATCCCTGATAGTGATTTGTGTGATATGAACAGCCCACAAATGAGGGACAGTCTTACCGTGAAATAGCTCACAAGACGCCATCAATCAAAGTATACCTTAAAGGAAGGTAATTATCTCTAGAAAGTGACACACGTGCAGTGTCCAACATTCATTAGCCTTTCAGAAGCCATCTCCAAAAGTACATAAGTAGTACTCTTGCTGCAGGATATTTTGCTTTCGGTGAAAGATCTTTAGGTCGAGGACAAGTGATCTGATTCGGTAAGGGGGCAATAGCCATCTGACTATAAGAGAATTGGAGTGGCCTCAAGCAATACCCTCAAATTTGGTTAATGTCCCAACTTGATAAACTAGTTTCTCAATGTATTCTAAACTGTGTGCCATTTTATTTCTGATTATACCATAATGAGCTCAAGTGTATCTCTGAAAAGAAGAAATAACGTGCTTGTTCAACAAAATGTCCTTCTAGGTAGAGGAAGGCAATCAGCAATATATCTTACTGGCAAGATGGACAATCTACCAGAATTAAGGCCTGATTATCATACTTAGGCCTTGATTTATACTTTTTGGTGCAAAACTGCACTAATGCAGTTTTGCACCAAAATATTCAGCACCGGCTTGCACCATTTCTGAGCACCAGCCGGGCACCATATTTATGGAATGGTGCAAGCCGGTGCGCAGGGTAGGCTAGCGTCAAATAAAATGATGTTAGCCGGGTGGGGCTGGCGGTATGGAAGACGGGGTTTTGCACCAAAAAATGACATTAGGCAGGTTAGAGTAAAAAAAAATGACTCTAACCTGCCTACCATAATTTTCTGATGCAAAACCATCCATACCACATGACTCCTGTCTTAGGAAAGACAGAAGTCATGTCCACCACCCCAATGGCCAGCACAGGTGACCAGGGTCCATTTCAGGTCCCCCAATGGCAATTAAAAAAAAATGCTTACCTGTACTTACCTATATTTACCTGGGATGGGGTCCCCCATCCTCTGCTGTCCCTCTGGTGTGGGTGGGGGTGTCCCTGGGGTCTGGGGAGGGCACCTGTGGGCTTATTCCATGGTGTTCCACCATGGAAATAGGCCCACAGGTCCCCTAATGTCTTCCATGACCCAGGCGTTAAATAATGGAGCATAGCAAGCTTTGCACCATTATTTGACCCCTCCTCCCCCATGCGTGATTTTAACATGGGAGATAAATATGGGGCTAAAGCCAAAGAGTAATTGTTTGCAGGGGAAAGCCTACTTTGCATCTCATTGATGTAAGGTAGGTTTAATGACTGTAGCTCCATGTTATCGGGTGGACCCGAGCACGTCCCCGGCAGCAGCAGTCACTGACGTGTCGGGTATTCCAGACACGTCACTTCCGCGTTCCCACGTTTCCGTGGGAACGCTCTCGGAACGAGCGCGGCGTTTCCCGGTTGCCGGGGAAACACCAAAAGACTTCCGGGCCGGGGAGTTCAAAGGAGAGGCAGTGCGCGGAGACGGAGAGAGAGGAGCGACCAGAGAAAACACGAGGAAATCAACCACTACGGAGGAGCATATCGGTGCAGAGGAGACCCTGACCGGAGACGGGTGTGAGGAGAAGGAGAATGCCCAAGGAGGAGCGCCGGAGGCACAACGCCCAGGAGCCAGCCACGACCCAGGAGGGTCGTGGCTCACAAAGGTACGGTCCCTGTGGGGAACAAGAGAGAGTGTACAATTTAAAAAGGCAAAGGGGAAGGGAACTGGGGAGGATTAAAAAAAGGGGGGGCCGGGAAAGGCAACTGGAAAGTGCGTACCTGGGCACAGAAGGTCACCTATCACGTTCACTTTGGATATATACTATATACGGTGTCCCACCACGCTACCAGCACTCCCCCTGCCCTTTTCCCTTTTCCCCTTGTTTTGTAAAAACACAAACCCAGATGTAATTCACTACTTACCTTGGCGTTCTCCTTCTTTTCCCGGTAAATCCATTGGAGCCATACGGGAGACCTAGGACTCATCGACCTAAAAGACAAAGAAGAAAGAGAAAAAAAAAACAATTAGAAGACTAGAAGAAACCATCCTGAAACCTTAAGAACCCTGTAGCTTTGTAACTGAAAGACAAGGAAAAGGAAACCTCACAAATAAATCACTTACTTTATCACCATAACCGCTCTCAGTTGTGTTTATACCGTTCCGCCTGCCACAGTGGTGTCAGAAGTGGGATCAGGCTAGAGAGCCCTAAGGCTAACGAACGGTATAGACAATGAGCGAAAGTCCTACATTAGAGGACATGATTAAACAGCTGGCGGAAGGCCAGCGCCACTTACAGTTGATATGGGAAGCTCACCAGCGAGAGGCGAAGGAGGACAGGGAGGCCTTACAGTCCGCCCTGAAAAGTCAAGCCACTATACTAGCGAACAACCAACTGGTTCATGAAACGGCAATGAAGAAATTAACAGAGACAATAGCTGCCAGTAAAGTCCACCCTAATGTCCCAAGTTCGGTGCTACAAAAATATCAGGAGGGGGAAGACCCGGACTCTTTCTTTACCAACTTTGAAAGAGTGGCTTCCTCCGCCCAATGGCCTGAGGAAAGATGGGGACAATACATCGCGCCGTTACTCACAGGACTCCTGCAGGCGGCGTACCAAGCAGCTAATCCCGGGGGAACAACACCGTACCAAGACATAAAGAATAGTATTTTGGAACGGGTGGGACACGATACCGAGTACTATAGAGTAAAGTTCCGTAAAGTAAAATGGGGACCGAATGAGGACCCCCAAACCTTTTATTTTCGCGTTAAAGATTTAGCATTGAAATGGTTGGGACCTATAGGAAATAGCAGGGAGGAGGTCATACAGACAATCGTCCTCGAGCAATACTTGGACTCTTTACCTACTCCTACAAAAAATTGGATAAGACAACATCCAAAGTTAGATACAGACATGGCCATAGACTTAGCCTGTGCATACCACCGGTCCACCGATGTAAGAGGTATACAGCCCAGGCCTAACATAAAAGCCGTTATACCACCCACCAAACCTTCACCTAGGTTTCCTTTAGAAGACCCGTTTCCCCGGAAACTCGGAGAAGGTCATCCCATGCAGGGACCACAATGTTTTAACTGAGGAGAATGGGGTCATATAGCTCGCATGTGCCCCAGGAAAGTAGAAGGAGGAGAGCCTATGGAGATCGGATTGACCCGACGTAGAGTCCTATGTACAGGAGGGGGAGACATTAAGTTTAAGCAAACCATAAAAGTCAATGGACGGTCCCTATGTGCTCTCATAGATTCGGGTTGCAGCCAATCCGTCGTTCGCGAAGATCTAATAGGCCCTATAGATAGGGAAGCTAGTCAATGGGTCAATATCTGCTGTATCCACGGCGACAAGGAACAGTACCCCATTATGGTAGTGGAACTAGAGTGGGGTAAATACAGGGACTTCCTTCCTATGGTAGTTATGGACCAACTCATTGAGGAGTGTATCGTTGGTACCGACTATATACATTTCCAACAACTTCTAAATCATATCCAAAAGCCGAGAGAGAACCTGGAGTGGTGGGCTTAGGCTCCTTTTTTTGGTAGTCCCATTGAGTGTCCTTTACTCTGCAGAAAACTTTCTCGCCGAGAGAAACGGGACGAGAGAGTACAGTTCCGGGCTCACAAAGAGAATGAGCACCCCCTAAGACTTATAGCTGAGAATCATGAAGCACCCTTAAGCTTCCGTCAACAACAGAGAGAGGACCCTACCCTCACTCAGGCTTGGAGAGCCGCGAAAACCGAAGAAACAGATGAGGTGGGTCCCTATTTCCTGGTACAAAGAAACCTCCTATATAGGGTTACCACTACACGAGCAGGGGATCGCAAACATCAATTAATAGTCCGAGAATCCTATAGGAACCAAGTCCTTGACCTAGCACATAACCAACCAGGAGGGGGACATTTTGGGAGAGAAAAAACTGAGGAGTATCTCCTCAGACGGTTCTATTGGCCAGGAGTTTTTGCACACATTAGGAGATATTGCTCTCAATGTCCCAGGTGTCAGCTTACAGAACCAGGTAGGCCCAGGAAAGCACCTCTCCTACCGCTTCCCATCATTGACATTCCGTTTAGCAGGGTGGGGATGAATTTAATTGGACCTTTATTACCCTCCTCTAAAGGCCACACATATATATTGGTTATAGTAGACTATGCTACTAGATACCCCGAAGCCCTCTCACTGGCCAGTATGACAACAAAAACAGTAGCACAGGCAATGATAACCGTATTCACTCGAATAGGGTTTCCCCGAGAAATACTCACTGACCAAGGTACCCCATTCATGTCGAATCTCATGAAACAGGTATGCAGGCTACTAGGAATTTCCCAAATAAAAACCTCAGTTTATCATCCCCAGACGGACGGACTGGTTGAGCGCTACAATCGGACCATCAAAACACTATTAAAGAAAGTAGTCGAGGACTCTGGGAGGGATTGGGATAAAAAATTACCCTTAGTTCTTTACGCTAATAGAACCCACGAACAGGCCTCAACAGGCCATAGCCCGTTCGAACTAGTGTTCGGACGGCAACCCCGTTCCCTTTTAGATATGGCTGTAGAAACCTGGGAGGAAGAAGAGGAGGAAGAAGGAAGGCCATTGTTAGAATATGTCCAAAACTTGAAATCCCATTTACGAGGACTATGGGAAGATGTACGGCAACATATGGAACAGGCCCAAGAGACACAAAAACACTATTATGAAAAAGGAATTAAATTGTGTACCTTTCACCCAGATGACCAAGTCTTAATAATGCGTCCCACGTCCGAGCAAAAGCTACTCGCGAGATGGCAGGGACCCTATCGGGTTATTAGAGCAATCTCCCCTGTCACTTATCTCATAGAACTAAATGTCAATCCTAAAAAAAAACAAATTTATCATGTGAATCTCTTTAAAAAATGGGAAGTCGCGGATGAACCAGACAACCCAGTAGAGATGGGCCGGTTTTTATATCCCAGTAAGGAATTAGACGTAGAGTTCTTCCCCGAGGACATGCAACGTAATGAAAATACACCCTCTGTCAATGCTTCTCTGACAAGATCTGAAAAAGGGCAGTTGTATTTCCTGTTAAGTCAGTATCAACATGTCTTTGCAGAGACACCCGTAAGAACCTCCCTAATCTGTCATAAAATACGAACACCCCCGGGTCAAACAGTCAGACTACGTCCCTATCACATTCCCGAGGCAAGGAAACATATCATAGAAGACGAGATAAAAAAAATGTTAGCCTTGGGAGTGATCGAGCCCTCTAATAGCCCCTGGTGCTGTCCAGTAGTCCTGGTTCCAAAGCGTGAGGGGTCCGTCAGATTCTGTATTGACTTCCGTAAACTTAATGCGATATCTATGTTCGACACATATCCTATTCCCAGAGTAGACGATGTCCTTGAGAAACTAGGAAAAGCTCAATATTTGTCCACATTGGACCTCACTAAAGGGTATTGGCAGATTCCCCTTTCCCCAGACGACAAAGAAAAAACAGCCTTCTCTACACAATCCGGTCTCTATCACTTTACAGTGTTACCCTTTGGTCTTCATGGAGCACCGGCTACGTTTCAGAGACTAATGGATAGGTTACTAAAACCCTTTCACACATTCTCTGCAGCCTACTTGGATGATGTCGTCATTTTTAGTGAGACATGGGGGGATCATCTTCACCACCTTCGTCAAATATTTAATACCCTGGCAGAGGCAGGGTTAACAGCCAACCCCAAGAAATGCATATTAGGGAAAACAGACATATCTTATCTCGGATACAAAATTAGCCATGGTACGCTACAACCACAAACCACAAAGGTGGAAGCCATAAAACTATCCCCTACCCCTAAAACAAAGAAAGATCTGCGTTCTTTCCTTGGTTTAGTGGGCTACTACCGTAGGTTCATACCTGGGTATTCCACTATTGCAGCCCCCCTTACGGACCTCCTGTCAAAATCCCACCCTAACAAGTTGATACCATTTACAGAATGTCAAACGAATAGTTTTGAGCGATTAAAATCCTCTCTTACGGCGGAACCTGTATTGCAATGTCCTGATTTCTCTAAACCATTTCATCTGTACACAGACGCCTCTAATGTGGGACTTGGGGCGGTTCTGGTTCAACCTGACGGGGACGGCAGGGATCACCCTATCGTGTTTATCAGCAGGAAACTTCTTCCCCGGGAATATCATTATCCCATCTTCGAGAGGGAGTGTTTGGCCATTAAATGGGCAGTGGACAACTTGCAATATTATCTTTTGGGCAGGCCTTTTATTCTGTATACTGATCACGCTCCCCTTACCTGGCTGGCGGCTCATAAGGATTCCAACTCCAGGATTTTACGATGGTTCCTTGAACTGCAGCCTTTTTCCTTCCAGGTCCGCCACATACCTAGGTCGCAATTATTTGTCCCGATTTCCCTGCTCTTCTTCGGTCCTCGAGCAGGACCGCTCTTGGGATGGGGTGTGCGATCGGGTGGACCCGAGCACGTCCCCGGCAGCAGCAGTCACTGACGTGTCGGGTATTCCCGACACGTCACTTCCGCGTTCCCACGTTTCCGTGGGAACGCTCTCGGAACGAGCGCGGCGTTTCCCGGTTGCCGGGGAAACACCAAAAGGCTTCCGGGCTGGGGAGTTCAAAGGAGAGGCAGTGCGCGGAGACGGAGAGAGAGGAGCGACCGGAGAAAACACGAGGAAATCAACCACTACGGAGGACAATATCGGTGCAGAGGAGACCCTGACCGGAGACGGGTGTGAGGAGAAGGAGAGTGCCCACGGAGGAGCGCCGGAGGCACAATGCCCAGGAGCCAGCCACGACCCAGGAGGGTCGAGGCACACAAAGGTACGGTCCCTGTGGGGAACAAGAGAGAGTGTACAATTTAAAAAGGCACTGGGGGAAGGGAACTGGGGAGGATTAAAAAAAGGGGGGGCCGGGAAAGGCAACTGGAAAGTGCGTACCTGGGCACAGAAGGTCACCTATCACGTTCACTTTGGATATATACTATATACGGTGTCCCACCACGCTACCAGCACTCCCCCTGCCCTTTTCCCTTTTCCCCTTGTTTTGTAAAAACACAAACCCAGATGTAATTCACTACTTACCTTGGCATTCTCCTTCTTTTCCCGGTAAATCCATTGGAGCCATACGGGACACCTAGGACCCATCGACTTAAAAGACAAAGAAGAAAGAGAAAAAAACCCAATTAGAAGACTAGAAGAAACCATCCTGAAACCTTAAGAACCCTGTAGCTTTGTAACTGAAAGACAAGGAAAAGGAAACCTCACAAATAAATCACTTACTTTATCACCATAACCGCTCTCAGTTGTGTTTATACCGTTCCGCCTGCCACACTCCATAAACTTAGCACTAGACGGGTTTAGAGCCAAAGTATAAATATGGAGTTAGTTTTGCACCGAATTTGTGTAACAAAAAAAAAAAGATGCAAATTCAGCGCAAAGCAAGTATAAATATGCCCCTTACTTTTGTGCCCAGAGACTATGCAGCATATTTACAAGAAAGTGACACATTGGTCCAGATGCGCACTTTTCATGTGTTTCCCCTGCCTCACCTCAGAACACCATGGTTGTGCCGTATTTACAATACAGCACACCATAGCGGTCGTTAGGACAATAGCTTTAAAATTTTTGATGCTTTTGTGGTACTTTGCTGCACTAACATAAAACATTTTTAGGCTAGTTCAGCAAAGCACAGGGAGGCCCATTGATTAAAATGGGTGCGTAAATTTAACGCCTGCTCTGAGTAGGCAATTAAAAAATGATGGTAAAAAAGGCACTGTGAAATGTTTGTAAATTTCACTGCACCATTTTTTTAAGCCTCCCTGTGTTGGAACGCCCCCCTTGCATACATTATGCCTGGTGCAGGGATAATGTGGCACAAAGGTTTGCAAAGTAGCGCAATGCAAGCATGCGCCCCTTTGTAAATACGGTGCAGGACAAAGTCATCCTTAATGCTGCCTTAGCGTAAAAAATAAATGACTCTAGGGTGGTGCAAGATGGCTCTACGGCTTGTATATATGCCCCTTTATTTCTAAATCATAGACTAATGCATTATCTAACAGGAAGCTACAAGTGTACTTTCAGACTGTGGCACTGCTACGCCATTTGAACGCCGCCAGCCGTATCATGACCTGTGATACGACCTGGTGATGTTCTGCTGGCTGGCGCTGCTGGCAGTAGCAGCACCCCTTCCCATTCCCCGCCATAAGACCTCCTTGACAAAGGTAAGTTGGGCTTCCAACAGGGGAGGGAGGTGGGGTGTGTGTATGTCTGGTTGTGTGCATGAATGTGTGAGTGTGTGTGTTAATGCGTCTGTGTGTGTTGTGTTTTTTGTGTGGTTGTATGCATGTGAGTGAATGTGTGTAAGAATGGTGAAGTGAGTGTAAGGATTGGAGGGGGAACTTGGATGGAGGGGTGTTGGGGAACCGTCTGGTGAGTGTTGGGGGGTGGGGGAGTTGCCTACTGGTGACAGGGAAAGAATTACCTGTCACCGGTAGGTTCTACCAACTTGGTTTTCATGGTGTTGCTAACGCCACAAAACTATGGTGGTAGGCAGGCTCATAATGCCGCCAGCTGTACTATGCTAACCACCGGGCTGGAGATTGACAGCTCTGGCCCGGCGGCTGATACCCCTATGGCGGTATGAGTGGAGAAGTGGTGGGTTGGCTGCAGCCAACTTGCCATTCTCATAATGTGGCACCACATTTCCACTCACCACCTCGGTCAATATGACCCCCTGTGTGTCCACATAGCACATGGAGAAGTAAATTTGGCACACCTGCTATGTTGTTGATCTACTGCTTATCTGAGGATCTTAACCTTCAACTAACCAGCTCTAAAGACTTTTTCAAGCGGGTATCTTTATGAACGTTTTGTTGGAATCCCTTCATAGGTAAATTAAATCTTTCATAGATTCATTTGATAGACTGAGGGGAAGTCACTAGTCAAACAAAATATTGGAAAATAATATCGTGTGGACTAAGTATCATGTCAAGTATATTGAGGACAAAAAGTCTTTGGAGGTTAGTTTCAATAAGGAAGCAAAGTTATACTATATATAACTGTACATATATGCCCCTTGACTCTATATATACTGCCACATCAAAGACCACCTGAGAAACCTGCACTGGCTCCCAGTCAACAAGAGAATCACCTTCAAACTCCTCACCCATGCTCACAAAGCACTGCACAACACTGGACAAGAATACCTCAACCGACGGCTCTCCTTCTACACCCCGACCCGGCATCTCCGCTCCACTGACCTCACACTCGCCCGTGTGTCTGCAGAAGTACAACTGGTGGTAGATCATTCTCACACCCCGCCGCCAAAACGTGGAACACTCTCCCCACCCACCTGTGCCAGACCAAAGACCTCCTTACCTTCAGGAAACTTCTCAAGACCTGGCTGTTCGAGCAGTAGCAGCACCTCCTCCCCTTCTTCCCTTCCCCTCCTCAGCGCCTTGAGACCCTCACAGGTAAGTAGTGCGCTTTACAAATTCCTGATTGATTTATATATATATATATATATATATATCTTCAAGGTACATAGATGTGAAGTTAAGAATTGTAAATCTATACTTGCCTATTTGCACTTACCTTCTCGATATGTTGGTCGTTGAAATTTTGGCAGAATATTCTGTCCACTCGATATTTCTGTTACTGAAATTCTGCGAGTAATCCCACAGATACTTTTTCCTATCTGATGGTTATAAGTAAAGAGTGGCAACAGGAATCTATGCCTTTGCTCACTTCCCATGTGTCTTTGGTACCATTGATTGCAGCCAGGTGGTCCTTCAGCTGCTTTACCATTGGTGTCTACCATCTCAAAGGCTGGCTTTTCTGGATGCAAAAGCAATATATTTCATTGTCACCTCTTGCAGGTTGGCTATTTCAGGGGATTTTAGTAACATGTGGCTCATAGGTTCATTACATCTCACACTGGGGCTGCTTGTGTGTCTGGCAGATGGCATCTCACACATGCTCACTTATAACTCATTACAATGTAATAAATAGACATTACCCTGACAGTTACTGTATGCATGTATAAGTGATGTAGTACATTTATAAAAGAACTACTTCCTAAGAAATATTACATCTTTGTTGTAAGTAGTCTTTGTCTCCCACTCTCTCCACACACTCTCTACGTTCAACACCCAGCCTCAACAGACGTACAATAAGACGCACACCTGTACATGAGAAATCGCTGAATGTACTTTAGGTGTCCTTAAGTCATGCTTCAGATATTGGCCCTCATTACAGTATGACAATGGTGGTAAATGCTGTGTAGGGCCGCGGTGATGGCTGCCAACATACCGTCGTGGAGGCGAACATCCGTTTGCCACATTATGACACACACACACTAAACCAACAGAATACTCCCAAAAACACATATCTGCCAGTCCAAAGGTAAGTGGTAAAGTGTCGGTACTACCACCTATACCGTCATGCCAACAGAACAACACCCTCTACATTATGACCCACGAATCGCCTCTGCAGATATTCAACGGTGGTAAACCATTGGCGTTACACACCGGCGCGGTCAGAATGGCCACCCAAATACAAAACAACACAACATTGGCATATACCAAAATCACACACCTGACACTGATAAACACACCACACCCAACCATCAACAGCTCTATAAAACACACACCCACATTACCCACAACCCTTTACAAACATGAAAATAGCCAAGCGCTAGCCATGCAAATCATAGCAACAACTACACACACCACAAACACCCAGCCATCCATCACACTCCACCATATTACTGAACACCCACTGCACAACACACACCATACAACACCCATGTCCCAACAAAGGCTCCCCCAATTCACAGCTGAGGAGTTGTGGGTCATGGTGGAATAAATAGTCAGAGTAGAGCCAGAGCTGTTTGGAGCACAGGTAAAGCAAATGTCCATAGCAAGGAAGATGGAGCTATGGTGGAGAATCGTGGAAAGGGAGAACGCCATGGGACAGCAACCAAGAACAAGGGACGACATTAGGAAGAGGTGGAACGACCTACAGGGGAAGGTACTTTCCATGGCAGCAAGGCACCAGCTTGCTATCCAGAGGACTAGCGGTGCAACCCCACCTCCTCCCCAACAGCTGAGAGTATAGGAGGAGCAAGTCTTGGCAATAGTGCATTCTGAGAGACTCACTGGAGTTGCTGGAGGACTGGACACTGGTAAGTCACTATTTACTACCTATCACCCCCGTACCTGCATGCTATCTCACCCCCACACCCTGACTCCCATCACTCCACTCCAATCCACACAGTGCTCCTACAAATTTGACTAACCCCAATGCCAAGCCCTGCATGAGGTACCAATGCATGTACACCCCTCCCAGCCCTGCATGTATACCCACCACCAATGCATGCACAGCATGGAAAACTAACTATCCTACAATACATCATCATATACAAACAAAGGTGGCAGGGCAATAGCAACGATATAGGGGAAGCTAGAGATGTGGAATATTTCACAGACATGAAGCATAAGACATCAATTACATCCCCACGGTCACCCCTGCCCACTCCCGGTCCACCACAGAGTCTCCCCCAGGATTTATACTTTTTGGTGCAAAAGTGCACTAACGCAGTTTTGCACTAAAATGTTTAGCACCGCTTGCACCATTTCTGTGCACCAGCCGGGAACCATATTTATGGAATGATGAAAACCGGTGCAAGGGGTAGGCTAGCGTCAACAAAAGTGATGTTAGTCGGGTGGGGCTGGCGGTATGGAAGAAGGGGGTTTTGCACCAAAAATGACGTAAGGCAGATTATAGTAAAGAAAAATGACTCTACCAAGATTAGCGTCATTTTATGGTACTAAACCTACCATGCCACATGATTCCTGCCTTAGAAAAGGCAGGAGTCATGCCCACCACCCCAATGGCCTGCACAGTGGACAAGGGTCCCCTGGGCATTGCCATTGCAGCCTGTTACATGTATGGGGGCACATTTAAGGGCCCCCTATGGCACTTCAAAAAATAAAATAAAATACTTACCTGTACTTACCTGGGATGGGGTCCCACATCCTCCGCTGTCCATCTGGTATGGGTGGGGGTGTCCCTGGGGCCTGGGGAGGGCATCTGTGGGCGTATTCTATGGTGTTCCACCATGGAAATAGGCCCACAGGTCCCCTAACACCTGCCCTAACCCAGGCATTTAAAAATAGGTCAAAGCAAGCTTTGCACCATTTTTTTACTCCTCCCCCCTTCCGTGCACCATTTTTGCAACGGAGTATAAATATGGCGTTAAGATGTGAAAATATGCTGGCATGGACTGCTGGAGAGAGGATGTCCACAAACGCAGAGCAAGCTTGTGCCATCAGCATTGGAAGCACCCTTGACGCTGGCATTTATCACAGCCTGCAATGTGCTCTGCCTGTCCTTTCACCCAAGTTTGTAGCATCCCTGAAGGAAGCATGGAAGGTTTTCCATGCCCATGGGGAAGCTTTTGAGCAGCAGTGAGACAGTTAGTATAATAAGTGTCTGATTAAATAAGTGCATATGTGTATTAATATTGTTGTCCAGTCATTTCTCGAAAGTATTGTTCCATTATTATGTCCATAATGTTTGTACCAAATGCAGTCATGTTAAACAATTGATTGAGT
This sequence comes from Pleurodeles waltl, assembly GCF_031143425.1. Lineage (NCBI taxonomy): Eukaryota > Metazoa > Chordata > Amphibia > Caudata > Salamandridae > Pleurodeles > Pleurodeles waltl. The sequence goes on from NC_090442.1 coordinate 684,361,812, forward strand.
GACTGCTCATTATTTACATGTTTTTGTTTAAAAAAAAGTTTATGTAAAAAGTAATAGTATGTTGATACAATGGAAAATAAATGAGACCTACACATAATGGGTGCATGTTAGGGGTGGGAGTAACTCACACAATTTGCTGTAGTGTAATTGCAAAGATTACGGAAAAATGATGGAAGATTATTCAGATTTACATGAGGTGTGTAACCCAGCATTAAGCACTATTTTGTTAGGGCAAAATTTACCCTTGCATACAAAATGGATCTAAGATGCATCTTGCAGTAGGAAAAATGCTAAATGCAACAGAACATAAACATCGGCAGCCAGCAGTTGTGTATGCTCACTCATTTCTTTGTACCTGTGATTCTGCTGTAGGACTTTTGTGTAAAATTACTCATAATTATGAGAACGGATATAATCACATAATTTTCCTGTCTCTCTATCCTTTGATACGTGGGAATAATGACCAGGCCAGTCAAAACTAGGATCAATGAGCACAGAAGTGATTTTTGTTGTGAAAGGCAACCACTAAGTTATCAATCCATTTCATGGACTCTAAGACCATATTTATACTTTTTTTGCACCACATTTGTGTCAATTTTTGACACAAAAGCGGCACAAACTTACAAAATATATATTTTGTAAAATTGTGCTACTTTTGCGTCAAAAGGTAACGCAAATGCGGCACAAAAAATGTATAAATATGGGCCTAAATGTACTCCAGATGACATGCGTTGAGTGTTCCTGGAAACTCTGGCCCTGATTTAGGAAAATAATGCAAAACTGTACTATCGCAGTGTGCGTCAAAAAAAATTACCGCTGGCTAACACCATTCCTTAGTGCCATCCTTTCTCCATATTAAAAAATGATGCACCATGGCGCTAAGGGAAGGTTAGTGTAAAAAAAGACGCTAAACATTGCGACATGCCAGAAAGAAAAATTACGCTAAATCTGTAAAAGTGGCATTATAACTTTTTGCTGCATTGTTTTCACGCTAAACATGCTAGCGTTATATTTAACAGCATTAGAGTAAAAAAAAGAAAAAAAATGCACAAGCAAGAAAAAACAATTGGGAGAAAAGATGGAGAATGCAGGCCAGGAGAGTTCCCCACAGAGATCCCAGTGAGCCTAGTACGAGCCAGGAGGGATTTTCAAAGTTTCAGGAGAAAGAGAAGAGGAAGCAGACGTGTTGCTTTAGTGAGGAGGAGAATGACATCATGGTCAAAGAGGTGACGGAGCACCAACATCAGCTCTTCGTCACTTCCAAATTACCGATAGGTAGGAGAGAGGCTATATGTCATGCAATAGTAGATAACGTCAACAGCATGGCAGGGTTGAAGAGTACTGGCAGCAATTATAAGAAGTGCTGGCAAGATTGGAAGCTTAGAACTAAAGAGACACTGGCCAGGAACCTGCAGCACTGCAGACTGGAGGTGGAAGTCCCGCACCCCAGTAGTACCTGGATGAGCTGGAGGAGAGAGTGGCAGCAGTCATCCTAAGGAACTGGTCACTGGAATTGCTGGACAGGATAGTGCAGACTACTAAAACCTACCACAAATGCATGGTAAGTTGCAGTGGGGATCTATCTGGAAATTTACAAATGGTAGAAGGGGAGGCACATAGGACTAACTGAATGCATGCAAAACGGATGCATTGGGTCACATAGTGCCAGAATCAACAGGCCCCATTGGGACCAGAGCCTCACTTTTAGTGACACTCCGGGTGAGATATAAACTCAGCCATATTCACAATGTGGTGTTAAGCCAGTTTCTGTGGCTTAACACCGCCTTGAAAATATGTCCCCTTTACAAGCAGCACTTTGTCCGGAAGGTGTGGGCAATCTGTGTGGCTGTGACGGTGCCACAACACCCATTGCATATTGATGCCTCCCCAGATTTAAGACTACATGTAAACCTGAGGCTGTGACTAAATCCAACACCACCCCAGGTGTGGCGTTAGAATGGTACAACAAGGACAAATGCTTTGCTTCCTCCTCGTGTTATTGCCCTTCTTGTGTATGCTGCATCCTGCAGCACACATAGAAAGTGCAAATGGCCACAAAAGATTGTATTTTAAGCAGGAAGGTGTCCCTTCCTCCCCAAAATCTATCACCCCGCAGTGCAAGCATCCTTGCACTATGGAGCAAGGTTGTGTGCATTGGTGCTCAGCAGCAAATATTGCTCTGATGCAGGGCCCAGCACAGGGTTGCGCCATATACGCTTTAAAATGGTGCATCCAAGCATATTGAAAGTGACAGAGAGTGGCACTGGCAAACGTGGTACTGCCAACGTGGTGCAATGTTGCACAACATCATTTTTCTTGAAACTTCGGCAATAAAGGCCCAACACTTCAGATGTGACCACACCTTCCCCCTACATGCACCAAACATTTCTCACCCATCCCAGCAATCACTTCGCTGTTGCCACTGATCCACCTGCCCATGTGTAACATGTCCTACGCTAGTTGCACAGAGTGGCCCAACAACAACTCTTACACACCTGCATGCACCATTTGGGAAAGGGTACAAAAGTAAACATATACAACATATGAGACATGGCTGTGATCGTCATTTGTGTGGCTGTACAAGTAGCTTCCATTTCACCATGTAACAAGATTGCCGGTGTTGTGGGAATGGTTGGCGTTATATTGTAATGCAACAATACCATCATACAAATAGTTGTCAATGTAGATCCAAGCTGCCCATTCCCCTCATGCCACATTAATAAAGTCAAACAATGCATGCAATGATCCACATTCTACATTCTTACACCACTATATGCCTGTGGCAAATATGCTGTATGCAAGGAAATATCCCTTATGCAGGGAGAAAAGAACTACTCTGGCTCACAATCCATAAAGGTTGCACTCTGCCATCTAATTTCCACATGTGTTCGGCCTGCTAAAGGCAGATGACAAAATGACACAAACATTGTAAGCAATGGACCTCCCTTGTTCTTTGCTGCACTAGTGCCATCATTCATGGTGCCAATGCAGTAAAGCACCAGAATAGTGACACAACCCATTAGACTAATTTGGGACTGTCCACATGGTGAACAAGAATGTAAATGACTTGCTTTCATGGTGTAAGTGGCTGGGGCAAGGGGCCTGCAAGTAAAATGATGGAGTGGGGTCAATGTACCAAATACCTTGAAAGGTTGCCCTCCTTGCACCACATAAGTGTCATAAGCAATAGGATGCTCATAAGGCACAACAAGGCCAAATGGTCAGCAGAATATGAGCAAAGTAGTCCACTACACGCCTGTGCCAAGCATGATGTATACAAGGGTGACGTTACCTCTGTAGGGTAACTGCCAAAATGGCGCGTTGCAATCTATCAATCAATCAATCAATCAATCATTATTTTTAGAGCACACTACTCACCTGTAGGGTCTTAAGGTGCTAGGGTTATGTCCTCAGGGTACAGTCAAAGAGCCAAGTCTAGAGGTCCTTCCTGAATTGAGGCAGAAATGGCATCTGTCTAAGGTGAAGAGGTAAGTTGCTCCAACATTTTGCTGCCAGGTAGGAGAAGGACCTCCATACAGCAGAGGACTTCCTTATGAGGGGTACGGTGGCAAGGGACTGCTGGGAGGAGCAGAGAGGTCTGGCAGTGGAGTAACAGCTAATAAAGTGGTTGAGGTATCTGGGTCCAAGGTTGTGGAGGGCCCTGTAAGCATGTACGAGGAGCTTGGAGTTGATCCTCTTCTCGACAGGGAGCCATAGAAGACCTCTCAGATGTCCAGTGATGTGTTCTTGGTGGGGGATGCTCAAGGTGAGTCTGGTGGAGGTGTACTGGATTTGTTCTACCTTGCTCAGGTTCTTCTTAGTAGTTCTGGTGTAGAGAGTGTTTCCGTAGTCAAGTTTGCTTGTGATCAGGGCGTGTGTCACGGTTTTGTGGCAGTCATTTGGGATCTATCTGAAGATTTTCCGTAGGAGTCTGAGGGTTTGGAAACAGGTGGAGGCGAAAGAGTTGACCTGTCTTGTCATGGTGAGCGGTGAGTCGATGATGACGCCGAGGTTACAAAGTGTTGAGGACCACCAGGAGTCGTCCCATGCTGAAGAAGAGGGTCCCAGGATGAGGATCTCGGGATTGTCGTAGTTTATTTTAAGGCAGCACTCCTTCATCCAGGCGGCGACTGCTTCCATCCCATCTTGGAAGTCAGGGAGATAATCAGCTGGGTGTCATCGGTGTAGGAGACGTTAATCAGTCATTAGTTTCTGATGATAGCGGTGAGCAGGGCAATGTAGCTGTTGAACAGCGTGGAATTCAATTAGGTACTCCACAGCTGATCTCTGTAGGTTCTGACAGCTGTGGCAGGAGTCTGACTCTCTGTGTTCTGCCTGCCAGGAAGGAGTGCATCCACTGAAGGACCTTGTCGCGTATGCCTGCTGTGTGCAGTCTGGTGCATAGGGTGTGGTGGGACACTGTATCCAAGGCAGCCGATCAATCTAGTAGGATGAGGGCTGCTGTTTGTCCATGGTCAAGGAGAAAGCAGATGTCATCTGTGGTGGAGAGCAGGGCAGTGCTGTGATTAGTTCAGAATCCTGATTGGGAGATTTCTAGGATCTTGTTGTCCTTGATGTGTTAGCTGAGCTGAGCATTGATTTCTTTTTAAGTGACCTTGGCTGGGAAAGGCAGCAGCGAGAATCTAAAAGTTTCAGTTGCTTTATTTTGTTTTTGCTACTTTTAAGCCAGCTCAGAGCTGGAATTAAAAGGGGCCACACCATTGGTGACAATAGGCCCCTATGTGCAGTCCTGGGTTATCATTAGATTCTCTTGCACTAACCATAAATAGTATGTCATTTTCATAAAGATGTTAAGCACCAATGGCACATACCCAGCACCACGGTGCACTGTATATCATATGCAGCAAATACATGGTGGCGGATAGGAGGGAGCTAAGGAATGCAAGAGAAGTGGGACAGCATTGGGTGCAGCACCTGTTTACTTGTATCTGTGCACAAACTTGATAACCTCCTAACTACCAGGTACACACTCACCATGCACATTTAATACACACGTGATGTGATCATGCTTGCTCACAACTATCATGACGGATAAAACCTGTCCTTTCATCTGCAAACATCTTATTTGCTACAATCCATGGACTTGTACCACAACCATCTGGAGAAGAGCGCAAATCTCTGTGAACTCAACTTCTGTTATCCTTCTCAAAAGAGCTCCTGGCACATCCAGTGCCTCACTTGATTATTGAAGAGCAGTGAAGCACAGGTGGTGCAAGTGTCTCCTTGCAAAAGGGCTTGGAGAGCTCTACCCAGGTACATATATTGTACCATGTCCTGACTACATTTGTGCAACGCGTGGCACACAGGTCAGGAACAGGTGCTGTGAAAATATATGTTTGAAACATCCATGCATTGCAGAAAGCCAGCACATATTATCACTGGCTTCAGTGTGTTTGTGGGCATATAAAACATTTCCTGAGACCCACTAATCCATGGCAGCGCACGTTGACAGCTGTGCATCATTCAAATTATTCCTCATCCTCAGCATACCATCAGACATGATGTTGATACCCAAGGATAGATGATGGTGTCTACAATGACACACATGGCATTTGTACATGGCTTAATACACATCAAACCCTGTCAGACACAACAATATGGCCCACATTATGACATTGACGGTAAAAGCCGCCTACCGCCGTGGCAACGGCTGCCAAAAGAGCATTGTTGTGGCTATCATCCATCCACCATAATATGACCACAACCGGATTTCCGCCACAAGAAGGGTGGAAATCTGGGTGTGTCCAAACTGGCAGATGGCGGTAAGGTGGCACTGCTGCTGTAGCGGTGCCTCGTCCAGTCCTCTGCCGGAAGACCCCCGGCATCCAGGTAAGTCGGGTCTCCAACAGGAAACAGGCTGGGGGTGTTGTGTGTTTGGGGGTGTGTGTGTGCATGTATGTGTGAGTGTGTGCGTGAATGCGAGTGTGTGTTTAGTGTTGTTTGCATGCGTGTATGAACATGTGTGAGTGCGTGTATGAATATGTGTGAATGTGTGTATGTATGGAAATGTGAATGCGTGTCTGCGTGTATGTTTTGATGTGTGTGCGGATGTGTGTGTGAATGGATGAATGCATGCATGTATGTATGTGTGGATGAGTGTGTTTCTGCGTGTGTGTGAATGGGGGGGTGTGGATGGAGGAGGGTGGGGGGAATTTGGAGAGGTTTGGGGGGAGGGGGCTTCTTATCAGTGACAGGGAAAGAGTTCCCAGTCACTGATAGGGCATACGGCCATGGTTTTTGTGGAGTTACAAATGCCACGAAAACCATGGTGGTAGGCAGGGTCATAATACCACTGACGGCACAATGGCGGCCGCTGGGCTGGAGATTCTTATTTCCAGCCCGGCGGCTGCTACCACCATGGTGGTCGGAGTAGTACATTGGTGGGTTGGCTTCAGCCAACCTGCCAATGTCATAAAGTCGCGTAAATACCGCTAGCCTGTTGGCGACATTAGCTCCGACCGCCGGGGTCACAATGACCCCCTATATGTACACATGTGACATACAACGTGACACTTACTGGTTGCATCGGGGTGTTCGAAAGTGGAAACCTTGCCTATAGTGTAGCGTGGAGGTCCGCCTGTAAGACATGTCAGAAAGACATAGGTAGCACCCATAAACATATATAGCAATGTGACTCACTCATACATGCATGTCTCTGATTCATACATAACACTTACTGTGGGACAGGACACTGTTAATTGTGCGAAGCTTAGGAGGAGATAATAGGGAAGTTGTGCTGCGTCCAATGCTGTGCTACATTCCTTGGGATCCTTAGCACCCTCCAACCTCCACCATTTGTGCACCTTATCTAAGATAAGGTGCACCATGTCGCAGGGTAGGGACAATGTCATCATATTTTTTAGGCTATTGATGGACTGTTCAGGGTTAGTGCCAAAATCAATTTTGGCCCAACCCTTAGCAGTACATAGGGGCCATCATAATTAATGGTGTGCCCTCTTTTGATGTCTGGTCTGAGCAGGTATAGATAATTCCAGAATGATCTACAGAAAGAATGATCTTAGGTTTCTTTGTAGCTTTTATTTTTTGACACCCCTGACAGGGGAATGCCCCCTTACATACATCATGCATGGCATAGGCATAATGTTGCCCATAGAGACTTAAATGTTGGCACAATGCATGCATTGTGCAACTCTAACACCATTTCCACTACATTATGCCTACACCAGCCATAATGTATGCAAAACTGGCTGAAGAAATGACAGATTGAAACCTAAAGGAACATTTTGCGTCTTTTTGTTCTGTACATTTTAACACCTGCTCGGAGCATGTGTTTAAATGAGGCACACCATTATATTTTGATGGCCCACTATGTGCTGGTCAGGATTTTAGTCAAATCTATGGCAATAATTATGAACAGTACATCAAAAAATATGACGCAATTGCCCCCTAACCTGTGCCATAATGTGCTGTACCATACATACAGCACACAGATGGTGGCGGTAGGGGGTGATAATGGGTACAAGGAAAGTGGTGCTGCACTGGATGCAGCACCACTTTCCTTAAATCTGCCCCTTCATGTCCTCACCTTTCTCAAGACGTGCTAAAATTATCCTTTTGCCCTACTGTCATGCACATGCAAAGGAGGCTGTTGCTATTTAAAGGTTTACATACCAACAGGTCCACCAACCCAAACCGCCAGGTGATCCAGGAGATACCCTTCCTGGGCAATGAGGTCTGTCCACTGGTGCTTGATCTGGTGGTCTGTGTGCTCCACCTTGAAGATCCTGCGCAGCTGGAACAGCACCTTTCCCCAACGTAGCTTCCTGGCCTCCGTAGGGTAACCCAAGATTACACGGTCACCCATTTTCACCATATTAGGGAGGTGGTGGCACACTAACCATATGAACCCCACCCATTTCAGCTGGACTCATGCGATGTGCCCTTCCCTTGCCAGACATTCTGCTGTCTCCCTCAACAGCAACCAATAATGCACAAAAATAAAATGCATAGTATAACCCCACTTAACCCAAAAAAACCAACACACTACACTACCCCAAGACAAAACACCCGACAATACAAGTACAATGACAAAACAATAATACTACACAAAACTTACAAATACAACAAATTGGACTGAACAGGAGCAGGACACAGCAAAAAAACTTTCAGCAACCACCACTCATCAACCAGCACCAGCTCCACCCAACCTCTCTCAATCACAGACAAAAAAGACTGTAAAGTAAAAGTGAAAGTAAATTCACTTTACCATGTGTGCAGCAAGGAAGTCCTGTTACATCACTTCCTGGCAGTATGTGTCACATTTTCTGATATGTGTAATTTTTTTGACGCATGACAGACATGTTTTCCATGAAGGCTGACAAGGCCTGTCAACTACCAATTGACGCTCAGGGTCAATGTTGGTAGGACAATGCCATGGGGGAAAATTTTTGATGCATACCAGGCATGCATGTATTTTTGAGGGAAGGGTTAGACAGCAGATGCACATGGTGCCAGGCATAATTTTAGTAATTTGCGCTGTATGGAGATGTACCATGTGAGTCAATTATTTTTACGCATAACAGCCATGCGTGGATTTTGGTGGGAAGACTGACAGTTCACCCACATTCACATTCCTTGTGACAGGGGCTATGCATCTATGTAGGTTATATAGCATGGCTGCATGTGTTACATGTGTGGGCATCTGCATTTAATTGTGCTCTAGCTTCAAAACTTAAATATGCCATTAAGTTAGCACTCCTTTGTGTAAAAAATTGCGCAAATGCAGTGCTAAAGTTTCCTAAATCTGGGCCTATGTGTGAGAATGAGCGCACCAAAGAGAGACTGTTTGGAAGGAACAGAGATGGGTCTTCAGACTACGTACTGTGGGACTGAATAAGGACATCCCTTGTTCCCCCCCTGCAAAAAAATATTGCAATATGAGAAACATTCACTTATCTCTCACCTGCCATTTAGGTTATTCTAATCTTTATGAAATGTTGCACTTTGAGGTCCTTCGCTCAATCCAAACCGTATTGGTCTAGTAGTCTTCCTGTACGTACATGTGAGAAATACAGGCAGCTACATTTGAAGGACTTCTATTCATAATTTCTGACTATGTGAGTCCTAATACATCAAATGAGTGCCTCATACACATGTCCCCTAAACTGGGTCGATTTATTTATACCCACCATGGTAGTTTTTGTTTATCTCTCTTCCTGTCAGGAGTCCTATCAATTTGATAATTTATAGTACTGATGCATCATATTGTTCGCCTTGCACTCGGGGTGCCTCCCCCCTTTCTTAGAATGAGTCCTTTTATTTTTTTTCAGATAGGATCAGGCACTTTGGAAACTATCTGGTTGTAATCACCGAGGTCAAATTATCAACTGCTCAGAGAGATGGTTTGGCATTCAGGTCAGAACAGAGAACACATCATATCTGCTCGGTCATGTCTTTGGAGGATAGCTATCATGGTATTCCAGAGTAAATTTCCTCTCCAAAATCATACATTAATTAACATATTTCTTGGAATCAAATCTAATATTTTAAATTGAGCATGGTGATTTGAGCAACTATGGGATGATCCCTTATAGAAACAAAAGACATCTTGTAGCTTTCAAAAATGACTCCTACCTAACACCGAGGCCGGAATATTAGAAACCCAGCTTGCATCGGAACATGACAACATCCACAAAGGGGCCACAATGAGATCGCAGTTGCCACCTGAGATAGGGCTTCAAAAAAGTCAGTAGAGGTTAAGGATCCCATGTGGCTAGAACCCTGGAGACAGGTAGGCAAATGACTAGGATCTTGCAGGAGAAAAATAAAATGCTTCTGTGGTGATTTCAGCCTGTAACCACCTTTGTAATGTTTTAGGTGCATACTCCTTTTTTCATACAGATAACCGGCATTAAGGTCTCAGACTCCATGAGCTCATAAAGGCCTGATTCCTACAAGAATTCGGTGAAATTAATTATTTTAATGGGGGTTTAATGGGGTTAATGGAGTTGGACACAAGAGGAAGAGATAGGGAATAATATAAGGTAGAATTATTTTTGGCACATTGAGCTTTATTGTGCAAAAAACACTTGGTTGGGATGAATGGAAACAGGAAGAAGAAAATACCAACAGGTAGAGGGCTCATGGTTGGAAACAAACTTGCCCTATGACCAAAAGACTCTGGGCAGAGGCTTTTGAGCCCACTCAGGTGGGGAGAAATTGAGCATGATGGACCATGATACAAGGGATAAAGGAACACCTCCTGGCACTGCAAAAACATCTCAGATGTGGGCAAAGAGCAATCCGATCGATTATCTGAACCTGCACTTATCACCTGCCTAACTCCATAGCTCTTCTTATGAATGGGTCCTCCAACTGCATGTGCTGGTCTAACTCCTCCTTCACCTCCTTCTCCTACTCCAAGTGCCCACCTGTAACAATATCATTTGAAGAACAGATTTACCCCTGAAACCACTGAACGCTCATGGTCTGTTTCCTCTACCACTTCATATGTATCAAAAGCTGCTCTCAAGTAGGTCACAAGACTCACAGCAAAAGGTCAGGCAGTGTTTTGTCTTGGCATCATTAGCGTGGTCTCCCCTAACTTTTTGCTTCTGCTTCACAGTTTTTTCTGTGTGCTGGACTCTGCTTTTGTTGTTTTGTGTGCTCTGGACACTTTACCACTGTTGACCAGTGATAAAGTGTAAGTGTTCCCTGTGTAAGTTATATGTGTAATTAACTTTCCATGCTTGGCATATTTGATTTACTAGTAAGTCCCTAGGAAAGTGCACTAGAGGTGCCTAGGGCCTGTAAATCAAATGCTACTAGTGGGCCTGAAGTACTGGTTGTGCCACCCACATGAGTATCTCTTTAAACTACCAATTCGACCTGGCAAGTGTAACCAATTGCGAGGCTTAAACCTTCCCTTTTTCTACATGTAAGGCACCCCTACTTTACGCCCGAGATTGCCCCATGGGCAGGGTGCAGTGTATGTTAATGGTGTGACATGTACAAATGTGTTTTACATGTCAATACAGTGAAATACTGCTAAATTCAGTTTTCACTGTTACAAGGTCTAACTCTCTCATAGGTTAACATGGTGGCTGGCTCTAAATATTATTAAGGTACAGTTCTCTTTGGGAGCAGATAGAAATATGGAGTTTAGGGTCTCTGAACTCACAGTTTAAAAATACGTCTTTTAGTAAAGTTATTTTTAGATTGTTAAACCATTTTCTGACTCTGCTTGGTAGTGTATTGCCTGTAGGGGTCAGACTGACAGTTGGGCTGTTTGTAAATCTCCTCTAGATAGTGACACAAAAGGAGCTGGGGTGTAGCCTCCATATACTGATGAGGCATCTGAGTTGGAGCGGAAGGGAGGAGTGGTCACTTACACCTGAATAGGCTGTACCTGCCCTCACACAGTGTAGTCTCCACCCCCTGGTATAAGTCTGGAACCTGGCCTGGGCAAGGCAAGATCTTGTTAACAACAGAGACTTTCATTTGAAGTAGGCCTACTTCAAAGGCAGAAAGTGGTGTAAGTATTGGACCCAGAAAGGGGTATACGTATTGGACTAAAAACCCCTGATAATCAGTCCAATTCTGGAACCAAGAGGAACCTCTGCCAAGGAGAAGAGCTGGAGAGCTGGAAGATGAGTACTGCCACTTTGCCTGTGACTGTGCTTTGCTGGGTTGGCCTGCAGTAGCTGCTTCCGCCTGAGAGTGGACAAAGATTGAGTTTTGAGTGACTTCCAACTGGTGAAGAATCTCCAAGGGCTTGAACTGAGCTTGCTCCTGTTGTTGAATTCTCAGGGACATCAAATACTTCTCTCTGCCAGCATCTGGACTCTCTGCTATGACTTCTGCCCTTCCAAGTGGAGCCCTAACCTGTCTCTGGGGCCTTGAAAGGTGAAGCTGGTGGAAAAGGACAGAAATCCACGAAAGGATAGCAAATTTTTGACACGCCATCTGCAACGCGGCTGACCCTGCGACCGGATTTCGAACGAAACATCGCCGGGTGTGAAAAATCAACACAAAACCTGCCCGGTCCCGAGGTGCCCATCTGGAAATTGACACATCGCTCTCTTGTGGGAAAGAGAAAATGATGCACACCGACCCGACCAGAGAATGAATGATGCACGGTCTCGCTTGCGAGTGAAAAATCGATGCATCGCTGGCCTATATCGACAATCGTCAGTGCAGCTTTATTTTTTACTCTAACCAGGTACTTTGTGTAGCAGCAGCTTTCTCACTGTTTTCTAAGGATTAAGACTCCTAGGCCCTCATTACAACCCTGGCAGTAAATGGCTCCTACCGCCATGCTGACGGCCGCCAACATACCGTGACCGTGGCGGAATCACCCACACTGAGAAATCCGCCACAATACAGACACCCACACAAGTCCGCCAGACCAAAGGTCAGTGATAAATTGGCGGTACCAAAACCCACACCGTTACGCCAACAGGAATACGCCCATAGTATCAGGACCCATGAATCACCGTGGTGGTCTTTCAACCGCAGTAAACCATTGGCAGTACACACCGCTGCGCTAAAAATACACACACTTACAAAACTACACCACATTGGACAATTCAAACTATACACACCTGACACACATACACACACCACACCCACACACACCCACACACTCACACCACTATAAAACATGCACCCACATTACCCACAACCCTTTCAATGAAAAAAACGGATTGCCAACAGAGAGACACACAAGCCAGGAGCACCCACTCAATCTGAGCCACAGAACACCATCACCCATACACCATCCACGTACCTCACAGCACAAACCACAACACATCACCCCAAACATCACCCCACACATCCTCACACATATCACTCACACCACATCCATGGCACCCCAAAGACACCCCAGGTGTTCAGAGAAGAAGCTAAGTGTCATGGTGGAGGAAATCATCTGGGTAGAGCCAAAGCTATTTGGATCACAGGTGCAGCAGACATCCATTGCAACGAAGATGGAACTATGGCGGAGGATCGTGGACAGGGTCAGCATCCAAGAACAAGGGATGACATCAGGAAGAGGTGGAACGACCTACGGGGGAAGGAGTGTTCCATGGTTGCAAGACACCAGGTAGCTGTACAGAGGACTGGCGGTGGATCCCCTCCTCCTCTCCTACAACTAACAACATGGGAGGAGCAAGTCTTGGCAATAATGCAGCCTGAGGGCCTCACAGGAGTAGCAGGAGGACTGGACTCTGGTAAGTCAAATCTTTACTACTATATCCCCCACCCTACCTGAATGCCATCACAAACTCCTACCCCTACCATCACCCCATCACTCCACCACCTCACATATACCCCACCATCACAACCTACCCATCCCAAAACCAAGCCCTGCATGTAACACCAATCCATGGACCCCCATCACAGACCTGCATGGACACCCATCACCACAGCATGCCCATTAGATAGAATCACCTAGCCCACAAAATCACCACGCACACACGCTTAAGCTGTCAGGGCTATCCCAACCATACAGGGAAACAAAAGCATGCACAAGATGGCACATGCAGATACAATGATACTGCATTTTCATCCCCACAGGACCCCTTCTCAGTGTCACCGGAGAGGAGTAGCCAACAACATCTAGCCCCCCCCCCCCAAGAGGAGGCCCACAGTGATGACAGCAGCTCTGCCCGCCTGGATCACGATGATCAACCTGGCCCATCAGAGACCTCTGGACAGTCGGTTACGCTGACACATTCCCAACCCACCACAAAGCCTCCCCCCCTCAGGAAACACCAGCACAGCACCCACCCAGTGGTATCATGCCACTGTCCCCAGGACAAGTCAATCAGCCGTGTGTCCACCACACCAGGACCCCAGGCAACCCCACAAACACAGGACAATCAGGGACCTTGGGTCAGTGGCAGTGGGCACACAGTTCAGGGGACAGAGGCACAGGACAACAGGGAAGCTAGGAGGACTGCTGTGCGACAGAGGGATGACAGGCCCAGGGAACCGACTCTCCAGGAGGCACTCTCCAACATCCTGGGAGCATACCACCATTCCCAGGAGACCATGGGCCAGATACTGTACAAGTTGCAGGAGACCCAGCAGCTGCAGGAGGTATAGAACCAGGGGATCAGGGAGGACCTCAAAAACATCCTGGTCACCATTGCAGGGGTGCTGCAGACATAGGCAAGACCATGATGGAGGCAGTGGCACAACAATGGGCCCCTGACACTAGCCACACCAAAGAACAGCCCTCCACCTCCGCTGGCGCTAGTGGACAGGAGGCCCCGCTACAGGACCAACAGGCCACTAGCACCCATCCCCTGCAGAAGGAGAACCACCCTGCAAATAGTCCCTGTGATCCAGGCAAAAGCCAAAGAACATTGCTTAGACCCCCGCCAGGAAATAAGACTCTCCTGATTGTCACCCTTGTGTCCCACTTTGTCACCCTGTCCACCTTGAACTGCCATTACTCCACTTTCTCTGCCCCATTGGACAATGCACCTGTGATACCAAAAGACTGGACTCTAACTAGACATCCCTCCACCATCACCCCAGCCCATTGCACATCTCCCTCTACGTATGAGCACTTAAATAAACACCCTTGGAACAAATACAAATCTTGAGTCTGTCAAATGATTGAATTATGTATTAGTACAACATTCTGGAAACATTGCAAGTGATATATACAGTCATTTATTTGTTGGTATGACCTTTAGTGGGCAGCAGTAAACATACCAGGAGGCAGAGTGAGCCACAGAGATCTGAAAATAGAGATGCCAAAGGGTACAGTAAGTGGCCAGAGACATATCAGACTGCCATGTACAATGTCCAACAGAAAACTGAAATGTAAAGTGAAGTTACAGTGTCTTACCTGTGTGTCACCGGAAGTACTGCTGTATTATATTACTTCTGTTGTCCACATCTTCTTCCTCTTCCTCCTCTTCCTCACTGTCCACAGGCTCCACCGCTGCCACAAGACCATCTCCAAGCTCATCCTCCTGCAGAAAAGGCATCTGGCGTCTCAAGGCCAGGTTGTTCAATATGCAACATGCAACAATGATCTGGCACACATTCTTGGGTGGGTAGTACAGTCATCCACCTGTCAGATGGAGGAACAGGAACCTGGCCTTCAGGAGGCCAAAGGTTCTTTCAATTGTCCTCCTTGTTCTCCCATGTGCCTCATTGTATTGTTCCTCTGCCCTTGCCCTGGGATTCCTCACTGGGGTCAGTAGTCATGAGAGGTTGGGGTAACCAGAGTAACCTGCAAACATCGAGGGATACCTGTTAGACACACACTAACCCTTAGGGACAACCCCATACCCAGACACCAACTTCTACTGGGTGGGGACCTTGGACTCACCTATTAGCCACACCCGGTGCCTTTGGAGTTGGCCCATCACATAGGGGATACTGCTATTCCTCAAGATAAAGCTGTCATGCAAAGAGCCAGGAAACTTGGCATTCACATGGGAGATGTACTGGTCCACCAAACACACCATCTGCACATTCAGAGTGTGATAGCTTTTTCTATTCCTAAACACTTGTTCATTTCTCTGGGGGGACAAATGCTACATGTGTACCATCAATGGCACCAATGATGTTGGGGATATGTCCCAGGGCATAAAATTCAGCTTTCACTGTGGTCAAATCCTCCACTTGGGGGAATACGATGTAGCTGCGCATGTGTTTCAGCAGGGCTGACAACACTCTGGTCAACATGTTGGAGAACATTGGCTGAGACATCCCTGATGCCATGGCCACTGTTGTTTGGTAGGAACCACTTGCCAGGAAATGGAGCACTGACAGGACCTGCACTAGAGGGGGGATACCTGTGGGCTGACGGATAGCTGACGTCAGGTCTGGCTCCAATTGGGCACACAGTTCTTGGATTGTGGCCTGATCAAGTCTGTAGGTTAGGATAATGTGCCTGTCCTCCATAGTCGCAAGGTCCACCAGGGGTCTGTACACCAGATGATGTTGCCATGTCATATTCATCCTCAGCGGCAGAAGCCTATGAAGGAAAACGGTGAGCAGAGGGTCATATTCACACATCAATTAAAATAATGATGCATCTTTTCCTTTACAGAACCTGTATGTGAATCTGAGAGTCAGTTGCTGTGCCAATGTCTGGTGCGACGCAGTTAGGCGCCATGGCCTGTGCCCCCCTGAAATGGCGGCTGTCTGACCTGTGAGGAGGGACAGGTGGAAATGAGGTAATTTCACTGGCGTTGTGCGCCTTTGCGGTAGGCGGTCGATGACCGCTGCGCAACTTCGCATTAGTTATCAAGGGGCCCTATGGGTTCCAGGAGCCAATGGCGATGTACGCAGGTGGTGACGGTACGCACCGCCACAGACGCGACCGCCATTTTCTATCTGTGCACTCACTTGCTACCTGACCTTCAACAGGAGAGGACCTACACTGTAAGTGCTACTGCGACCTGTGTCTGGAAGCGTCAATGGCTCATGTGTCTGGGTAAAGGGCCCCTACCTTCACTGCGGAGGAGTTGGAGAAACTGGTGGATGGGGTCCTACTCCAGTACACTTTACTCTATGGTCCTCTAGACAAACAGGTAAGTACACTGTGAGCATGATGCGTGGCCAAGAATGAATGGATTGCTGTTTGTCTAAGCCGCATGTGGGGGGGGGCTAAGGCATCCAGGACAGGGTGATGCATGTATGGTGGTCAATGTATGTGTGTCAGGGGATGAGAGGGATCTGGTGGGCCATGTGTGTGACCTTCTGGACGGTTAACTAATTCCCTTTTCTGCTGTCTTTTCCTTTGCAGGTCAGTGCCCATCTGAAAAAGGGTATTTGGTGTGCCATCGCCAAGGAGGTGCGGACCCTGGGGGTCTCTGACAGGCGTAGCACCCAAACCGCAAACGGTGGGAGGACCTGCGATGCTGGACAAGAAAGACGGCGGAGGCCCAGCTTGGGCTGGCCTCCCAACGAGGAAGGGGTGCCCGTCGTACTCTGATCCCCTTGATGTTCTGCATCCTGGTGGTGGCCTATCCGGAGTTGGATGGGCACTTGAAGGCATCACAGCAGCCACAAGGGGGTGAGTACAGATTCAGATTCATGATTGTGCGCGCGTTAAGTTTTATCTGGCTGGCGATGTGGGCTGTGCGTGCCACTAGGCCAGGGCGAACATGGCAGGGTTGGTCCCTTGTTGGGCAGACTCTCAAGCACTCCACCCCCAATAGTGTTAGTGGGCATCTACTACTGGGCAGGGTCCTGTGGGTTTTAGGTGTGCAGCTAATGGCGTTAGGCATTGTACCCCATGGGCTGGTGATTATTTTAGTAACTGGTAGTGCATGGCCTAGTGCATAGGGCTGCTCCCTATGAGTTGTCGACGCCAACGATAGTGTTGTTGCTGGCATTGACCAAGTGTATCCTCTGTCTCCCCCCCTTTTGTTTTGTCACCCTGTCTTTGTGTGCATTAGCATCATCTGGTGGAGGAGCAGAGGCACCTGCGACGGAGGGAACTGCATCCCACATAGGCCTGGAGGCCGAATCCACCGACGGTGAGGGCACCAGTGGGACGGAGGGTGAGGTGAGCACCACGACGGGGACAGGAGGGAACACCACAGACAGCAACTCCTCCTCCGATGGAAGCTCCATGGCAGTGGTGGAGACCTCTGCGCCCACCCCAACAACAGGTACAGCCACCATCCTCCTTACCAGCACCGCCCTCCCGGCAGCCCCTAAGTGTGTTTCCCTCACTCGCTCACCAAGGAGGGTTGGCAACTCCATCGCCCCAGGCACCTCAGGCCCTGCCCCAGTCAGCCCTGCTGCCCTCAGTGAGGAGGCTATTGACCTCCTGAGATCCCTCACTCTTGGGCAGTCAACCATACTGAATGCCATCCAGGGTGTTGAGAGGCATTTGCAACAAACAAATGCGTACCTGGAGGGCATTCACACTGGCATGGCGGCCCAACAGAGAGCATTTCAGGCTCTGGCCTCAGCACTGATGGCAGCCATTGTCCCTGTCTCTAGCCTCCATCCTCCAACTTTGTCTACCCAGTCCCAATCCCCTTAACCTATCCTAAGCACACCTTCAGACCAGCATTCACCCAAATCACCACACAAAAGTGGCTCAGGCAAACACAAGCACCTCACTTCATCTCACAGGCACTCGCACAAGCACCATCCCCATGCAGACACACCAACATCCACTGCCTCCACTGTGTCCCCCTCTTCCTCGTCGTCCACCTCCCTCCCAGTGGTGTCTCCACTCACACCTGCATGCACTACATCCTCATCCACTACCTCCATCACCAGCACGCCCATCACAACACACCTCTCACTGGCAGTCACCACCCCACATCCATGCACATGTCCCCTGTGTCCTCTCCCAGTGTGATTGTGACCCCTCCTCCAAAAGTACACAAAAGCAAGCACCCACCCACCCAACAGCCATTCACCTCACAACAGCATCCAGCACATGCACCTGCACCTGCACCCAAACTCAGCAGACAGACACCTCCTACAACCACTCCCTCTTCCTCCACTCCCAAACCCTCTCCCTCTTCCTTCCCCAGTGTCCCTAAGAAGCTTTCCCTGGCCAACTTTGACCTCTTCCCTACCCCTACCCCCGTCCTTCCCCTCGGGCCAGGGTGGCCAGAACTCAGCCCAGCACCTCAGCCACCAAAGCATCGTCCGCTGTGGTTAATGCAGCTATCAAAGGCTCAAAGGGTGCACCCGTCAGCCCAGCCAGTGTGCCACCAATCCCTGCCAAGGCCAAAACAATTCCACCACCTGGCAAGGGGAAGAGGGGAACAGGATCCAGCAAGGGGAAGGAGCCGCAACCACCCAGCAAGGCCACCTCAAACACTCCAGCTGCCAGACCCAAGGTCACACCACCATCTGCAAAGGTGAGGAAGGGGCAGAAAACACCAGCCAAGGCACTTCAGGCATCCAAGGCTGCAGGTGAAGGCACAACCTCCAGCACCGCCACCTGCACCACGGCCAGCACCGCCAGCAGTCCCGCCGCTGGCACCACTATTGTCAGCAGCAGCAGCCCCAGTGGGCAGCCGTCCGAGGCTGCAGGAGAAGGGCTGGAGCCTCCCTCCACCACTGGCGGCTCCCCCACCAGCCCCATCACTACCACCAGTTTGCAGCCATAGCCGTCACCAGATGGAGTCTAGCCCTGCCTCCATGGACTATCATGCAACCTGGTCCCTGCAAATCTTGTGCCTCAGACACCCAGGTGTTGCATCACTGGGCACAAAGCCCCCTCAGAACCAATGGAGACACCATCCACTCACCCTATCCTTGGCAGGATGAAGCACACTGGGCACAAAGCCCCCTCCAGAATCAGTGGAAGAAGGCATCCACTCACCCTGTGCTTGGCACAATGAAGCACACTGAGAACAAAGCCCCCTCCAGAACTGCTGGAGATATGCATCCACTCACACAATCCTTGGCAGGATGAAGCACACTGGGCACAAAGCCCCCTCCAGAACCAGTGGAAGAAGGCATTGTAAGAAAGTACCATCATGCCTGGCATGTTACTTGGCAAATTTGGTGGAGGTAAGTCTTTGCCTCCCCACGCCAGACAGTAATCCTGTGTACTGTGTGAACTGCAGCTGCTAGGGCTTCTGTGCACTTTTGCAAGGAATCCTTCATGCAGAGCATAGCCCAGGTCCCCAGCACTCCATCCTGCATTGCTCAACTCACTGAGTTGACCACCGGCTTCCTGGGACCCACCTTTGTAGTGTTGAGACGACTGCCATGCTCAGTTATCTTGAACCCCTGTTGAAGTTCTTCTGCAGGTGCTGCCTCCTTTTACATGGGCTCTCTGTGCTGCTGAGCGGCCCCTCTGCCTCCTCCTCCAAGGGGCGACCTCCCGGTCCTTCCTGGGCCCGGGCAGCACCCATTTTCTTCAACCGCGACCTTTGCAGCTAGCAAGGATTATTTACGTTTTTTCTGTGTGGAAACAATTCTGCTACCTCTAGCACGCCATGGGACACCTTCTGTGCAAAGGAGAAGTTCCTGGTATCTTCCGTTGTTGCAGAATCTTCAGCTTCTTCCACCCAGAGGCAGCCATTTTGCATCTTCATCCGGGGTTTAGTGGGCTCCTGCATCCCACTCCCCCAGACACTTGCGTGACTCTTGGGCTTGGTCCCCTTCCTTTGCAGGTGCTCAGGTCCAGGAATCCATCTTCAGTGCTTTGTAGTCAGTTGTTGTCTTTGCAGAATCTCCTATCACAACTTTAGTGTGTTTCTGGGGAAGTAGGGTAACTTTACTCCTACTTTTCAGGGTCTTGGGGTGGGGTATCTTGGACACCCTTAGTGTTTTTTTACACTCCCAGCGACCCTCTACACACTACACTAGGCCTGTGGTCCCTAAGTGGTTCGCATTCCACTTTCTTAGTATATGGTTTGCATTGCCCCTAGGCCTATTGCATCCTATTGTATTCTACAGTGTTTGCTCTACTTTTCTAACTGTTTACTTACCTGATTTCGGTTTGTGTGTATGTTTTGTGTATTTTACTTTCCTTCTAAGGGAGTATATCCTCTGAGATATTTTTGGCACATTGTCACTAAAATAAAGTACCTTTATTTTAATAACTCTGAGTACTGGGATACTTATGATATAGTGCTATATGATATAAGTGGTATAGTAGGAGCTTTGCATGTCTTCTGGTTCAGCCTAATCTGCTCTGCTTTAGCTACCTCTATCAGGCTAAGCTGCTAGAACACTACTAATCTACTAAAAAGGGATAATTGGACGATAAGTGGACCTGGCACAAGATGTAAGTGATTGTACGACGGAACACCGACTTTAAAAACAACTAGTGCCTTAACAACGAGGTCGGAACACCGACCTCGTTCTTACTACTAATGATTTTAACACGAATGCCTTAACAGCGATATTTCGTTGTAAAGGCATTCCTGATAAAAGCATTACTAATAGGCACCATTCACCCTACATCTCTCACCCCACCCCCGCAACCCCACCCCAAAACCTAAAACCCCCTAACCCCCACCCCCTCCCCAAAACCAAAAATGCCCCACCCCCCCAAGCCCACCCCAAAACCTAAAACCCTCTGACCCCCCACCCCCTCCCCAAAACCAAAAACGCCCCACCCCCCAAACCCACCCCAAAACGTAAAACGCCCTGACCCCCCACCCCCTCCCCAAAACCAAAAACGCCCCACCCCCCAACCCCACCCCAAAACCCCGTAACCCCCCACCCCTCCCCAAAACCAAAAACGCCCGTCCCCCCAACCCCACCCCAAAACCTAAAACCCCCTAACCCCCACCCCCTCCCCAAAACCAAAAACGCCCCACCCCCCCAACCCCACCCCAAAACCTAAAACCCCCTAGCCCCCACCCCTCCCCAAAACCAAAAACGCCCCACCCCCAACCCCACCCCAAAACCTAAAACCCTCTGACCCACACCCCCTCCCCAAAACCAAAAACGCCCCAAACCTCCAACCCCTCCCCAAAACCTAAAACCCCCTAACCCCCCACCCCCTCCCCAAAACCAGAAACGCCCCGTCCCCCCAACCCCACCCCAAAACCTAAAACCCCCTAACACCCACCCCTCCCCAAAACCAAAAACGCCCCACCCCCAACCCCACCCCAAAACCTAAAGCCCCCTAATCCCCCACCCCCTCCCCAAAACCAAAAACACCCCACCCCCCAACCCCACCCGAAAACCTAAAACCCTCCTAACCCCCCACCCCCTCCCCAAAACCAAAAACGCCCCCCCAAAACCTAAAACCCTCCACCCCCCCACCCCCTCCCCAAAACCTAAACCCACCACTTACCTTAGTCGACCCCTTGTCACCTGCGTCGTCCTTCTTTGCCAACTCCCTTCTTTGTACCTTAACCACGCATGTTCGTTGTTCAAAACATACGTAGTTAAGGCACAAAATAACGGAGTTGTAGTTAAAAAAAACGTTGTTGCGCTTTTGTTAACCACGACTTTCGTAAAAAAAAAAGTCGAAAAAAGGATGTTTCCCGATGTAAGTATCATCAGGTACCCACTATGAGCCAGGCCAGCCTCCTACATTGGTGGTGCATCGGTGGGATCAGTAGTTATAACTGCTTTTCCACTTTGTCATTGGTGCTTTTCATAAGAAAAACGGATTCCAAATACTTAAAAATATACACAGTTAACCTAAACAGTTTAACTTTCTTTCTATAAACTTTCTAAAAAGTTTCTGAAAAGTTTGAAAAAGTTTTGAAAAGTTTGAAAAAGTTTTTCTCTTTGCTCTAAAAGTTTCTACACTTTTTTCTCTCTTTCCTAACCCTTTCTAACAATCATGTCTGCATAGAACTTAATCCCACAGTTGTCCAGGCAACCTATGGTAGTTTAAACTTTAAACGTTTGAGGGGTCTCTGCATAGAAAGAGGTTTAAGCATTGGTAAGAACCCTACCAAGGATCTCTTTAGCCTTCTCCTAGAAAGTTACCAGAACCAGTCTGGCCCATCCCAGGATCAGGAGGTAGAGGAGGGGGTACCCAGCAAAACTCAGAGGAGTCCCTTGAGGATGCTGGAGAGGGTTAATCCAAAGAACTGCCAGCTAAGAGGGCTCCTAGTGACACTGGTAGTGGGAGGGGGTCACACACTAGTAGGACACCTTTCACTCCAAACGGCCAGCTTACTAGAGTCCAGCCAGTTAGAGACAAGTCCACTTCTGCCAATTCCCACACCTCCTCTGTGTCTCAGAATTCCCAAGCCTCCCACCCTGAGGATAACACTATGGAAAGGAAACTTGGAAAGCTGAGGTTGGAAGAGGCCAGACTGAAGCTAAGACAGCAACAGTTGGCCTTAAATAGGGAATCTCTGGATGTAGAGAGGGAAAGGCAGAGGTTGGGGTTAGTTTCCCATGGTAGGAGCAGCAGTGATTTTGATAGCAATCCTGTAAGATAATAAGATTCCAGAAACCTGCATAAGATAGTCCTCCCTTACAAGGAGGGGGATGACATTAACAAGTGGTTTGCTGCACTTGAGAGGGCCTGTATAGTACCGTTGGTCCCTCAAAGGCAGTGGGCTGCTATCTTGTGGTAAGGGTAGGGATAGGCTCCTTACTGTCAGAAAAAGTGATGCTAATAATGACAAAGTTTTGAAAGATGCACTCTTGGATGGATTTGGCTTAACCACTGAACAATACAGGATACAGTTCGGATATACCATAAAAGAGTCCTCTCAAGACTGGACAGACTTTGTAGACTGTTCAGTGAAGGCCTTGGAGGGTTGGTTACATGGCAGTAAGGTGACTGGCTATGAAAGCCTGTATAATCTAATCCTGTGAGTGCATATTTTGAACAATTGTGTGTCTGATGTGTTGCATCAGTACTTAGTAGACTCAGATCTGACCTCTCCCCAAGAATTGGGAAAGAAGGCAGACAAATGGCTCAGAACAAGAGTGAACAGAAAAGTTCATGCAGGAGTGACAAGGATGGCAAGAAGAAGGATGGTAAGTCTTCTGACAAGGGTGGGGACAAAGATAAAAAACATTCTGGCCCTCATTACAACATTGGTGGTAAATCCCGCTTACCGCTGTGCAGAAGACCGCCAACACACCACCGTGGCAGCGGAATTCCGCCACGGTCATTATGATACAGTGCTCGGAAACCGCCAAAATTCAGACACCCTCACAAGTCCGCCACACCAAAGGTCAGTGATAAACTGGCGAAAACAAAACCTCCACCGTCACGTCAACAGAAATACGCCCACAAAATCACGACACACGAATCCACGAGGAGGTCTTTCAACCGCGGTATTCCATTGGCGGTACACACCGCCGCGCTCAAAATACACAGACTCTTACAAAACACTTCCACATTGGACAATTCGAAATACACACACCTGAACCACATACACACACCACTCCCACACACCCAATACAATATAAAACTCACACCCACATCACCCACAAACCCCTACGACAAAACTACAGAAAGAAGGCCAGAGATAGACACTACAAACTACTACCAAGCATCCACAAGCACACAATACCATCACCCACATAACTTCCACGCACCTCACACAACACACCACTAAATATCACCCCACTTAACACTACACACACCACCCCACACAGCACCCACAACACCCCATGGCACGGCAAAGACACCCCAGGTTTTCAGAGGAGGAGCTCAGGGTCATGGTGGTGGAAATCGTCCGGGTAGAGACACAGCTATTTGGATCACAGGTGCAGCACACCTCCATAGCTAGGAAGATGGAGCTATGGCGAAGAATAGTGGACAGGCTTAACACAGTGGGACAGCACCCAAGAAATAGGGATGACATCAGGAAGAGGTGGAACGACCTACGGGGGAAGGTGCGTTCCGTGGTCTCAAGACACCACCTTACGGTTCAGTGGACTGGCGGCGGACCCCCACCTCCTCCCCCACAAATAACAACATAGGAGGAACAAGTCTTGCCGATTCTGCATCCTGAGGGCCTCGCAGGAGTAGATGGAGGAATGGACTCTGGTAAGTCACCTCCTAACTATTACATCCCCCACCCTACTTGCATGCTAACACATACCCCCACTCTTACCCCCATCACTCCAACTCCTCACAAATGTCCCAACATCACAAACCACACATCCCAACACCAAGCCTTGCATGCAACAACAAAGCATTGACACCCATCACCAAAGCATGGCCACTGCACATACCCATACACCCCCCTAAAACACCATCACACAAGGTCCCACACAAGAATGCAAGCACTGGGGTGCAAGATCACCCACCCAATGCACACCATGGAACACACAGATGTAATAAACATCCTTTTATACCCCAGCAGGACCCCTATCCAACATCACCGGACAGGAGGGTCCACACATGTCCACACCACCAACAGAAGAGGCCCACAGTGATGACAGCACCTCTGTCCAAGTGGATCCAGATGACCAGCCCGACCCATCGGGGTCCTCTGGACAGTCGGTTCCCCTGACACAGTCACAGGCCTCCAAAGAGCTACCCCCCTCTGGAAACACCAGCACAGCACCCACCCAGCGGGCCCATACAACTGTCCCCAACACGTCAATCAGCAGTGTGTCCACCACTACAGGGAACCCAGGCTAACCCACCACCCCAACAACAACAGGGACCTAGGGGCAGTGACAGTGGGCACACAGTCCAGGGGACGGAGGCCCAGGAACACAGGGGAACTGGGAGGGCTGCTGTGCGACAGGGGGAGGACGGGCCAAGGGAACCCACTCTCCACGAAGCCCTCTCAAACATCATGGGAGCCTACCACCATTCCCAGGAGACAATGGCAACGGTACTGGCCAAGTTTCAGAAGACCCGGTGGCTGCAGGAAGAATAGTATTTGGGCTTCAGGGAGGAACTCAGATCCATCAATTCCACCCTGGGCACCATCGTAGGGGTGCTGAAGGAAGTCCTCAACACCAGGAGGGACACTGTGGCACAACAAGGGGCCCCTGACACTAGCCTGGACGATGAACTGCCCACCATCTCCGCTGGCGCTAGTGGACAGGATGCACCGCCACAGGACCACCACACCAGCACCCCACCCCCTGCAGAGCGAGAACCACCCCGCAAATGGTCCCTGAGATCCAGGACAAAGACAGAGAACGATGCCAAAGACCCCTGCCAAGAAATGAGAATACCCTGAATGTCATCCTTCTGTCCCACCTTGTCACCCTGTCCATCCACACACTGCCCCAGCTCCACTTCCTATGCCCCTTTGGACAATGCACCTGTGAGACTAATAGACTGGACTCTGCCATGGACATTCCTCCACCATCACCCCTCACCATTTCACAGCACCCTCCAATATTGAGCACTGAAATGAACACCCTTAAAGCACAAAACAATCGGGAGTCTGTCTGTGATTTTGAAATAGTGTATTAGCAATTACAGTGTCAAAATGTCAACATACCTATGTCATACAGCTTTAGTCCATGAGCAAACAAAGCAGATGTCACACAGTGGGACCCACATCCGTGAAAAAGTGACAACTCAGTGACCATACACTGGGTGAAAACAACAGACAGCAGAGAGGTAGTAGTGTTAAAGTACATGTAGTAGGCAGGTTTGTATTCTTACTGGTGTCTCACTGGAAGTATTGCAGGATAACCGAGTTCCTGTTGTTGATGTCCTCTTCTTCTGCTTCCTCGTCTTCACTGTCCACAGGCTCCACAGCTGCCACAACACCTCCATCTGGACCATCCTCCTGCAGAAAAGCCATCTGTCATCGCAAAGCTAAGTTGTGAAGCATACAGCAGGCCACGATGATCTGGCACACCTTCTTTGGTGAGTAGAATAGGGATCCACCTGTCATATGGAGGCACCTGAACCTGGCCTTCAGGAGGCCGAAGGTCTGCTCTATAATCCTCCGAGCCCGCCCATGGGCCTCATTGTAGCGTTCCTCTGGCTTGTCCTGGGATTCCTCACTGGTGTCAGTTGCCATGACAGGTTGGGGTAACCAGAGTCACCTGCAGATGGCGAGGGATACCTGTTAGACACACACTAACCTGTAGGGATATCCCCAGACCCAGACAACCATTCCCACTGACTTGCTTCCAGGTGCTCACCTAATAGCCACACACAGTGCCTCTGGAGCCTTATGTGATGATGCTGCTATTCCGCAGGATGTAAGAGCCATGCAGTGAGCCAGGGAATTTGGCATTCACATGGGAGATGTACTGGTCTGCCAAACACACCATCTGCACATTCATAGTATGATAACTCTTCTGGTTTCTGTACACCTGTTCACTCCTGCAGGGGGTACCAAAGCCACATGTGTCCCATCAATGGCATCTATGATGTTGGGTATATGTCCCAGGCATAGAAATCACCATCACTGTATGCAAATCCTCCACCTGAGGGAAAACAAAGTAGCTCCGCATGTGTTTCAGCAGGGCAGACAACACTCTGGACAACATGTTGGAAAACATAGGCTGGGACATCCCTGATGCTATGGCCACTGTTGTTTGAAATGACCCACTTGCAAGGAAATGGAGTTCTGACAGCACCTGCACTAGAGTGGGGATTCCTGTGGGATGGCGGATAGCTGACATCAGGTCTGGCTCCAGTTGGGCACACAGTTCCAGGATTGTGGCACGATCAAGCCTGTAGGTGATGATCACATGTCTTTTCTCCATTGTCGACAGGTCCACCAGCGGTCTGTACACCGGAGGATGCCGCCATCTCCTCACATGTCCCAGCGGACGGTGCCTATGAAGGACAACAGCGAGCACAGAGCCAAACAACTCAGAGGTACGTACCCACAGCTTACACAGAACACGGATCATAATCTGTAATTTGGCCTGAATGAGTGTTGAGGCAAGGCCTAGGTATGTGTGACACAGTTAAAAATTAAGCCATGTGGGCCCCTGAAATGGCTGCTACCTGACCTGTAAAGTGGGACAATGGGATGTGAGGTAACTGCGCTGGCGCTGTACACCGTTGCGGTAGGTGGTCGAAGACTGCAGCGCAATTCTGCATTGGTTAACATTGGACCCTATGGGTTCCAGGAGCCAATGACGATGTACTCCGGCAGTGAAGGTACGCACCGCCGCGGACATGACTGTCATTTTCTATCTGTTCAATCACTCGATACCTGATCTTTGACAGGAGAGGACCTACACTGCAAGTGCTGCTGTGACCTCAGTCTGGAAGAGACAATGGCTCGTGCGTCTGGGGAAAGGGCCCCTGCCTTCACATCGGAGGAGTTGGAGAAACTCGTGGATGGGTTACTCCACCAGTACACGCTAATCTACGGTCCTCCAGACAAACAGGTAAGTACACTGGGAGCATGCTGTATGGGCTATGCCTGTGTGGAGTGGGTTGGATGAAAGATGGGGGGGAAGAATGAGGCATGCATGAAACGACGGTGAGTGCATGTGCCACATGGCAAGGTTAGGGATGGGGGCCAATGACTGTGATGGTGCAGTTGGTAATAACATTCCTTTTTCCCCTGTACTATTCATGTAGGTCAGCGCCCACCAGAAGAAGGACATCTGGCGTGCCATCGCCAAGGACGTCCGGACCCTGGGGGTCTATCACAGATGGAGCACGCACTGCCGTAAGAGATGGGAGGACATTCGCCGCTGGAGCAAGAAGACGGCAGAGGCCCAGCTGGGAATGGCCTCCCAACGTGGTAGGGGTGCCCATCGCACCATGACCCCCCTGATGTTCAGGATCCTGGCGGTGGCGTACCGGGTCTTGGATGGGCGCTTGAGGGCATCACAGCAGACACAAGGGGGGTGAGTACACTCTCATTCAGCTGATTCAGCATGCAGTGGAGGTGTCTGGGTGGGGGAGGTGGGCTGTGGGTTTCCCTAGGCCATGGCGAGTGTGCTAGTTAGGTCCCCTTGTTCTGGCAGACCCTGTGACACCCCACCCCACCTGTGTACAGTGCCAACTACACCTAGTCAGGCTCCTGTGACATCCATGTGTGCAGATGTCGGCCATAGCCTTGTAGGCCATGTCCCAGGGATTGAACAGTGGACCCCAAGTGCGCGGCGTAGTTCAGGGGGCTTCTGTGTCTGTTGTGTCCGCCAACGGTAGCGTTAATGCATGCACTCAACATATCTTTCTTCTGTTGTCCCCCTCCTTTTTGTGGTCTCCATGTTCTTGTGTGCATTAGCATCAGCAGGCGGAGGAGCAGTGGCACCGGAGCAGGAGGGAGCTGCATCCCACATGGCCATGGAGGGCGAGACTACGGACTCGGAATTCACCAGTGGGACGGAGGGCGAGGGGAGCTCCACGGCGGGGACAGGAGCGGACACCAGTTACGGACTCATCCTCTGATGGGAGCTCCCTTGTGGTGGCAGCCACATCTGTGCCCCCCACATCTACAGGTACAGCCGCCACCCCCCCTACCAGCACCGCCCTCCCAGCAGCCCCTTAGCCTTTGCCACGTGCCCGCTCACCCAGGAGGGTGGGCATCACCTTCGCCCCAGGCACATCAGGCCCTGCCCCAGTCACCACTGCTGCCCTCAGTGAGGGGGCCATTGACTTCCTCAGGTTCCTCACTGTTTTGGCACTCTACCATTTTGAATGCCATCCCGGGTGTAGAGAGGCAGTTGCAACAAACCAATGCATTCCTGGAAGGCATTCATTCTGGTCAGGCAGCACTTCAGCGAGCTTTTCAGACTCTGGCCTCAGCACTGATGGCAGCTATTGTCCCTGACTGTAGCCTCCCCCCTCCAACTTCCCCCACCCAGACCCAATCCCCTGTACCTCAGCCTATCCCAAGCACACCATCAGACCAGCATGCACACACGTCAACACACAAGGGAAGCTCAGGCAAACATAAGCACCACACATCGCACAGGCACTCACGCAAACATCACACACATGCAGACACACCTGCATCCACTGCCTCCACTGTGTCCCACTCCTCCTCGTCTCCCTCTTCCCTCCCAGTCTCGTCTCCACTCACACCTGCATGCACTACATCTACAGCCACTACTTCCATCACCAGCACACACACCACCACACCCCGCTCACGTGCAGTCACCACCCCCACTACCATTCACACGTCTCCTGTGTCCTCTCCCGGTGTGTCTGTGACGCCACCTCCCAAGATACACAAACGCAGGCACACACCCACACAACAGCCATCCACCTCACGACAGCCTCCAGCACATACACCTTCACCCAAAGTCACCAAACGAACACCTCCTACAACCACAACCTCTCCCTCCACTCACAAACCCCCTCCAGCTACCCGTCCCAGTGTTCCCAAGAAACTTTTCCTGTCCACCCTTGACCTCTTTCCCTCACCTCCTCCACCCCGTCAGTCTCCTAGGGCCCGACTCTCCAGGTCCCAACCTAGCACCTCAGCCACAACATCTCCGGTACCAGTGGAGCCTGTAGTCACCAGATTCTGGAGTGCACCGGGCAGCAGGGAAGCCAGTGTGGCACGGAGCCACAGCACGGACAGTCCTCCACCTGTCAAGCGTCAAAAGTTGGTCAGTGCCCGGCGGAAGAGGGGGAAGACTCCAGCCGTCAAAGCCACTCCTAGGGGTACAGGTGGGAGTATGGAGTCAGCTGTGACACCTTCCAAGGTGGGGAAGGGCCACAAGAAACTCAGCAAGTCTGGGAGAGCAGCCCCCGAGCCGCTGCCCCGGAGGCCACCGCCATCATCCCCACTGCTCAGGAGGCCACCGCCATCATCCCTGCTTCCCAGGAGGCCAGCACCAGCCCGCTGCCCAGGGGGTCACCGCCATCATCCGCGCTGCCCAGGAGGCCACCGCCAGCACCAGCCCTGCTGCCCAGGAGGCCACCACCAGCACCAGCCCCGCTGGGCCAGAAAGGACCACCAGCCCCGCCGGGCCAGAAAGGACCGCCAGCACCAGCCCCACCGGGCCAGAAAGGACCCCCAGAACCAGCCCCGCCGGACCAGAAAGGACCGCCAGAACGAGCCCCGCTGGGCCAGAAAGGACCGCCAGCAGCTGAGTCACTGCCAAGGACCCCGCCGCAACATACACCGCTGAACAGGACACCGCGCCACAAGCACCGCTGAACAGGAGACCGCCGCCACAAGCACCGCTGAACAGGACACCGCCGCAACACGCACCGCTACCAAGGACACCACCGCCACAAGCACCGCTGGCCCATGAGCGGCAAGGGCACTGACGCTACTGAGTCCGTCACGAGCAGGATGAAGCACTCTGGGCACCAAGCCCCCTCCAGAACCAGTGGAGAAAGGCATCCGCTACCTCTGTCCTTGGCAGGATGAAGCACTCTGGGCACCAAGCCCCCTCCAGAACCAGTGGAGAAAGACATGCACTACCTCTGTCCTTGGCAGGATGAAGCACTCTGGGCACAAAGCCTCCTCCAGAACCAGTGGAGAAAGACATCCACTGCCTCTGTCCTTGGCAGGATGAAGCACTCTGGGTACAAAGCCCCCTCCAGAACCAGTGGAGAAAGACATCCACTACCTCAGTCCTTGGTAGGATGAAGCACTCTGGGCACCAAGCACCCTCCAGAACCAGTGGAGAAAGGCATCCACTACCACAGTCATTGGCAGGATGAGGCACTCTGGGCACCAAGCCCCCTCCAGAACCAGTGGAGACTGTTATCCACTTGAGAGAATGTGGCTTTGCACTCCCCAGGATTGAACAGTGGGCAAACCACCCACTGTTATCCACTTGAGAGACTGTGGCTTTGCACTCGCCAGGATTGAACAGTGGGCATGTGGCCCCCTCGTGGATTTGGCATCATGCACTCAACCGGCTGAGGTGCCCCCCCCTTTCCCTTCCCCCTGAGGTGCCTGTTTTATTTCTATCTGATGCCCCTGCAGTGTTCTCTCCGTCATGTTCGGGTATTGTGTGTGGGCATCGCCCATGCGGTGTGGGCCCAGTGTTCCACGGACTTCAATGGAGCACTACCTGGACTACTATTCTTGGTGTATATATTTGTTGATAATGTATATATATTTTTGCGTACTGGATTTTAATATATGACAATGGTTACACTCATTTCCTTTTGTCTTTGCATCCTTATGGGGGCTTGGGGGTGTAACTATAATGTATCAATATGTATTAGTGTTTGTGTTGTAGTGGGTGAGGGTGGGGGAGTTGCGTGTTGCGTGTGTGTATTCCTGTTTTTTCCCTCCCCCCTCCCCTGTGTCGTAGGTGCAGTACTCACCATGGTCTTCGCCACCGGCATTCGTGCTCCTGGTAGAGGAGCAACAAGATAAGGGCAGGCAGGATCTAGAGCTCGGGTTCCATGGCATCCTGATAACTCGTGGGGTGTGTAGAGGTGAGTGTTTTCCCTTTGAAGTCCTGTTTCCGCAGTGTTTTTGTTTGTGGTGAATCCGCCCCGGAAAAGGTGGCGGATTGGTAGGTTGTGATACTGTGGGCGGTACATTGTCCTCCGCCTGTCTGTTGGCGGTGACCGCCATGCTGTTTGTTTGTAGCGCTGAGACAGTCAGAGTGTTAAAGTGTCTGTCTTTGTTGGCGGTTTCCGCCACGGTTGTGATTCAATTTTTTTTTACCCCGGCCTGTTGGCGGTCTTACCGCCACTTTAACACCGACCGCCAGGGTTGTAATGACCACCTCTTAGTCTTCATCAGGCCCACAAAAATCCTCTGGGGGTGGTGGGTCCAAATACTCTTCCCACAATCAAAAGAAGCCATGGTGTTATTTATGTAAGAGTAAAGGCCATTGGGCAAGTGATTCCACCAATGCTCCCAACACCACAACCACAACTGCAACCTCTAGTGCCCCTAGTAATAATAGTGGTGGTGGGAAGTCTACTACAAATAGCCAACCAAATGGTGTAGCTTGGCTCACCATTGGTAGTGTAGTTGGCGTAGAAATCTCCTGTGGGTCAACGGAATCCTCCCCCTGCTAACGCAGGCACCAAACTTCTGCTTCACTGGTCCTCTGGGTCCCCTCTCATCTTGACGAGCGTGATCCCTGGAACACAGGAGCTGGATCCAAGTGACCCCGACAGTCCAGTGGACCATCTGTCCAAATTTGGTGGAGGTAAGTCCTTGCCTCCCCATGCCAGACAGTAATCCTGTGTACTGCATGAAATGCAGCTGCTAGGGCTTCTGTGCACTTTTGCAAGGAATCCTTCATGAACAACATATATGATCCAAAGAAGAGGGTGAAGTGGTGAGTGATTGGCGCTCCTACTTCTAACAATTATAACTTAACGTAACTCAATTGACACGGTGCAAAGAGACTCAGGTAACCACCCTCCAAATGTTACCTTCACGATATCCCGAAGGGATATCTTAACAATGTAATAAAGAGTAATGGCACACGTGCGATAACACAACTCTAAGTAGATCAAAATAACACTAACATCAGTCAGAGTATTATACACACTGCATCTATCTGGAAAGGCACCAGAAGTTTATCATTATACGAATTTATTACTCTCATATAAAATTCTGGAATACACAAAATCATATACACTGTATACAGCCATGAATTGCAATCGATTACAAAGCCTATATGTAGTCATTAGTACACAAATTAATACAAGAAAAAAACCTATATATGCATTTCAGTGTCAACTTCATTGTTCATATTCACAATCACATGATTAATCTAATTAACATAACTGTCTAAACCAAAAGAAACTCCCTATTTGTTGGTCCGTCGTCAACACGTGTTTCATCCGGGGGAGTGCCCCTAGGATTTCCTCAGGACTTCCTTATCAGATAAAGATCCATCCAATATTTCCTAAAACAATATTACCATACAACACAAGTCAGTTACTAATTCTCCTATTCATGCATACCCTAATTATGGACTTCAAATTAAAAAATTTAAAAATTATTAAAAACAATCATGTGAGTTGGTGAGAACCATGCAAATAATCACCAAAGATAGGTGATGTTTCAATTTCTATCTAA
Organism: Pleurodeles waltl; assembly: GCF_031143425.1. Lineage (NCBI taxonomy): Eukaryota > Metazoa > Chordata > Amphibia > Caudata > Salamandridae > Pleurodeles > Pleurodeles waltl. Next base: position 684,395,099 of record NC_090442.1, read on the forward strand.
AGTGAACACATCATTTCATAAGTGTTTCGCCCTATCATGCTATATACCGTGTAGTGATACATAAAACAAGTGCAGCCTCACTATAATACAAATTAAGATCCTGTTTAGTGCCAAAAAAAAAATAGTACAAGTTGCAAATAAATAAAATTAATTTGAGATAGAATCAAAAATGATTATAAATATAAATAAGTGTCGTGCTCTTCATTTACTCAGAAGGACCCAATTATGCTACATTATAACCCCCACAGAAAGAGGTGTGCCCCCCAGTTTATTTAGATTTTACCTTATTAGCTCGATTATGCTAAAATTTCTTTTAATGATCCAAAGTGCCTCTTGATTCTCGAAGTAAAGTCTAGTAAGGTGTAGATACGATAAAAGTAAAATATTTCAATTGTTCAACAATTTATAGCGTGTTTATGATGTTCATATGATCCCCAAGTAAGCTTACCAGTTCGCTTGTGAACTCGAATTAATTCTAGAACCTCTCTCCACTTATTAATAACGAATGCACCTATTTTGAAAATTAGCACCAATTAGATACACGGCCAATATGTTTTTAGATCTATCCATACTGATAGAAATTCAGAGTCTCTATTTACCTGTTGCAGTATCCAAATATCGGCGAGTACGCTTCCGATTAGTTAAACCGAGTTACTATCGTGCGTCCTATTTAAATGCCTCGGACGCTACAGCAAAATAGACTTTAGTGTGTTTCTGGGGAAGAAGGGTTAATTTACTCCTACTTTTCAGGGTCTTGGTATGGGGTATCTTGCACACCCTTAGTGTTTTCTTACACTCCCAGTGACCCTCTACACACTACACTAGGCCTGGGGTCCCTAAGTGGTTTGCATTCCACTTTCTTAGTATATGGTTTGTTTTGCCCCTAGGCGTATTTCATCCTATTGTATTCTACAGGGTTTGTACTACTTTTCTAACTGTTTACTTATCTGATTTTGGTTTGTGTGTATATTTTGTGTATTTTACTTTCCTCCTAAGGGAGTATATCCTCTGAGATATTTTTGGAACATTGTCACTAAAATAAAGTACCTTTATTTTTAGTAACAATGAGTATTGTGATTCTTATGATATAGTGCTATATGATATAAGTGGGATAGTAGGAGCTTTGCATGTTTCCTAGTTTCGCCTAAGCTGCTCTGCTATAGCTACATCTATCAGCCTAAGCTGCTAGAACTCTACTAATCTACTAATAAGGGATAACTGGACATGGCACAAGGTGTCATTATCATCAGGTACCCACTATAAGCCAGGCCAGCCTCCTACAGGCATCCACTCGAGAGACTGTGGCCTTACACTCCCCAGGACCAAACAGTAGGCAAACCACCCACTACAGAGACTGTGGCTTTGCACTCCCCAAGACCAAGCAGTGCGCAACCCACCCACTTGAGAGACTGTGGCCTTGCACTCCCCAGGACATCGCTGTGGACAACCCACCCACTTAATAGGCTGTAGCCTTGCACTCCCCAGGACATCGCTGTGGGCATGGAACCTCCTCCAGGAGCAGTGGCATTTTACCATCTTCCGGCTGAGGTGCATCCCCCTTCACCCTCCCCCTGAGGTGCCTGTGTGCTTTCAACCTGATGCCCCTGCAGTGTTCTCTCCGTATTGAGGCAAGAGTCAAGTGTGGGCTTGGCCTATGAGCTTTGGCCCAGTGGCCCACGGACATTTTGTGTGGACAATGTACCACCTTATGTACACATTGTATATTTTTGTTGTGAGAGAACAGGGTTGATTTTAGAGGCCCCCTAACTTTTTGCCCCCATTTGCCACTTTTCACTGGTGTTTACCTGACTCTGATGGTGCCCTGGGTACTGCTAACCAGTCCCAGGGCCTGTGCTCTGTGTAAAATCAGTATGCAAATTAGGCTAATTATAATTGGCTAAGTCAACTTACCTATAAGTCCCAAGTATATGGTAGGGCATGTAGGTTTAGGGACCCCAGAACAAGTAGTGCACGCATAGGTGCACTGCTGAGGTGCCCAGTGTAATTTTAAAGGCAGGCCTGCCTTGATGGCTGCTTTTAAATTAAAGTTATATGCAAATTCGACTTTGGAATTAAAAGTAGTTCCAAAGTCTTAAACTACCTTATTTTAACATATAAGTCACTCCTAAGGTGTGCCCTATGTACCCCTAGGGCAGGGTGGCATGTAACTATAAGCAGGGACCTTATAAAAATAGTTGTATAAGCCCTGGTGAGGTAAAACAGCCAAATTTGTTTTTCCCTCATTGAAGTGAGTGGCCTCCATAGGCTATATTGGGGAGACTTTATTTTAATTTTAAAAGTCCCCTTAAGTAATAACTACAAAGAGTTTGGTATCAAATTAATTGTTATAATAAATCCCAAAACTTCCAGTTGTTGGATTTAATATAACCTGTGCAGGTAAAGAGTTTTAAACTTTACCTGAAAAGTTGCCAACTTCAGCCCTGCATTGTTTGTGCTGCTGTGCTCTGATTGGCCAGCCTCTGGCAGCCTGGCCAGGCTGCCTTGATGAGGTGTGAAGTAGAATGGCTTCACACAAAGAGATGTGCCTGTGGGAGGAGATCTCCCCTCAGCAGATGGTGAGGCAGGAAGGGGGAGGGCTGCCAAACTGGTCTTCAAAGGCAGAGAATGACATTTGGAGCAACCCAGCAACACCCCCACATCCTGCAAACCCAGACAATTAGGTGCCCCCTTGATTAGATTAGGAGAGGGCAGGAGAGCGGTGTGTTTAGGATTTTTAGCCACACCAGTGGGTTGGCTCAGCCAGATGTAACCTTCAAAAATCACTTTCAGCCATGATGGTTTTGTGAGGAATGTTGCTCCCTGGGTTGGATTTTTGTCACACTTCCCAGGAAGTGGTCATCACAGGGGGAAGGGCCCTGCCTCTGATTGGAGAACCAGGACCCCCTGTTTTTCACCCAGGAGCAGGGATACAACTGGCAGACCTGCACCCACACCTCAGTTCCCTACCAGATCCCTATAAGATTCCAACAAGGAAGAACTACAGGAGAAGAAGGACTGCCTTGCTGGACCCCTGACCTGCACCCGGACACTGCACTCTGGAGGACTGCACCAGCTGCACACTTGGGCCTCACCACTAAAAGGCCTTTACCTGTCTTCTACTGCTTCAAGAGGGGACTGTCTGTTTGCTACAGGTATAAAGGAGCTGCCCAGAGTCCCCTGCATCAAGTCCTGCAAGCAGGGCCCAGCTGACCAGTGTCCAGGGGCCATTTGAGGATTCTGACCAGGTGCATTCTGGAAATTGTAGTCCCAACTCTCAAGGAGCAACTCAGAGCTTCTGGAACCTTGGATCAAGTTGTGGACACTTCAAGGACACAAAAAGGACCTCTGGAAGAAGATCCAGAAGCTTGGAGATGTTTGGAGCAACTCCATAAGTTGAAGAGGTGCATTGTGGGAGTTGAAGTCCCAGACCCCAAGCGGCACACCAGAGCCTCTGAACCCTTGGCTGGTGCTGTGGACCACTTTCCTGAATCAAACACTTCTGAAAGTAAGTGTGACTGTGTTACCTCGTGGGTGGCCTGAACTGTGGACTTTGTTCCTTTCCAGTGTGACCTTTTTAACCCTTTGAGCGCTAGTTGCTTCCATGCGCTAGAAAGCATTAATTCTTTAAAAATTCATATCTCCAGTTCCCCTTATCCGATTTTTATAAATTGATTTCGGATTTTTAAACTGTTTCCTGTGTTTTATTAAATTACTATTTTGTGATATTTGAATGCTTTACACTCTGTCTCCTAAGTTAAGCCTTGTCGCTTGTTGCCAAGCTACCAAGGGTTGAGCTGGGTTTAATTTACTGAGACCTAACTGCTCCTAAGTGGAGGTTAGTGGCCCATTGCTAAGTGCAGGTACTTACCTGCCCTTACCAACATCTAATTTTCCAACATTTGTAAATACTGTTTTTTAAATTCTTACGCATATCTGACTATTTGTAATACATCACTGATTTGACTCTATTCCTTTTCTCCTTGCATTCTTCCAGGGGGTTATAGTGTGTAAATGTAATGTTGATGCATGTGTTTGTGTGTATGATGTTGTAGGTGAGGGTGGGGTTGGAGGTATGGCGTGTTGCATGTGTGTGTCACTCTCTTTTTCCTCCCCCGTGTGTACTAGGTGCAGTACTCACCGTGCTCGCCGCCGCCGCCGTTGGTACTCCTGGTAGATGAGGAGGTAGACCAGCATGGAAAGGACCTGCAGCTCGGGCTCCATGGCCTCCTGGTTCTTCGTTGAGTGTCGAGAGGTGAGTGGTTTCCCTTCCAAGTACTGTTTCCGCCGTGCTTTTGATGGCATTGGTACCGCCCTGGAAAAGCTGGCAGATAGGCGAGTTGTGATGTGGTGGGCGGTACATTGACTTCTGACTGTCTGTTGGCGGTTACCGCCACAGTGTTTGTTGCTACAGCCGTGGCGGTCAGAGTATTAAAGTGGCTGTATGTTTTGGTGGTTTCCGCCGTGGTCGTGATCCCATTTTTGTTACCACCGGCCTGTTGGCGGTATGGCTTCCGCTTTAAGTCAGACCGCCAGGATTGTAATGCGGGCCTTATTCTTTTGAAAATTCATATCTTGACATATGTATGTTGGATTTTTGTGGTTCTGGCTTGTCTGATTTAGATATTACCTATTTTTCAAAACTGGTGTGGTGTCCATTTTGTAGTGTTTTCACTATTACTGTGTGTTGGTACAGATACTTTACACATTGCTTCTGAAGTTAAGCTTGCCTGCTCATGCCAAGCTACCAAATGGTTCAGCGGGGGTTAACTGAGGGTGATTCTCCTTTACCGTGACTAGTCCTTGCTTGGATGGGGGTAACCTAACTACCAAGCAAAAAGTCAATTTCTAACATTGGGGATCAGCGGTTGAGATTGGACTTGTATTTGTACCTGACATACAGTGATTAAGTGTACACTACTGTTTCAGTGCATCCATTACGTGACCACATTCTACTTGTCTTTGTGATTTAGCTTTTTCTCTGTTTGGACTTTTTTCTACATCCCTATTTTTGGTGTCCCAATCTGGAGATGCACCAGCCGGAGCCGTTTTTGAGTTAGGGAAACTGGAAAGTTACACAGTTGCTCAGTTGAAACAGTTCTGTAAGGATCTTTCCTGTCCCATTAAGAGATCTACCTGGAAGGAGAAGCTGCAAAAGACACTGAGGTCCTGGGTGAAAGCCAAGGAGGTCTGAGGGGCACACAGAGGAGGAGGATGAAGATGAGGATTAGGAGGTGCAGAGTATACACAATGGTGTGTAGTGGATGAACCTGTTATGCCTGTGGGGAGGGTCTCCATGGCAGGTAGCAGTGTATCATCCAAGGCTCTGACTCCTGAAGAGTTACAGGACAGACAAGCAGAGAGGGCTCACCAGTTAGAATTAGAGATCTTTAGGATGCAAAGGGAGATGGAAGAGAGGAGACTGGCCATTGAAGAGAAAACGTTACTGCTGGCTCATGAGCTCAGCTTGATGGAGCTGGATCAGAGGAGCCAGTCCAATACGGATGATTGCAGCAGTACCTCAGTGCAGCCTGAGAGAAGAGTACACATTCCTAAAGACTTAGTAAAGGACTATAAGAGGGAGGATGACATATACTTGTGGTTCAAGGGGTATGAGTCTGCTCTCCATATGAACCTGGCCCCTGATTGGGGGGAGGGTCTGTGGAAGCACTTTGAGGTAGAGGGGAGGGACACTCTGACATCTTTAGGGGATCCTCAGGGACTCACCTATGCCATAATGAATGACACCCTACTCACAAGATATGGTCTGACCCAAGTGCAATATAAGGACAAGTTTAGGTCCTACAAGAAGAAAGAGTCCCAAACTTGGTTGGAGTGTGTAGATTCCTTTTACAGGTCACTAGATGGTTGGATGAAGGGCTAAGTAAGGTAACAACCTTTGAGGGGCTGTACAATTTGGTTGCTTGGGAGCATTTGTGTAGTCTTTGTTTTCCAGAGCTGCGGCAGCACACTGTTTGACAGCAAGCTGACGGATCACAGGAAGCTTGTACAGGAAGCAGACCATTGGGAGAGCACCAGGGCCCAAAAGAGGTATGGGGGGATTATGCTAAGGGTGCACAGGGTCCCCATCAGAGGAAGTGGGGGGTTAAGGGCAAACATGGGGAGTTCTCTAAAGGGCCCCAACCTAGTTCCCAGGGTAAGGAATCCCAGCCCCCAGTAGAAAAGAAACCATGGGTCTCTACAGGGAAACCTGCAGAGAAGGGTCCCTGCAAGTGCTTTGCATGTGATCAGGAGGGTCACATGAGGGGGGACCAAAAATGTCCCAAGTGGACACCAGCACCCACTGGTGCTCAGTCACAGGGTCTGGCAAGTGTAGCGCTTGGGGAGGAGTTGGCTCCAAGTGGGTGGGAGCCAGTTGAGATGACCCTTGTCTCAATGGGGGACAGTGAGATGGTCCAGAGAACCCTAGTGCCATAGAGAACACAAAAAAAAAGGCAGTGGGTGACCATCAATGGACAGAGGGTGGAGGCTCTGAGCAACCCAGGAACCAGTGTGACTACAGTGAGGAGTCACCTGGTGTCTGAAGAGCAGATAGATCTCTGTGTACTTCACCAAGGAGTTGCAGTTGACAACTCAGAACGTCTGTGCAGAGTGGCCCTGGTTCCCTTTGAATGGGGGGGTCTCAGGTTCCTTGAAAGCAGCTGTGAGTCCAACCATGCTTGTGGATTGTTTGCTTGCCACTGACCTGGAGGATTCCCCTTGGAAGGAGGTGGAATGCTTGTCACACTTAGAATTGTTGGGTCTGCCTGGGTGGGTGAGTGTATCTACCCTGTCCATGGCAGCCCGTCAGGGTGATCAGAAGACCCTGGAGACTGAAAGAGTGGCCCAGGTATCTGCCAGAGGAGGAATGACAAGGGCCGTGGGAAACAGGCTCCAAAAGTTCCCACTTTCCAGAAGGAGGCTGAACCTGAGGGGGAGGCCCTGGATCCTACAGGGGAACAGTGGCTGAACTGGGGGAGGTCCCTGAGCTGTCACAGTGGCAGCAGGAAGGGGGGCCCACTAGGAAGGCATTCTGTGAGGCACAGAAAGTATGCCCTACTCTGGGAGGATTTGCAGCAGCAGGTTGAAGACCAGGCATCTGGCAAGGAGCCTAGATCACATATGATTTACTGGGAGGATGGCCTCCTGTGTAGTGAACATAAGGTTCCTGAGCCAGGGTCAGCCCATGCACTCGTGGTACCCTGGTGTTTCAGAGCCTTCCTACTGGGTCTGGCTCATGATGTGCTTTTGGCTGGTCATTTGGGGTCAGGATAAGACCTCTGAGTGGCTTGTCACCCACTTCTACTGGCCCCAAATGTGCAGACACTCAGATGCTCACTGTAGGTCTTGCCAAACTTGTCAGGCAAGTAGCAAGAGTGGGGGGAAATGCAAGGCTCCCCTCCAACCTTTTCCTGTAGTTAGTACCCCCTTTGCCAGGGTTGGTATTGACATTGTGGGGCCACTGGATCCCAAGACAGCCATGGGCAACAGGTTTATCCCAGTCTTTGTGGACCATGCCACCCGGTATCCGGAAGCCATTCCACTGAGATCAATCACCTCTCCTGTGGTGGGACGTGCATTTATGGGTGTTTTTACTCACATGGATTTCGCCAAGGAAATGTTATCTGTTAGGGGTAACAACTTCATATCAACATATATGAAGTCTCTGTGGAGGGAGTGTGGGGTAATGCATAAGTTCACCACTCCTTACCACCCCCAAAGCAATGGCCTGGTTGAGAGGTTCAACCGCACCTTGAAGGGCATGATTATTGGCCTATCACAGACCTCGAGGCATCAGTGGGATGTTCTCTTGCCATGCCTTCTGTTCGCCTACAGGGAGGTACCTCAAAAAGGGCTTGGATTTAATCTTTTTGAGCTACTGTATGGCCACCCTGTCTGGGGAAGTTTGAGTCTGGTAAAAGAGGCTTTGGAGAAAGTCCCTATTAACCTCCCCCAGGATGTATTCAGTTACATGCTGGCTCTTAGAAGCCAGACTGCCCACTTGAGAGGTCTCACACAAGAGAACCTAGAGGCAAGCCAGGAGGACATGAAACGCTGGTATAACCAGAATGCCGCTCTGGTCGAGTTTTAGCCTGATCAGAAAGTGTGGGTGCTGGTGCCAGTGGAGCCTAGGGTGCTCCAGTACAAGTGGACTGGGCCATTTGAGGTGGTGAAGTACAACAGTGAAGTCACCTACCTGGTGGACTTGCGGACTCCCAGGAACCCCTTGAAGGTCCTGCATACGAACCACCTCAAGCCACACTTTGAGCGAATTGAGTTAACAAAGCTCCTGGCAACAGATGATAGGGTGGAGGAAGAGGGTGAGCCTCTGGGTCTATGGAGGTTGTGAACCTCTCTTCCTCCCTGACTCCAGAACAACTGAGGGACTGTCGCCAGGTGTTAGATCAGTTTGCCTCCCTGTTCTCCTTGATCCCAAGGGTCACACACTTGTGTACGCATGATGTGAACACTGGGGACAGTCCTCCTGTTAAATACAAGGTTTATAGAGTGACTGACAAGGTTACGGCTAACATCAAAGATGAAGTTTCTAAGCATTAGATATTATTGAGTTTTCCAGTGGCCCTTGGGCCAGCCCAGTGTCCTTGGTCCAAAAGGCTGCTGCTCATGGTGCCACTCTAGAGCTCTGGTTCTGTGTGGATTACCAGGAACTCAATGTGGTCCCCAAGACTGATGCGCACCTCATCAACTGAGCTGATGAGCTCATCGACAGGTTAGGGACTGCCAAATACCAAAGTACATTTGATCTTACTTCTGGGTATTGGCAGATTGCCTTAACTGAAGGGGGCAGGGAGAGGTCAGCATTTTCTGGCCAAGATGGGCACTACCAGTTAAAAGTGATGCCCTTTGGGATGAAAAATGCCCCTGCCACCTTTAAGAGGTTGGTCAACCAGGTGTTGGCTGAGCTGGATGATTTCAGTGAAGCATACCTGTATGCCATTTCTGCATTCAGTTCCACTTGGGAGGAACACTTTCAGCACCTCTAAAAGTGTTGGAGTCCCTGCAGAAAGCAGGCCTCACTATTAAGGCAAGAAAGTGCCAAATAGGGCTATGATGCCATGGACTACAATGGCGTCCCTTTTTAGGGCCTCAGTCTGGCAGGTAGTCTACATTTTGGGATGCCGGAACTGCTGCAGCCTGTTTTTTGGTGCTCGTTTGGTGTTTTATGCTGCGGTGCGGCCCAGGAGGCACATTTTGTGCTCCGGGTCGTGCCACGGCCCCTCGCTTCCACTCTGACTTCCCTTGCCACTTACCTTACTTGGGTCCTTTTTCTTTTTTCTCCTTTTTCTTCTGTCTTCACATCTTCTTTATTCTTGGTCATCCATATTGTCTTATTCTGTGGTGGTTGTCTTCCCAGCAGGCCTTGTTCCTTTTCCTTTTCTACTTCGCCTTCTTTCTCATTCATTTCTATGTGGCTTTTCCCAATCCAAAATGGTGTTGTACATTGTTCCTGTTTTGTCACTTCCTGTTTCATGGTATATAAGCACTGCAATTCCCTTCTTCCTCGAGTTGCAAACACTTCCATCCTGGTGGTAATCTTCGCTCCGGTTTCCAGTTTCTTCTGCCTTCTGCATTTTTCCCTGCGTATTTGAGTTCTATTTTGTCTTTTTCATTGTTTTTCCCCTTTTTCAGGAGATCCTGTGATAGAGGTTTTTTCCCCATTACTTGGGTTTTTCCTCTGGGACTCCTTCTGAATGGTAAGGTCTGCCTTGGCTTTTTTCTATTCAGCAGCACCGTGGCTACTAGAAGGGGTCTCCCTTATCTTGACCAGTCCAGAACCAGTAAGAAACCATGCATCCCTCCAAGTACTGCAGCCTACAGTGGTAAGAGATGTGCAGACCGTGACAAGGGCAGGGTTCTGAGGTTACTTGGGACACCAAGTGGGGAGTGGCCAGGTGGCACCCCTACAGCCAAAAAATGACACCATTCTGGCTTGGGAGCCTCCCAAGACCCAGACTGAAGTGAGAGCCTTTTTAGGTCTCACTGGATAATATAGGATGTTTGTCAAGGGGTATGGCACTATTGTTGCTCCCTTGGCTGAGTTGACTTCCAAAATGCAGCCCAGAAATGTGATCTGGACTAAATCTTGCCAGACAACATTTGATGCCCTGAAGGCAGCCATGAGCACAGCACCAGCGTTAAAGGCACCTGATCTCTCTAAGGAGATTGTTGTGCAAACTGATGATTCAGAGCATGGTATAGGAGCAGTGTTATCACAGCTAAATGAAGAGGGCCTAGACCAACCTGTAGCCTTCATCAGTAGGAGGTTACTTCCCAGGGAACTTAGGTGGAGTACAATTGAAGAAGCTAAGACCTTACTTGTTTGCTCTTGGAGATTCTTCAACAGCGGGAAGATGGTTCATCAGATGGTCTATGCAGATGAGGGGTGAGAATCCCAAATTGTTGAGGTGGTCCATCTCCCTACAGGGAATGGACTTTACGGTGGAACACTGCCTTGGTTCAGAAAGCGTCAATGCTGATGGTCTGTCCAGATTATTCTGCCTTTGTGATGAGGACTCCCATGAAGTTGGGTAGTTTCTTCCCACTTTCAACTGGGAGGACACGTTTTAGACTTTGCATCCTTGGTGTGGTCTTCCCTAACTTTTTGCCTAACTTTTTGTTTCTGTATGCTGGACTCTGTGTTTGCTGCTTTGTTTGCTCTAAACACTTTACCACTGCTGACCAGTGCTAAAGTGTAAGTGTTCCCTGTGTAAGTTATATGTGTAATTAACTTTCCATGATTGGCATATTTGATTTCTTAGTAAGTCCAAAGTAAAGTGCACTAGAGGTGCCTAGGGCCTGTAAATCAAATACTACTAGTGGGCCTGCAGCACTTGTTGTACCACCCACATGCGTAGCCCTGTAAACATGGCTCAGACCGGCCACTGCAGTGTCTGTGTATGCAGTTTTAAACTGCCAGTTCGACCCGGCAAGTGTACCCACCTGCCAGGACTAAACCTTCCTTTTTTCTACATGTAAGGCAAACCTAAGGTAGGCCCTGAGTAGCCCCCTGGGCAGGGTGCAGTGTATGTTAAGGGTGGGACACGTAATGATGTGCTTTACATGTCATAACAGTCAAATACTGCTAAATTCAGTTTTCACTGTTGCAAGGCCTATTTCTCTCATGGGTTAACATGGGGGATACCTTTAATTGTTATTAAGTTCAGATTCCCTTTGGCAGCAGATAGAAATATGACGTTTAGGGTCTCTTAACTCACAATTTAAAAATACGTCTTTTAGTAAAGTTGGTTTTGAGATTGTTAGTTTGAAATCCAGTTTTAGAAAGTAGGCATGTTCTTGCTTAAACCATTCTGTGACTCTGCTCAGTTGTGTATTGCCTGTCTGGGTCAGACTGACAATTGAGCTGTTTGTGAATCTCCTCTAGACAGTGACACAAAGGGAGCTGGGGTGGAGTCTGCATATCCTGATGAGCCATCTGGGCTGGAGGGGAAGGGAGGAGTGGTGACTTATACCTGAATGGGCTGTGCCTCCCCTCACACAATACAGTCTCCAACCCCCAGGTGTGAGTCTGGAACCTGGCCTGGGCAAGGCAGGATCTTGCGAACAACAGAGACTTTCCTTTGACGTGGGCCTACTTCAAAGGCAGAAAAGGGTATAAGTATTGAACCCAAAATACCTGAAAATCAGATTACTACTGGAACCAAGAGGAACCTCTGCCAAGGAGAAGAGCTGGAGGAGAAATACTGCCCCTTTGCCTGTGACTGTGCTTTGCTGGGTTGGCTTAGCTGCTTCTGCCTGAGAGAGAACAAAGACTGACTTTTCTGTGACTTCCCGCTGGTGAAGAATCTCCAAGGTCTTGAACTGAGCTTGCTTCATGTTGTCAAAGTCTCAGGGACATCAAATACTTCTCTCTGCCAGCACCTGGACTCTATGCTGAGACTCTTGCCCTGCCAAGTGGTACCCTAACCTTCCTCTGGGCCCTTGAAAGGTGAAGCTGGTAGAAAAGGACAGAAATCCATGCAAAGACCACAGTGCACAGAGGTTTTTGTGTACTGTTCGCAACGCTGCTGAGAAGCAACGCGCCGCAGGCCTTACGGCTAAAATTGATGCTCCACCTGCATTGCGGCAGGGAGATAGACGCATCACAGCTGGAGAAACGATGTGTAACACCTGCTAGCGGCTGCTGATAATGACGCAAGCCTCATGCAGCACGGTTTCCTGAAACCGTGTGACCGGATTTTGAAAGTAACATCGCTGGGCATGAAAAATCAAGACAAAGCCTGCCCGGACCCTAGGTGTCCATCTGTGAATCAATGCATCGCTCTCTTGCGGAAGAGAGAAAATGACACACGCTGACCCGACAGGAGAAGGAACGATGCCTGGTCTCACTTGGGAGTGAGCAATCGATGCACTGTTGGCCTTTCTCGACACACATTCGCCTGTGCTGCTTTATTTTTTACGCTAATCAGGTCCTTTGTGTAACAACATCATTCTCACTGTTTTTTAAGGATGAAGCCTCTTATTCTTTTCAAAATTCATATCTTTAATTGTGTATGTTGGATTTTTGCCATTCTGGTCTTGTTTTATTTAGATACATACTACCTAGTTTTCTAAACTGGTGTGGTATCCATTTTGTGGTGTTTTCACTGTACTACTGTGTGTGTTGGTACAAATGCTTTACACATTGCTTCTGAAGTTAAGCCTGCCTGCTCTTGCCAAGCTACCAAGTGGGTGAGCTGAAGTTACCTAAGGGTAATTCTCCTTGACCCTGATTAGAGTGGGGGTCCTTGCTTAGACAGGGGGTAACCTGACTGCGACCCCCATTTCTAACAGGAATCAATCTCTCAGGTTATGCAGGAGTAGATAGGTTAAATGAGGGCACTTCATGATGCACTATCTGACCAACACAGAAATGTATATACCCTTCAAATCTTCTTGATTGCAGGCACAACATTGTGTCTGTCTCAACAACCCACTCCACCGTCTGTTGTCACATTTCTCAGTTTGTCTGTGTTAATTGTTTACACCATAATTCCTCTGTATAGCATTTCTTGGTGTGACTAGTCCTTCCACGGCCAGCCACATCACATCTGCATTAGAAAAGCATAAAAATGTTGTTGTAAAGAAAAGTTCACCAGCGAATGGCCAGGGAGTTTTTCTATCAAACCAACAACTATGCTATGATACCACTTCTGGTTTGGGGGAGTGAGTTTATTGTATAATTTTGACTATTTTTTTTGTTTCAATTATAATTTGAATGATTTTATGATGCCACAGCAATCATAGTGTAGCCAAGGATAGCAACGTCCTGCAAAGAAATATCAGACGCTGTACAAGGAGGTTACAGCTACAACATAAATATACTTAATTGACTTATCCTTTGGCTTATTGAAAAGTTATCATGCTGTAGGACAATTCCACCACTATGATAGATAACTGAGCGTGAGGTGCCACAAGACAAAAACATTATAAAGAAAGAAGCAAGCTGACCTATCTGCAGGATCACCCCCAAATATTTTTTATCTTCACTCATCCTGCTTTTCTGAATTTGATTTTTTGGCCTTAGGACTCTGTGAATGTTCTAGTGCTAAATAGGTTGTGCTCTTCGCCTTAAACATGGTAAAATTGTCCTAGACCTGATTGGCACAATTGATTGAGTTCTAAGTCCCTAGTAAAGTGGTACTACATATACGCAGTACCTGTAAATTAAATGCTACTAGTCGGTCTGCAGCACCCATTGTGCCCTCATCAAGTAGCATCTTAAAGCATGTCTCAAGCCTGCCACTACAGACTGTAGTGCAGTTTTAAACAGCCATTGCACCCTGGCTAAAATAAACCTTTTGCCAGGCATAAACCTACCCTTTTAACATATGGAAGTCACCCCTAAGGTAGGCCAAAAAGGCTCATGGGACAGGTTTGCCCTGTAATTGTAAAGTTGGGCATGTGGGTTTCGATTTTACATGTCCCGGTAGTGCAAAGCTCCTCGAGTCATTTTTTCACTAATCTAAGGCCTATCTCTCCCATTGACTAACATACGGTTACCTTTTATGCCTGGCAGAGTTTCAATTACTCCAGAGTAATCAGACTAATTTAGGTAATTCAGCGATAGTCTTCGATGTTGAATTACAGATAATTAAGCAATTACTGCTCTGTATGTAATTAAGGGTAACTTGGGGAAAACTATCCTACAGTGAGAGCACATTTAGTGATCATGAATGGCTGTTTGCACTCCCCATTCAAGTTCTGCTGCATTTAGCAGTGTTTCTTAGTGAAAATCCATTCTTGTGTCTTAGCTGGACTCAAGAGGGCACATTTTATGATGAGAGAATATCGCTAAATGCCGTTAGTAAGTTGAGGAAAATTCCAGTCACAAAACACCTTTAGCAAGCACGAGCAGCTATTCAAGTACTGTTGCATTTAGAACTATTTCTGAACAGAAAATGCATCACTGTGTCCATTTTAGAGGGAAAAGGACATACTTGTGATAAGAAAAAGGAACACTAAATGCAGAATTACTTTTGATTAATTCAAGCATAATCTCACTGATATCTTAGGTAATTCTGTGTGATAACGCTACACAGAACTATGCGAGTTGCGCTCACCCCTTGTTACCTTATTACATTTAATAAGTGATAACGTTTGAATGGAAAAAGATAGAGATATGCTGTTTAGACTCAAAAGAAATGTTATTTAAAATCTTTTTTAATGGTGAAGTCAGAATTTAAGTTGCAATTATGAAAATATTAGAAAGCTGGCATTTTCTTGTCTTAACCATTTATGCATTCGAACAGTATCCTAGGACGCCTGACTGTCAATTGCTCTACTGCTGTGGTTTGTGTATTCCTTCAAGAGCATGAGACAAAGGGGACTGGGTGTAAGCAGGCTGGATCATAATGCCTGGATGGCTGAGGACAGAGCTGCACACAGTCTTCTTTAGATTTCAAAGGGTTTTGCCTCAAGCCCACATAAAGGAACCCGAGACTTGTCATTTGTCACCCCAGACATCTTGGAGTCTTGACAAGTAAAGGGAAGAGCTTTCCAGAACCAGATGTGTAGTGCTGTATTGAATCCCTCCCACTTCAAAGTCTGGAACACGGGATACACTTGGAGCCCTCGCAGCACCACTTCAGTGCACTCCTGGACCTGTGGACCTTACAGACAAATGACTGTTTTGTTCCCAAGATGGCTGCCTTGCTGCTTGAGGTCCGTCTTGCTCCACCGAAAACTGCCATGCTGCTACCAGAAGACTACCCTGCTGCTAGAGGACTTCCTTGATCTCCAAATGGCTGTGCTGCAGCTTGAGAACTGTCTTGCTCTCTGAGAAGGAAGACTAGACGTGTTCTCTTCATCTCAGGCTACCTGAGTGACTGCAAGGGTCAATTAGCTGGCCTCCTTCTCTGAGTTACAGGGACAAATCAAGCTCCAAAGGCCTCTCTTCTCTTGCCCTGCTGCCCTGCTGAACTGGACATGTCTGGACCTGCAACTGGTCCTACCTGAGCCCAGTTGGCCTCTGCCAGAGTGGATCCCTGGTCCCCAAGACATTCCTCCCCAAGTCCTGAACCATTTGCTGGTATCATTTCACTCCTCTGTAAAGAAAGATGAAATCCTGATTTTTTTGGGCTACCGCAGACAGGCCCTTTTACTCCAAGACTCTTCCACCAGTGACGACTGCCAACATGTGCATGATACAGAAGGTGTATGTCCATCAATTCTCATAAACATCCCCACTGATTAAACTTTTTTACTCATACCAGGAACACTACTAACAAAGGAATACCTAGGTGTTTTCTGCAGTAGTTTTATTTTCTAGAATACACCAACAGGAGATTATCTAACGTGCTCCCTGGAAAATGGTCAAGCCCATCCTGATTTTTATGTACCACAATGAAACCCACTGTTGAAGCATGCCACTAATAGAGTAGGTGCAGGTCTAGCATAGCAAAAACTGGATTTGTATTTTCTTAGGGTCAAGCATTCCTCATTTCTGAAAATGTTGTCGACCATATTGATGTAAATGATAAGGTTGCCAATCTCAGGCAACATTATTTTTAGGGTACCTTCTGTGTAGTATAGCCAGCAAAGGCAACATTCCAAGAACAAAGATGAGATGAGGGACCACCACCATTTTTACTGCTTTGATCCTACCTCACATTGATAAGTGTAGATGTGGCCATTTTGCATAATTTTATGCCAGTACTGATAATAAGGGAGTAGGAATTACCATATTTTCCAGTCTTTGGTTGACATAGACTTCCAGAAAATTGAGGAAAGCAGGTTTTCCACAGAATTTTTAGACTGCAATGGCGGCCTTTGCTGTGGTGCGAAACATGATCAGTGCCGCACTTTTGACCCTGTTGACTTTATAACCAGAATCTGAGAGGTGAGAAAATCCTGTGATGACTTCCATGAGGGTTGATAGAGAGGTCTGTAGGATGGCAAGTTTGACAAATATATCATCAGGGACAAACAATATTTTTAAGGGATTCAGCTGGGTAAGGATATGAAAAACTTCTTCAGATTGATGGCACCGCTGTCTTGTCCTCTTGTGGATGGGGAAGGGTTCCGACCTGAAGCTGTAGGAAAGTAACCTCTTTTTGCCATGGTTACCCCCATTTTCTGCCCAATGTCAGTGTGCTTGACTGTGTTTACTGGGGTCCTGCTAACCAAAACTACAGTGATTATGCTCGCTCTCTTCTAAATGTGGTTGTTGCATACTGATAACCCTGTATTTCACCCACAATTGCCATACTGATGCCCCCTTATAAGTCCCTAGTATATTGTACTTAGGTACCCAGAGCAGTGGAGTTCCAGGGGATATCCATGGACTGCAGTATATATTTTGCTACTCACAGGGAGCCCAAGCAAAGGCTTCTGCAGGACAGCCATTGTAGCCTGCATATAAAGCTGCATGCACCCTTTCACTGCCATTTACACTGCACCAGGTCACTTATAAGTCACCCGCATATCAGGCACTCCAGCCCTGAGTGCAGGGTGCACAGTACCTGTGTGTGAGGGCACCCTGCACAAGCAGAGGTGCCCCCATGACCTCCAGGACCATTTACCCGGACTTCGTGAGTGTGGGGATGCCATTTTACACGTGTACTGGACAAGGGTCACTACCTATATCCAGCTACATAATGGCAACTCTGAACATAGGGATGTTTGGTATCAAACATGTTTGAATCATCCCCCAAGCCTTTTGCAAGCATTAGTTGTATGATTCCATGCGCTTTTGAGGCTCCTTAGAGGAACCCCAGTACTACCAGGAAGCCCCAGCTGCTGCCACCTCTCATACAGGTTTATGCCCTCCTGTTGCTCAAGCAGTTTGCGCCCAGGAAGGCAGAACAAAGGATTTCCTTTTGGAGAGAGGTGTTACACTCTCTCCCTTTCAAAATAGGTAGTACAGGCATGGGAGGGGTAGTCTCCCCAAGCCACTGGAAATGCTTTGAAGGGCACATTTGGTGCCCTCCTTGCATAATCCAGTCTACACCGGTTCAGGGATCCCTAGTTTTTCTGGCAAAAAACTGGACAAAGGAAAGGGGAGTGACTACTCCCCTGTCCATCACCTCCCGAGGGGTAGTACTCTGAGCTCCTCCAGAGGGTCCCTGGGGTTTGCCATCTTGGATTCCAAGTTGGCAGGGAACTCTGGGAGCATATGAGTGGCCAGTGCCAGCCGGTGATGTCAAAGCCCTCCCCTGAAAGGTGCTTAGCTGGTTAGGTGACCAATCCCCCTTTCAGGGCTATTTAGGGTCTCTCTTTTGGGTGGGTCTGCAGATCGAATTGCAAGACTCGAGCAGGAATTCTCAGCACCCTCTACTTCACCTTCTCACTGAAGAAACTGCACCTGGACCCTTCAGGAACTCTACAAACGGCAACAAAGAAGCAAAGATGACTTTTACAACCATATGTTAGTCAATGGGAGAGATAGGCCTTAGTGAAAAATTTACTTCAGCTCCTGCCAGCACCTGCAACTGTTTCCTAGTCATGCATCCTCAGAGGAAAGCCTGTCTTCAGCCTGCACCAGAAGAGCGAAGAAATCTCCCTTGGGGTGAAGGAGCTGCATAGATCCTGCATCACGGGTGGTGGACTGAAGTGGTTTGGACGGTCCTGACATCCTACTGTCCAACTTTAGTGGAGGTAAAATCTTGCCTCCCCATGCAAGACATTACCCCTGTGCACCACATGTTTTGCAGTTGCCTAGGCTTGTTGGCATACTTCCACAAAGTTCTTCATGCACCGTGAAGCTTCAGCCCCCAGCACTCTATCCTGTGATGCACAGCTTCCTGAGTGGTTCTCTGACGACGTGGGTGCCTTTGTCGTAGTGCTGCATGGGCCTCTTTTTGCATCTCCTTTATCCCCATGTTGTGGGACTCCTGTGTGCACTGCCTGGTCTTTTGTGGGCTCTCTGAGTTGCTGAGAGCCCCCTCTGGCTCCCACTCCTGGGTAGAGTCAATCTGGTCCTTCCTGGTCCCGGGTAGAGCCATTTTCTGCTAACCGCAATCTTTGCATCTGCCAAGGCTTGTTGGCAGTTTCCAGTGACACGAACTAGACTTCAATCCTCCATCCTACGTGGAGCCTCATCTGCACCAACCAGGAACCCGAATCCGCCTTCCTTGGTGCAGTACTGACTGTTCTTCTTCACCAGTAGTTCTTCTTTTGCACCTTCATCCGGGTTAGCACGGACTCATGTTCTCCCTGGACTCTTCTGTGCTTCTTGGACTAGTCCTCTTCTTCCACAGGTCTTCAGGGCCAGGAATCCACTATTGGTGTCTTGCAGTATCTTCTGGTTCTTGCATAATCTTCTCTCTCGTGTTTCTGTGTGTTCTAGGAACGTTTCTGTGTTCTAGTACTTACCTTTGGTGTTTTCTAGTACTCCCAGCACCCCTCTACACACTACACTTGCCTAGTTGGGAAACTGACATTCACATTCCACTTACTTAGTACATGGTTTGTGTCCCCTAGGCCCATTTCTATCTATTGTGATTTTCACTAATTGCACCTGTATTTCTAACTGTTTTATGCACATTTTTCCATACTAGTCTATATAATTTGTGTATTACTTACCTCCTAAGGGAGTATAGTCTCTATGGTATTTTTGGCATTTGTGTCACCAAAAAAAGGTACCTTTCATTTTTGTAACACTGAGTATTTTCTTCCATGTGTATGACTACTGTGTGACTACAGTGGTATTTCATGAGCTTTGAATGTCTCCTAGATAAGCCTTACCTGCTCAGCTACTGCTACCTCTAGAGAGCCTGGCTTCTAGACACTGCCTATATTTCACTAATAAGGGATAACTGGACCTGATATTAGGTGGAAGCACTTTAGGTACCCACTACAAACCAGGCCAGCCTCCTACAGAAGCACAAGCACTTACTTTGAGTGGTGAGTTAGTGATGCAACACTCTGTCTAAACACAACCTATGAAAGGTGGAGAACATATATTATCATTCATTTATGTTGAATGCCATTTTAGAGTCTAAGGACAGGGTGACTGCATTTTGTGGGACATCCCTGGATGTCCAAATGAGATGTGCAGGCATTCTCATGTGGCTAAGGGATGATCTTCCAGGAACAAAGTCAACTAACGAGTGATGTATCAGTGCTGGAATGACACGCTTGAGCCAAGAGGCCAGGATGCCAGCAAAAGTGTTATCTACATTGAGAAAGAACATTAGGCTGTAGCTGCTGCAGGGCAGTTGGTCTGTCCCCAGCTTTTGAGGGAAGGCAATCAACAGTGTATTGAAAAAAGAGGATAGCATATAAGAAAATACAGCAGTTCAAATTTCATCCATTTATTGAATTTACCTTGGAACCTTTCTTCCCTAGGGGAGATATAGCAGGGGAGGCCAGAGATGACCTGCATGAGTTCACCTTTACAGACAGAATAGTGTGATATTTGCAAAATGTTTTCCTTGTAAGCCTGATTATGTATCAGCTCCTAGCTATATAGTTTCCATTAGTAGCTGGCAATCTATCCAGCTATGCCCCGTGGATCTCAATCAAGTCTCCTGTCTCATTGCTTATATCTGGGAGAGCCATCATTGCTTCTCTTAACCTTAATTATGCATCCATTATGTGGCCCGTTTTCTCACCCTATTTGCAGTTGCAGAGTTTTGAGTAGTATAAGGGGATACCTTCCATCAAACTTTTGACAGGTGCCCCCGTTCCGTGATGAAGACGGCAATGATGTAGGTAGGGATGTAGGTGCCCCGTCCCGTGCTGACGTAGGCACTGGCCTAGGTGTAGGTGTGTCACATGGGTTGTGACATCATGGGGTCATGTGTTGGTCATGTGCCAGGGTCCTAGCCCCTATGTCTAGGTCTGTGGGATGTGTAAAATGAGGGTTTTGCTGGTGTGCAACCTGTTTCAGAGCCTAAGAGAACAAGCCAGGACATGTCAGACATTCAGGGCCAATTGGCTATTTGGGGGACTCCTCACAGGGCAGAGCATTGGGAGTGTAAGGCCAAACCTCCACATTGCTGGCTTATCCAACAAGAGGGGCTGGGCAAATGTTGCTTGTGTTAGAGCCAACCAATCAATTTAGAAATGCAAGCCTAAAACAGATGTGGCCCTGAGAGTTCCCAGACCTGGGTTCAAAGGTGTTCAGCATATGCCAAAGTATAAATTGACCAGTCAATATAAAACAGTTTTGAAATAGACAGAAGACAAGCAATGCAAGCCTAAAGCAAATGTAGCCCTAAGAGTTCCCAGACCTGGGTTCAAAGGTGTTCAGCATATGTCAAAGTATAAAGTGACCAGTCAATTTAAAAAAGTTTTGAAATAGACAGGAGACATGCAATGTAAACCTAAAACAGATGTAGCCCTGCGAGTTCCCAGACCGGGGTTCAAAGGTGTTCAACATATGTCAAAGTATAAAGTGACAAGGCAATTGTTTTTTTTTTTTTTTAAATAGACAGAAGACATGCAATGCAAACCTAAAACATCTGTAGCCCTAAGAGTTCCCAGACCTGGGTTCATAGGTGTTCAGCATATGTCAAAGTATAAAGTGACCAGGCAATTAAAAAACAAACCTTTGAAATAGACAAAAGACAAGCAATGCACCCCCCTAAAACAGATGCTTATTTCTAAGCCCCACCTAACACAAAGCCTCAGCATAATTAGCACAATGAAGGCCATATAAAATCCCCCACATTCACAGACCTCTTTTTTTCTGAAATACATATTCCAGAACCCCTCAAGGATAAAAATATGAAGGGCAGAACACAGACTGGTGATGCTAACCCTCTTCTATTTAAGGTCTGTAATGATGTGCTGCATGTATGTTCTAGTGTGGTTTAACATAGATGTTATCCCAAACCTTTCCAGCTATACCTAGCAGAGCAAAATGCATGTGTTTTTGTACAGGTTGTTTTGAGACATATATTTATATTGTGCTGAAACAACTGTTTAAGTTGTAGAGGGGTGGAGTATGTTTAAAGGCATAAAAACAATGGTTGTGGTAAAAATAGAAGTGTCTAAATTTATCGGACAATATACATGATGATTAAATGTGTTCTAATATTGTAATCCTTAGCTATGTAGTTTAGACCCCCACAATTTTATTACACTGCTGTCTTTATAAAGACCATGTATGCTTTTAAAAAGTTATCAACACTGGCTGCTTTAGAGCTGTTGATGATGTGGATTGGGTGGCGCAGGTCTCAGGGGGAGCCATGTTTATTAATAACTCCTGAAACTGGCAATGTTAAAACACATCCTGAAAATTATTTTTAGGATGCATTTATAATGTTGTGATAACGCATGTAATTAATGTTTATGCATGAGTTATGCATCAAGGCAGCTTTCACCAGTCATAAAGTGGCACCGGGGTTTAACATGTAAGCTGTAAAGAACAGAACTATGGCCTTCATTATGAGCTTGGCAGTGAGTGATAAAGTGGCGGTAATACCGCCAATAGTCTGGTGGTAACTACCGCCAAATTATGACCATAGAGGTGATAACTCCCATAGACAGCCAATGTACCACACCAACTGCCAGGGCGGAAAGAACACTCACCTCGGCGGTAGCTGACAACAGCCAGGCGGGAGACAAAGTACCGCCCACCATATTATGACACAGGAAACCACCAGGTTTTCCTGGGTGGTACCAACGCCATCAAAAGCCTGGCAGAAACACATCACTGAAGAGAAAAGACTCACCGTTGGAGACACAGGGAAAAACAATGCCGCCATGGAACCCAAACTGCAAGTTATCCTGATTATCTTCTATGTTATGCTCCACCTGGAACACCAATGCTGATGAAGACAACGACGGTGAGTACAGCCGCCTAGCACACAAGGGAGGGAGGGAGGAAAACGAGAGTCACACACACACACACACAACACACACCCAACACAAACACACACCATACACACATCCAGCTGCACATGAAAAACAATTTGCACCCAATACACGGCAGAATAATGCAAGGACAACAGGAATGCACAAAGGTGAATGTATTAATATCGACAACTAATAAATAATCCAATTGTCCGTGAAACAGATATGTGCATATGTACACAAA
This sequence comes from Pleurodeles waltl, assembly GCF_031143425.1. NCBI lineage: Eukaryota > Metazoa > Chordata > Amphibia > Caudata > Salamandridae > Pleurodeles > Pleurodeles waltl. Next base: position 684,417,603 of record NC_090442.1, read on the forward strand.
GAGATACTGCCCAGTCCAATGTTCAAAGGGCCCACATGACCACAGGGCACAGTCCAAGGCCCAACTCGAATCCTGACTTCATCTGGATAGTTTCTGCAGGAGCATCAGTTTGGAAGTGGGCAGGCACCTCAGGGGGATGGGGGGCACCTCAGCCAGAGTCGGGAACAAGCCCACTTGTTCTGAAGGGGGCTCCTTGACCATTGCTCTGTCCTGGTGAGTGCAAGGCCACAGTCAATGGAGTGAGTGACTTGCCCACTGGTTCTGGAGGGGGCCCCTCATACAGCAGCCCTTGGGGGATGGCCTATATGGTGTCCGCTGGTGGTGATGGCTGAAATGTGGTGGCAGATGGCGGTGCCCCCTGGGCAGCCTCTGCAGGTAGTAATGGCTGCAGTGTGTGACAGATGGAGGAGCCTCCTGTGCAGCCTCTGCAAGTGGTGATGGCTGCACTTCCTCAACTGCAGTGGTGGCCCCGTGACCGCTGGTGGTGGTGGAGTTATCACCCATGGGGCATGGATTTCTTACCCTTCCTGGAAGTGGTTGATGGCTTGTTCCCCTTCATGCAGGTTGTACGTGGTCCTTAGCCTTCCGGGCAGGGGTCGAGGGCTTCCTTCCCTTCAAAACAGGAGGTGCACGCTCCTTCCCCTTCTTGGCTGCAGGTGCAGGCTCCTTCCCCATCTTGCCTGGAGGTGCAGGCTCCTTCCCCTTCTTGCCTGGAGGTGCAGGCTCCTTCCCCTTCTTGGTTGAGGGAGTGGTTATAGGAGGTGTATGTCTGCTGGATTTGGGTGCAGGTGCATCGGGGTATGCTGATGTGAGGTGGATGGTTGTTGGATGTGTGAGTGCGTGCATTTGTGTCCGTTTGGGGGGCTTACAGGGTGGGAGAGGACACAGGGAATGCGTGCATGGATGTTGTGGAGGTGTCTGCTAGTGAGGTGTATGTGCTGATTGGTGTTGTGATGCTGGTGGTGGATGTTGATGTAGTGCATGCAGGTGTGAGTGTGGATGTGATTGGGAGGGAGGTGGAGGAGGAGGAGGAGGGGGACACAGTGGAGGAAGTGGAAGTTGTTGTTTCTGCAACTGTCTGGTGTTTGGGTGAGTGCTTGTGGGATGAAGTGTGGTGCTTGTGTTTGCCTGTGGCACTCTTGGGTGCTGTCATGTGTGCATGCTCATCAGTATGTGTGCCTGGCATGGGTTGGGGTTGATGAGAATGGGACTGGGAAGTGGTAGTTGGAGGGGGTGGAAGAAACAGGGACCATGGCTGCCAACAGAGAGAAGGCCAGAGCCTGAATCAGTCTCTGTTGGGCCGTCAATCCACCATGAGTGCCCTCCAGGAATGCATTACATTGCTGCATCTGGGATGCCAGCTCCTTGATGGCATTCACAACGGTTGATTGCCCTACAGAGATGGATCTCAGGAGGTCAATGGCCTCCACACTGAGGGCAGCAGAGCTCACTGGGACAGGGCCTGAGGTGCTGGGGCGAAGGAGATGCCCACCCTCCTGGGTGAGAGGGCACAGGCAACTAGCTGAGGGGCTGTTGGGAGGGCGGTGCTGGTACGGGGAGTGGCGGCTGTACCTACAGCTGGGGTGGTCACAGAAGTGTCCACCACAACCAGGGAGCTTCCATCGGCTAAGGTTTCTGAGTCAGTGTTGTCAACTCCTGTCTCGCCATGGTGCTCCCCTCTCTCTCTGTCCTGCTGGTTCCTTCGGCGTCAGTGGACTCTGCCTCCTGGGTCCTGTGGGATGCAGCTCCCTCTGTTGCTGGTGCCCCTGCTCCTCCACCAGATGATGCTAATGCACACAATGACAGTATGACAGAAAAAAAAGGTGGGGAGAGAGACAAAGGAAACACTGGGTCAATGACTGCACCAACACCTCAGTGTGCATACACAGCACCATCACACACAGGGAACAGGCTTAAGCACTATGCATTGTACTGCCAGTGACACGGCTAGATGCTAAGGCAAGATGAGGGCCACATACCGCCAACTGCACCCCTCCTGGGACCCACGATTCCCTGCCTGAAATGGACTGCTAAAAAGCTAGGTTACATGTATTTAATATACACCTATTACCCTAGAGTTGACCCACGCTGCAATGTTTGCCTTGGCCTTCGGGCACCCATTAACTCACATCCACCACCCGGATCACACCCCACCTGCCAAAGTTTTGAATGAAACCCACTGTACTCACCCCCTTGTGGCTGCTGTGATTCCCTCAATCGCCCATCCAGCTCAGGGTGGGACACTGCCAGTATGCAGGCCATCAGGGGTTTCAGGTTCCGGTGGGCACCCCTTCCTCATTGGGAGGCCATCCCCAGCTGGACATCCGCGGTCTTCCGTGCCCAGAGTCTCAGGTCCTCCCAATGTTTCTGACAGTGGGTGCTCTGCCTGCCATAGACCCCCAGGGTCCACACATCCTTGGCCAGTGCACTCCATAATCCCTTCTTTAGATGGGTGCTGACCTGCAGAGACAATGCAGACAGGAGAACACCATTAGACAAACAGTCCAGCCTGTCACACAAATGGCCCACCATACCCATTTCCATCACCATTGGCATACACATCATCCGGCGCACACCATGTACACCACCACAAGAGACTCCCCCCAGCCCCTCACGATGACACGATGCTTGCACACACATCCCCATGCATCCTTCCCACATGCATAGTGCCCAATGTGTACTCGTCTGTTGGTCGGAGGCCCATACAGAATCTGTACTGGGGTAGGACCTTATCCACCAGTCACTCCAACTTGTCCAAAGTGAAGGCACGGGCCATGGTGGGTTCCTGATACAGGACACAGCAGCACATGCAGTGTAGGTGTTCTCCTGTTAAAGGTCAGGAAACAAGTGAGGAATTAAATAGAAAATGGCAGTCACGTCGACGATGGTGTACACCTTCACCGCGGGCGCAGATCCCCATTGGCCACTGTACTCCATAGAGCCCCATTTTATCCAATGAGGAATTGCACAGTGGTGCAAGAACGCCTTCTGCCACGACACCCAATGTTGGTGGAATTACCTCACTTCCAACTGTCCCTACATAAATTACAGGCGGTCGCCATTTCAGGGGGATACAGTTATATTGACATTAACTGCATCACAGATTAGATTGGCACATACCTCACCATTAACACTGTCCCATCACATGAGTGCACCACGTATACTGAAGTTGTGATTCCATTGTTCCAATTGTGACAGCCTACTCACTCTTGTGTCCCTTACATACCTACCACTGCAGATGAATAGGCGGTGGAGACATACCCCTGTGTACAGACACCTTGTGGACTTAGCTACACTGGAGGACAGGTACATTATACTCACCTATAGACTGGACAGGCCACAATCACAGAGCTGGGTGCCCATTTGGAGCCAGACCTGATCTCATTTATACGTCATCCGGCTGTGATTCCCACCTCTTATGCAAGTGCTATCAGTGCTCCATTTCTTGGCAACTGGTTCTTTCCAAGTGACAGTAGGCTTGGCAGTAGAAATGTCACAGCCAATGTTCTCAATCATGCTGACAAGAGTCTTGTCTGCCTTGGTAAAAGCTACATTTCGTGCAGCTACATTTCCCCCAGGTGGAAGAATTGGCCAGTGTGAAGGCCAGATTCTATGCAATAGGACATATCTTCAATATTATTGGGGCAATTGACGGTACACATATTGCGTTTGTCCCCCTGCCAAAATGAACAGGTGTTCATGAATCTAAAGAGTTTCCACTCACTGAATGTGCAGATGGTGGGCCTGGCAGACCAGTGCATTTCCTACCTCAATGCTAAGTATCCTGGGTCTGAGCATGATGCCTTTGTTCTGAGGAACAGCAGCATCCTCTATGTAATGGCTCAACTTCAGAGGCACAGGGTGTGGCTAATAGGTGAGCTTAGGTCCCCACCCACTGTATGTTAGTGTATCCCTTCGGGTGTTGACCTCATAGGATTGTGTGAGGCTAAATGTGGTCCCTCAATACTTGAAGGTGACTCTGGCCACCCAAACCTATCGTGGCTGCTGACCCCTGTGAGGAATACCAGGACAGGGACTGAGGAACGTCATAATGAGACACATGGGCAAACCAGATGGATCTGACGGCCAGGTTCAGGTGCCTCCATCTGACAGGGACCCTGTGCTACTCACCGAGAAGGTTTGCCAGATAGTAGCGACATGCTGCATGTTGCACAACCTGGTCCTCAGGCGGCATGTACCTTGTCTGCAGAAGGAGGAGACTGGAGATGGCCCTGTGGCAGAAGTAGACCCTGAAGACAGTGAGGATGAAGAGGCTGAGGATGAAGATGAGGACACCAGAACATCAGTTATCCGTCAGTACTTCCAATGACACACAGGTGAGACAGTGCAACTGCAAAATCCTATGAATGTTGGTGTATTCTGTGTGGCTGTAGCATGATGGCATTACCTTCCTTTCCATCTCAACTTACTGTCAGCTGTGATTTGTCATTTTACAGATGTTGGTGACAGAACAACTGTGTACTGATGTGCTGACTTTAGACAGTTACATGTTCTTATTTCTATGCTCTCAAAGTGTACAGTTCATTTGCACTAGATGTGACTGTTTCCATGAATACACATCTTCAAACAACAAAATACTAGTAGTAAAGTTGTGTTCAAGGGTGTTTATTATAGTGCTAAGAAATTGAGGGGAAAGTGCAATGGAATGGGGTGATGATGGAAGAAAGTCCAGGGTATTGTTCCAGTCTGTTTGTAGCACAAGTACAGTGTTTAGGGGACCATTGGAAGGGGAGCAAAGGAAGTTCAAACTGGACAAGGTGACTGAGTGGGACACAAGGGGGACAATCAGGAAAGTCTCATTTCCTGGCAATGGTTTTGGCAAGTGTCTCTCGCTTTTGCTGGTTTGCAGGGAACGTTTGCGGGATGGTTCACCTTCTGCAGGGAGAGGGGTGATTGTGGCCTCCTGCCCACTAGCTGCAGCGGAAGTGGAGGGCTGGTCAATTGACTGGCTAGTGGTAGGGGCCCGATGGTGTGCTGTTGCCTCTTGATGTTGCCCATGTCTGCCAGCACCTCTGCTATGGTGATCAGGGTGGTGTTAATGGCCTGCAAGTCTTCCCTGATCCCCTGATACTGTCCCTCCTGCAGTCGCCTGTTCCACTGCACGTTGTCAAGGATCTGGCCCATCGTGTCCTGGGAATGTTGGTAGGCTCCCATGATCACAGAGAGTGCCTCCTGGAGAGTCGGTTCCCTGGTCCTGTCCTCCCCCTGGCACACAGCAGTCCTCCCACTGTCCCTGTCGGCCTGTACCTCTGCCCCCTGAATGGTGTACCCACTGCCACTGACCCCAGGTCCCTGATTGTCTTGTGTATGAGGTGTGGCCTGGGCTCCCTCTACAGTTGGGCACACTGCTGATTGACATGTCCTGGGGACACCTTTAATACTGCTCATGTACCAATGAGAAGGTTGTTACAGAAACATTGGCACATGCTAAAAAGTGATCCTGTCATAGGTACTGAATTAAATAACAGGCCAGTGATAACTTATAGAAAAGGGACATCCATGGAGGTGACAGGGAGAAAAATCTGAGAAAATTAGAGTCCAGAAATATACTGGCATTAGATTCCAGAAAACCACAGGGGTTAAATTCCAGTGAGGAACTATACATATATTTGAATTAAGGAGTTTTTTATAAATAAACAATTAAATAGTTGTTCACTAGAGTGTGGAAGCACTGTACTGAATTATCGTAAGAATATCCAGTACACATTCATAACATGTTTCTCCTTTTAAATGGAATGATTGTACTGATAATTAATTAGATAGTCGATGAATAAGGATATTATCGGATGAATATAGCCATTCTTTAAGGTTAAAATAAGACTTGCCTCAGTAAGCCAGTTAAACAATGACAGATTAGGCAATTAAAGGATTTCACCATTTTTTCCTTAACGTCGCCATAGTTATTAGTTCACAATGTTGGTAAATAGATTAAGTATGAGACTCGGTGAGAACCATTGAATATATAGAACTACACACATTTCTTTAAATTTAAAATATATGTTTTTATTTTATCAAGTTTAGATTAGGTGGAAATTTCAACAGACGCTGCTTTTTCTTCATTTATTTATTGTCTTTCTTCAATTTATTCATTCACCGCTTTTTTATTCATTGTATTTTTTATTTATCGTGTTTCTTTTAGTAAACTGACTGATATGAGTTGTTTTCAATATCACATGGTATATAAAGAGGGCAAAAATGGCGGCCCGTGGGTTGATGAAGGCGGTAACGCCGAAAAGTGTTCCTGTTTTGTGAAATTAAACCTTTTGTACATTCATTCGTGGAGTGCTGTTTGCCGTAATAATCTTTAAGGAATCGTTGGATGTTAGTCGTGGTGGCGCGCGTCAAATTCTGGCACCATTGGCGTTCAGGCGCGTCAAGGAAATTCCGTATTAAGAGGGTCATTCTAACTCTGGCGGGCGGCGGAGGCCGCCCGCCAGAGTTCCCCCGCCAGAACACCGCTCCGCGGTCCGAAGACCGCCGCGGTGATTCTGTGTTTCCCGCTGGGCTGGCGGGCGACCGCCAGAAGGCCGCCTGCCAGCTCAGCGGGAAACCCCTTCCCACGAGGAAGCCGGCTCCGAATGGAGCCGGCGGAGTGGGAAGGGTGCGACGGGTGCAGTTGCACCCTTCGCGAATTTCAGTGTCTTCTAAGCAGACACTGAAATTCCTTGTGGGGCCCTCTTACGGGGGCCCCTGCAGTGCCCATGCCATTGGCACTGCAGGGGCCCCCAGGGGCCCCACGACACCCCATACCGCCATCCTGTTCCTGGCGGCCGAACCGCCAGGAACAGGATGGTGGTATGGGGTGCCGGAATCCCCATGGCGGCGCAGCAAGCTGCGCCGCTATGGAGGATTCCTTAGGGCAGCGGAAAACCGGCGGGAGACCGCCGGTTTTGCCTTTCTGACCGCGGCCAAACCGCCGCGGTCAGAATGCCCTTGAGAGCACCGCCAGCCTGTTGGCGGTGCTCTCGCGGTCGTTGACCCTGGCGGTCAATGACCGCCAGGGTCAGAATGACCCCCTAAGTGTTTTTATATATATATATATATATATATATATATATATATATATATATATATATATATATATATATATATTGAAATTAGATGTATTTTGTTTTCTAAAATGTTATGTGGTATGTGTAATATTGTTTTGTAAATGATACAGTAATGTGTGTGAATAATATTTTGAGGGGTCTGGAGCCACATAAATAAGGGCCTATTGATAGATTTCTATATCTTATGGTATGCACCAGTGCCACCATGTGGTCTTTATGATAAACATCTCAGGGTAGTTGAGAAATGTTACGATTACGAGGATACTTAACAGCTATCATTAACAGTAATAAAGGCTATGCCCCCAGTACAGCGAACACTCCCACAGTAACTACATGTGTACACGGGTTTGGACAATCTGACAGCGTAGCACTTACAGCCTCAGGCACACCATCCTGCACCCTGTAGAACCTATGGTTGGGACCCTAACCAGGGCAACAAGCCTAAAATATATATATATTTTTTTTTTAACGAACCACAAGAAGAAGCTGCAGACTCCTGAGCCACAAGCCCTGCCTTTAGACCTGCCTTTAAAAATGTTGCTAAGACTCAGGCTGTTTCACCTAGCCAACCATGTTCTAAATGTTTAATGTTTGAGGAATCTAATATTGTTGGGTCTGTCAACGTCCTAGTACCGGCAGCCTGTATAACTAGCCCTCCCCGTTTATATGACACACACATGGAAACAGATAGCCCCATAAAGGATCCATGTTCTGGTTGTATAGGACTTCTAAAGGCACTTGCTCGTCTGGTAGAGAGTTCTGAAGCCACAGCAATGCCCTGTGACCCTTCTAATGCACCCCGGATGGGTTGCAATCACCAGGGTCCCAATCACCCACACCCAGCCACAGCGCTTCATATGCATCAGAGGCCTTGAATTATTATGACCAAAATTAAACTTCCCCATGTCTGATGTCACCAATTACACCCTCTGGAGCGTACAACTCCACCAGCCCGCGACCAAGTGCCTGAGCGCAATTATTTTCACCATCCTCCTCAACATACCCTGATAGCAGTACAAGATGTAGCAGTTCACAAAATCAGAGTTTTGGAATGCCATCTAGTGATGATCAGGCCTCTCAAGCACCAGGGTGTTCACTCTGGGGCCCTGTTCTTTTGGCCAGTCCCAACCCACCCGTTCAAAAAGGGCTTATTGCAGTTAACAGTAATCAGACATCTGAGGTGTTTATGGGTAATATACAGCACACAGCTAAGGACACACGTAACGGCACCAAATGTGGTTCCATGACCCCCAACAGGGTTTTGGAAACATACCTGAAAGAAATACAACAGACCGTTAGGAAACTAAAATCATGCCTAAAGCTCCAGACCATCCCAGACAGTGTTAATCCTGCAGTTAGCAAGGTGTAGAAGGGAGGTGGTTGTAGCTTATGAATTAGCCGCAGCAAACATAAACAATATATCGGTGTGACTAGGCAATCATGTACCCCTAAGGAGTGCCATATTTGCTTTTTGTACATAGGGTGTCAATAGGTCTAAATATAAAAAGAAGGCCAATATGTACTCAGTAAAGCTCTATGAGGGTCATTCTGACCCTGGCGGGCGCGGGAGCCGCCCGCCTGGCGGGAACCGCCAAATGGCCGCTCCGCGGTCAGAAGACCGCGGATGCCATTCTGGCTTTCCCGCTGGGCCGGCGGGCGACCACCAAAAGAGCGCCCGCCGGCCCAGCGGGAAAGGCCCTGAAACAAGGAAGCCGGCTCCGAATGGAGCCGGCGGAGTTGCAGGGGTGCGACGGGTGAAGTTGCACCCGTCGCGATTTTTACTGTCTGCTAAGCAGACAGTGAAAATCTTTATGGGGCCCTGTTAGGGGGCCCCTGCACTGCCCATGCCAGTGGCATGGGCAGGGCAGGGGCCCCCAGGGGCCCCACGACACCCGTTCCCGCCATCCTGTTTCTGGCAGTGAAAACTGCCAGAAACAGGCTGGCGGGAAGGGGTTCGGAATCCCCATGGCAGCGCTGCTTGCAGCGCCGCCATGGAGGATTCCCCCAGCCGGGGGAAATCCGGCGGAAAACCGCCGGACCCGGCTGGGCGACCGCGGCTTCACAGCCGCGGTTGGAATACAAAATGAAGCACCGCCAGCCTGTTGGCGGTGCTTCAGCCGGCCTCCACCCTGGCGGTCATAGACCGCCAGGGTCAGAATGAGGACCTATGTGTTTTACGAATGCTCAAAACCAAAAGGCTGCGAGAGCCAACCCTCAAATGTTTGAAACTCTTAAGAGCAGCACCCTCAACACTTAAAACACTTCTCATAAGGCCCCAAAAATATAAAGTTAGGAGTGAATATAGTCATTTCCAAGGCCTCAAGGAGTAAAGTTCAGAGCTGGCTCAACCCCAAACATCGAGAAGGACCCACGCCCGTATTAGGTGAAATGGTAAGGGCACCTCCTGTAAATACACCAATTATTGTTCAGTGTGGTCGGTTGCCTAAAAACAGCTGGGCTTGTAAGAAACAGAAGTCGGATAGTAACTCTAGAAACAGTCAGCTTTTAATATGAAAATTAAAGAAAGCCAGACTACGTGTTACACTATGGCTTAAAAATATCTCAACAACGAGCTGTAGTCAACTACCACCAAATGATACCCCAGGGAGCCCTCCATCCTGCGGCGAACCTCATGCTGAGGATTCAGAACCGGTGTTTTTAGAAAGTGTCAGAAGGTACAGTCGTACTGTAGAGAGGTGTAACTCTACAGAGCATTATGAGGAGTTTAGGTTTGCTAACCTAGACCATCTTAACTCCTCTAATCTGGGTGTTATAGCTATACACCAGGCCATACAAACGCTCATAGAGCGATTGTTACACGATGTGGGGCCTAAGGATTTCTTCCAGCTACGTTTTCAAGGGCGGGCTCTCAACAGTCCTCGGTTCACCAGACGGTCATCTCAAGATGTGTTTGGGGCAGTGACCTTTCTAGAAACCTGTCTAAGTTTTTACAGAGCAAGGATGAATTAATGGCATACAGGACCTTCAGAATCATCGCCCTCATTGTTAGGGGTCGTGAGGGGGGTGCTTCCAAAACCTTAAAGGGTGTCATGTACAGTAAAATGATCGGCAAGAAATATCGATGGTTGCTCGACTTTCACACCAGAGCTACCAAAATGTGTCTGGCAGAGAGCATCGCGGGGTTGTTGATGGACCGAGCTACCCCAGACAATGCCATTATGTCTATGGTGGTGGCAGCCCATGGGGTGCTTCAAATACCACCCAACAGGCTGGTTGGTTTTGGGGACCTTTGCCTTTTTTAAAACCATTTTGCCGTTATGGTAAAAGTTCTGTACCACAGCGGTTACTGGAAGTACTTCACTACTGCTGAGCGTGTGAAAAACAAGACGCTTTCTTGAACCTGAAGGGTTGTCTAGGAGCCAAGGGGCATATTTATACTCTGTCTGTGCTGAATGTGCTTCAAAATATTTTACGCACATTCAGCGCAAACCTTGCCCCATATTTAAACTTTGACGCCCGCGGATGTCAAAATCCTGCCGTGTGCGTCATTTTCTGGATGCGGCAACCTGCCTTGCGTTAATCATATGCAAGGTAGGCGTTCCCGTCCAAAAAATGACTTAAACGCCGTGTGTCATATTTATGCTTCTGGGCAAAAATGCTGCACAGCCGGGAGGCGGAGCCAGAAAATGACGCACAGCCCGATTGCATAAAAAATTAACGCCTGGGTCAGGGCAGGCGTTAAAATGGGGCAAACACACCTGTATTTAATCAGAACACACAGAAGCAACAGCAAAGCAGCAAAAGGGAGACATGGAGGTGATTCTCATCCAGTGTGCATGCAGACGCAGAGCCCAGCAACAACAACAGTAGCTACCACAGCACCAGCAGGGACCCCAAAGGCAGCGCAGAAGGCAGGAGAGAATATTCCGCACCAGAACAACCCTTCATGGCCTCAGGGAACATGACATCATCCAGAGGTACAGGTTCAACTGGCAGGCCATTCAGCAGCTGCTGTGCAACATAGAGCCACAGTTGGCACCCACCTTGCTGACACCCCGCACCCAAGCTGCTAACTGTACTTCATATGCTGGCAAGTGGCTCTTTTCAAACAACTGTTGTCCTGGTGGCCGGAATATCACAGCCATCATTTTCTGCCTTTTTGCCCAAAGTACTGGATGCCATCATTGTACTCACACCCAGCCACATCCGCTTCCCAAACACACTGCAGAAGCAGCAGGAGACAAAACAGGGGTTTTACCTCATTAGTGGCTTCCCACACGTCCTTGGTGCCATTGACTGCACACATGTACGCCTTGTGCCACCTGCTGCAACTGAACACCTCTACCGCAACAGGAAGCACACACATTCCATCAATGGGCAGGCCATTGTTGATCACCAAGGATTGATCACCAACATCGTTGCAAAATATCCTGGGAGTGTCAATGACTCATTCATCTTCCTTCACTCTACCATCAATCAGCACTTCCAGGATGGACGGTATGGCAATGGACTACTTGTTGGTAAGTAAAGAAACCTACTTATATACACACTGCACAGCAACCCTCTAGGACACACAACACATACACCACAACAGCAGCATGTCGACAGGAACACACTGAGGTCGTGACATCGCTAGCCATGTTTCATAGGTCTGCATTTAACCTGTCACACATCTGAAATTAGTGTACAGTCTAATGTTAAGACGTCAATGATCACAACGTTTGGAGTGGTTTGCCTAATTGTCACCTTGCAAAATGTAAGCGTCTCAATGATATTTAAATTAATCCATTGCATAAGTCTAAAGGTAGGGGATGTCCAGGGTACAATGATGCAAATGTGTCAACAACACTGTCAGAATTATTCTGTGTATGGAACTATCATCTCACCCCCAGTGAAGACACATAGACACCTGTATCACAAGTCACAATGCTAGGGAGTGCACACTGTACTGCAAATCCCAAAACATACTGCTGATAACCGGTCAGCAGCCAAACACTTGTTCAGCCAAGGAAACAACACAATGCAGATGTTACATCCTACAAGCCTAAGAAGGAACAACATAATACAAAAGAGTCACAGACAACACAAGACAACTACTGCCATGCAAGGTGATTTCAATGAGGCAAGCTACATCAACATGATCCCATTCATTTTCTTTTTCAGCTGATCAGGGATTTGGGATCCAGCCATGGATAATGACACCATTTGGCAACCCAAGCACTGCAGCAGAGCGTGCCTACAGCATCCTCAAGTCGAGATTCAGGTGCCTCGACATCACTGGTGGTAGCCTCCTATATTCCCCTGAAATGGTCTGTAAGATCATTCTAACATGTGCCATCCTGCACAACATTTGCATACGAAGGAACATTCCCCTCTTGGAACCAGAGCCACACATGCCTGAAGAGGAGGAAGAGGAGGATAGTGGCCTGCAACATGAGGGGAGACAACAAAACACAGCTGCTGGAGTGCGTAGGCGCCAACATATCGAGAACAATTTCTTTTAAAACTAATCACCACTGTATTACCTAATGTGAATAAACACCGATAATAATTACCTTTTCATGGTCTGGCTAATCATTTTTGCTAACCTTTATCTCTAACTATCAGAATAAGAGTGTAGCCTCATGGAGCATTGCTGATATACCGATCAGGACACAGAAAATCCCAGAGCAATTGTGATGCGTATCATACAACAGTCACATACACGCACACTGTAAATGACATATATCCTGTACATTTCACCTTTGAAGGCCAATAGCAGAAGACCACACCTATTTCACACATCCATGTTGGCAACATGGTTCATAGCAGCATATGGCACACAACTAAGACACCATCACTCAATAAGGGGAAAACAAGCCTCATACATGAGGCAGTTGATGTGCTATTGCATTGGTAATAGGAATGTATGACCAGACCCTTGACAGCAGTAAGTACAACTGCATCCAATCTTTGCAAGGACTCTCTGTGACTAGAGTTCCATATAAGAATAACATAGACAGCACAAATGCCACACCTATGACAAGCACTGCGCACATGAAGTTCCATGTATATGTCAGCCCATTTCCTAACTCCTGACACACCCATGCACCTGGTCACAACCCACCTGTCTGAAGAGGTCCCTGGAGTGGTAATAAGTGTACCCCGATATTCCCTCCTCTACACACACAGACAAACAATACTAATCCTGTGTGCTACACCCTTTCCTATGTTATGCCATTGTCATAGAACATCTGACTGCATGGACGTCAGGTCAATTAATACACTGGCTTGTAGTCCCTAAGCCCTGTTATCACCTGTAGATTGCTTCCCGTGTGAAAGGTACTGTTGGCAATTTGAATTCAAATCTCACATACAGGACTTGTGAGAAACTGATGCAGCACACACCTATGAGCACATCCATGCACACCACCCATTTGAACATGCACTGCCCCTGCTGATGCCTGGAACAGCATAGATGTTTCCATTTTGTCAAATACACCGTTATGCATTGCTTCTAATTAAGCCGTGTAACACAGCCCTTGGGTTTATGTGTCACCTTCCATGTCAACTGTCTTGTTCTTCCTCTGACCAGTCTTAGTACCAGATTATGTACCTTGTGAAATTGCTGGATCCAGATTTACCCTGCATCCTGTCAGCCTGACTGGCACCTGTCTGTGCGTTACCCTAAAGGTTCCTTGTGGCTACATATGTACCACACTTGCGTTAGCAAACCTCTCATTCCTCAGAGGGTATTTTGTCATGTTCTTCATCAATGCATACCCAATTACATTGTATATCATCATCTGCTTTTTAATTGTACCATATTAGAAAAATTGTCTTTTAATACCAAAATCATGGCCTATCCCTTGTCTGGGTCTCATGTATGCATGAACGACAAAGTGTGACAGTGTACCAGGGCCGTATGCAGGGATTGGGTATGGTGCCTCCAGCAGAACCAGCTACCTCTGATAATGTCCATGAAAAGTCCACACATGTTAGGACCCTGACAGTTCACACGCTGAATCACATTGCTCACAACATATTGATGGGCTGTGCATGCTGAATAGATGCTAAATTAATCAACACAGTGGCTATGATGTTCCCAGATGCAGTGGGAACTTCACAGGCCAACCTGTGTATAAATGTTGTAATGACACCTGCCGGAACACGACACCTGAGACATTATCTCACTCAGCACACCAAGGATGCCCTGTTGACAGTCTCATTACACGTCTTCAGTGACAGGGTGGTACCATCCCCATGCAGGTTCACATGTCCTCATCCACTTTACTCACATTGATCTCTGAAGGTTACTCAATAGATACAGGAATAGCTGCCACTGACTCATGATGAGACCTGGACGTAACTGTGACAACATACACCCCTACAAATATACAGGATCAACATTGGACCACACACATGAACAAGACACCTCTGTGCAATTGATCACTGGAAATATGTGGACATGTGCAGCCTCGTCTGCTGGTCCACCACTGCCACTGGAGAGTTGTTGCTCAGTCATATGACCACAACTGTGGCGTCATATTACATTTGTGGTTCACCTTTGGCTGTCTGGGCCAATGACATGGTACCCACTTCTTCTATGCATGTGCCTGACTCACTGTGGGTTCACCAACTAGTGCCTAGGAAGCAGTTACCAAAATTCTAGGACATGGGATGGCCAACTTGTGGACCATTGACATGAACAAGCGTCTGCCATCTATCCGGTGCATGCTTTGTCATTTGTGGTGTCTATCTTACCCAAAATCTTGGAAGTGCACACAACAGATGTTACTACATGTATGACTAGCACATGTCCTCTCACATTTCCACAATGACTTGCATATAAGGTTTGTACACCTTGACTTCACATTCATACAAGCATATTTGCAATAATGCATCTTGTGATACACACACACTGGGTCGACAACTACATTAATAGCCAATGCACACACATTGAGCCATAGGCATTGAGGTATTGTTTGTGTTACCTTGCTATCCTCTCCTGATGCCAAACATGCCCAAATTCTGCAATACATATATGTAGGCCACACATATGGCCATCTAGTGCGTCAGTCAAGCGTCAAAATCCTGTTAAGGAAGTAGCGGGTCATGGTCCGCTGCAGTATGATGTCTCACATGTGAACATACACCATCAACACCAAAGTGGGTGCAATCAGCCTATCTCAGTTGTGTCACAAATATAACATTACATTAAAATGGAAAAAATACGCAAAACCAGTTCATGCCCTGAAATTTTTACGCACAGGC
The DNA here is from genome assembly GCF_031143425.1 of Pleurodeles waltl. Taxonomy (NCBI): domain Eukaryota; kingdom Metazoa; phylum Chordata; class Amphibia; order Caudata; family Salamandridae; genus Pleurodeles; species Pleurodeles waltl. The sequence continues at coordinate 684,432,890 of NC_090442.1, forward strand.
GTCAAAAAATGAAACACGAGCATCAAAAAATGACACGTTTGCCCAAAAAACGACGCATAATGCCCTGAAAATTGGTTAAGTGTTAAGACTATTTACAAATATATGGATGCGCCCATATTTTTACTCCTGTGCGTCAGAAAAAATTACGTGCATACTGAATGCATGAAAAAATATGACGTATAATGATAAAAATGGTGGCCATTTTATGCAGAAGTGATGTAATAGGATATCCTGTTTACAGATTATGGGGGTCATTCTGACTCCCGCCGGCGGCGGTAATCGCACGCCCGGCGGGAGCTGCCGAATGACTGCACCGCGGTCAAATGACCGCGGCGGCCATTCTGGCTTTCCCGCTGGGCTGGCGGGCGACCGACAGAAGGCCGCCCGCCGGCCCAGCGGGAAAGCGCCTTCAACGAGGAAGCCGGCTCCGAATGGAGCCGGCGGAGTTGAAGGCGTGCGACGGGTGCAGTGGCACCTGTCGCGATTTTCAGTGTCTGCTTGGCAAACACTGAAAATCAATGTGGGGCCCCCAGGGGCCCCACGACACCCGTTACCGCCATCCTGTTCCCGGCGGTGAAAACCGTCAGGAACAGGATGGCGGTAAGGGGGTCGAAATCCCCATGGCGGCTCTGCAAGCAGCGCCGCCGTGGAGGATTCCCTGGGGCAGCGGGAAACCGGCAGTACCGCCGCGGTCAGAATGCCCATGGAAGCACCGCCAGCCTGTTGGCGGTGATTCCGCGGTCGTTGGCCCTGGCGGTCGGTGACCGCCAGGGTCAGAATGACCCCCTATGTACAGTGGGTGTACTTTCACTTTCACTTTGCAGTCTGTGATTCTTCTAGACTGTTTTTGTTTCCTGTGTGCTCCATTACTTGTTAGTTTGTGAAATAAATATAGTTGTTGTATACTGTCTGAGTATGTTTTGTGTACAATTGTCCAGTATTGTATTGTATTTGTTGTTTGTGGGAGTCTGTTGTGGGTAGTGCTAGTTTGGGGATAGTTGGGCTCTTTTAGTTGTTAAGTTTACTTTTTTCGTACTTCTACTTTCCCCCTTTTCTCCTTTGTTCTGCCCTATTCCCCTTTTCGGTGCTAAAATGTTGGGCAGGCCACGTCTTGGCAGGATGGCTGAGGAGGAGCCGGGGGGGTTTATATGGCTGATGTGCCATTTCCTCCCACTCATGCTCGAGGCAGGAGGCAGGGAGATACAGGGGTATCACACCGAGGCACGACGGAGCCAGAGGAATGACCACCAGCTGAACCACCGCTGGGCTGACCTCATCACCAGGGAGCAAGATCTGCTGGACCACCTGAGAATAGTGATTGGTGGCCCTGTTGGTGAGTGCAAATCATGTAAATGTGCTGACTGTGTGGAATGCCTCGGAAACATACAGGTCATTGATGGACTATGTGAAGGACCACAATTGCTAGCTGTCAGGAAGCACCTGCTCTGAAAACTTACAGAATACTTTTGCTTAATGTAATTTGGTGCCGCCCTTGATTCAGACAGCAACACAAAATAGGGACCAATCATGTCTATATAGGTCACATATGGCAGTGAAGTATAGATTTTCTAAAATATTGGCAACCTTTGTTGACGCAATAGCTAGACTGACTTTCTAAACACTACATGATGCAGAAATTGAGTGCTGACTTCATGTCAATTGATGATAGCAATGTGGCCCAGACATATGTCTCATGTGTGTCTGGTGAGTGTGTAAGGAAAGCGTTTTTGGAAGTTCTATTAATGTTAGGGATTATTGTGGTCCTTCGTCATTTTGGATACATGTCAGATCTGGATTTGGAAACATAGGGAAAAGGTGTAAGGTGCCCTCAGCTAACATCTTACACTGGTACTTGGTGTTTGGTGTTCCACCTTTCGTTTAGGGATGGCAGACCAAAGGTATGCAAATGGGTTCATATCTCTATGGTTGGTGCAAATCAACATAGCTGGGCCACATCAAATGAAGAAACTGAAACAACATGAGGGCTTACAAAAGTCCCTGCCCCTCTGTACATTGTACCTATGTGTCATAAATGTGTCATGGCCACACAGGCTGTTTGACTGGTAATGCAGTCCTCAAGTAACCAGTCTTTGGATGTCTCTCTTGGATGCACATAATGAGACAAATACATGCCATTATTATGTCTGCTCACTAATGACGGTGCATGTTTGCCACCACATGATAGTTAGGGCCACTGCATGTGTGCAGATATGTGTGTAATTGTCATAGGAGACCCATGCTATGTACATGTTAGCCGTGCTATATCGGATGCAGTATTATCATGTCTGAGTGGCTTTAATTACTTATGTCATCTTACACATAGTTTATGTCTTTGGAATTGTTGGTCAGGTCACAGATTTTGAGCACATTTCTTCCTTCCATGCCTTACAGGTGGACCAGCACCCTAAACTGTGGGCGAGGTGGCTTCATTTGGGGACCCCGACAACTCCAGTAAGTGTTGCTCTGTCTGTTATGTGTTGTGTTTGCTGGTGATATGTGATGGACTCCTGTCTGTTGAACCCATAGCAAGGTATGATGTGCTGGCTCATCATTTGTCTTGTTCCATGAGTGGGATTTAATTTCTAAGCATTTTGGAGTTTGCCAATGCTTATCCTATTGTCTTATCTAGGGATTCTAGGTCATTCCTGTAGGCCCCACAATGTGAACTGGGGTGAGTCATATGGATAACACTTGTATCAACAAGAGTCGCACTGGAACTAATCTCAGATTTAGTATGCCTGTCAGACCCACATTCTCCCAGAATGGGGCTGCAAAATGCTTACCAACAGACTTCTGCTCCCCTATTCACCAAAGTACTTATCAAACTGCAGGTTGAACTTCCTAGCAGCATGTAGCTCCACATGTAGTGCTACAAGTATGTGGCACTTGAGTGCAATGGCCTAGGTGTGCATGCAAATCATGACCATGGGTGTTCTTGCAACTCTTTGTCTGTTGTAAGTCATGGCTTACTAGAAGTATATGATGTGGACAAAGGTCTGCATTTCCAGATATGTGTGGCGCTGGGATTGGTCAAGGGTTTGCTGTCTCCTATTTGTTGATAGACCTTACCTGTGGTGTGTGTGTAGAGCCAAACACATGTCCAGCTTTCATAAGCTTCCTGGGTGTCCATGTTGTTTGAAATTGTTAGTTGTTTCTCCACCCCCAACCCTCAAACACAGGCATGGGTTTGTGAATAGTGTACCTAGGACTGATGATACCAGTATGTTACACAGACATGTAAATCAGTGGATGTTTGGTCGGAACCTAGTATACACATTCAGGCATAGCACATGAGTACTATACTAGCAAGTCCATTTACAACTTGCAGATCATGTGGCCCTAGATTTCCATCATGTATACTGACATTTGTAGCCCTGGCATTGGCGCAGGATGTGCTGCATGATTGTTAGCTGACAACTGGCAGAACTCTGATGCTAAATTAATGCCAGTTGTTACCCATCTTGTAGGGTTTGGATGTGCTATGTGTGGTACGACCTTTGTAGGCTGGCCTGCCATGTACTTCCTCAGGGAAATTCAATGATCTGTATGATGATATGAGCTGTTACAAGTACAGTACATGTACTGTCTGATTTACTCCTTGTGCCATTTCACACAATACAGTTCCTAATGTTAATTTTTTGCCTTTGTCTTCACAGCTTCGAACATGACACCCATTCAGGTCCGTAAGTTCCAGAAGCGGGCAATGCGTTACCAGCATATCCTGCTGGTAGAGTCGGGGTTCAGACAGATGGCCCAAAGATACAGGCATGATCAGGCCTCCGGAGCATGGAGGGCTTTCCCACAGGGTGGCCCTACTTTGCCCACCACAGCCACCACTAGCACAACCACCACTTCTACCCAGGTGGCACCACCAACAGCTTGGACTGTTGTCCGAACATCTGCAGTTGTTCCATGCCCTAGCAGTGGAACACCTTCAGGGCAGCCCACAGGCATAGACTCTACTCGCCCACACACGTCCTCAGCTGGTACCCAGATCGCCCCAGCTGCTACAGTTGACCCTGCAGCTTTTCAGGAAATGCAGCAAAAAATGGACCGTGTCCTACAGAAAATTAGTCACCTGAGCTGGGATGTTCGCCATATGAACAGGTGTGTGCGGTCCATAAAGCAGACCCTCCGGAGGGACAACCTCTAGACTTTTTAAATGGACATGATTCCCTCCCCTCCCTCCTCTTTCCTTGATCTTATACTTAGTGGGCTTAGCGTTGGGTTAGTATAGGCTGTTAGTTTAGTTAGTGTGAGTGGGTGGGGGGGTCCTGATTATTTCTATTTTTCTTTTAGAGTGTGTGGGCTGGTGGGTGGGGGGCTGTGTTGGGGTTCTTGTGTGTTTACAAAAAAAATATATAAATAAATTAAAAAATATCAAAAAATACAAAAATATATATATTTGTTTAGTATAGGATAGTATGTGTTTAGGTTAGTATCTGTTCTCCTCCATGTGTCCCGTCTCATAAGAGGGGTGGGGGATTGATGTTTAGAACGTTTCGTTACATGTGATAAGTACGTTTAGCTTAGGTTAGTTAGGGACAGTTGTGGGTAATGAGTAGTTAGGGTATATTAGGGTAGGTAAGACTTTTCCCTGAGTTTCCTCTTCTGTTGTTACCGTTTAATAAATATATAGTGAACCCTTTACAGTATGTGTTAAATGCTTGTTGATCAGGGCCTTGGCATACGTGTACATGAATTTGGTTCTATTACATTTGTGTCCTATGCTACGAACAAATCCCAACTGAGCTTCAAGATTGGCAGCTACCCCACAGCTACCTTGCAAAGATTCCATCATTTATTGCAACAACCAATCACAGTTAATATGAATCCCAACGTGTTTTTGTCAATAAGTATGTTTTCAAAGTGACAAACAGTGCTTACAGATTTGGTATTGGGGGAACTGTTTTAGGTCTGACTGCAGTGTGATGTTCAAGGAAACCCTTATAAAGTGAGTGGTCGTAAGCACTCTTGTAGTATCGTCTTCATGACTCACAGACATCACTTGTGACACTGTTCAGCATGATTACTTATTTGGATGGAAACTCAGACACCTTCATTCGTGCATTTTTTGGAGTGTTTGCTTAGATTTGTGGGCACTGTTATATGTGTTAGTATTGCATGGTGACAACATTTTGCTGCCACTATTTGATGACTTAGATATCCTTGAGGAAGCATTATTCTGTCCAACACAGCATGAAGGTGTATGTTTTCTCTTTTCATCAGATATTACCCTCAGGAAGGGCAGAGTACGATGCAATCCAGGCCACTGTGCAAAGTTATCTGACTACATAATTTCAGGACAGTTGTATTGACAAGCTACGTCATTTGACAGGAGGCACATTTCAGTTATCTACTGCACAGGTGATGTGTCACATTACACAGAGACAATTTTGTTGTGTAAGTGCTATTTATTGAAAAGTGCTGTAGTGCTATATGTACATTGTCCATGATTGTGAGTACATTATAGTGACATCTTCCATTGTGATCCTTTCCAAGTGCTAAAGGAAAATGCATTTGACATGCTGGGGTGATGTGTCAGACAGTGCAGAGGGACAGGATTTGCCAATGAGTAAGTGAGAGACAATCACTGGGCAGGATGACAGGATAAACAGTGGTTTGCAGAACAGTCATTGAGTACAGTTGTTGTAAGACTGACATGTTACAAAGCGCTGGACCTTGGTAATAGTTGGCCATGTGGCCGGGACTAGTGCTTCCGGGTACTTTTCCATGTGAAAGTGATCTGTTCCATGTCTTCTTCTTCTGATGTGTGTGTTGCCTCCTCTGTTCTTGGTGGTGATGGTTGTGAAGGGGCAACACACACCTCAGTGTTAGAAGACGTGGAGTCAGACATCCCGGTCGCTGCCACCTGTGAAGGTCTTAAGGGCAGTACTGCTGCAAGGAGGATCTGCTGATTCTTAAGAATAGCAGCCACATCACGATGGTAGGCAGCCAGGTCGGCCCTGAGGGGTTCAATGTGCAATTCGTGCACGCGTTGACAGGATTGCTGTTGTAGGTGTTGGGTCAACTGTATTACAGCTGTGCTGATTTCCTTCTGCCTTTTTTCTACTTCCTGCAAGATAGTTGTTCGCCCTTGCATAGCTGCTGCCTGTTCTTCAGTTGACATCAGGCACGACCGCACCCACTCTAGGCTGGCTTCCATAGTTTGCATCCCCACCCGCACCTCCTTGGCCAGCTACCGCTGTACTCCGACTACAGTTCTCTCAAAGCTGGTGCCTGTGACGTCTGAGTCCTCAGCTGTATTGAAGCTGGCAGGTCTTACAATTGGTGATATGGGTGGGTCCTCTGTGATGGCTGCTTGTTCTGAGCTCCTCCTTGTGACTGCAGGTGGGGTCTGGAGGGTTCCAAGGACATTTTGGATGGTCTGCTGGGTGATGTTTGTCAGCTCGTCATCCATGTCGCCAGGGTATTCCTGGGCAGGCATATCCACAGGAGATCCATCATCCTCTGCAATGAAATAGGGTACACTTAGTGTGTCTGTCTTGTGGCATTGGTGAAGTGACATGCATGCCTTGTGATGATTTCACATTGTGATCTTGTTTCCTGTTCATTGCTCCAGTGTTTCAGATGGGCACTCTCCCAGGCCTATGGCCCACCTGCATGTCACTTGTATTAAGTTATTAGACTTGTCAACATCATCTCCTCTAGTGTTGTTATAGACCAAATAGTGAATTGCCACCTTCTTGTCCTACTCAAGCCTCCTCTATCTCCATTCTCACCTTGAGGCCTTTGACTGGCTGTGGGTTGTCTGATGGCACTAGCAACACACTTAACAATCTGGACCTGCCCCAGTCTCTGATCTTTCACATCCACTTATATGTAGTTGACATGTAGCGTATCCTATGCATAGTATTGTTATGGCACGATATCAATGTTAGCATTGGTAATGTGTACAGCTGATGTTGGGGAATGTATGGTACATTGGATTACCTTGATAGTCATAGCAGTGTCCTATTTCCTCCTCTTACTGCACAGGTGTATGTCAGTGACCAGTTACATGTGTCCTCCCCTCAATGCTGTAGTCTGAGCAGAATGACATTTGGGATGTTGCACTGTGACCCAGGCACAGGATGGACCCTGGCATATGCAGCATGGGTGTGTCCTTAGTGCTGTGTAGCTCCTACTGTTGATGACATTGTCTGATGTTTGCAGCAACTATGGGCATTCACATTTGACAGGACTGGAGCCTTTGTCTTGTTTCAGGGGATTTTTGAAGTTGTCATCCTCAACCCACTACTTTAGGTGTGTATGATCCATGGGGACATTACTGCCATTGGCTACTTGACCAGCACACACAGCAGAGGTGGTAGTGGCAACTGTTGTCACTGTTACATTCCAGTTGTCGGCATGGCTAGAGGTTGTTAATTGGGCCCTAGTTAATGTAGGGGGTATAGTGGCTGACGTGTGACGGGATGTCAGTTTGACGTTGTGCCCTTCCCTCCTGGCGTGGCCTTATCTTTGCTCCATAGTTGGCCTGGCAGCATGCCCCCATGGGACTGTTGTTGGTGTACTGTAATGGTGTGCCCAAGCTTCTCTCTGTGCAGGCCATGTCCCCATGCCATACCCCTTTACCCATGCCACTCCATGTATATGATGACTTCCATGCATTTTGTGGTCGGTATCCTCCTCCCCCGCTTACAGTTGACATTAGTGCATTGAATTCCCCATGCGACTTACCCTGCATGTGAGTTGTCCCCTGGTAGTCTGCGCTGTCCTGTCCTTGAATCCCTGTGACGATCTCCTCAGGGATGACGGCTGCGACCATCTCCTTCATGTGGTCCAGGGCCTCCTGGTGTGCTGGACTCCCACCTCCAGTCTGCAGTGCTGCCTTCCTGTTCCTGGCCATCTTTTCCTTGGCCCTGCGCTTGCAGTCATGCCAGCGTTTTTTGCACTCGATGACTGTTCTGCGTACTTCTGCCACACTGTTAATATTGCCAAAAATGTGTTGCCATATTGCCTCTCTCCTACTGATTGGCAACTTTGAGGTGACAGTTGGTGCTGGTGTTCCGTCACCTCCATAACCAGAATTTCCTGTTCCTCTGCACTGAAGCAACACTTTCTTTTCTTCTTAAAACTGTCCTGGGTCTTGTGTGGGTCCTCCTGACTAGTTCCTGGTCTGTTGTCATCTTCCTGGGGTCTGTACAGGCATCTGGGATCCATTTTGTCTCTCCTCTGCTGAAATAGCTGTGTTTGTGGGGAATTTTGACGCTATTGCGTCAGAAAACGCTGCATATCCGGTGTGCGGTGTAGTAAATCGACCCACAGTCATTTCCGCCACGTTAAAGTCGTTTTGCTTTAGGACTTGACGCTGTGGTGTGCGTAAAAAAAAATGACTTACACCTGTGGTTTGCGCCGCCGGGGCGTCAAAGTATAAATTTGACTCCGGCACGGCGCACAGAAATGCCGTTAGCCGGCGGTAATATTTTTGAAGCAAAACTGCGCCGGTGCAGTTTTGCGTCAAAAAGTATAAATATGGGCCCAAGTACGTGTGTGAGCATTTATTGCGACCACATATACAACAACCAGACACCAGTGTGAAATGCACTGTAAAATGTGTCAGAGGGACGGGTGCATCAACGGCGACGCTCAGAAGGTTAACTGCTCGACGTGGAAGATATTGTGTCAGTCGCAAGACTGCTTGAACGTACATGTGCACATCAGCCTTGCAAAGTGGATCCGTAAATATGACTGTCAAGCTTGCGGACACTACAAGGTCACCAACCACGATTGTCAAGGTATGCAATGTCCCAGTTGTAAAGCGTACTTTATAGCCGGAACAACACACAAGTGTTACATGCTCGAAGGCTTCCCCCAGAAAAAATTAGATATAGAGTGTATGCAGGAGACGGTGTGCACCAGCCTAACTACATTTACACCCATCATCTAACAGCGAATTAAAATTGGGAGTTTGAAGGCTGGCCGTGCGTGAATGATTTCCTCAACCCATGCATGCAGTCGAAATACTACGAGTATACAATGCCGGCTAACAACTCGAAAGCATTCAACTCGTTCTTTATTCTCCGGGACCTGATTCGTGAAAAGCTGAACGTGGAGCTCATCACCCAGGGTTCCAAACTGATGCTGTTAAAGATTGTGCCTATTGAAAATAGGTTCATAGACACCTTGAATTTTCTGACAATGAAGTAGAGCAAGCCGCCAAAAGCCTTAGGTTTTGAAGGCTGTAAAGGTTATTTCCCTCACTTTTTTAAAACATGGGCTAATCAGAGTTACAGCGGTCCTATACCTGCGCCCGACAGTTACGGCATTGAGTACATGATGCCATCTGAAAAAGAAAGCTTTCTACAATGGTACAATGAAAACCATGAAAATCTATTTAATTTTCAAACAGAGTTGAAAGCTTATTGTCAGGCATGCAGCCTTTTAGAGACGTTGTGGTGGAGATGACGAAACAGGTCAGGATTATTAAAACCAAATCCCGTAAGAGGAAAGAAATCGTGTAATACCTAGACCCATTTAAGAACATTACTCTGTGCATGTCTGCTTATCAGCATGTGTTTTTAAAACCTGAAACCATAGCTCTAGTACTACCTGACCTCTATAATGGTATACAGAAATATTACTCCACCCCGTCTATTCAGTGGCTCATGTACGTCTCGGAGAAAGAGAACATCTTCGTTCAACATGCGTTTCATGGTGGCAAATACCGCTTGGGCCGCTATTACCTAGACAGGTGTGTGTTAAGTAATGGGGTAACAACAGCCTTTGAGTTCAACGGTTGCTTTTACCACAGGTGTCCACTTTGTTACAAACCCCACGAGTTTAATAGACTGCAGGGCACCACGTTTGAACATCTGCATCGTCGTACTCGCAAAATCACAGTATATTGAAAACCGTAGATTTGTTGTGAGAACCTTCTGGGAACACGAGTGGTTAGACAAGCTAACAAAAGATGCAGAACTCTGCACTTTCATTAAGAGCCGGCAGTTACCATCACTGTTGGAACCCCGCAACGCCTTATTCGGCGGTCATACAAACGCCATACAGCTGTACCAGGTCATTGGTGAGGGTGAGAAAATACACAACTACGACTTTATCAGACTGTATCCTTTTGTGAACAAGATAAAGTTGTACCCGGTGGGGCATCCTAGGATCATATATCAGAACTTTAAGTGCCTAGATGAGTACTTTGGTCTTTTTAAGTGTCAAATCCACCCTCCACGGAAGCTTTACTTCCCGGTGCTTCCGGCAAGCTAATGTTCTCCCTATGTTGTACATGTGCTGAAAATAAAAGATTAGCAAATTTAGACATAGTGATGAGCAAAGGCTGCTGGAGTGGACATGGTGTAACATCGAGGTGCAAACGGCCCTCGAAAAAGGGTACCGCCTCTGTAAAATACTGAAAATTTGGCACATTCCACACACCACAACCCCACTCTTTTCTGAGAACATCAACTTGTTTCTCAGAAACATACAGGAGGCAACGGGGTATCCTGACTGGTGTGTGAGCCCTCGAAACAAAAGTACATAGCTGATTTCCAAGCTCACAAGGGTATTACGCTAAGACCTGAGTTCATTAAGGTTAATCCCGCCAGATGTCAGTTAGCTAAGCTCTGTCTCAATTCCTTGTTGGGAAAATTCGCACAGCGTACCGATTTGTCAAACACATCCATTGTAACAGATCCAGACGATCTTTTTAATTATCTATTTGCCCCGTCTTGTGTCTTACGAAGTGTCCAGTTATGAATTTATTGACGATGAGGCGGCCGTTTTATGCTGGAAATACGCCAAAGAGTATCCCACAACGTGTAACAATATAAACATCTTCACAGTGTGCTTCACAACTGCTCACGCTAGTCTAGAGCTTTACAGATTGTTGGATAAGCTTAAGGATCATTGTTTGTACCACAAAACTGACTCTGTTATTTTTGTGAGTAAAGAGGGTGATGAAGATCCTGCGCTAGGTGATTATCTAGGGGATTTGACCAGCGAGCTTGAAAAGTATGACTACATATTCGAATACACCTCTTCTGGAACCAAGACCTATAGTTACAAAACCTCTAAAAACAAGGTTTGCATGAAAGTCAAAGCTATCACTTTAAACATCAGCAATACGGTTAAAATAAATGTTGAGAGTCTGAAGGGTCTGGTGCACAAGTACTACGCATTGAGCGATCGTGAAAATAACAAAGCAATAGTCGTAAACCACCCTAGCATAGTCAGGTTCAAAACAAAAAGAAAGAAATGCAACATAGCTGTTGTATAAAACCCTGCGAGTGGTGTTTGATAAACGGGTCCTGACTGAGCACTACAAAACACTGCTGTACAGTTATTAAAAGACATTAGAGGGGTGAACCCCAACTGCTATGGACACCAGGCTGCAACACCCATTCTCCTGCATTTTTAGCAGGTTCCTCAAATAGCTGTAAACGTTATTTTATAAAGAAACTGTTAGAAAACGCTCCCGGTGATTTATCTCAGACCCCTAACAACATCGTATTGGCAAGATCTTTACACAGAACTATCCCTAAAGTTCCCACACATCCAGTTTATGGAAGACATCCCCAGTAATCTCAACGACAACGACTTGTTACCTAAACATCTTGGAAACATGGTCATTGTGGATGATCTCATGTGCGAAGGAAGGGACCATATGAAGATCAAGAGGGCTTTTACTCAATATTCACATCATCGTTATCTAAGCATATGCTACATCGTGCAGAACTTGTTTTACAATGGTAAGAGCAGTTGTTCTATAAGTCTCAGTGCCTCATACCTGGTCTTATTTAAAATCCCCTGTGACAAACTTCAGAAATCAATTATAGCTAAACAGATATACCCTGGAAACACGCAGTTTTACATGGAAGCATTTAATGATTTTACCGCAAACCCTAACGGCTCCTTACTAGTAGATTTAGCCTATGCTCTGGTATTTTCCCCCTGACTTCCCAGTCGCTAAAACACTTAAAACAGTCCCTAAAGCCTATAAAAAGACCCATTAAAATGACTTTTGTAACATTTACACACTAAACCTTGGAATATAAGGTCAAAACCCTGTCTGCGTGGCTACGGCATAATTTAGAACTCCTGAAAAATGCTGGTCATAGCCAGCCCCCTAAAAAGAAAGGGTATCCTGTGCATGGCTTCGGACGATTTATTGGCTGCCATTTCAGAAATATCTCTAAACACCCTAAAAGGTAATTTACCAAGAAGCTCAGCAATAAAAGGGCAACACTCCTTTCTAAAAAGAAACTGGTCAAACAGTCTAGAGGTTTTGAAGGGGTGCTGCTGGGTTTAGCTATGCCCCTAATTACAGGTCTCCTGTCGAGGACGTGATGGAGCACGCCCACGAAAAATGTACCTTGTGCCTTGCAAACATCTGGAACAGTTGGGCCCTTCTACCACCAACATCTGGGACATACACAGAAATGAGACGCAGTGTCTCAATGCTGAGATCAAAGCCATTTTGAATCAAACCTACTTAACAACAAAGCAGGGCTTTACTCAGGAGCCCTTCAAAACTTTTCACAGTACTACAAACAATTGAATGCTGAAAAAAACAAATTGACGGAACATCCGTCAACAGACCCAGTAGCACCTCAAGACCCAGGATCCAAAGCCCAAGCGGATGCCTTTGTCAAAGACATTTTAAAAAGTATAAGTAAGAGGTATAGAGGGGTAGCGCAAATTCCGCTCAGTAAAATGACTGCTACTAAGGATCTGACCTCTTGGAACGACAGGGGTGAATTAGTTTACAAGGGACAACTGGTTGCAGGATCACACATGTACGATCTAGTCAGAGGTCTCACGCACAGCAAAACACTATCAACACATAATGCTCCTATATGATGAGAGCAGTTCCTAAGTGCCACTGCGGAACTCAACATTCCTTCCACGATCGTCGGTAATGCCGACCGCCGATGAAGGCTTGAAAGTTTGAAAGATCCGACCCCTAATGTTTTTACCATGAGTCCCACTGTGTTGACATCGCCTTTCTTTCCGCAGCCAACACCGTCTAGGAGCACTGGTGCTCTAGATATGGAGCCTAATGTTCAAAATGAACAGCTGGCTACCGCTCTAATGTTCTCATGACATTTGAACTGTTGTACAGTTTTGTTAAAAGGTTTGCGTCTCGAAAGATTTTTGCTTTGTTTATTTCTTTACCCATGTAAATGTTTGTGCTGAAAACAGAATGTAATAAACACCTTTAACCTTTCAACAGACATCTTTTGTAAAATGGTTTTAAAATGTGTGGTGGGTGAATAAAAAAATTGCATAGTCTGAATTTGTGTTTAAAATGTTTTATTGTAGACAGTCAGCAGTACAAATAGAGGTGTTACAAGGCCTTACACTTTTGACAAACACCGTATTCTGTTTTAACAACGCTCAACATATTCCTTGAGTTTTCATTCACATATTTCATAACAATACTATTGTTGTTTACTAGATTGGCGGAATACAAATTTAAAACATTTCTAAACGTCATACCCTCAGACATTTTACTAATAAAATATATACAATGTTTCCCACATGTGATGGCCTGAAAACCTGTACACGCATCTTGTTATACTCGAGCGTGGTCGATTTTTTTTTACATATTTGAATATCGGTTTTGTATAGATGTTATGCTCTGGGAACTCTGCTAAACTGTCAAACACTACAACCTTGTCTACATCCAGAAACAGGATCGCCCAATCTGTACCATCCTTATAATACGGGCGGTGTTAAAGACTAGGGTGCGGTTAGTACGTCGCTAGGAAATACACCTAAAAAATATTTCTTAGCGTATTTAAGTCTGCTTAAGAAGTCAGGTATCTGTACAGTGTCCATTTTACAATCTTTTAGTGATAGTCAAACATAATCTGTTGAGTGTGATTGACTTGGATGACGCTGTTGAATACAGAGAATACAGCCATGTTCACGTTGGTAGCCAGCATCTGTGTAAAGCGTATATCAGCTTTTAGATTTCCAGTTTTATCAAGTTGCAGAGGCCACCGTCTTCGATGTCAGGAGTCAGGTCGAACGCAAACAGCGTGTGGCTGGCCCCATACCCCTCTCTTGAAACAATGACTCCTGAGTCACACAGATGTTTCCCCGTTATCGAGACCAGACCGAGATATTGCCTGACAAAATTGGATGTTCCAAAACTTGGAGTGAACAGTTTTGCGGAGATGACAGCTCCCTCTTGGACCAAATCAGCGTAGTTGATGTCGTAATGCTTGAAGTTGAAAGGGTTAGAGGTATAGAGCCTTCTAAAAGCTGTATTGTTCACAAACCCAATGATGATGAGTTTCGGGAGTTGCACCAGTAATAGATTTTGCTGCTGTGTTAATATAGTACCTGCAGGATGCTGAATATCTTCAGAACCACTCTTTCAATGGCGTACTTGGAGTTTGATAGTTGTAAAGCTTTGGTGTGGGACATTCTGATGCTCGGTGACACTTTCACTCTCTTTATAAAGAGGCTCGCTGACAATGTAACCAGTTTATACTGCTCTGCATCACCACTGATGAGACAGAATGCATCCTTGTTGCAGTTGAGTTTGATCTTAAGATCTATATCATTGACAAGAAGCTCATCTTTGAAGAAAAGGTCTGAATATATGCACCCCAGGAGGTCACACTGTCTACTGTGGGCGGCGAAGCTGGCTCTTTTTTCAAAACCATTGTTATCCCCGTCCAACGCTGTGTCCTCAAAATGCGCTTGAGTAGCTTTGTAGAAGAGCTCAGCTGAAAGCTGTGTGTCCAGGGCTTCGCAACTGTAATTTAGAATACTATCTATGTAGGCACTGCAGGCGTACATTTTATCACTTTGTGTGACGAGTTGATCACCCAGGTTAATGTCCTTTTGATTAAACATGGTTGCGACGGGGTAAGCGATCAGCACCACTTTAGCATCGGCCTCAATGTTGGTGCCGTTCGCTTTGTTATTTTGCAGACAAGATGTAGCAGAGTGCTGTTGAGATCCAAATAGATATCCGTGGACCCCAACACATAAAACTCTATCAGCGCCAGAGGCATCAGAGCTGCTAGAGGCGATACTTCCATAAAAAAATTGTTCTCAATACTGGTCTGTGTTGGTTTAAGAGAAAACAAATCTAGCTCAGATTTGGCGCATCCACCCGAGGCGCAGTGTACGAAGGCCATGATAGCTGATTTAAAAAAAATTCGCACTAGAGTGTGTTCTCTTCTTCTTAGAAGATCTTTTCTGTCTTATGACTCTTCTTTTGTGTGGGCCTTTTGAAGAAGTCCTCGTTTTTTTATAGGACATTGGCAGGCCCCTGGACCTTGAAGCCCTTTGCTTATTTTTAACGCCTGCATGCGCCTTGTACAACAATCCCACTCCTTCTTGGGGTTGTTTGTTTATGCGCTCTGCATCTAAACATGCTTCTAAACAAACTCCGAAAGAAGCCCCCCAATCCAGCCCCGTACATAACAGGGGCCCATTGAAAGTAGGGTGGCGGTCCTCCATAGCCAGTCTGAACTCTATAATAGTCCCTGTACATAGAGGGATCCCCGTATGTTTTCACGATGATCAGCGCAACTGCTTAAAAGTCACAGTCACAGTGTGACCTTAAATGAAGCTTAACAATAACTTTCCCATATTTAAAAGCCACCGGCTCTGACTGATCGTGGTAGACCATGATGGTTATAGTGTCAAAATGGTTTTGGGACATTGCCACTTAGTCAAGTTTGTGATGTTGTATATTAACCATTGTGTTATTTTTTCCCTTCACGGCAAGTAACTATCCCCTATTCTCTGCGGTTATACAATGTCGCTATACATGTAGAGTGTATAAAGTCCGCCGTTAATATCAGGACACGTAGGGTCTGGATCCACCTCTCTCTTCAAATGTTGTACGGTCCCTAAAACCCTTTGTAATTTACTGGTACAGGTAAACCAGATATCGAGCTCTAGGGCTTTAAGAAACACGTTTCTTCTAACGTTATCCGACACCAGATGTATATTCGCATACTCTTCAACGTCGGCTATGGCTCTGTTGATGGCGTCGACCACCGCCGCGACGGTGGTGTAATACCCATGTGGGAAACTCACGGGGAAGCCCAAGAAGTCCTAAGAGCACTTTATGATAAATTTAGCCTCATGCTTTATAAATGTATTCCACGTTCTAGGGCACTGTATCTCCATTACGGCCACCTCCCAGGACCCTTTCAGGTCCACCGGTTTAGCCAGTTTCACCTCATAATTAGAAATCTGATTGTCGGGGAACATGTCCTTCGAGGCGTTGAACTGTAGCATAATATAAAAAGGTGAAGTTTCCATCTGGGCGCCTACAGCATAACCTCACACCCCTTGCAGCGAGCTGTCCAAAACCCAACTGTCAAATTTCTGGGATCATTTGACCAGCTCCTGTCTCTTAGCTCCGCTGCCTTTCCTTTTCAGAACCTTTTCAACCCTATATACACTGTTTGGATCGTAGGGCAGTTTTTGTAACTCTTTGTTGTAAAAGACATCTGTTACCTTTTCCCCGTCGCAGTCCTTCAACTTGTAAATATATATCCCTTCTTTAAACTCTGCACTTTCCACTATAAATATCTCATCGCTAAATGTCTGTTGGTAGCCTTTGGTGAAGACACCCTTCAACTGTGAAACCCTGACATGATCCCCTTCTTTTAAAACAGGTTTCTTGACCTTCGCCGTGAGACGTCTCTCCTACACTGTTCTCCACACCATTAACAAATTATCAGCCGTTACCTCCACTGGAGACATTTTGATCGTCCTATGGTAAATGGTGTTAAAAACATCTATAAAAGCCCGTGGAACATCCACGTACCTCTAGGTATTGTTGACTGTTCTATATCGCCACATCTTTGATTTTAAAGTTCTGTTAAAATGCTCTACAACTGCCGCTTTTACCTCGGTATGAGTTACAAAATGCTGAACAGGGTGCTGCTTTAATAATTTCTGAAAAGGTTTGTAACATTTTTTTTTCCAGCGCCTGTTTGTAGTTTTTGAGGTACTTTAAAGGCTGCGGTGACGCTGGTACCACTTTTATCGTTTAACAATTCTGCATAGGTGTACTTGGACAATAAGTCTATGACTGTTAATATATACATTGCGCCATTGTTATGCTTTGCTAGATCTTGAAGACTGATTATGTCAGCCTGCCACTGATAATCTAGGTGCGTGCTAACAACTGTGGCTCTCCTTTTAAAACGTCTCCTGGCTGGTTTGTGGAGTGAATACGCCTCTTACCCCGCTAATCAAGTCTTCACCCCTGATCGGTTTACAGATTCATTTTCGACTTGAGCCCTTCTAAACAGAGTTTCAGTGCCCCGAAGCATCCAACCCCTAGTTAGAATCATAATAAAGCTTCTTTAAACCAGCCCCCGCAATGCTGTCACACACCACAACCATGAAATGAAAGACATTTGTTTTGTGTAAGGTCGTTTTATTAAACATAAAAAAAAGTGTGTCAGCACAACAAAATACAGTGTACTTGTCATTTCACAGTACATAGCTTATATCTGTCAGTGCAGCTGGACACTGTGAGGCCTTTTGACTACAAAAACATTGCACAACAATGTTATACATATTACTAAGAGCCGTTCCTTTTACTACGTCTCAGCGTCACAAGCTTTGATATTTTTATAGCTATACACTCAATAGCTCTAGACATGACTTCCCTTTCCCCCCTTTAACTCTGGATGCTCAGGATACTGACAGCATTCAACGGTTCATGCAGTTCTAGGTTGGACAATACAGAACCTTTATTTGTGAAATTATCTTCAGTCATGAGTTCCAAAGCACGATGTAGCCCAGTCATTGGTGAAAGTCTTAACTCTTGTGCACGGTCTTTGTACACACTCCAGTATTTATTTGTTGCGGGTAGCCATGCGTTGATACACCAGTTGGCGATACGCACAGAGCTGTCGTGCTGCAACGTAGCCATAGGTTCCGAAATGTTCAGATAACGCAGAGTCACCGGGTGTATTTCAGCTATTCTTTCTTTAACCAGCACATATATTAATCTCCCGATACAGATGTATCCTGGGTGTAGCTCATAGACATCTTGTACCACGACAGTCTGATTCTCGTCCTAAAAGTGAGTAATTATGGAGTAATTATGTAGAGGGTCATTACAACATTGGCTGTAAATGCCACTTACCGCCGTGCAGAAGACCGCCAATACACCACCGCGGCCGTGGAATTCCTCCACAGCTATTACGACCCACAGCCCGGAATCTGCCAAAATCCAGACACCCACACAAGCCCGCCACACCAAAGGTCAGTGATAAACTGGCGATAACAAAACCAACATTGTCACGCCAACAGGAATATGCCCACACTTTCACGACCCACGAATCCATGCAGCGGTCTTTCAACCGCGGTATTCCATTGGCGGTACACACCGCTGCGCTCAAAATACACACACATTTACAAAACACAACCACATTGGACAATTCAAAATACACACACCTGATACACATACACACACCATGCCCACACACCCAATACAATATAAAACACACACCCACATCACCCACAAACCCTTACGACCACAATTGTGACTGAAGGCCAGAGAGAGACACCACCATCTACAAACTAGCATCCACAGGCACTCAACACCATCACTCACACAACATCCATGCACAAAACACCACACACCCCTAAACATCACCCCACACATCACAACACAGACCACCCCACACATCACCCACACCTGGTTTTCTGAGGAGGAGCTCAGGGTCATGGTGGAGGAAATCATCCAGGTAGAGCCACAGCTATTCGGATCACAGGTGCAGCACACCACCATAGCTAGGAAGATGGAGCTATGGTGCAGAATAGTGGATAGGGTCAACGCAGTGGGACAGCACCCAAGAACACGGGATGACATCAGGAAGAGGTGGAACGACCTACGGGGGAAGGTATGTTCTGTGGTCTCAAGACACCAGATTGCAGTTAATGAGGACTGGCGGTGGACCCCCACCCCCTTCCCCAGAACTAACAACATGGGAGGAGCAGGTCTTGGCTTTACTTTATCCTGAGGGCCTCGCAGGAGTAGCTGGAGGAATAGACTCTGGTAAGGCAAATCTTTAAAGACTTCATCCCCCACCCTACCTGCATGCTATCACATACCCCCACCCTCGCCCTCACCCCCATCACTCCAACTCCTCACACATGTCCCACTATCACAGACCACACATCCCAACACCAAGCCCTTCATGCAACAACAAAGCATGGACACCCATCACCAATGCATAGCCACTGCACATACCCACACACACCCCTAAACATTTAGCACACAAGGTCCTACACAAGCACTGGGGTACAGGGTCACCTACCCAGTGCACACCATGGCACACACAGATAATAATCATGCCTTTACACCCCTGCAGGACCCCTACCCAATGTCACCGGACAGGAGGTTCCAGACATGTCCACTCCACCTACAGAAGAGGCCCACAGTGATGACAGCAGCTCTGTCCAACTGGATCTAGATGACCAGCACGGCCCAGCTGGGACCTCGGGACAGTTGGTTCCCCTCACACTGGCACAGGCCACCACAGAGCCCAACCCCCTCTGAAAACACCAGCACAGAACCCACCCAGCGGGCCCATACCTCTGTCCCCAGGACACGTCAAGCAGCAGTGTGTCCACAACAACAGGGAACCCAGGCTAACCCACCACCCTAACAACACCAGGGACCTGGGGGCAGTGGCAGTGGGCACATGGTTCAGGTGACAGAGGCCCAGGAACACAGGGGAACTGGGAGGGCAGCTGTGCGACAGGGAGAGGACAGGCCCACGGAACCCACTCTCCATGAGGCCCTCTCAAACATGGGAGCCTACCACCATTCCCAGGAGATGGTGGCAACGGTACTGGCCAAGTTTCAGGTGACCCAGCGGCTGCAGGAGGAACAGTATTTGGGGTTCAGGGAGGAACTCAAATCCATCAATACCACCCTGTGCACAATTGTAGGGGTACTGAAGGAACTCGTCAACACCAGGAGGGACACTGTGGCACAACAAGGGGCCCCTGACACTAGCCTGGACGATGAACTGCCCACCACCTCTGCCGGCGTTAGTGGACAGGAGCCACCCCCACAGGACCACGACACCAGCACCCCACCCCCTGCAGATGGAGAACCACCCCGCAAGTGGTCCCTGAGATCCAGGACAAAGACAGAGAACAATACCAAGACCCCTGCCAAGAAATGAGACCACCCTAATTGTCATCTTTCTGTCCCACTTTGTCACCCTGTCCATCCTTAAACTGTCCCAGCTCCACTTCCTATGCCCCTTTGGACAATGCACCTGTGAGACTAATAGACTGGACTCTGCCATGGACATTCCCACAAGATCACCCCTGACCATTTTACAACCCCCTCCACTATTTAGCAGTTAAATAAACACCCTTAAATCACAAAACTATCTGGAGTCAGTCTGTGCTTTCGAAAATGTTTATTTGCAATAACTGTGGAAAACTGCTAAATCCATTGTATTGTCAACATACCTACGTCACACAGCTCTAGTCCATGAGGAAACAAAGCAGATGTCACACAATGGGACCCACATCTGTGAAATTGAAAGGGAAAGTGACAACTCAGTGTCCATACACTGGGTGAAAGTGACAGACAGATGAGAGGTAGAACAAGGGTATCAGATGTAGCAGGCATTGATGTCTTCTTGCCTGTGTCTCACTGGAAGTATTGATGAATCACCGTGATTCTGTTGTCAATATCCTCTTCTTCTGCTTCCTTGCCTTCACTGTCCACAGGCTCCACAGCTGCCACAAGACCTCCCTCTGGACCATCCTCCTGCAGAAAAGGCACCTGTCGTCGCAAAGCCAAGTTGTGAAGCATACAGCAGGCCACGATGATCTGGCACACCTTCTTTGGTGAGTGAAATAGGGAACCACCAATCAGATGGAGGCACCTGAACTGGCCTTCAGGAAGCCAAAGGTCCTCTTTATAACCTTCCTAGTTTGCCCATGGGCCTCATGCCCTTGTCCTTGGATTCCTCACTGGGGTCAGAAGCCATGACAGGTTGGGGTAACCAGAGTCACCTGCAAATGTCGAGGGAAATCTGATAGACACACACTAACTCTTAGGGATATCCCCAGGTCCAGACACCTAGTCACACTGTATACGGTCCATGTCCTCACCTAATAGCCACACACGGTGCCTCTGGAGCTGCCCCATCACATAAGGGATGCTGCTATTCCTCAGAATGTAAGCGTCATGCACTGAGCCAGGAAACTTGGCATTCACATGGGAGATGTACTGGTCGGCCAAACACACCATCTGCACATTCATCGAATGGTAACTCTTCCGGTTTCTGTACACCTGTTCACTCCTGTGGGGGGGACCAAGGCCACATGTGTCCCATCAATGGCACCAATAATGTTGGGGATATGTCCCAGGGCACAGAAATCATCTTTTACTATAGGCAAATCCTCCACCTGAGGGAAAACGATGTAGCTGCGCATGTGTTTCAGCAGCCCAGACAACACTCTGGACAACACGTTGGAGAACATAGGCTGGGACATCCCTGATGCTATGGCCACTGTTGTTTGAAAAGACCCACTTGCCAGGAAATGGAGTACTGACAGCACCTGCACTAGAGGGTGTATCCCTGTGGGATGGCGGCTCCAACTGGCCACAAAGTTCCTGGATTGTGGCACGGTCCAGTCTGTAGGTGACAATTACATGTCTCCCTTCCATTGTTGACAGGTCCACCAGTGGTCTGTACACCAGAGGATGCTGTCATCTCCTCACCTGCCCCAGTGGACGTGCTCTATGGAGGAGAACAGCGAGCAGAGAGTCAGCCAACACTGAGGTACGAAAACACAACTTTATTCCCCAAATTTTTAAATCCGCTCTGTGCCTGTCTTAGTGTGTATGAAAGCCCTAGATATGTGTGACATCTTTAAAATTAATGCCATGTGGCCCCCTGAAATGACGGCTGCCTGACCTGTAATGTGGGACAAGGGGATATGAGGTAACTGCGCTGGCATTGTACACCGTCGCGGTAGGCGGTTGAAGACCGCGGTGCAATCCTGCATTGTTTAACATTGGACCCTAGGAGTCCTAGGAGCCAATGACGATGTATGCCGGCGGTGACGGTACGCACTGCTGTGGACGTGACCGCCATTTTCTCTCTGTTCACTCACTTGATACCTGATCTTCCACAGGAGAGGACCTACACTGCAAGTGCTGCTGTGACCTCAATCTGGAAGAGACAATGGCTCATGTGTCTGGGGAAAGGGCCGCTGCCTTCAGCACGGAGGAGTTGGAGAAACTAGTGGATGGGGTCCTACCCCAGTACACGCTACTCAACGGTACTCCAGACAAACAGGTAAGTACACTGTGAGAATGCTGTATGGGCAATGCCTGTGTGGAGTGGTGTGGAGGGAAGATGGGGGAGGAGAATGAGGTGTGCATGAAACAACGGTGAGTGGATGTGCGTCATGGCAAGGGTAGGGATGCGGGCCAATGACTGTGACGGTGCAGACGGTTATATCTTCTCCTTTTCCCCTGTACTATTCCTGTAGGTCAGAGCCCATCAGAAGAAGGATATTTGGCATGTCATCGCCAAGGAAGTACGGACCCTGGGGGTCCACCACAGACAGAGCACGCATTGCCTGAAAAGATGGGCGGGCATTCGCCGCTGGAGCAAGAAGACGGCGGAGGCCCAGCTGGGGATGGCCTCCCAACGTGGGAGGGGTGCCCGTCGCACCATGACCCCCCTGATGTTCCGGATCCTGGTGGTGGCGTATCTGGATTTGGATGGGCGCTTGAGAGCATCACAGCAGCCACAAGGGGTGAGTACACTCTCATTCAGCTGATTCAGCGCGCATTAGAGGTCTCTGGGTGGGGGAGGTGGGCTGTGGGTTCCCCTAGGCCAGGGCGTGTTTAGTAGGCAAGGTCCCTTCGTAAGGCAGGCCACGTGGCACCCTACCCCACCTGTGTTCAGAGGTAACTACACCTAGTCAGGCTCCTGTGACTTCCATGTGTGCATCAATCGGGCATAGGCCTTGTAACCCATGTCCCTGTGATTAATTAGGGTACTCAAAGTGCATGGCGTAGTGCAGGGGGCTTCTGTGTCTGTAGCGTTCGCCGACTGCAGCGCTATTGCATGCACTGAACATGTCTTTCTTCTGTCTTCTCCCCCTTTTTGCAGTCTCCCTGTTCTTGTGTGAATTAGCATCATCAGGCGGAGGAACTGTGCCACCGGAGCAGGAGGGAGCTGCATCCCACATGGCCCTGGAGGGCGACACAACGGAGTCTGAAGCCACCAGTGGGACGGAGGGGAGCTCCACGGCAGGGACGGGAGCTGAGACCAGCGACACGGACTCCTCCTCTGATGAAAGCTCCCTTGCAGTGGTGGGCCCCACTGTGCCCCCCTCATCTACAGGTACAGCCGCCACCCCCCTACCAACACCACCCTCCCAGCAGCCCCTCAGCGTGTGCCCGTGGCCGCTCACCCAGGAGGGTGGGCATCTCCTTCACCCCAAGCACCTCAGCCCCTGCCCCTGTCAGCCCTGCTGCCCTCAGTGAGGAGGCAATTGACCTCCTCAGATCCCTCACTGTTGGGCAGTCAACCATTTTGAACGCCATCCAGAGTGTAGAGAGGCAGTTGCAACAGACCAATGCATACCTGGAGGGCATTCATTCTGGTCAGGCAGTCCAACAGCAAGCTTTTCAGACTCTTACCTCAGCACTGATGGCAGCCATTGTCCCTGTGTCCAACCTCCTCCCTCCAGCTTCCTCCACCCAGCCCCAATCCCCTGTACCTCAGCATATTCCAAGCAAACCATCAGACCAGCATGCACACACCTCAACACACAAGGGAAGCTCTGGCAAACATAAGCACCACACATCTCACAGGCACTCACACAAGCATCATACCCATGCAAACATAGCAACATCCACTGCCTTCACTGTGTCCGCGTCCTCCTCATCTCACTCCTCCCTCCCTGTCTCATCTCCACACACACCTGCATGCACTACATCTTCAGCCACTATGTCCATCACCAGCACACCCATCACCACACCCCGCTCACGTGCACTCACCACCCCCACTACCATTCACATATCCACTGTCTCCTCTCCCAGTGTGTCTGTGAGCCCACCTCCCAAACTACACAAACGCAGGCACACACCCACCCAACAGCCATCCACCTCACAACAGCCTCCAGCCCATGCACCTTCACCCAAAGTCACCAAACATACACCTCCCACAACCACTACCTCTTCCTCCACTCCCAAACCCCCTCCATCTACCCGTACCAGTGTGTCCCAAAAACTTTTCCTGTCCATCCTTGACCTCTTCCCGTCACCTCCCCCACCCCTTCAGTCCCGTAGGGCCCGCCTTTCCAGGTCCCAACCCAGCACCTCAGCCACCACATCAGCGGGAACAGTGGTGCCAGGAGTAACCGGCTTCTGGACTGCGCTAAGCAGCAGGGCAGCCAGTGTGCCAAGGAGCCAGACCACGGACAGTCCCCCACCTCATGAGCATAAAAAAATGCCCACTGCCCGGTGGGAGAAAGGCAACACATCTGGCACCAAAGGCTCTCCCAGGAGTACAGTTGGGAGTGGAAAGACAGCGTGCCCACCATCCAAGGTGGGGAAGGGGCACAGAAAGAAAGGCAAGTCGCCGCAAACCTCCACGGCGGACAAGACCGCCACCACCACCGCTGCCAAGGACACCGCTGCCACAAGCACCGCTGCCAACGCCACCGCCGCCACCAACACCACTGCCAAGGACACCGCCGCCACCAGAACCGCTGCCAAGGACACCACCAGCACCGCTGCCACAGACAGTGCCGCCACCAGCACTGCTGTCAAGACACCCCCACCACCAGCACCACTTCCCAGGACACCGCCGCCACCAGCACCGCTGCCAAGGACACCGCTGCCACCAACACCGCTGCCAAGGACACCGCCGCCACCAGCACCGCTTCACAGGACACCGGCGCCACCAGCAGCGCTTCACAGGACACCGCCACCACCAGCACCGCAGGTCAATGAGCACAGAAAGCTCAAACGTTACTGAGTCCGCCACAAGCAGGTTGTAGCACTCTGGGCACAAAGCCCCCTCCAGGACCAGTGGAGAAAGACATCCACTACCTCTGTCCTTGGCAGGATGAAGCACTCTGGGCACAAAATGGGCACAAAGCCCCCTCCAGAACCAGCGGAGAAAGACATCCACTACCTCAGTCCTTGGCAGGATGAAGCACTCTGGGCACAAAGCCCCCTCCCCCCTCCAGAACCAGCAGAGAATGACATCCACTACCTCAGTCCTTGGCAGGATGAAGCCCTCTGGGCACAAAGCCCCCTCCAGAACCAGTGGAGAATGACATCCAGTACCTCTGTCCTTGGCAGGATGATGCACTCTGGACACAAAGCCCCCTCCAGAAGCAGTGGAGACTGTTATCCACTTGAGAGACTGTGGCTTTGCACTCCCCAGGATAAAGTAGTGGGCAACCCACCCACTGAAAATACTTGTGAGACTGTGGCTTTGCACTCCCCAGGATAAAGCAGTGGGCAAACCACCCACTGGAGAGACTTGAGAGACTGTGCTTTGCACTCCCCAGGATAAAGCAGTGGGCAACCCACCCACTGGAGAGACTTGAGAGACTGTGGCTTTGCACTCCCCAGGAGAAAGCAGTGGGCAACCCACCCACTGGAGAGACTTGAGAGACTGTGGCTTTGCACTCCCCAGGATAAAGCAGTGGGCAACCCACCCACTGAAAAGACTTGTGAGACTGCAGCTTTGCACTCCCCAGGATAAAGCAGTGGGTAACCCACCCACTGAAAAGACTTGTGAGACTGTGGCTTTGCATTCCCCAGGATAAAGCAGTGGGCAACCCACCCACTGGAGAGACTTGTGAGACTGTGGCTTTGCACTGCCCATGATACAGCAGTGGGCATGGAGCTCCTTTGTGGATCTGGCGTCATGCACTCATCCGGCTGAGGTGCCTGTTTTATTTCGATCTGATGCCCCAGCAGTGTTCTCTCAGTTTTGATCGGGTATCTTGAGTGGGCCACGCCCATGCATTTTGGGCCTAGTGGTCCACAGACTTTAATGGTGCAATACCTGGACTTGTATTCTTGGTGTATATATTTGTTTGTACTGTATATATATTTTTGAGTACTGGATTTTAATAGATTACAAACGTTCAAATCATTTCCTTTTGTCTTTGCATTCTTTTGGGGGATTAGGGTGTGTAACTGTAATGTATCAATATGTATTAGTGTGTGTGTTGTAGTGGGTGGGGGTGTGGGTGGGGATATTGCGTGTGTGTGTCACTCTTTTTTCCCTCCCCCCTCCCCTGTGTTGTAGGTGCAGTACTCACTGTGGTCGTCGCCGCCAGCGTTCGTGCTCCTGGTAGAGGAGCAGGAAGACAAAGGCAGGGAGAATCTGCAGTTCCGGTTCCATGGCGTCCTGGTTCCTCGTGGGGTGTGTAGAGGTGAGCGTTTTCCCTTCCAAGTCCTGTTTCCACCGTGTTTTTGTTCGCGGTGAATCCGCCCCAGAGAAGGGGGTGGATTGGCCTGTTGTAATACTGTGGGTGGTACACTGTGTTCCACCTGTCTGTTGGCGGTGACCGCCATGCTGTTTGTTTGTACCGCCGTGGCGGTCGGAGTGTTAAAGTGGCCGTCTATGTTAGGGGTTTCCCCCACAGTCGTGATTCTATTTTTTTTAACCGCCGGCCTGTTGGCGGTTTTACAGCCGCTTTAACACTGACCGCCAGGGTTGTAATGACCACCGTAGTGATAAATAACACAGTTATGGTCTGCTATTCATGACCTCTGTTTTTTTTATTTTTATTATTATTGTTTTTTTAAAACAACTTTCGTGGGGCTAAAGACCTAATTCTTCTGTTTTTATAATAAATATCACACATTCCTCTTTCTATGACCCTTTCTATCAAGCTTTTGTCAAAATAGGTACACAGCCCCTGCATATGTTTGAGTTTTAAGCAGGGCTCAACAGCTTATCGGATCTCATTGACAGCGACTGCCAAGACCTTAATCATATCGGCGTGGACACCTTTCTTCACAGTTGACAACCCGTACACCTCCCTTAACAACTTACATACCATGTGTGGGGCTAACCGGCTACATATGTGTAGAATGTTTCTTGCAGTGTACGACTCGTATAGACAGTCATGAATCTCCTGCTATGGCTCAATAATTTAATGCCTGTAACACAGGTTATAATAGTCATGTTTAATACATGTGTCCACACCGGTTGCCGCAAAACCTTTAACAGGCCATATGGCGTCATAGGGTATGGCCGGAGTTTCCTTTTCAAAGTCGATGCTATTGTAGGTGCAAACAAATTCTTTTACACTGCTCTTTGTTCTGGCTTGTAATACTTTCAGACTGCCTGGAACAGCTTAAGCAGTAAAAATTTACGTTGTTAACCTTTGCCGTAGACCCCTCTAGAGACTCTCTTTCTGCAGTTGTTTTCTACGGTTCAAATAGAAAGCAAAAGACAAACTATTAGTTAAAAGTATGATATCAGCATATACACGATAATTGTCCATAGAGTTCTTATACTAACATCTGCATTTTCATTATACTCAGGGGCTGCTCTGAAATCTTGCAAGTCGAATAGGTCCATTGATGTATAAGTGGCTTCAGAGTTTATACTTCCGGCTATATGACGACTGCCTCTGCCTCTGGATCAGGGTCCTCCTGAAAGCCCATATCTTCATAGACTGGAATTCGGGGGTGTTATACCTTCTTCATCATCTTCAGTGTCGATGAAGTTGATTGCATCACTTAATTTGTCTTTCAAGTCTTCGCTGCTGTCAACCTTAATTGAGGATATCAGTTGTGGCAAATCCTTGAGGCTGAGCTTTTCAAGACACTGGCAAAGTAACTCTTGAAAACAGTTAGGGGGTCATTCTGACCCTGGCGGTCGTCGCGGATGACTGAAGCACCGCCAACAGGCTGGCGGTGCTTCAAAGCCCATTCCGACCGCGGCGGTAAAGCCGCGGTCGGAAAACCGGGTCCGGCGGTTTCCCGCCGGATTTCCCCCGGCTGGGCTAATCCTCCATGGCGGCATTCCGACCCCCTTCCCGCCAGACTGTTTCTGGCGGTTTTCACCACCAGGAAGAGGATGGTGGGAACGGGTGTCCTGGGGCCCCTGGGGGCACCTGCACTGCCCATGCCACTGGCATGGGCAGTGCAGGGGCCCCCTAACAGGGCCCCAGCATGCTTTTCACTGTCTGCTTAGCAGACAGTGAAAAGCGCGACGGGTGCACCCGTCGCACACCTGCAACACCGCCGGCTCCATTCGGAGCCGGCTTCAGTGTTGCAGGCCGCCTTCCCGCTGGGTCGGCGGCGCGCCCAGCGGGAAGGTCGGAATGGCCCCAGCGGTCTTTCGACCGCGGAGCAGCCATATGGCGGTTCCCGCCCAGAGTAGGAATGAGGCCCTTAATGTTGGAACCCCCATCTTGAATGCTGTGCATTCTTACCCAACACCAGAGGTGTTACAGTCTGATAATATCTATCAATAGTGTTCTGGGCCCCTGAAGAGGCAGCTTTTCCGGAGAGCGGATTGTATCTCTTCATATTGCCTTAACAACCTATTTCAGCAATGGTTTACGGTTTGGCATGCTGCTCTAGCCGACTCCTTATATGTATTCTATGGCTCAAAAATGGCATACCCCTCTCCAGCACATAGCAGTTACACACTTGCGATGGCTCTAATACGTTGAGGGGTTACACGTAACGCTAACCATATGTCCCAACCTCTGCAGCATTTTCTCAGCCCCTCTTTTTGGATTAGCCAGCAGTGTGCAGGTTTGGCCTTACACTCCCAATGCTCTGCCCTGTGATGAGGCCCTCAAGTAGCCACTTGGTCCTAAATGTATGACATGTCCAGACTTGTCCTTTTAGGCTCTGAAACAGATTGCACACCAGCAAGACCCTCATATTACACTTCCCACAGACCTAGACACATGGGCTAAGACCCTGGCAGATGACCAACATGTGACCCCATGATGTCACAACCCACGGGACACACCTACACCTAGGTCAGTGCCTAAGTCAGCACGGGACAGGGTACCCATGTCACTGTCTACGTCATTGCCTACGTCATTACGGGGTGGGGGCACCTGTCAAAAGTTTGATAAAATGTATCCCCTTATAGTACTATTCTGCTTTGTTTTATAGAGGGCATTTCAAGTGCAGGCCTCAAGGTCACTGTCAAAACGCTTTGATATTTCCCTGTAAGGGATTTAACATCACGTTCAAGGGTCATTTTATGTTCTGACTTCAGTTTATAGGCTATGACGCAGTCCTTCATAATTTGGCCCATAATGCTGGCTTTAGCAGCTGTCTTAAGAACCTGGGGTGAAGACATTGATGTGTCTTTTTACTTTGTTGTCACTCATGATTTCAATTTTGTTTTTCACAGGGCATTTTGTAGCATGCAGTATTGAAAGGGCATGGATTATTTGAGGGGTTATTGAGACTCCACTCCCTTGTCAGGTGGACCGGGGGTGTGGTTCATTTTGGAGCCTTCCACAATGTCAAGGTCTAAGGTTCAGGACCATATGGTCCTGGTCCATCCTGACATCTCCAATTAATACCCTATCTCTGTTATTGGCATTATAAATGGGCCAGCATGATCTAGGATTGTTACATTTGGTATGGTATGGCTGATGACTAGTTCTAGCACTGTTTTATTCAATCTGAGTAGGTATTTTTGCTCGATTTTGGTCATATATGGATCCTGCAATAATCAATGTAGTACCGATTTGTAGCTTGGTAAATATTTATCTGCCCTCCTCAAACATCCATGTCTGTATAATCGTACAGGTGAAAGTTTATTTAATGAGGATCACCTCCTTGCATTTCTTAGAAGTATATTAAATTGATGGTGATTAGAAAGCATCTTGTGCTGTGTGAAAGCTATAGATGTCCTTTCCAGTCCACTCTCTCTAAGACATCTCAGTCTATTTGTCACATAGGCGTGACTACTGCAGGAGAGCAATGTCAACTTGTTTCACTTCCAGATATGTCAATATCTTTTAAAATAGTTAAAAATAGTTATGCCATTTACATTCCAGTAATATAACAGCTAGTTTTTTGGGTGTCATGTTCCTATCCTAGCTACTGGAATAAGAATTATGGCAAATGCCGTTTGTTGGTACATGGCCATGGACCTTCATTAGTAACAGCTACCACTATGTCCTACAATGAGTAGTAAAGGAGAAAAGGGATGGGGTACTATAGGTATATAGGGAAAGGTAGGGGGAGTAAAGTCGCAATGAAAATGTAGTTGAGATGTAAAGGCTTGTTGTGCTACAGTAGGACGGGGTTGGACCAGGTCATTTCAATCTTGAACCAAAAAAGGGGTGTTAAACTACAACTAGCCTAAACGACCAGTGGGTGGCTACGCTCCATGGTCATCCATAATGCCAACCAGGAGAGTCCTGGTTTCTAATTTATGTAGATTTGAATCATGGATAAAAGGGTTTATGAGGATATGATGTGACATACAACCTTGTGTGCAGGGCAGCAGGTCTGATTGTGCAGAATGAGTGGGAAAGGTGAAGATGGGGACAATAAAGTGGGGGTAGGAAATAACTGTATGGAGAAAACCCTATAGACTTTTGCTGATGAAAATGTTATGGGAGGTATAATAAAATACATGGGTATGATGAATTCAATCAATGCTTTCTACCCCTCTATGGCAATAGGAAAGAATACAATCTTTAGGCAATTTTGCACTCATTCACAATTTGTGTAACGAGAAGGAGGAGTGGAAAATTTTGAAGGGGTGGAGGAGGGGAGCGGGAGTGGGAGGAGGTGGAAAGGGGAATGGGAGTTAGGAAGGTTGATTAAGATTAACTAAATAACTGCATAACAGCTGAAGAAACTAGGCATGGAGAGAGACTTAAAGACAAATGGGCAAAGTCGATCCTTTTCAAGAGAATATTAGGTTTGGGGGTTAAGTGATGTGATGTTATATTTTCTGATAGTGATGTTGATGAGACCCGGAATTGTTTCTGCTGATATCCTGTGTGAGTTCCCCTGAAGTTCAGATCATTCTCCCTCTGACTGACTTTGAAATGGATGGTCCAGGGGCCTATCAGAAAGATCAGAGGGTTTAGCACTGCGGAGTAGAGATTTTGGGGCATATTTATAGGCCCCTAGTACTACCTAGCACCAAATTGACGTCAATTATTTTTACATTAATGTGGCCCAATGAGGCCAAAATCCCCACGCCCTATTTACAGAGTGGTGCAATGCATGCATTGCACCACTTGGTAACCCTTTGCGCTACATTATGCCTGCTCCAGGAATAATGTATGCAAAGGGGGCGATCCCCCGGTGGAGGAGCCAGAAAAATGGTGAAAGGAAATTTATGGGATTTCCTTGCGCCATTTATTATGGCACTTTTAATGCCTGCTCAAGAGCAGACATTAAAAGGGGGCTTCCATTCTTTAGAATGGGCCCTTATGTACTCTGCAGGAGCAGCGCCAATATTTTACATAAAAAATGACACTATTGCCCCCTACCCTGTGCCATGGTGCACCGTATTTGAAATATGTCGCACACATGGTGGCGATAGGTGGGTGCTAAGGGGCGCAGGGAAGTGGCACTGCACTCGGTGCAGCGCCACTTTCCATGAATCTGCCCCTTTGTCCTTTGCAGGGATTTCAATGTGATGTCCATGCTTGGGTTTGATTTTCTAGTCGATCTAGAAACCTAGCTAGTTCCTCCTGTTCTGTTAAGGCTTTGAATTACCATCCACATTGTCACCAGTTCAAGAAGACTGCATTGCCTCAATTCTTCAATGTTTGCCTGAACTATAGAAAAATATTCCTCATCACATTGGCATCATGGAGGAATTTGCAGAGTTCTGAACTGTATGTCCATATAGGTCATAAAGACCATGTTGTCATGCTGCCTAGAGTATCTTCCAGATCTGTTGATGATAGAGAAATCAATAACTGGTTGAGGTCTGTCTGAGACCTTGGAGTAGGATATTTAGGGCTTAATTCGATGTGCTCTTTGCAGTTCGAGCTTTGAAAAGAACATCAGATGTGTGAGATGAGGAAGCAGGTCTATCAGGAAAACATTTGCATTATCATGGTTCATTTTCTCCAGCATCCCATAAAACTGGAAATTAACTCCCCGGGCACAAGTCCTCTAAATCGGTCCACTTAGAAACCACAAATCAGGTTTTCAGGAGGCAAATGTTCTAATCTGGTTATACAGAGAAAGGGGTGGCTATCTCATCATTCAATTAACATTTTAGATTCTTTGAGGACATTTTCTCTACATATGTGTACTGCTAAGGATGGACTACCCTCTTTTATACTGTTTATGTTAGTTTACCTTGTTATTAATAGAATTTGGGGCCGCTGTTAAAAATCCATTTAGCTGTCTGAGAGCCTTAGATTTCCTAAATCATACTTTTGCAATTGCTAAATGGCTTTTGTAAATGTATGATATATATTTTGCGATGTGGTGTTTAATGAGTCTGAAAATGGGTTTAGAAGTGCACACCAAATCAGAATTTGGTATGCACTTCCTTTCCAAATTGTTATTCGGAATGCTTTATATCAATGGTTTGCAGCCACAGTTTCAATTGCAAACCATTGACAGGTTACCAGCTCCTAAAATGAGATGGAAAGCCATTCACAAAGGGAACCTCTTTCCCTTTTGAGAATGAAAATAAAACATTTGTTTGGAAGTGGCAGTGGTCCTGTATACCACTGCCAACTGTTAAATGAACATTTTGTTTTTAAAAAGCATGAATTTTTTTTAAATGAGGACATTTCTTCTTTTAGGAAAAAAGTGTGTATTTAAAAAAAAGTGCATTATTTAAATATGATCATAGACCTAGTGGTCTGCTGAGACTAGCAGGTTATGTCTCTGAAATGACATGTATAGTGACGGGTTGGATTGGAATGTATTGTGCAGGGTTCCAATTGGAACACGGAGAAGGTGACAGTTGAAGCCTGGAGGAGAGAGGAGACGCTTCATGGTGTGCGGGGCTTGTAAAACTCAAAATAAATACTTAAAACTCATCTCTTTCAAGTGCGTCATTACAGGAATTGGCGACGAGGTAAAGAACAGCCCCCACACCGGTGTACTTTGACTGGACCTGATCCTTCTTCAAGTCTTTGACAACACAGGTTCACGTCTTCTAACTGGAAGTCTTCTTCTTAGTTGCCAGAGTCTTCTCATCAGTTCCCGGTAGGCTGCGCAGCTGGCTGGTATCGCCCACAATTGGTCGGGGATTTGCGCTTTTTGGGAGCCGCGCAATTTTAAAATCTATTGGGCGCGTCTCGAGCTGTATTCGGAGCTCGAGATCGCGCAAAGGCTGTGCCCTTGAAGGCTGCTCTCGCTTCTTAGCTCGAGATCGCGCAAAAGCTGTGTGTACGAAGGCTGCACTCGCTGTGGCAGCAATCAGTTTGGGAGCAGTGTTTCCAGGGCGTGCGAAGACCACACACAGGAAGTAATGTGTACTGCAGCTCTCAAGTCTGAAGCAGCGCCCAGGAGGTAATTGGTTGCTGATCTTTGAACCTGGAAGTAAACAGAGAAAATTGAAAGGAAAGAACCTTAAGTACTACATTATGTGAAAGGATTAGAAGAAAGACTGTTTGGATTTTTTTTTTCTCAGTGATTAGACTATTCTTGCATCTGCGTAGGGGAGCAGTGTGTTTAAAAAAAAAAAAAAAAATGGGTATACAATTTTAATACACTAGTTACGGTTTATTCATCTTTCTATTGAGACAATGTCTACTTTGAATTTACATGCACCACAACCATTTCTTTTAGCAAAAGGGGATCCTGTCATACAGTGGCAAGAATGGAAAGAATATTTCTGCAATTACATCAACACTTTTGAAGAAGAAGAATTCTATGCGGAAAAGAAAAAGAAAATTCTATTGCATTGTATTGGTCCTGGGGGCTTGAAATTGTACAATGAGATGGAAAAAAAATCTAGGAGTGATTCTGATGGTGGGGATGTATTTACTCAAGCATTAGAGGATTTAGACGCTCATTTCTCTCCGACGGTCTGTGTAGCGTATAGAGAATCTGTAGAAGAGTATGTGTCAGCTCTTAGGATCTTAGCTAAAACGTGCAGATTTGGTGGATTGCAAGATTAATTCATACGTGATCAAATTGTAATGCATACCAGTAATCCTAATATTCAAGATAAATTATGGGTAAATGGAGAAGCACTGTTGAGGGAAGTTATTGTGCTAGTTAAAAAAGCGGAACTTACTGGTAGATGCGTCAAAGCCATGGAAGAGGATACGAAAGAGGTAAAGCAAGTTTTGGTTACCCAAGGAAATTCTACTAGCAAAAACGACACGAAGAGTACACGCTACAAACAGAAGGATCAGCAAGATCAACACAATATTAAAAAATGTTTTAGATGTGGAAGCGCTGACCATTTTGCTGATAACAAGAAGTGTCCTGCTAAAAAGCAGAAATGTTCATTATGTGGTCGCATTGGGCATTTCGCAAGAGTTTGCAAAAGTGCAAAAAAAGGAAATATTACGTTTATCGAAGAAGAGAATGATTTGGTGTGTCAGGAGAATCAGGATGATGAGAATGGGGTCTTTTGCATTGAATATGATTTGCTGGAAATTGAACAAGGAGGGAATAAAAAACCTGTATGCGTGCTGAGAATGGGTGGTATAGATGTCGATGTAACAGTTGATTTGGGTTTGCCTTTCTCAATAATTGAACAAAAAATTTGGTCAGAAAAATTCAAAGTAACATATGGTGACATACTTGATAGAACTGAGGTGAAAGCAAAAAGTTATACTGGGGAGAGAATTAATTTTGTAGGGTACAAAAATATGGAATTCGAATTTAAAGGGAAAAAGGCTATGTGCAAATTGTATATATCGGAAAAAGGACCATCTGTTTTGGGGTGGGTTGACCAAGGGAAATTAGGGATAACCCTTAACCCCAATAGTTCTGAACCAGTATTATCAACTGTTAGTAGCGTTGATTATGATGGAATTGTTCACAAATATCCTAAAGTGTTTTCAGGTAAAGTGGGGTGCTTGAACGATTTTAGACACAAGATTGTGTTGAAAAGTGGAGTCATACCAGTTGTTCACAAAGTTCGATATGCACCCTTCTCGGTCAGAGACGAAGTTTTATGCGAACTTAAAAGACTCACGAATGAGGGCATAATAGAGCGAGTGGAATCAGCAGAGTGGATTTCTCACCTGGTTGTAGTTAAGCGTACGAATGGTAAGATCAGATTTTGTATTGACTTAAGAAGTCTGAATGAGAGCATAATGGTTGATCAGTACCCTCTACCAAAGATAAATGAGATGTTTGCATGCACAAAAGGTATGAGTTGGTTTTCTACTCTTGATTTAAAATCAGCTTATCACCAAATTAAGCTTGATGCGGATTGCATGAAATTAACAACATTCATAACGCCATTTGGTTGCTATCAATTCACGAGGGTACCATTCGAGTTGGCTTCGGCTGCTGCGATGTTCCAGAGAATCATGAGTGACTTACTATTTGGTATTAATGGTGTTATGTTCTTTCAAGACGATGTTTTAATAATGGGTAAGACTAAGGAAGAGCATGATGAGACATTACTTCTGGTATTGGATGTGTTTGAAAAGAAAGGTTTGACTGTGGAGTTTGGAAAGTGCAAAATTGCTAGGAGGAGTGTTAAATATCTTGGTCATGAAATCAGTGAGGACGGTATAAAACCCAAGGAAGAATTGGTGAAAGCAGTCATGATGGCACCTGTTCCTCACAATAAGGACGAAGTCCAAGCTTTTTTGGGTCTGGTGGAGTTTATTTCGAAATTCATAGAAAATTTTTCTGAAAAAAAAATTGCCATAAGACAACTATTGAAGACTCGAGTTAAATTTGTATGGTCCAGAAATTGTCAGGAGGAATTTGACAAACTAAAAGTTGAAATTAGTAAAGCTCCTTTCTTGAAGGGTTTTGATCCTTTAAGTAAAATATTTGTCACCACTGATGCCAGCGCAAAAGGTTTAGGGGCTGTGTTATCACAAAAGAATGACGAAAATGAGGAATGGATTGTTGGTTTTGCTTCCAGATCATTATCGGATGCAGAGATTAAATATTCTGTAATAGAAAAGGAGATGTTGGCGTGTTCTTGAGCTTTAGTACATTTCAGGCAATGTATATGGGGACTTAAAGTGATTGTAAGAACGTATCACAAGCCCTTGACGAAAGTTCTAACCAGTAAGGGGTTACAGAACGCTTCTCCTAGATTAGCCAGAATGTCGGTGAAACTATTAGATTTCAATTACGAGGTGCAATACATACCGGGTACAAAGAATAGGGTTGCAGATTTTCTAAGTCGTTTATCATTACCTTTTGATTCTAGGAAGGATTCGGATGAGGAGTTTGTCGAGGATGAACAGGTTGCTTTGTTATTTGATGAGGGTCAGGATGGAGTCAACATAGATGAATGGAAAATGAGCATGGAAACTGATAAAGAATTACAGAAAATATTGACATATGTGCGTTTTGGGTGGCCGAACAAAAATATTCTCTGTGAAACAGAGCGTAGCTTTTGGGAAGTTCGCAATGAGCTGAGTGAGGAGCAAAATATCCTCTTGAGGTGCAGTAGGTTTGTTCCACCAAAGTCACTTCGTGCAAAAATATTGGGAGTGTGTCATGAAGGGCATTTAGGTATTTCTAAAACCAAAGCGAGAGTGAAGAATATGTACTGGTGGCCAGGTTTGGATGTGGAGGTGGAGAGATTAGTAAGAGAATGTTCCATGTGTGAGAATGCTGACAAAACACAGAAGACTTTCAACCCAGCGTTGTTTCCCGTTCCTTGTCCTAATATGCCATGGGACATAATTGGTATAGATATCATGGGACCAGTAGATAATATTCAGGGTGAAAAGAAATTCATTATTGTAGTCATGGATCACTTTTCTAAATGGCCGGAGGTGAAAATCACTGATAACGTACAAAGTGAGGATGTCGTGAGGTTTCTAGATAAGTTGTTTATTAAGGAGGGGCTACCAAGATGTGTAATTTCTGATAACGGCCCTCAATTTATTGCTGACACTTTCAAATAATTCTTGCAAAGGAATGGAATCTTTCACAAATTAACTTCGGTATATCATCCAGAAGGCAATGGTTTAGTTGAGCGGTTTAACCGAGTAATTAAAAGCACTTTACAATTGGCAGCTAGTAGCGGTTTGAACTGGGAAAAGGAAGTATTCAAAATGATTTGGGCTTACAGGATAACACCCAATGGTAGCACAGGTAAAAGTCTGTTTGTTATCATGAGGCAGAGAACCAGTAAGTAAGGAGTGTGCATGGATTCAGGAAGGACAACTTTCTGAATGGTCATTGGAAAATGTAAAAAAAATATATATTAGAGGCAAAAAAAATGTACAAGTTAAATTATGATCGGAAACAGAATGCGAGAATGGTTCCTGTGATGGTGGGTGACTGGGTAAGAGTTAAAAAAAATTGTAAAGTGCGTAAGGATGAAAGCAAGTTTAGTGAACCTTTGAAAGTTACTAAGTTATTTTGTAATTCGGCACTATTGAGTGATGGGAAGGTGTGGCATCTAAGTCGCTTGGCTAAATGTAAAAATGTGTGTGATAAGGGCAGAAAGAATTATGACTGGATGGATGATGAGCGTGATGGGAATAGTATTGGAGCTGATGTGGGAAGTCGAGAAGTAAGAAATGAGAATGGAGCTAGAATTGAGAATGAATTTGTGGATGTTAATTCCGGTGGTAGAAGGGGAAGATTCGGAAGGAATATCAGAACACCACTGAAATTGAGAGATTATGTACATTAGTTTTACTTCTGTTATGCCATATAAAGTGAACGTGTAATTGTTACAATGTTCTATTTCAAAATGTTTCTTTTTCACTAGTTGAGTTACTGTGTTGTAAATTTTAAGATATATATTTTATGTTCAGAGGGAAGGTGTGTAGTGACGGGTTGGATTGGAATGTATTGTGCAGGGTTCCAATTGGAACACGGAGAAGGTGACAGTTGAAGCCTGGAGGAGAGAGGAGACACTTCATGGTGTGCGGGGCTTGTAATACTCAAAATAAATACTTAAAACTCATCTGTTTCAAGTGCGTCATTACAACATTCAATACGAGTGAGTCTCAATTCATACCAAGGTCCTGAAAAACCATGAGTTGGTAAAATTACATTTCATTCCGAATGGTAATTTTGGTAACTAACATATTAGGGTATTGGTCGGTTTGCAAAATTAGAGATGATTTGCAGAATGTCACTGCGCACTTTTCAACCACTTTTGTGAATTGACCTTTTGTACATCTGGCCCGCAGTTCCTGATTTTTCCAACATGTTTTTATAATTTGCACACCTCCCGCTAGGCTTCACTTTCTGCTCTGCTTCAGGGCACTGTTTCTTTTTAATATTGCCCAATCCTACTATACAAAATTTAATAGAAAAATCCCTGCTTTACTAATGATCTTTATGAAGTAAATAATTGTTGAAGAACTAACATTCAATCTCCGGGCCTGCTGGTAAAGAGTATAACCTTCTAGATGTTGTTATAAAGTCACTTCCTACACTTTAAAATCACATACCCTTAACATGTAAACAAATACATTAAACATGTACATGACTTCTGGTAAGGCTTTAACATGTTTTATTTTCAAAGGTGCTCAGATATTAGATTTTTAGAAAAGCTGATTTGTAAATGGTGCCTACAAATTTAGTTTAAATGTCTGTTTGAGTGAGTGACTTTTTAAGAGAGCAGTGAAGTGAATTGGTGATTGGTTTTAAGGTCCTTGAGGGTAGTGGGTAGTTATCCACATTTTAAGCTACACAATACTGGTTGTGGTCCGAGTCATAGTGGTGTTTGCATTTGTGGTGGTTAAAGCGGAGGTAGTAGGTTTGTAGGTGTGCACATCAGAGTTTGTGGGTGGTGTAGGCCTTAAAAGTTGTGATGCCTCAGTTGAATTATGTGCATGTCTTGGTACTGAAGATTGACTTTGTCACTTCCTTGTTATTGTCATCATCATGATCAAGGCATGTGGACTTACACTATCTTCAGCATACTACAAATATTTTCACAGTATCTTGCCATGTCTTGGAAACATTTTACAACATTATCCAAGCCATGGGTCTGCTTGTCACTCATCTGGGGGAGTCCGTTAAGGTGCCCCACAAATTCGCACAGAGTTAACCCTGTTAGATCTCACGGCCTTAGGGTGGTCTTCCCCCAACTTTTCTGCCTGTCTCCATCAATTTGTTTGATCTAATTTTTGCTTGTCTTAGTGCACTTTACCACTCATGACCACTGCTAAAGTGCTTGTGCCCTCTCCCCCAAACATGGTAACATTGACTCCTACCCAATTTGCATATTTAATTTACCTAAATGTCCCTAGTAAAGTGCATTTGATGTGCCCATGGCCGGCAAATTACATGCTGCTAGTGGGTCTGCGGCACTGATTGTGCCACCCACAGAAGTAGCCTCTTAACCATGTCTCAGGCATGCCACTGCAAAGCCTGTGTGCGCAGTTTCACTGCCACTTCAACTTGGCATTTAAACTACTTGACAAGCCTTAAATTCACCTTTTATTACATATAAGTCACCCCTAATGTAGGCCCTAGGTAGCCCGTAGGGCAAGCTGCTATGTAAGTAAAATGCAGGACATGTACTTGTAAGTTTTACATCCCCTGATAGTGTAAAACACCCTAAGTCATTTTCCCTATAGTGAAGCTTGCTCCTCTCATAGGCCAGCATTGGGAATTCCCTTATATACTTTTAAGTGGTAATTTCTGATCTGAAAAGAGTGGCATTGTCATGTTTGGTGTGGTTAGAATGGTGATACGAAATTCTGCTTACTGGCAAAGCTGGATTTAACATTACTATTTTAGAAAGGCCACTTTTAGAAAGTAGGCATTTCTCTGCACTTACTGTTCTCTGTGCCTTACAGCCTGTCTCTAAACCACGTCTGGTCTGTGCTGGTTGACATCTCTTCTTGTGCATTTCACACAGACAACCATAAACACAGGACATGCATGCATCTGAGTCTTTCTGGGCAGGAAGGGTGGATGGCCTCTTACTTACACTTCAAAGGCTAGTGGCCTGACCTCACAAAAAGGACTGATAACCCGCCCACAGATCTCCTGGTAGACAGGGCTGGGTTAAAAGGGGATCTGGTTCACTTCAAAGCCACTCTTTGAAATTTCCTCCATTTCAACAGCACATTTGTGTGTATATACTGGGTCTGTGGCCCCCTAAAATCAGACACTTCTGGACCTACAAATGGAATCTGTCAGAAAGACTGCTGTGCTGCCCAAAGGACTCATCTGTACTGCTTTTCTGGGAGGACTCTTCTCCTCCTTGTTGGCATCCTGCCTGCTGCTCCCTGACTCTGCTGGAAGGACTCTGTCTTCCCCCATAAGTGATCTCCAAGGGCTTGGACTGAGCTTGCCTCCTGTTAAGTAATCTCAAGGCCATCAAAGACCAGAGAGAGAGAATCCACAGCACTGCAAATTCGATGCAATGTCTGCAAAATTAAACGCAGTGCCTGTCTTGCGGCAGAAACATTGCTGCAGTGCCTACTAGATTTACACAGCATCTGTCTCAAAAAGCTTCTCCTCACCAGCATAGTATTCTCCTTGACTGTGAGAAGACAGGAGAAGCTACGGCTCATAGGTTGACGGCTGTGTGGAGGTAAGTACAACATATCCAGGCTAAATGCTCAGGACTATTCAGATGGTAGTTGGGGACTAGCAATCCTCAGGAGAGACCTTGGAGGAAGACTGCTCTCCAGCTATGAGGTGGTCTTGTCTGACGTTTTTTGTGTGGGACAAGCAATGGCAGTCTTGTTCTTCCACTCCTCCTCCTCAAATATCTCCTGCTCCTCATCCTCTTCCTAAACAGCTGTTGCATCCAATAGGATAGCTTCTTGGAGGAAGATTGGGTTTGTGCATAGGATTAACCACCCTCCTGTTGGCTGCAGTGTCACATAGCCAATGAAGAAGGGGGCAGAGCCTAGGGTGTGGGCTATATTTAGCTGCTTTTAATTAAACAAGTAAATGGACAAATAAATGAGCCTCAGGTGTGTGTGGTTTGGGTCATATGTATAGTATTTGTCTATACACTTCCATTTGGGGAACTCCACCAGGGTGTCTACCTACATGGCAGAAGTCTTTGACTATGTAGCTGGTGTTTTTCCTGAGTGGTAGACATCTCCGTCAAACAGGTGTATTATAAAACAGGGTTGTAAGTTTACTCATAGTAACTTTACAGTCATAAATTTAGGGCCAGATATACTATAATCAGGAATACAGATTTCCTAAATGAAGTGCTCTCTGAATCACATTTATGAAATCAGTGTTCCTAATGTAGGAATCTCTTTTGAGTTTCATTAATGATTCCTAGTAGGTTGCAAATTAACCTACCTCATGCATATAAACGAGGTAAGTCACTATTTGCGACCCAGTAGGAATCTCAGCCATCACAGGGATGGTGGCCTGCTGAAGTCAGCAGACCACCAAGTCTGTGATTGCTTTTTTTAATAAAGCTTTGCTTGAATAAAGGAATGTTTACTTTTTTTAATGCAGCCCATTATCGGGAAAATGGGATGCATTTCTAAAGAAAAAAAATAAACTTTGTAGTTTCACTTTTTAAGAATAGGCAGTGGTTCATGGGAACACTACCTGCTCTTAAAACAAGATTTTTTTTTAACATTCTCAATGGGTTACCACCATTTTTAAACGGGTGGTAAAGCATTAACATATTGTTATCGGAATTCAGTTGCAAAACATTAATACATATATACCAAATAAATTCAGTATTTGGAAGGGATGCACTAAACACGCCCCTTCCAAATACTCAATACTGAATCACAGCTGTAAAATGAACTTTGGTAGCAAGTTGCTGAATCACATTCTGCCTTTTGTACATTAAAAAAAGCATTTTTCCAGTCCCAAAAAGCCCAATTCTGCAAATCGCCAGGCATAATGTGTGCAAGGGTGGCGTTCTGGGCGTAGGAGGCCCGCAAAAATGGTACAGTGAAATTTGAACAGATTTTGCTGCGCCGTTTTTGGCATCATTTTTAACGCCTGCTGGCATGATTTTTAGCACCTGAGCAGAGCAAAGCACCACAATAGCATCAAAAACATTGATGCTATTGTGCTAACTACCCCCATGGTGAGCTGTATTATGAATATGGTGCAACCATGGTGTTGTGGGGTGCTGGTAGGGAGGCATGGAAAAAGTGTTGCATCAGCTCTTATGCGTCACTTTTTCAAAAATACAGGCCTCAGTTTTTGACAGTGATCAATAATGTACACTGCATCTACGCTACTGTTCCTATTAATGTATTTGAATGACATATCACCTTTATGTAACACAGTTGCATCAGAAATGTGTGTGTGTTTGGATGTGTGTGCATACATGAGAAAAAAGTTGGTAAGACTCAGTAGTGTAGAAATGGACAACAACTTACTAACCAGGAGTAATGCAACAATAAGTCACATACCCATTTATCAAATTTTGTAAAACCACCAATTTGTTTTGTATTTCCTCATGTCACCGTTAAAGGCAGTGCATGTTATTAGAATTCTGAAGGTTGTATAATTGCCATGTTAATCTCAATGGCAAAATAGTTGTGAATCTACAGACTTTTAATTTCTTGTGCATTTTCAGTTTCCCTATTTCTAAACGGGGGAGGGCAGATCATTGTGCTATTGCATGTTTGTTTTCCTTTTCTTTATTTTCACTCCAGTAGGAAAACATTTTTCCAGTGGAGAAAGTCCTTCCTTTAATTACCCATTATGTTTCAGTGTAAGTGTATTATATCCCTTTGCCACCCTGGAGGGAGTGATATTTCAGCCCTTTCAGGAGTAAATCTTTGGCAATCTCCAGGTTGATGAAAGGTTGGAGGGTAGTGTGTGCATGCAAACAAACTGATACACTTCTGGACCTTAAAAAATATAAGGGGAAATCAACCCTTGATGTTCCCACTCCTCTCTCTTTGCCTGGGCCTTACTGTTGACTAATTATATGCGTTTATGATGTACAATCAGACAAAAGTAAAATCCTCTGTGCCTGCTGGATATTATTTTGGATATTTTGGTACCTCAGGGGCATAAATTCAGACATTTGCATCCAAAAAGTTGGTTTAATGGCCACAAATGGCTTTGTGATTCAGGACATAAGTTAGATGTGGATAAAGTCAGACAACATTCGACACTGTTAATAATTCACTGGCTTTTTTAAACTCCCACTAAGTTAATCCCACTTTTGAAAATGTACAACTTGCATCAAACTCTAAATCAGATAGAAAATCAAACAATGCACAGTATGTTCCAATTTCTTTCTGTATATCTTGTGTTTTTCTCTTGGCCCACAGCAACTGGCACAAGTTCTGATGGTGTATAGCCCAAAATTAATTTTGTCTCATGAAAACCTGGTAACTGACCTGCATGCTCCTGCATTGCTCCTGAAAGGAATAGTGTTTGTAGAACATTCATTGAATGTACTACTGACAGTTTAAGTGCCAACTTTCCTACTAGAGTAGTAGGCGATAGTGTCCACTCTGAACCTACTGTTAGCATTTTTTTCATTTTTTTGTTAGATAGTGCCAAAAAAGTAGAATAATACATCAGTCAATAAAACGGAGCTACAGATACAAAAATGCCTTGAATATTTTCAATTCAATCTTTACAAGGAAGGGACGTTTATTTTTAAAGGACTTTATGGACATCGATTAAGCCAAGACATCTGGGATTTCTGAATACTAAACTAACAATATTACCGAGAGAACTATAAACTTAGAACATTTACATGCCAGACCTTTCTTCTTGTTGCTGGAAAAGTTGCCAAATTTGTTGACATTTAAAGATTTATTTATTTCTTGTGGCACAAATGCATTCAAACATTCTGACCTCTTGCATTTTAACCT
Organism: Pleurodeles waltl; assembly: GCF_031143425.1. Lineage (NCBI taxonomy): Eukaryota > Metazoa > Chordata > Amphibia > Caudata > Salamandridae > Pleurodeles > Pleurodeles waltl. Next base: position 684,476,768 of record NC_090442.1, read on the forward strand.
GCTATTGCTCCAAAGAGGAAACTCCTACCGACGTCTAAAGCTGTAAAATCAAAGAGCATGCAATAGAAATAAAAATAATAATGCATTTTTGGTCGGAATATGGCCATGTTATTAATACTAGGATAGCCAAATAAAACAGTATCGGATTAAGGTAATAATGCTTTGAAGATCTGAAGATTTATGTAATCAAATATTTGGTGCAAGAAATTACTAGATGAGGGACAAGTGAAAACAACATGTAACCAATCACCCAATAATTCTGATCTCGATGTAACACACCTCTCTAACTCAGCTGGAAACATTTTGCGTGAAAACTGTGGAGAGTAGTACAGCATGCATCTCAAGAAAAAATGCATTTTCTTAAAATGTGCAGCTCTGAGGAGTTTGTTTCCAAATAAAGAAATCTCAAGCTGTGGCATTATGGAAATATTGCTGTGGTTTGGTTTTTTGATTTTATCATGGAAATTAGGAATAACTAATATTTGTAATTTCTGATGAAGACTTTTGTAACAATATCCTACATGTAATAAGTTATTCTTCGAAAGTAATTTTAGAAACAACCCAGCCAAATCTCCAACAGATGGAGAATAGACCCTAAATAAATCTACTTATGTAATCAAATACTTGGTGCCAAAACTGACTGCATAGCAGACAATTGAAAAAAACAAGTAACCAAACACCAACAAGCCCAATCTACATCTCAAATACGTCTCTGACACAGCTGGAAACATTGAATGTGAAAGGTTTGGAGTGTAGTAGAGCAATCATCTCTTAAAATTAACAGCTCTGAGGAATTTGTTTCCCAGTGAAGAAATCTCGGACCATTGCATCTGGGAGATATTGCTGTTGCTTACTTTTTTGATTTTATCATGAGAAGTATTAATGACTAATGATAGCAAATTCTGATGAATAATGTATTCATATTCGTATTCCGTATTTTTAAAAACACCAAAGCCAAAGCCCCAGCCAGAGAGGAGTGCGGATTTTTACAAAAATTAACCAAATGCCAGTAACACACCATACCATATGAATTGGCCTGTTCCCATGTCTTTTAACTTATATTTACTATAAGATCAGCTGTAAGTTTGAGTTTCATTTCATTCCAATTCTTAGTTAATTGTTAGAATATGTAAACCCAAACTGGAGCAGTCGATCAAAGTCATAAAAGGGTGGCCTTCTGGGATCTTGCATTGAAGGTGAATCTTGGTTTGTGAAATATCGATGAATGTGATATCTTATAACTATTTTTTATTGGAAGTGTGGAAGTCTTTGACAAACCCGGAAGCTGAATCCCTGCTTCCTTAATCATTAATTTTATAAAAATGTCATAAAATGTCACTTTGTTATAAAACCAAGGAATACTCTCCCAACAGTGTGGCTTGGTAAAAAGTCAGAAATGGGGAAAAACAAATCCACCTGTTACTTATCTAATTGTAAACCAGTAATTTGTGTATGAGGGCATTGATTTCTCCAGAGAAATTTTCAAATCAATTTATCAATTTCCATTAGGTAGCTTTTATTTTAATTAATCAACATTTTAACAAAAGAGGCCCGCCGTTGATTGATATGCACATTTGAGGCTATTGTTCAAAAATGTTGCATACTAATTTTAAAGAGGCTCTATGATTTAATTTCATTGTAACTGGAAAAATAGATGACAGATAAACAGTTAATTTGATGAACAGAAGGAAATGGACCCCTCAATTGGTGTGAAAGATAGAATTCTACTGCATTGAATCTTGGATTTACTATGGTTCATCTTCTACCCACCTATCCAAGTTAAATCATTAATTTGATAAAAGGCCTTCTAAATATTTCATTTCTCTACTGACAAATAGAGTACAATATTGTCAGCAAAACGTTTTAATTTAGATGCACCAATGAGAGAAGGCAAAATGTTATGTTATGTTATGTTATTGGTCTTTTTGTAGCATGCTAATCCCCTGTGAGCGTATCCTAGCATCTGTAGCAGGTCTGGTGACTCATTCAAAAAGGCTAGATCTTCATCTTCTTGCAAACGTCAAGAAGAGAGGTAAAGATTCTGATATGTTGTGGGGCAGTGCCAGGCTTTAGGGGCTAGGTACATGAATGCACCACTGGTGGTCTGCTTTTGTTTATATGCTGGGTGTGTGCTAGTGAGAGACTGTCAGAGCAGAGCTGTCTGGATGACTGGTCGAGTTGAATGTGGCTGTTCAGGTAGTCAGAGCCAGTGTTCTGGAGAGCTTTGTAGGTGTGGGTGAGGAGTTTGAAGTGTGCATGCTTGTATTAGGAACCATTGTAGTTCCCTAAGGCATGGTGTGAAGTGGGCTCAGTGTGGGAGTTTGAGGACACGTATGGCTGTTGCATTTTGGACAGTCTGCAGTCTTCATCTGGGTTCATCAATGCGAAGTAATGTGAAGTAAACTTGCCAAGGGTTTGATATTCAATAAAAAACATGAATATAATAGGAGTCATCCGACAACCCTAGTGATTGCCTTGAGAAACTATGATTTGCCAACCTCTTTTGAGCCTATTACAATTCTGGATGAGGTATATATATATATATATATATATATATATATATATATTAAATTGGGGTGAAAAGTTCTCAGAATTGGAAACAAAACTGTTTAATTAACTAAGTCACGCAATTTCTCTGAGTCAAACACAGCTAAAGTCTTGGGGAGGGTAATTTTGGTGTGTCTTGGAACTTTGGCTGAGGAAAATAGGGTTTTATTCAAGTGCAATTTGGTTTTAGGGCAAAGATTGGCACTATTGATCAAACCTTAAACTTACATCTTATCATCAGTAAGTATGTATATGCAAAGAAGGGGGGCATTTATATGGCTTTCACTGATTTGTCTAGTGCTTTTCACTTAGATAACAGGGACAAACTATGGGCAATATTGGAGAATATGGGGTTTCAGTCGGACCTTCTCACCCTGTTCAAAGACCTGTACTTTAATTTAAAGATTGACATACGTTATGGCCTGCATGGAGAGAGTGTAACACACAAGTTTATTAGTTAATTAAAACCATAAACCTTTTCCTTCCACATAAAAGTTTAACAGAGCAATTTTAGTGCAATAAGGCAATTACAGATCTTAATGAAAAATATATAAAATTTCCTTCCACGTAAACATTTTTAAAAAAAGAACTTACTAATGCTATCTGGCATTCATACTAATAGGGCAACAGAACAAACTTAGTATAGGTAAGGCAAATAAAGCGTAAAAGGTCCTGTGTTTAAAATGAAATGATATATGAAATTTCCTTCCACATAGAAATGTAAAAGAGAATAGAAATAGACCAATGAGATGTTATTAATGATTGGACAAAGTGGGAAGAGATCTTCTGTCAATTTTGTTTACCCCTACTTAAGTCTAATTGCTAGTACCAGACTTTATTACCAACCTGCTAAGCAACCAGAATCAACTACCTCGAAGCCTTCTCTTCTTTAGTATATCCAGAGTGGGTTATAGGGATTTTGTTATCGTTTCCGCCCTCCCTATGACTTGCTTATTTCAAGAGGCTGTGATTTTGAGCGTGAAAATTTCCAAAAATTGAACCAGCCTAATGTTCAATATTGTGTTTCGAGGGTTAAAAGCTGCAATTAATGCTTGTCTTCAGGATCTCATTCTTAAACTGTTTAATTCTTTTTTTAGCAAGAGTCTCCTTTCAACCACCAACGCTGGACAAATACAGACCAAAGGCACCAAGTTTTCTTCTGCTAGATGACAGAGACGGCACTCCTGGGGGCCTACTTGCCGCTCCTTCTTCCATTTTGGCATGAGGTCTAACGTTGGCACTTCACCCAGCCTAAGTCTGAGAAAGGATTGCTTTATTTTCCGTGAGTAGGAGCCAGCCATAAATAGTGATTCTTTAAACGTTTTGTAGGAGTTAAGAACCAACCAACTGTGCTCCATTTTGGTCAATGAGACCCTATCTTCTAGCCAGATCTGTAGTTTGCGTGCTTTATTCACAGCTTTATTGAAAACGGGGATGGATAGAGATAGCTCCCATACCTCATCTAAGTTCAAAAGACTCTTACTTTTTTCTAGATACCTTATGTAGTTGCAGCTCCCTCTTTCTAGGATAATTTCCTGCAAGACTAGATAGGCTAAAGACCCTTTTAAAGCATGGATCAATTTGTAGCAGCATTTAATGTATGCCGCGGGTCGGGCTAATGACTGTTTGACCAGCATGAATTCCAGTCTGACCTGGGCTGGCGAGGCCCACCCGGGGAGCCGAAAAACGTGCATATAGGTCGTTATCAGAAGCTTATCCAGTAGACCTACTTCCATCCCCCTCATTATTTCGGTCCCATAGGTTATAGTTGGAAGTAGTTTCGCTCTCATTACGGCTGTTAATGGGTTCAGAGCCTGACCGCAGATTGAATTTGCTAGCTTACAAAAAGCGTAAGTGAGGGCCTGCGTCTTGCTTTTTATTGCTTCTTTTTGTGGCGGGTTATTACCTCTGATGTCCACCACAAATCCTAGGTATCTATATGATGTTACTTCCTCTAGGGTTTTGCCATTTACATTGGCTGGTTGGCCTGTGGTTTAAGATAATCATTTTAGATTTTTTATGACTGATTTCTAAATCATTAGATCCTGAGTATTCTTCTAATGCCTTTAACAATTTCTGCATGCCTATTCTGGTATTGCTGATTAGTGGTAGGTCATCTGCATATAGCAGATTGGATACTTGTTGACCGCCCAATGAGGGAGAGTGGGAGGAATGACCATTTAACTTGGTGGGGAGATCTGCTATGTACAGGTTGAACAGTGTTGGGGCCAATACACAGCCTTGCCTCACACCCACTGTTGTTTTGACTGCTCTGGATAGGTGAGAGCCTTCAACCAATTTCACCTTCACCGTAGTATCAGAGTATATCATTTTGATGGCGTTTAAAATAGAATGTGGCAGCCCCCACAGTAGTAATTTAGCCCACAATTTGCCGTGGGAGACAGAGTCAAAAGCAGGTTTAAAGTCAACAAAACATAAATAGGTTGGAGTCCCCTTTGCTTTTGCTCTATTTATGATCAGACCTAGCCCCATAAGGTTTGTTAATGTTCCTTGGTGCTTAGTGAAGCCGGTTTGGTTAAAGGGTAGAATGTAGTTATCTGTGATCCAGGCTTCTAGATGTTCTAGCATACAGCAAGAAAAGTACTTGAGGTCAACGTCTAAAAGGCTGATTAATCTATAGTTGCTTGGGGAGAGCGCTACCACCCTCATCTGTGTGGTGGATTATTGAGCCTTTCCTAGATGCTGGGACGTTGCCTGTTGTGAGCATATCGTTGAACATTGCAGCCAGGAAATTTGGCCCACCTTTCAGTTTCTTGTTTGAATAATGCTTGGGGTAAGCCATTAGGGCCGGGGGCGCAGTCTGTTCACGACTTTCCAATGATTTTTAACTGTTCTGGTGCCGTAAATTTCAAAGGATCAGGGATGATGGGTTACCAGCCAATCATATGCCCCTGAATTTGAGGGCCTTCTTCGATGGGCAGTTCTTTTAGATGGGACTTTAAATGGGATACCCATACTTCCTCAGCTATATTTGCATTATTGCCTGCTTTTGCGCCATTGTCTATTGTATTGATGATTTTCCAAAATCTTTTGGAGTCAGATGTTTTGATCACAAAATGTAGTTTGGCCCACAGGGCCTCCTGTTGGCCTTTTTTAAAGGTCCATAGATCCCTTTTGAACAATTTCCTTTGCTCTCTCAGAGTGGTCAATATTGATCCATTATCTGGACATTTATGTAGTGACCTTAACAGTTTACCTACCGCTGCTTTCCTTTTGCACACTGACAGCGGTAAAAGTGAACTTTGGAGGTGGTTCAATGGTGCTCTCTTTCTCGTGTGTTTTAAGGAATCTTTTTTTTTACGAGGTCGGTGAAACTGTTGTCAACTTTGCCCCACTTGTGGTCATTGACTCTAGCTTTTGTAGGGCCTCATCTGCCTGACTTTCAATGGTGTCAGAGGACCATTTGAGTCACTTTAGATTTTCAGTGCCCAATGCCCCGTTTAGGGCTACCACTTTCTCCGGTTTTTGTGGTAATGCACAGATCCCAAATACCTGTGGCTTATGATCACTTTCCGTGCGGTCCAATATGGTAAAGGTGTTTACTAACTTATATAAAGCAGGGGACACCAAGGTGTAATCTAGATAGGAGACAGATTTCCTAGAGAATCTTGTCCATGCCGGTGTAATATCTAGGCACTTCCGTCCGTTTAACACGAAGAGGCCTACTGATTCACAGGTGCGTATAAAACTCTCCCCTATTTTATCGTTCCTGCATTTTTTGGGGAGGGTTTGGCTGGGCATACTTGCCACTGTTTGAATGTGGTCCTCACTGGGGTTGTGGAATAAGCCGAGATTGATGTCGCGCGACATTAGCCAGAATGACGATTTTACTGTGCTTTTTATCCTCATCAGTTCAGTTAGCAATTTGTTTTCTTAAATTTTTTTATTTTTTGGATTGATGTATGTTTTAACCAGAATCAATGGTTCCTGTGTGATTTTCCCCCAGTTGTCCAGCCGGAGTAATTGAAAGGGTTGGTCTTCCTCCTTATGCTCAGAGATTTTTACCAAAAGGCTCGTACTAACGTAGATGGCTAGGCCTCCCTTCGGCCTTCCGGGCCTATTTGTTTTTGTTGCTGGGCTAAGATATTCCAAGAATCCGATTATCAGTATTGATTCCATTGCCCAGGATTCCTGTAGGAGTAAAATGTCGAAGGTACTGAAAAAATGTATTACTGCAGGATCCTCCAGTCATGCCCGTAGGCCACCGACGTTCGAAGAGCACATGGATAATATACTGTGTGCGGGTTGTTCCTTACCAATTCAATTGTTGCCCATCAGTCTTGGAGGTAAATTTGTCGCTGCCCATTCCCTTTCCGGATACATTGGTTGACCCAAGACCACTCTTTCCCTCCCTTCTTCTCTCCATACTTGGACTGTCCGCTGGTGCTTAGGTGGACATTTCTCACTGGACCTTTCTTTAGTGGGTCTGCTGGCCTGATGTACTCCTTTCAAAACTGACCATGTACCTTTGGGCTTTCCCAGGGATTGTGAGGCTCGTAACGGAGTTGGATAGCGCTCTCCTTTCTAGATGGTCACCTCAATGCCCCAGGTTAAAAGACCTGTTCTTTAATGTAAAGATTGACAAACGTTGTGGCCTGCATGGAGAATTAACAATCCAAATAAAATCATTCAAAGTGGTGAGACAGAGATGCATTTTAGCCCCATTACATCAATGGCATATCTGAACATCTCACAAATGTGGTGCTGTATGTACCTAAGATGAAGGAAATGTACTCCCTATACTGTTATACATGGATGATGTGGTAATAATTGCTGGAACATCAAATGGATTACATAAATTACTGGATCTCTTTACAGAGTATTTGGAGACTCCGGACCTAAAAATAAACCTGTCAAAATCCTATATTATGACCAGCGGGCCTAAAAATATTCAAACTAAGCAAGATAGGATGGGGAGACCATTTAAAAAAGGGTGAAAGTTTTTAACTATTTAGGTATTACTTTTAGTTCTAATTTAAGTTAGAAAGATCACATTTTAATGAATGTGGATGCATTGCAGTGCATTGAAAATGACTTTGCCCGTAGACCGCTGGCCATTCTCAAAAACATTGCTAACTTCATCAGCCCTGAAGAGTTGGATTTCTACTTTGTGGAGGACCAGATAAATATTGTCCCTCTCTTACTATGGGTGAAGTGTTGGCTGAACTCTGGTGCAAAACTGGTGAGAGAGTGCATCTCAGATTGCTTTCAATATAGGAATAAAATTTAATGGGTGACACATGTAAAAGCACTTTTTGGTAAACCAGGGCTCACAGATATATTTTTACATCCACTAACAATGAAAAGAGATGCTAAAGTCCCTTTGAAATCTCATCACACTGAGCTCTGTATGAATGAAAGATTATGCGCTGTATCGAGATTAAGGACTGTGAGCAGTATATAGCCTTAGTTACAGCAATTAACGCCAAACCATACTTGTCTTGTTTTGTGAACCCAAGCCGTTGCTTTTATTTAACTTCTTTTGGAATTATTCTTATACATTTTGCCTTTACCATCCACAGCTCATAATCTACCCCATGTCATTGCAACTATTTAGCAAAGCAAAGCATGTGCCACTTTATCCAGTTTTGTTACTTATATTCAGCCAGACAGATGCCTTTTTAGTGCTCCTTCTGTGAAAGGCTTGTTTTGACCAATATTTGCCCGCTATGGAGTTTTTATAAAGTATTTTGTCTGTAGATTTATGTTGTGCCATTCTCAATTTTTTTAAGAGCACACGCCAGATAAGAAATATTAGGCCTGTATTATGAATGTATGATTACGAAATTATATTATTGCTTTTGTACATTCATGTCTTATGCTTTTGTGGTACTATATGCAGAATAAAGATGGAATGACTGACACTCTAATTCAAGCTTTTGTACTGTTAACAAAAATAATCAATAACTTTTTTTAAATCATTAGTTTAATTGTGATTCTTTTCCAAGGCAAGAACTCATTTTGATCAATATGAATGAATTTGTGGGCAATAGGAATAATCCTGATGGTCAATACAATTGTAAATAGCTTGTAGTCAGCATTTACTAGTCTGATGGGCCAATAAGAATTAGGATTATTAGCCAGCTTATACTTTTTTCGTAAAAATAACAACTGTTGCTTTGGAGAATGATGCCAAGATTGGGATCTTCCAAATAATCTGATTAACATGTTCAATCAGGGTATCCTGAAGTTGCGTAACAAACTCTTTGCAAACCTCAATCGGTATACTACTGTGTCCACTAGCTTTTGAGTTATGCACTGTATCCACGATTTCCTTGGTCTCTTGTGGCATAACAGGACTAATTAAGGTTTTTTATTCAATAAATAAATTTGATTATTGATTCATGAGAAATACATTCAGATTTTCTATATAGTGATCTGTAGTGTTTGAGAAACAGCTTTTATATTGCATTCATTTGATTCACGGGCAACTTTGTGTCTGGATAAGTAATTTCTATAATGTTGGACCTGACTTTGATAATTCAGACTAGGAACTTGCCGGTATGCTCACTTTCTTTATAAGATATATTTTGACATTTTTTTTCAATTCTTCCATCAGAAAAATCATTCAACTTCTGTCTAGCCTAGGATAGTATTCTATTACCAGCAGCAAGTGTGGTTATCAAGAACGACCTGCAGCACCCTGATCTTCTAGTTGTGCTGTTTATTTAATTTATGGGAAATAACCTGTCCCCTAAAGTACACTTTGAATGTCTCTCAGACTATAAATAGGGGGCAGTAAATACAAAGATTGAGCAGCTGTATACAAACTGACAACAAGGCTCACCCCAATTAGTCCAGTAAGTAGATTATATTCACAGGTGCTCCTTCACCCAGTATTGAGCTGCTCGAAATACAACAGCACTGCATTACAAATCAAGTTAATTAATCAGAGTTGGGAAAGGCTCACTGTCATCAGTAAGAAGACCAACCATTTCACTTGTGTTTGAACATCATTCTTTATTCTTCATTAGATCAAAAAACATAGCCAGAGCCCACTCATTCCTTACTTATGCTACAAACAGAATGTCTTCATGGCAAACAATCCTGTATGTATCCATAGAAATTACAGTATTTCCTCCTTAATGCCTATGTATTTTCACTTTGTTATTTTCATTTTTCATTAGATCTTCACATGATAATGAAGCATATGTCACTTCTGACACAAATCGAATATATGGTCACTAAGGCAGTGTTACGTTTAAGGTGAAAAAATGTCTATAAAGGCCAAAATTACATCATATCATCCTCAATCTAATAGAAGGGTTGTGTCAAAATTCCATTTATGAGATGATGCACAATTACAGTCAGTACCTCTACCATTTCTATGGTATGATCACAGAAGTCATTTTCCGCTGCTGAAGGCATTTTTCTGGCTAAGAATTGAGAGATTTTAGAAAAATTATCAGAGTCATATATTTCAAAGAACAACATTGAACACCTTAGGCTCTATCTTCACTTAAAACTTTGAAATTGAATATCTCTGGTTATACTGATTCGATTTTTGTTGTTCTGGTAGCATATTATTTATTACAGTTTGCTCTAGGTTTTCTGAATAGGTTTGGGATTTACATATATTATGTTTTCACTTCATTGTAGTTTGTGTGCTACAATAAGAATTTGTGCTTGGCCTCTAAGTTACGCTGGTCTGCTTTTGTGGCAAGCTACTAATGGTTACACACAGGTTAATTTAGTGACTGGCTTGGTTCACACTGAAACTCCCCCCTCAACCAACAACACAGATTCTTACAGAACAAAAACTGTATTGCCTTCTTTTGCTCTCCCTTTCCTCAGGTATTTCCAAAAAAGCATAGATTTCATCAAGGACAATGATTTTTTTCTAATTCCTCAGGTTTATTTTTGAGAGAGGAAATATCCTTGTTCACCTCTGTTGAAGCTGCCTTTTGTGGACTGGAGCCAATCTCGAGGTCTGAAACTCTCTGTCCCAAATGAGCAGATTTACTTAAAAAGTGGGAAAACATTTCATCAGTCTCATTAAGATGATCATGAAGGAAGGAAATTGTTTGGGACTTTGATATCTTCATGTATTCACATTTATGCAAAATCAATCCTAATAATTCATAAGGAGCCTCACAAGATGGTTGCCCCCTGGCATTTCATAACTGGGAAACTGTACATTATTGATTTTCTGCGAAGTAAAAGCAGATGAAAATGTAGGTATTTCTTGAGCCTGTACCATGCCAGAGTCCTCATATTCAGAAGGTAGTCCAACTGGGGCGTGGCTAGGATACCACCTAAGATGGCCGCCTGATCGCAGAACTCTGTGCCGCACCGGAACTTCAGGGGTTTTTCCCGATTTTCATCACATTTATGGGTCACCCTACTCCATTAATATAATGTGTGATGATCCCTGGAATGGATTTCACTGCTTTTAAAGCCTGCTGAAGGTACCTTTAAGCTTCAAAATTACAGTTTAGTGGAGTTGATTACTGCGGCCACCATTTTGTTCTCCCCATCGTGTTGCTTTTTATTTTCCTGTCGCCTCATGGAATGACACTCTCCTCACTTCACCTACTGGCTTTCATGTTCCTCAAACACTTTTGACGTTTTTGCATTTTAAATTACTATTTAAAGGCTGGATGTTTATTTCTCAGATTCTTCTTGGAATGACACTATGATTTTTTTTATGAATCGTTTTTTTTTTGGTGAACTTTGGTTATTTTTTCTCAGAAATGAGTCTGGGGTCTTTTTGGTTCATTTTTCACATTAGTTGCTTCAGTTTTTTTTTCAACTCTGACATTTATGGGAAAGAGCAAGAAACTGTTGCAGCATACTAAAGCTCCCTCAGATATTATCTTGGATTTGAAACATCCTTTGATGGAGGCTTCAATTTCTCCTGTTGATATGCTTCAAGCTAATTTTCCGTGTCCAACGATTTCTACCCTCCTACCCTCGAACTCATTGTTATCGTATTTAGCAAATATAAAACATAAACATTACCCTCCTTCTCCATTGAAGTCTACATCTCCTGTTTCTCTAGATAATATACTGGAGGAAATCAGGGCCTTTGCGACCATTTATTGAGGAAACTAACGCTCACATTCAAAATTTGGATGATAAATGGTCCTCTATGGAATCTAGGATGAATTTGGTTGAACAAAGTGTCAGTACAATACAGGAATCCTCTTCTCGAATTGCGTCTCTGGAGAAGGACGTCTCATTGCTGAAGAAACATGCTGAGGATCTCGAAAACAGAAATAGTTGCAATAATCTGCATTTATATGGTCTTCCAAAGGGCATTGAAAGTGGAGATCCAGTTGCTTTCTTCACTTCCTTTCTACCAAAACTGTTGGATTTACCCTCAACTTCTACCTTGAATACACAACAAACATATAGATTGGGCCCCTGACTTACTTCTTCCTCTGCTCCAACAAGGCCCCAGGGTGTAATCGTCTTATTTCTGAAGTTCACAGATCTTTTACAAGTTTTGAATGCAGCCAAAATGAAAAAAAAAACTCATATGGTCTGGTGCTAAACTATTTGTGACCCAAGATGTGTCTTCTGCCACTGCTAAACATAGAATAGATTTTGTTGATCTTCTTCCTACAAGAGTTGCAAGATATGGTTTGTTTCATCCTTGCACTCTCAAAGTTACATCCAGAATAACACATCCTCTTTTGAAGATCCTGCAGACCTTAGAAAATGTATCCAGTCTCACTCAACAGACTTGATGGACATTGCAGGCCCTTCAGCTTCAAGATAAATTGATTATTAATTTCTAATTGTCTTTATTCTTGATCCATATGACATAGATTAATATTTATTAATGTTTATTGCTGATTCAAACATTTCCCTTTATTTTCTTACAGAACATCATGGTCATTCATGTATTCATGTTCTGTTTGCTCCCGTGTGAGGTTCCGGTGTGGCCTCCTACTTCGTACTGGTTGTGCTGTCTCCTGTGCATTGCCTCTCCCCCTTTCCTTCTTGTTTCCTATTAAGGTACGTTGTTCAGTCGTCGTTTGACATGTACTGTCATTTCTTACTGTATTTGATTCCTTTTCCCTCCCATCTTCTCTTTTCCATTTTCTTTTTCTTGTTTCCTGTGTTCTTTTCTTTTTTTCTTCTTTTTCCCATTCCTGAATGTCTTTTTGTTTTCAGTTACAATGTTTGTATTTTTGAAGGTTGTGTAGCTCTATATTTATTTCCTGCTGGTTACATTCAGAGTAATAGCTTGGAATGTGAAAGGATTTGTTAATCCTGTGAAAAGACAGATAACCTTGTCTTTTACAATCCAGATTTAGTGCTTTTGCAAGAGACTCATCTCACCGAAATTGAGACATTAAAACTTAAACAAAATTGGGTGGGATCAGTTTTGGTTCTCCTTCCTCTGCTAAGAAAATTGGAGTAGTTGTTTTATGTCACAAAAAGTTGAATTGTATTGTTGTGTCTCAAGAAAATGATTCTGAAGGTAGGTGGTTGTGTGTAAAATATCTTGTAAATGATATTCCATTAACTGTCCTTAATGTATATAGCCCAACTCAACCAGGTCTTTTGTTATGGCCTAATATTGCTATGAAATGTCTTCAATATGAAGATGAATTCTGTATTTTAGGTGGTGACTGCAATCAGATTATGAACCCTTTTATTGACTGAAAGTCTCAAATTCGTTTTCATTCAAAAAAGTCTCCTAAGCAATTCCGCTCCACCATCTCTCAGAATTCTTTAGTGGATGCGTGGAGATTCTGTAATCCCATTGCTCAAGAGTATTCCTTTCATTCATCCCCACATGGTTCCCTTTTTCAACTGGATCATATTTTTATTGACAAATCGCTAACACAGAACCTTATTTCTGCCTCTATTGAACCTATAGTCATATCTGACCATGCCCTAGTTTTTCCGATTTGAATCTGGTTCCATCACATTCCAAATCAGCTAGGTTGAGATGTAATAATGCACTATTGTTAGATCCAAACTTTTCCTCTTCCTTTGTATATTTCACTAATGAATTATTTTTATTCAATACTACTTCTGATGCATCATTCCCAATTGGTATGGGATACCTTTAAAGCTTCAGCTTGTGGTTTTATCATAGATTTTGTTTCTGAAAAGAAGAAATATTTTGCTCATCAACAGAAACTCTTATTGTCTAACATTAAACTTTTAGAACATACATTTTATTCCTCAGCTTCGGATTCTTGTTTGCATGTGCTAGTTCAGGCCAAATTAGCACTTAATAACAAGTCAACTGATCATGCTTCCTCCATATTAATGCGTAGTAGTGTCCGTTATCATGGGAGTCGTAACAAAGCAGGAAAACTTGTAGCCAATTATTTGAAAGTTTGTAAGGAACGTGCTTTTATCGAATGCATTCACTCCTTAGATGGGAAACTTATATTTAAAGAGGAGGACATTTTAACTGAATTCACGAAATTGTATAAACAAATGTATATACTCCGGAACATCCAATTCATTCTACTCCTATTGATTCTTAACTTAAAACTGTTTTACCTCCTTACCAGTCTTTATTGAATTTTGATCTTCTTGAAGATAATTTATCGATTACAGAGTTACTCAAATCTTTTAACATACTAAAAAAAGGGAAGGTGCCTAGCCCAGTTGGGTTTACTATAGAATTTTATCTACATTTCTCAAACAAAATTCTGCCTAAACTTCTACAACTCTTTCAATTTACTGGCAAAGCTGGTAGTACTTTTCAGGAGGCTAATATTTGTCTAATACATAAAGGTGAGTGAGATCCTACACAGTGCAAGAATTATCATCCTATAGCTCTTGTAAATGTAGATTATACATTTTTTGTCAAATTACTGGCCCTTTGAATTGAGTCTTCTTTGCCCAAATTCGTAGTAAAGAACAGTGTGGTTTTGTTAAAGGCAGACTAACCTCAGATAATTCTCATTTAGTTTTTAATGAAAAAGCCTTCAACAGAGTAATCTGGTCTTTCTTACTCAAAGTATTGAAATGGTATGGGTTTTGGACCCAAGATGACATCTCTTATTTATTTGCTTTACAGAGATCCTCTGGCTTGTGTATTCATTAATGGTCGTGTCTCTCACTATTTTTCCTTGCAACAAGGGGTTTTTCAAGGTTGCCCCTTATCTCCTCTTTTGAACCTTTTCTTTCCCCTATCTGTGACAATACTCATACCAGGTTTTCAACATGGAGATAAACATTTAAAATGATATGCCTATGCGGATGTAATTCTTCTCTTCCTATCTAACCCTGACACATCTATTCCTGCTTTGCTTAAAGAGCTTTAAAACTATTCATTTGTCTCGGGTTACAAATTTAATACAGGGAAGACTGAAATTCTGCCCCTTACTAAGTTTTGCACTAAGCATTCATTTGACTCCACTGGGTTTCATTGGAATAATTCTAAACTCAAATATTTGGGTGTTTGGTTTACTAATTCCATTTTAGAGTCTGTTAAAATAAATATGAAGGAATGTTTCAAAATAATTGATAAATTACTGTCCTCCTGGAATCCTCTTTATTTATCTTAGTGGGGTCAAATGGATTCCACAAAAAGGATGATTGTACCCATTGTTTTATATATCTTATGTAAGACCCCAGTTCACGTACAAGATACTTACTTTAAAAAAATTTACTCACTTCTCTCCATATTTCTTTGGAATAAGAGAACAATCACAAATTTCTCTCTCACTTCTTAAAAAAGGTAAAGCTAATGGAGGGGTGAATTTTCCAGACTTTCAGACTTATCTTAAAGCTTTTTGTTTGAAACAAGCTATCAAACGGATTTCTTCTGCTTCCTCTCTTTTTACTCCCTTGTGGCATGACAATAAACTAACATTACTTGCACCTTTCTCTAGTACGGAAATTCTAGCATTTTCTTAAAAAAATAACATAACTTCTTCACCGCTTTTCAAACACACTTGCTGTCCATTGTGTCCCTATTATCAAATTACAATCTCATTTAGAGCCACTTTTTTACAATCCCCCCTTTGGTATAACAAGCTTATAAATATAAATAATAGGCAATTATTTCAGAAATCTTGGAGAACTAGGGGAATTATCTGGATTCAAGATCTTTTTGATGGCCGTAATCCTCATTCCTTCCCTTAATTTCACATGTTTATTGACTGTTCTCAATCATTTTGGCATAAACTTTCAATCCTTATGGAGATTGTTTAGGAAATTTCTGTTTGTTCCCAACAGACTCCATGCCTCACTCCTTTTCTCCCCCAGATTCACTTTTACATGTGTTATCTTTCAATCCTAAAGCCTCTCTTATATACAAATATGTCCACTCATCTGATCCATCTCGTCCTAAAGCCAAAGTAGAACTTACGTGGGAAGCTGATTTGGGTTGTGATTAGACAGTTTTTTTCTGGAACAAAATATAGACCAGAGTCTTTAAAATGTCAAGATCTGCCTCTACCACTCAATCTATGTTTTTTCTTAATCATAGATTATATCATACACCAACTTCCCTAGCCAAATTCGCTGTCATGACTAGCCCTACTTGCTGATCATGTCAGTGCTCGAAAGGGGATTTGCTCTGTATTCTTTTTTATGCCCCTCTACTGCTGTTTTTTGGCAACTAATATGGGCCCAACTTTCAATATTTTTTAAAATAAAACACCCTATGTCGATTATCTCAATTTATTAGGTAGCTCATCTGATAAGATTGAATTACATGCCCATGCAAAATGATAATCGAGGCCCTCATTACAACATTGGCGCCCACCAAGTTGTAACCGACGTGCGCCCGCCAATGTGGCCGCACTCCCGCGGTGGACATTACAACATCCCCGCTGGGCCGGCGGGTGGAAACTGAGTTTCCGCCCGCAGGCCTAGCGGGGATGTCGCCCGCAACACGGGAGCCGGCTCCAAATGGAGCCGGCGGTGTTGTGGCGGTGCGACGGGTGCAGTTGCACCCATTGAGCTTTTCACTGTCTGATATGCAGACAGTGAAAAGCTTCATGGGGCTGTGCCAGGGGGCCTCGTGACTCCCCTTTCCACCAACCTTTTCATGGCGGTTCCTACCGCCATGAAAAGGCTGGCGGGAGGGGGACTCGTAATCCCCTGGGCATAGAGGATTACAACCGCTGGGACCAACGTAGCAGAAAACCGCTGCGCTTCCGCTGCGGTCGTAATCCGCAAGTTTGCACCGCCAGCCTGTTGACGATGCAATCGTCAAAACAGCCCTGGCAGTCTTTGACCGCCAGGGTTGTAATGAGGGCCTTAATCTTATGTTGGCCTTAGCTTTCCAACAAGTTACAATTAACTGGAAATCCTCCTCTAGTATATCTTTTGCAACTTGATGGAATACAGCGTGCCATTATCATCACTTGGATATTATTTTTGCTTCTGTTTGTAGACCTCTGGTGAATTGAGATTTATATTGGTCTGCATCAATTAATTTTCTTAACAATAAGGTTAAACAACGTGTTCAATCCATTAGATCTGAGAATTTTAAACCACCATAATTTTTGTATTCTTTGTTCTTCTCTCCAAAACATGGTTCTAGTTTTTCTTATTATACTTATATATTACTGTATATGCCTACCTAATCTTCAAATATAGACTTGTATTCCCCGTTTTCCTTTTGTGTCCATCCCCGTCCTTTATAACATAACATTGTACACAGCTTTTATCTTACATATTGCTTATTAGCTTTGTACTTTTACTGCTTTTTGTGTTGATTGACTAATATTGATTTTGAGATATAGCACAATAAAGCTGATGAAACTAAGAAAAAAGAAGGTAGCCCAATCAAGACTCCCTCTTGTTTCACCACAGCGCTGACATCTGTCTCTCTAACCATAAGCTGTTTAGCAGTTCACTTAGAGCACTGAATGTTGGTGCAGGCTCAACAATAGGCACTCTTAACAATCTTTATTCTGCATTAACCTTATTAGGCAAAAAGAAGAAAGGTGCACATAATTCTGCTCAGTATTCATGGCATATAAGGAAGAATAGGCTATGCTGTTGTGTGGAATAAACTTGCCCATTTTACCAATGTCAAGTTTTCCTCAGCTCAGATTATAAGGTAGACTTTTCTTGCAGATTATCAGTTTTTGTCCTGAAGGCCTACTATTGGCCTTTGACTATAAAGATCATGAGCCCCGTCTTTCTGAAATCCTTGCTGAATACTGTGATGGTCATTAAGTGATTCCTGACATGGTTGTGTGTGTGTGTTTGACCACTGACAGCCAAATGTGTTGTTGGGGAAAATGTACCCCTGTCTTTCTCAACCAATTTATGCTATCAAAAAACATATCCACTAGCTATTTTACTATTTATGGGCTCATTTCCTTACCCGTAATACTGGGAAGTAGTTATGGAGCAGAAAAATATCTATACGGCAGGGTGGAGCATTTTCCCGGTGAACGACTTCAGTCTGAATTTCTTAGCTCCGAATGGTGAAGTTTGTAGCAATTATAATACAGACTTGGGTGCAAGCAAAACTAAGGATACGGGCAGGAATAGGAATGAGGTAACAGACTTGCCAACTTCTGAACATTTTCACCTTGTTACAGAAAGAAGAGACGGGCATAGTGCTGAACAGTGCTTGTAGGACATTTCTACTCATCCCCCACCCAAAAAAACACTTCACAGTCTGCTGTCAATATCATGGAGTACTTTCACACCCTGTAAGGGGCATTTGCTATGCAAATAACCCAGTGCTTAATTTCTGCTTGTTGTGGGTGCAGGGCACCAGCACTTATTTTTGAGGACCGGTACTTACTTTTCTGCCTCAAGCATTTGCTGCGAGCAACAGATACATATGGGAAAGGCGGAGGAAGAGAAAAACATAAAAGCATCATAATGGGAGAAAGCAGAAATCTTCAAGAGTGAGCTGAAAGGCCAGGGAGTGGCTGTGAATGGATTAAAGAAGCCCAAAATGGATTCAGGATTACGCTGCCTCAGTATTCCGTGTATGTACATTTAATTGCAGCAGCCGTGTGTTTAAGAGGAGGGCTTTGGGCACTGAAGACCCCAAACATATTCTGGAAACCCACTCTGTGCAGGGGGGATTCCAGACCACCTCTTGTTCTGCCATGTGATATTAGCTCCTCTCTGAGGGACGAAGGGAAGAGAAAGGATATTATGTAACACACAGCCACAATGTCATCCTGTTTATTGACAGATCTGAGCTACGTATAGTCGTGAACAGCGACATGGGCCTCTTTGATGACAGCTTTAATTACTGTGCTTATTCTTAAGGTGTGTAGATTTAACTGAGCTTCACAACTGACTCCAAAAAGCATCCAGTAAGTACAGAAAATAAAGACTCAAATGGCTCTTATATCTGGGAGAGGCTGAAACTGTTGTTTTTTGGCACTGTTGGACTAATATTACAAGGGCATAATAATGCAAACACTACACTATTGGGATACAAATTCTGTTCTTCAGAAAGGCCACCAGTCAGGGATAATCGTTTCATTGCATCGTGCAGCTGCATAGCAGCCAAAATCTTTCAGAAAATACATATTATTTTTCAAAACTTTATCCAGATCTAGAATTCTCTCACAGATACTGGACATGACATTTGATCACCTCCTACTACTCGTTGATAGTGAGTACTGTGGCAACAAAGCTTGAACTGGTTGGAATGTCACAAGAATATTAGGATAAAGAAACTGGAAAGTATAGTCACAGGTAACCTTGTTTAATATCATCAATAGGCTCATTAATGATGCAATTGATTATGTCATATGTGATATATTAATCGTCATCTTTTGATTTTACGTTTCTACCGTAAGTAAAGCTTTGCTTGCAAATCATGTTAATGAAGTACTATGGTCTCTGTAGCCTGTAGAACCACGCTGTCTTTATCACTCTGATGGACTGAACATAGGCCACTGGTTTTAGATGCTTTTTTTTCTTTTTTTTAAACTTGTGCACCAATGTAAGTGCCCATGATGTACATTGTTCGTCCACCTAAATGATATCCAAAGTAACAAAGCAGCTATGTTTTTGCTGCAGCGTGCATGTTTAGAATCCTTTATCTAAATGTTCTCATTGGAATGCGAGTGTGAGGGCAAGACCATGTGGAGGAGAGTGTGTAAGCAACTGTGGGAAGCATGCACGTGCTTGGCATTGTATTTAAGTGTGTGTATGCTGCCAAATGTGTAAGGTGAGCAAGAGAGGAGGACAGGGACGCAGAGAGCAACAAAGGGAGAAAGATGAGATATGACAGACGCAGACAACATGAACTGCTGTCTCAAGCACATAGAGGATATTATCGTCTCTGAGGGTGATTAGTTTTGTCAGGTGGTCCGTGGCTGTAAAGACTACTGGATTGTGTTGTGCAGCGTTGTCCTGTATTGTAACATGAATACAGTGACCTGGCAGTTCAGGTTGCACTGTTTCTATCAGAGTAGGGTAAAAACTGAACTGTACATGTCTGGGTAGAAACATTGAGGTGTCAAGGTCAGTAGTGTAACAAAACGTGAGAGGATCCCCCTGCAAGATATGCTGAAGGTCCCACCACACTCACATCATAGGGTGCTGAGGGTGCCCTCTCCAGTAGGGATAAGCCTGAGAGCCCTCCACCACTGCGGGGGGCTGGGAGGGCCTCTGTTATGTCCCTAGGCACCTTGGGCAAAAAAACATAGGTTTGGAATGTTACCCTGAGAAATTGCATAACGTTAGACTTATTGCAAGCATTCCTAACATCATCTTTTGTGTTTTTGATGAATAAAGATAGCAGGTTAACGTAATAGGATAGGAAAAGTGGTAGTGACAAGGTTGAACTTTTAGTCCAAATGGTACAGAAAAAAGGACCATGTTTACAAAGGTAAATTAGGTCATACATTTACATGTATGTCCAAATGTATTGTATTTATGCCTTGATTCACAAAGGGGTTTTTGGCAGACATAAACCCAGTGATATTTGTGTTGATCTCTTCCAGGTTCCCCCCACCCATAATCCCACTTATGGGGTGGGAAAAAGGGTATTCTAAGGCATGGTGAGCCTTGGATGTTTGTGATTGTCTACAAACAAATGCTAGCATGTCAGACCTTATTAATTTAACTTATAAGGGGGCGCATTATAGGTCGAAGGATCTTTTAACTGCGCTTCAAGAAGTTCCCACCATGTAACCCTGTACCAATACAAATCAATGACAGTAGCAATCAATGACATTAATAATCAATAGGACTCAATAAGTTCCACACACCATGACCTCTCAGCCATGAATAACCACACCTTTATGCAAAAGTTAGAATGTTTATTTCCCTATATTAATAATGCTAATGTCAAGTAAATTAGTCTCAAAATCAAATGGTAAGCATACAGAAACAATACTTGCTCACTAAGGGCCAGATGTAGCAAGCATTTTGCATGGTGCAAACTGCGAAAATCGCAGTTTGCGCCATGCAAAATGCCGTTTGTGATGCTCATTCACAATTTGCGAGTCGGTACAGACTCGCAAATTGTGAATGCGACTCGCAAATAGGAAAGGGTGTTCCGTTCCTATTTGCGACTCGCATTGCTATGCTAAATTGCTTTGTGACCGTGAATGCGGTCGCAAAGCAATTCGCAGTTACCACCAGTGTCACACTGGTGGTAAACCATTCGCAAAAGGGAAGGGGACCCCATGGGACCCCTTCCCCTTTGTGAATGTTGCCAAAAAAGGTTTGTCATAGCAGGCAGTGGTTCAATGGACCACTGCCTACTCTGAAAAACCGAAACCAAATGGTTTCGTTATTTTTTTTATTTTGCTACTCGTTTTCCTTTAAGGAAAACGGGCTGCAAAATAAATAAAAAAAACTGCTTTATTTAAAAAGCAGTCACAGACATGGAGGTCTGCTGACTTCAGCAGGCCACCATCCCTGTGAGTGCAGGGACTCGCTGTGGGGTCGCAAAATACGACCCACCTCATTAATATTAATGAGGTGGGTCTTTGCGACCCCATAGCGACTCGCAGAAGGTGTCTGAGACACCATTCTGCATGTGGTTTTGCAACTCGGAAATTGCGAGTCGCACCGAGTCGCAATTTCCGAGTCGCAAAATCTAATTTTGCTACATCTGGCCCTAAGTCTCCTAAAGAACCACAATTTAATCAAAGCTTGGACCGCTAAACATTCTAAGGTTACAGTACAAATTAATAGCAAGAATAACTGCTCAAACAAAATGGCATACATTTAGATTTCAGCAAGGAAAATACATCAACTGTCATTACATGTAGCGAGTATCATTAGTGAATATCCTAAATAAACTTCAGATTAGAATAGCATGTTTGGACTTCATGCAAAAAAATTATGTCAACACAAATTTGTATCTACCTCTGGCTCTATCAAAATTAGCAGTTGGTACCTAGGGACACAAGCAAATAGACATAACAATCAGTAATATTGTCTTATACATGGCCTCAGTATGGTTCAGCAAGCTGTGACAGTCTTCGTCAATTGGACATCAGTTCGGTCAACAAGGCATCAGAATTTTTGTGATTCCTTGAAAGTAGTAAACCTACATGTGCCGGTAGGTGTAAATCTGAGAGCATATATTTGCTACTTTCTTTGTGAATTAGTCCTGGCCTATTGATATACCCCTCAAAAAATTGTCGTCCAGAGTTTTTCATTTTTTTTTTGTGTTTTTGGATCATTAGAGTAGTAATCTGGGCATATATTTTCTGGACGAGATTTTTAAAAATGGCAGATGTGTTGCAGTGATAATGCAATATTTCAGGAAGATCAGGTTGTCTTAAAGAGAAAGAAAATAACTACTCTTAGAAACCCTTTTACTATTTTCTAAAATGGCAGCTCAATAATGATGTGTTTTAGATGTTATATTGGTAATTTATTTTAATGTTGTCTTTGTTTCAGGTTTTCCATTGATTCTAATTCGTAAACGTGAGAGAAGCAGGTGGCAGCAGAGGATCTTGCCTGCTGGACAGAAGAGAGTTTAAAATGCTGCAGAAATATGTCAAAGTTCATAAAAGATTGAAACAGGTGGGTTGAAGAGGGTCCATGTACTGTGCAGGGGGGACCCCTCAAGATTCGCTATGCCACTGCCTACTAGTGCTGCCAATGATAGTACAAACAGAATTACTAACCACCATACACCCACAGTGTGACATTTTAGACTATTTCAGCCCCCAAAGCTATAGGAATGGCTTGGGTGGCAGGTATTAGTCATTTATTTTTACATGATATTGGAATCATAAATTATTGTTGCTATACATATCTCTAAATGAGACAAACAGTGCCACGACTAGCAGACTGTCATAAACGTCAGTGTCGACCAATAAGTGCCAGTGGCGAGCACCAGCAACCACCAGCTATAAATTAAGCACTATAGATATGGCCCCTGCACCTCTTTGAGCTCCCTGTGGGGAGGTTTAGAGTCCAGTAAAGTCTTCAGGACATGGTTCACCTGCAGTACACTTCAGGTGCGGACCTTGGGCTGCAATTCTTAAATGAATCTTGAGTAGACCTATAACATTTTGATTGGCCACCCTTCTCCCACAGTTCAGATCTAAGTGCTAATATTTATTATCTGACAGAGGTTTGCAGTTACTAACAGCAATCTCTTTCCAATTACTACAGTGCTGCAGTTAACAATGTACACCGTAGGGAGATACATTAAAATAAGCCATAAATATTTTTGACACTCTAACTTGGATTTTAAGTAATATTTAATTCCAAAGTTATGATTAGTCAGCTCTCTGATACAGATTTTAAAGCACTTCTGAGGTATGTGTTGAGATTATCAACTATCAACAGTTGTGTGGTTACATCCACTATGTTTTTCATATACTGACCTTTTATAATCTTAGCAAAATGAAGAATGGAGGTACAATGTTCTTCTTTATCTGCCTATACTTATGAAAGCAATTTTTCAACATGTCCAATAATAAAGCAAGAAGGTACAATAGGAATATATGTGATTAGATGGATCAGTAGAGACTGGTGTATGGCTTCCCTGGAATTTGTCATGCGACCTAGTATGTTTAACATCGTAATAAATGATCATGAATTCATGGTGTAAGTTTACTAAAAAATAGCACAATGCAGTACAACAACCAAAGTTGTTTTATCGGGAGAGAGCAGCAAGTAATCATATCTACTAACATATGGCTAAGCTGCTCTCTTTCCTAGTGCTGTCCAAAAACAGGCTGCCTAGCAAGTACATAAATGACTTGTTTTGCTGAGCACAAACCTTCACTGCTGTTCCATTAGACGCATTTGGTAGACGATAAGCATATCAATGTGGATGTTGCTTTTGTTTTGTCAAACACTGCCTTGTTATGTGACATACGCCGAAATGTATGGGTTGACATTACCACTCCAAGAGGGCGGCGCTTTGTTTAGGGTTTTGCATACCAGCCTCTATGTTTTTTTTAAGCATCCTGCATCTTGTCTCACATTGTATTGATTTGATGCGGAGGTTTATAAGTAATCACTCTTGACAATTGCTTTACGATATTTAGGTAATGGTCTCAGTAGCATGGTTTAATTTACATTGACTTTGTAAACCATAATATCATTAATAGATTTTCCTTATTTGTTTCTACTAAAATAATTTGCTATATCACTTTGGATTATATCAGTAAACAGTCCCTTAGGTATAAAGGATTATGTTTTTAGCAACAAAATATTTTGGAGTATAATAGGTTTTATATTTTCAGTTTGATTAGGTGTTAAGAGATTATGAGGTGCATTGGTGTGTTGTGTGCTCTTTCAGATTGATACTACTTTAAGAAGAAAGCAGATATGTGTTCTTAGTTCAGATTTTTAAAATAAGGTTGCTTACACTGTAACTTATAGACACTACCAGAGGCTGTGGTAGCATGTTTTTATGGGTTGTTAGCGTGGCTGTCTTGGTGTGCATTGTTTCACATCATAGTATTACTGGTGGAGTACTTCAAAGTAAAATATTTTAATGTCTTCTTATTATGTTGCTTTTAACTATTTTGTGTTTATGTCTACATTTTGACCTCTAGGCTTCATTAATGATCTCTAATATGAATTATGTCTGACACTTTGTGCTAAGGATGGTCTCAAGTACTGCTTAAATGCCTGGAGATCGAAACGTTGACGCACTGATCCCTACTTACTCTCATGAATGAACACATAAGCCATCTACTAGGAAAATGATTCAGAGAAATGTTTTTGGACTAATTGTTATTTTGTTGAGTGGTGTCCACATTGTTGAAGGTCAATATCGGGATTCAGAAATATCACTGTGACCCTTTAAGACAGTGTGCTGGTTCTTTTCCAGACCCTAGAGATCTTTGGTATGTTAATAGCATATCTTCTACTTGGAGAATGCCTTGCTTAAATCATTGGTCAAATTAATTATGAATGTAATTGTTTTAACATAAACTGCATTAAAATATTGGGTTGGACACTGTATTTTTTAAATTAATGTATTTATTGATTTTTCAAACGGCGAACAGAGGGAGAGGAGGAAAAACAGGGGGTAGGAGGGGTGACAGGGATGAACATACCATTCAGAGAGTAAAACGTCCTGAGATGGAGACAGTCCAGCACATGCAATTAAGCCCAAAGCAAAAAAGGTAATTGCAACAGGCCACACCTTGAAACTGAAATTGTAAAACATGCAGAAATGAGTCCCCTCCATGTACACGGCTGATCTCAGGGAGAAGGCACTCATAAGCAAGATGTCCAGTGATCTGAGGCAGTTCAGTGTACACACTGGACCAAGAGCATGCCACCTCAGGGTAATCCCTGGAAAGCTGCAAGAAGGAGGACTGCAGGCTGTGAGTTGCAAGCATCATGCCTCCTCCCCAAGTCACATCCAGAGCGGGTGTGTGGTATGGTCTCTGGAAGGATTTAATGTAGACGAGGTTCAATCTATGGTTTGGGGATAAGGCGTAGATTGAGTTCAGCATAACCCACTGTGCTCCAGTCATAGGGGGGTTTGTATCACCCTCCCAAGCAGCACGGGCCCTAAGTTCACATATGAAAACATTCTCCTGCATCATAGTATAGAGGCGGGCAATGAGCTTGCAGGAAGAGGGGCTCATAATCAAACGTTCCAGAGCAGGAAGCATGAGAGGGGCTGCCAGGAACGTTTTGTGTGGAACCCAGCATGTAGCGAGCAGCTGGTGTTATGGCAGGACATCAAGTGCAGGGAAATTTCTCCGCTGGTACAGATCACCAAACATGAGTCTCAACCGACAAATGAGAATGCTGACTGGCTCCCTTGTCAGTCCCCATGGGGAGGAGAGGATTTTTAGCTAATAGCATGCTAAGTCATATAGGCATGAGATGTGGGCTCACCTCCACAGCTCATCCCAGGCTCACCTGCACAGGAGATTGTATCGATCTCCAAGAGTGAAGGCCTGTATGTCTGGTACAGCGCTGTCCTCAAGGGGCATGGGGCCACTCAGTCAGCTTCCACTGCAGTGTGTGGCTGAAACAGGGTAGGGTGAAGCCAAAAGTGGATGAATTGGGCATTTGAACAGTAGACGTACAGGTGCATGTCTGGGGCGATAAGGCTGACCTGCTGAAATGGGATTGTAAGGGTTTCCTATCCACCTTCAGCTCCTACCAGTCTATGCCAGGGATACTAATTGTGTGCCTGACCCCAGATTGTGAGCAAGGAAATCTAGAATGGCTTCATGAAGTTCAACATGAAATACTGCATCAAGCAGTGCATTTAGGCATAGTCTCCATGTGAAGGACCCAGAAGAGGCTGTGGAAATAGTGAGCTTCAGCAGGACCGAAGCATGGTCCGACAGGGTTTGGGGAGGTGGGTAATATTTGTAGCCCAGGCAATGTGAGTAGCTAGTAATCTATGCAAGACCATTTGTTGTGCATGGAAGAGATACAGGTGCCTTCAACGCTGCAGGTATGTTGCATGCACCAGACTTCACACAAGCCATTGATGGTGTGCAGTTGAGCTGCAGAGCAAGGGTGGGGGTCTTCGAGTGTTGCTGGAATGGTTGATAATGGGATCTAGGAAAACATAAAAAACATCTCTCTATGAAATCATACGAGACCCTAGTGTGGCTATTATGCACCATACCTCTGCACAGTATTTGGTGCTGTCTGTATTAGGGGCATAAATTGAGGACAAAATTATTGGAGAGTTATGTAAGGTGCACTGAATGACCAGCCTTCCGGGACTCAACATGCCGTATGTACGACAACAGTCCCTCACGGAAAAGAATGCCCGTGCCACGGGCATAGTTGAAGTACAAAGAAGCACGGGACACAGAGAACCATCCACCCCAGAGGCAAAAGCAAGTGGCTGAGGTCAGTTGAAGCTCTTGTAGGAAGCATATGTCTATGCGGTGTGTGTTGAGGCATGCATACATCAGCCATGCCTTACGTTAGTCATTGAGCCACTAGATATTCCAGGACATGCAAGTAATGGTTGTCATAGTAGTACCAGGGTGCATAGAGAAGCTGCCACTGCAGTTCTATGGATGTCAAATTCTAGCACCAGGTTGTCGGGGAAGGGCAGCACTACTGTAACATGTATGGTATGCAAAGTAGTACAGAGGGAGTTCAACAGTAAGCAAAGAGCCACCCACCTCCACAACTGGTTGAAACAAACTGATCCATCCAGACTCATTCCTAAAAAGCAATGCAACATAAAGGGAGTTATTGCACTGGAGCAGCAGAGAACCAGGTAGGTACCCCAGGCAAAAGCAGTCTGGTGGCTGATAGGGGAGGAGGAGGTCCTCTGTTAAGGGTTGATGAAGGCGGTCCACCATGATGGACAGGTGATGATCCTGATACGAAGTGAGATCACCACCCCAGTCATCGAGCAAGGAGAGAGGGTAAGTACAAGTCAGGTGAGCAGCAGTCTTACCCGCAGCAGAGGAGCAGTGCTATGTAGGAAGAACCAGATGATCAAAGCGTTAGTCATTATCACTGAGGCGGCTGTCATCAAAGATGGCAGGATCAGGTAACGGTGCAGAATTGGTGACAGCCCGGTACAGAGAAAAGTTCATAGCAGCCTTAGGGTCAGTGAAAAAGTGCTGTTCCCCTTCTAGTTGAATGCATAATTTGGCCAGGTAATGCAAGGATTATGATACTTTTGGAGGAGATGCTCCACCTGAAGGAAATCTCAGTGGGTGGCTTGAACCACCATTGTGAAATATGATAATGGTGTTTCCTTGGTACTTGACTGATTGGCACTCCCTGGCAAGAAATAGGTTATTCTCCCTATCACTATAGTTAGGCAGCCTTGCCACAAAGGATTGTGTCGGCACACCAGGAGGAGGCCGCTGGACCAGGGTTTGGTGCATGTGCTCAACAATGAAGACCAGAGTGTGGGCGCTGTTAAACAGGGATTGAAGCATGTTGTCTACATCGGTTTCCATCCTGTCCATGGCTGTGGACTCCCGAACACCAGGATGCAGAAATTATTTAATTTGGAGCAATCCTTGAGGTTTTCATTTTTCAGCTTGATTAGTTCTAGCATCTTCTCCATTGGTAGGAGATGTTCACTTGTGGTAGTATGTGAGTCTTCAACGTCTGAGGTGCATGTTTCCAGGTGATCAAGACATGCAGCATGCTTATCTACTCGTAGGAGCCTTTATGCAGGTCTGTTGCAAGTATCTGCCATTTGCCCTCGAAGGGCAGCTTAGGGCCTGATTTGTGTATTAGTGGATGTGTTATTCTGTCAAAACGGTGAGGGACAACCTGTCCACCGACATCTAAATGGCCAGTGCCCATCCGGGTCATAGTACAAAAGAGGTGGCCTCACTCCAACTGATTGAAAGCCTTTCCTGCTTTGACAGAGAGTCATTGGGAAAACAGTTATAAACACCTTCAAAACATGTAATGGTAAGTCATTTTCTGATTTCACCTCATGGGAAAGATTTCCCAGTAGATGGATCAAGTGATCTGCCATCATTTTATATAATCCAATCTGAAAGCCATCCTCTCTTGGGACTTTCCCCGACACCATGCCCTTAATTGCTTCTGCTATTGTAGTGTTTCTAATGTCCTCATTGAGCATACTATACATATCTGCTGACAGAACAGGTGGGTGTCAGATGATCAATACATTTTTTGTCTGCCACTGTGGTTGTTGGGGCTGAGGTATAATGTTTGAAAGTGGGTTATTAGTTGTGTGGCCTACACAAGTAATGGATCCACATTCGACCACCACTGGGAACCAAACACCCCATTGTAACACTTGACTCTCATAGGGTAGCGTTGCTGAGCAGTCCAAGGCTTACTCAATGGAGGTGGTGTGGGTTAGTGATCTCCATTCGTGGGCACTCAAGCATGGCACTCAATAAATGATTGTCCAGTCTGTGCTTTTGCTATATACACAAATGGATGGAATTACCCTTGGATGACAGTGTGTAATCTCTCATGTCTCCCCCTAGGGGAAATATAATTCAATCACCCACATGGCAAACCAGTCCCTGCAATCCCAATGCAACATTTGTCTGTAATTCTGAGTGAACACACCAAAACCTGACAATGAGCATACATAATTACTGTACAGGAAAGTGAGTATCAGTCGATTACGCAACTCAGCATTATTAGAGACCCCTAGAAACATGTTTAAATACTTGAAAACATAAAGATTATTTGTGA
This sequence comes from Pleurodeles waltl, assembly GCF_031143425.1. Taxonomy (NCBI): domain Eukaryota; kingdom Metazoa; phylum Chordata; class Amphibia; order Caudata; family Salamandridae; genus Pleurodeles; species Pleurodeles waltl. The sequence continues at coordinate 684,505,823 of NC_090442.1, forward strand.
ATTGCTTTTAGATTACTTTTGGACTATATCAGTGTAACCTCATACGTTTGATTATTTTGGTATAATACCAACTTACATCCCTCAACAATACAAGCACACAAACTGAAAACAAAAACTCTATCATGCTAGTGAATTTAATTTACTTGCAACCCTTGGGGGGGTTATAGTTCCTTGGTTCCACCTAACCTAGGATGGGGGATATAAACCTGGTGTTGGGGGGACCCTGCGCCATTCCTGCAGCTCCCCCTGATAATGGGCACTTGGTTGATGGGGGCCCCATCTTCCTGGGGCGACCACAAGCTGAATAAGGTGCCCAGGAGGCCCTAGGCCCGCAAGGCCTTGTGGGCCTTATGCATATTTCATAAGTAGCTCTCCCCCTGTGACTGGGGAAACTCCTTTGCATTTCATTTTCCATTTTGCGGCCTCACGCTGCGTTTCTGGGGGAGTGGGCAGTGCGGGGAGCCCTCCCCGGCTGCCTTCATCGTTGGGGGGTGCCCAGTCCCACCCAGACACCCCGTCAGGTGAGTGGTCTTGGGAGAACGGCTCAGGGAGCCCACCCCTGGCTGCTCCCAGCGGCTCCCCACACGATTAGCACCTCCAGTTGCTGCAGTGGGAGTCGGTCTCATCTTCGGTGTCTGCCCACTCCTACGGGCAGACGTGCATTGCTCTGCGGCCGGACAGCCCACCTGGGAGGAGTGCCACAGAACTCCTCCCTTCTCTTCTGCTTCATCGGGCCCTGGAATGGGGTCCATGGCCCCCCTCGCTGTCGCGCACCCCGGCACCACCTTCTTCGCGGGGCCCCGGGATAGATGCACACAGGTGTGCACACATGATCCTGTGTAGCCTGCCCAGAGCCTCCTACTCTTGCTGCTCCACAGCAGCCTTTCTTTAGGAAGGCGGCACCAGGGGTCACACGGATAGTCCCTATTACCATGAGTTTACTGTGGGGTAGTCCCTGCCTAGGAGGTTCCCTCACAGTAGGAGGTCAAAAACCAGGTGGTCAAAATGTGTAAAAAATCAGGGCAGACCTGATGGTCAGAACCATCTTCTCACATACAGAGACTGGTGTTGGGTGAATGAAATGCTGCTCTGATATTCTGGTGGTGTATTAGATTAGTTCCTGTATCGTACAGTCAAGCTGGGATGCTCGTCTACGCTTGTCTCTGTGTAAGTTGCAGGTGAGGAATCTGTTGGCTTTTCCTCTGTGTTTATCATACCTATAAGGCTTTCTTTGCTGACTGGGAGAGGAGGACATTAAGACTGTATTTTTTTTTCAGTCAGGATCTGCCAGTGAGGGGCAGACGGGGGGGTCTGCTTATAGCATTCATGTGCTTCTTGTCGCTCTCTCTCTCCAACAGCTTTGCTCAGCTCTGTTTTTTCTGCATTGTTCAGCCTCTTTTGTCATCATTACACCCCTGATGTATACTTTCCCCTTTGCCCACAGAGTCTGATGTGAGAAATCTAATCCCTTGTTGACAGTAAGTTAGTCTTTAAGTAGCATTTGAAGCTCTAATTTTTTTTCCCACTGTTAGTAGAAGAGGGTGGTTCTCATCCAAGATTTTTGTGTGGCAGAATGTGGTTGCAAATCTAACCAGAGCAAAATCAGGGTGTGGTCTGAGATTGTAATTTCACCTATCGTACTTTGAAGTATTTTTGTGAGGAGTAAGCTCTGTGCCAAAAAGTGATCAATTTGGGTCTCTGTGACATGGGATGGAGGAGAGGAATGGGTATGCCCTGTAAATAGGGTTATTTAAGCACTCTTGAGCGGTCAAGGACTGATCAAACATGAGATCCTGGAGGAGATTCCAATCACAGATGTTCTGGAGGTCCAGCGGAAAGGAGGAGAGTGGTTTAAGTGGTCCAATGACTGTGCCAGGGGTTTGGATTTCCATCAGTATTCTGTGTAAGCAGGTAAAGAAGGAAGTTGTGGTCTGTTTGCGGGCATAAACAAAAGCCCACAGTAAGAAGATGATTGTAAACTGAGGGGGGAGCAACAACATAAAAGCCACAGGGATTGGACCATGAATGAAGGTCTCGACCTTGGAGGGTTTTATAGATGAGGATTGCCATCCTGGTTTTCCTGTGAGAAAGAGAGCCAGTGTCTAGGGAAAAGTTAGGGGACTGGTCACCCTGTAAATATATAAGAGGTTACTAAGATATTCCTTTAAAGTTCAGGTGACAAACAAATACTGTTATAATTGAAATCTCAGAAGGAATGGTAGATAATTGTTTCAACAGGTGAGCAAGAGTTATCCCTATCCTGGGATGTGAGACCTGGTTTCTCCTTGTGCCTCACAGACTGCCATGGTTTCAGTGGTTGATCCACAGTCCTGCATACAACATTCGTGGCTGGGGTTAAGGATCTAGCTTCCATTGCTATGGTGTGCAAAGTAGTCCTCTGCCTCCTGGGAGTCATAAAATTATCTTGGGTTCCAATTGACCCTCAGGAGCAAGACCAAATCTAATCCTTTTCTGCTTTAGCGCTGTGCATAACAACAGGAAATTCTTTCTGATTAAATCAGTTGCATGGGAGCAATCAGCTGACAAAGCCACCTGAACAGTCTGATAGGTGTAGGACCATAGGCCATGGCCTCCTTCAGGATAAAATGAGCATGGTTGCAGGGTAAAAAGCTATGGTAGCCTATGGCTGCGAGGCCAGAGTGCATGTATCATGTCACAATCTGTGAGCCTTTTTAACTTCCAGCTGCATTCTGAACAAGAGTTGCAGTGGGTGGGGAATGAAGGAATCCAAGTAGTGGTATAGTTTGTCTCCTACTTCAAATTCAGGTATTCTGTAGATGTGGACATTGTTTAATTTGCTGAGGTCCTCAAAATCATTTTCTTTTCTAAAGAGGGTCTCTATTTCAGAATCCCAATCTAGCCTGTACTCTATTTGTTGTTCCCGAGTGGTAATCCCATCTTCTGTCCCATCCAGGTGGGAGTGTAGGGTGGAAAAATCAGAGCAGAGAGATTTGACTTCTGTAGCAGCTTCCTGTGACAAGTGGTCAGAACCCCTTTCATGGGCCAGGGGCATGCAGGGGCTACTGGGCCCAATAGTGGTGGTTGAGGTATTTTACTGCTGGTGTCCTAGGGTCCGAGCTACTATGAATCCTGAACAACTGGGTCAACTACCCCTTCTGCACTTGGCTCTCAGTGGTAGCTGTGGTCAAGCAGTCAAATCTACCTCAGAGGGCATGTAGACACATTTCAGTGAACACAACTCATAACTCAAAGGTAACACAGTGCAAACAATAAATAAATGTCCAATCATATACCTGCTTTTATATAAACAAAAGAGGTATTTTATTTCTAACTCTACACATGCAAAGGGATACAACATTCAGAATTAACAATACCATCCTCCTTGAGGTCTGTGCTTTGGTAGTTGTCAGGTAAATCCCTGTCTCATCCTTCTTTGCGCAACATGTTTGGGGTTATTCTCCATTCACCCGTGGCCACATCCAGTGAATGCTGTTAGGCCGTATTCAAGAGTTCCCCTTTGACTCATCAGGATTTTAGCCAAGATTGTCTATCTTCCTGCAGCACTGTTAGCAATGAGTCCCCGGGACTCAAATGTCCCAGTTCACTTCTTACCTGCTCTCTCAGCATGGAGGAGTTTGGTGGAGTACCAGGCACTCTCACAGTGAGCAGCTGTAAGTCTTGCTCAGTTAAAAGAGGTTGGGCTGCTCGAGGTCCACACAGAAGTACCCAGCGGCATGGTTATCTCTCCTCACGCAGCAGGGAGCCCAGCAGGCCTTTGCCTTCAATCCAGGTCAAAGGCAGAAGGCTTGGAGAACTTTCCCTTTTTAGACAGTTCACCTGGCCGCTTGACAGATAACAGATTTGGGGTACTCAAACTCCCCTTTTTATAGTCTTTTTCCAGAAACCAAGTGTGATTTAGGGTCTGAATCTCTGAGGTTTTATGCTGGGTTCCTGTTTTTATGAAGTGGACACTTCTCCTTTTCTTGCCAGCACACACACTCCCCTGCACAGCTCTTCAAACTTCATGTATTGTTCTTCACGTAAGCACACATATACCCAGCACAGGCTTAGCAACAGAAAGGTGGTTCTGTAGTTAATTGGAACATTGGGATATGTGTTTTTTTTTTTCAGAACGACAAAATGTTAGCCTGCTTCCGGATGAAAGAGACAATCACAGATATTAGAGATCTGTTAAGAAGGAAGTAACGGATGGGTGGCATCTACTCACTTTACAAAAACAGACAAGCTAGGGGTCAGAGGGAGGGCCTGATCTGAGATTTAAGATGGCCAGTCTTGAGTCCTCTATCGAAATTGGATCAAAAGAGGAGAGAGTGTAGTGAATGGCATCAAGAGGAGGGAAGACGTCAGGAGGATTCATTGTAGTGAGGCTAATTTTAATTTCGTCAATTTTATTCTAAAAGAAAAAAAACAGTTGTTTGCATCATTTAGCTGAGGTAACTATCCTCTGTTGACATGCTACAGGATGAAGAATTTTTTTCACAGACTTAAAGATTTCAGTTGGCTTATTATCCACCTTATCTATCTTATCCTCGTAAAAATATTTTTAGTAATGTTGTTGATTAGGTGAGATTAAGTGCTAGTTTATATTTTATTTTATCCTCCATCTACAGCGACAACACCAGCTCTTTCAGCCTTCTTACAAGTTTTTTTGCCTGCCTAAGATGTTCATTAGACCAGGGGCAGAAGGGCTTTGCCCTGGCTATTGTCATTTAGGGGTGCTAGCTGTACCACTAAAGATCAAATTCAATTGTCAAAATTCTGAATGTCTGAATCAGGTGGGCTGGAAAAGGTAGGAGCCATGTCTTCCAAGGTGGTTAGTAAACTATCCTGAGACATCCTAGAAACAAGCCATGGTTTGTCAAAGAGGGTGGACGTTTTCCAACTTCCATGTGAAGCAGATTCTCAACTGAATTTCATTGAAAAGTGATCAGTCCATGGGAGAGAGTCAGATATACTTATATTTATATTAGAGACAATCATGGCAATCGAAAATAAGAGAAATAGAGAAAAATCAGGGCAATCTACCTGATGTAGACCCAAGATGAGTTAAGCACACAGAAGCAGACCTTTTAAAAGGTGAGTGAACCAGTCGGCTGCATTCCAGTGACATCAGGTAAAACTTTCCTGTTCACTTCTGCTAATCACTACACAGTATGCTGCCACAACCGTAATTGTGCTGCTTAAATCCCAGTGAAGGCAGTACCCTTCTACCACTATGAGGACAGAGCTGTGAGAGCCCTTCTCTGTCCAACAAGCCTGAGACAGGCCTATGTCTCACACATATAATCCATGTTTGCCTGTGACAAAAAATCTGCATTATAGATCTGGATAGCGGTACAATAGTGCACTCCGGGTATGGGTACACATCTCTTACCCTGTAGGTTTCCATTTCCATTCCAATAAGAGAATTCTAGATATCAGGAGCATAGAGTATGTTTCTTTCATGAAAGCGCCGAAGTAGGACGACTCCATTGGGGCATGTTGGGGGGTAATAGTTGATTTTTGGGTGGAGTCTCTAACCGCCTCGGAGAACGACAGTTGGGGGTGGTCTTGACATTGCATAGGAAGGTGGTAATTGTGGGGGGACAAGGTCTTCTCAGTCAATCAGTGGATGGTAACTTGGGCATGAGAATACAGTGTCCAAAGGTAAGCGATTTCAAACAGTGAATAAGGATTAAGGCATAGTCTTGGGTCCAGTGTGGGGGTCTAATGGCATGTTCATCTTCCCAACCACCTTCAGGTGGGCCTGGGCTTAACTGTATAAAATGTTAGGGGTCCTCAGCTAACAGCTGCCGTTTCCAAGGGTGGGTAAATGATGACACAGCTGTGTGTGGACAAAGAGTTATAGTCACACTCAAGGCAACTACCTGGTTCCAAAATGGCAGCCATTGGGAAATATGTTTTGCCCAGCTGTGGACAAGCAGAGGTTGCCAATATATTAGGTGCAATCGTCAGGATCGGTGGCCACTCAGACTTGTGCTTAACTATAGATGACCTAAACATGGGTAAACAAAGAAGTGCATTCTTGCCGATGTTGGCTGAAGGTAGGCACTTGATTTCAAGATGGAGTGCGCTGGGACACAGTTAAAGGTCTCAAAAGAAATTCAGGCCAGAATGGGGGCTACAAAACCATTACGCCAGATCAGGAAGGCAGAGTGTGAATGAGCAGGTGGTTGAGCAGGAGGATGGCCTCCTGGTGGGGCACACTTTCCCCATAGAGTATAGGCACATCACCAGATCAGTATGGAAGATACATTTTTCCTTGTCGGCAGTTACAGGCTGTAATCGGAAGCCATCAGGTTCCAGACGAAGCTTGCCATGTCAAACAGAGTAGCTCTAGAAGCATCACCACCTTGCAAGCAAGTGGTAAGTAATATGCAGGCTTGTTATACGCCTCCTCCTTAAGGTGGTCCTCCCTAAATCTTTTCTTCTGCTTGTCTCACATTTTGTAAATTTATTTTCATTGGCCTTAAGACTCTGAGCACTTTACCACTTCTGACCCGTGCTAAAGTGCAGGAGGTCTCTCTCCTAGACATAGTTTGACTGTTACATCCCCAATTGGCATATTTAATTCACTTATAAGGTGCCAGTGAAGTGCACCACATGTGCCCAGGGCCTGAAAATTAAATGCTACTAGTGGGACTGCATCCTTGCTTGTGCCACCCACTCAATTAGCACATCAGCATGTCTCAGATCTGCTGTAGAGAGCCTTATTATGCAGTTACACTGCCATGTGGACTTGGCATTTAAAACTTCTTGCCAAGCCTTAAACTCCCTTTTATTATATAGATGTCACATCTAAGGTAGGCTCAGGTAGCCCTTAGGGCAGGGTGGTTTGTAATTAAAAGGCAGGATTTATACTTTTAGGTTTTAAAAGTCCTGGTAGTGAAAAACTCCCACATTGGTTTTCACTACTGTGAGGCCTACCCGTCTCATAAGTTAACATTGGGGATTTCTTATTACATTTAACAAACTGTAATTCCTAATTGAGAAGGAGTACATATTTCATGGTTAGTACCTAAGGAATCTTCTTTCATGGTGAAGTCTGATTTATTGGAACCATTTTGAAAATGCCACTTTTAGAAAGGTGGCATTTTCCTGCTCTTAGGCCTGTGTGCCTGCAGTTTATCTCCAATACAAATCTTGCTTTGGTGACAGCTGGACTTTGTGCATTCACTCTAGGCAGCCACACACAAAGGGAGCATGAATGTTACTGATGGGCCATCAACATCCTGATGGCCATCTTGGGGAAAATGGGAGGAAGAAGCTGGGCACAGCCTCACACTCACACTCACATCCGAATAGGCTGTGTTTTGCCATGACACAAAGGGCTGCTTACCCCCCTGTAGTGAGTCCGGAGACAGGGCAGGAAGAGAGAACCACTGTGCACTTCAAAGACCCTTCTTTGAAGTCACTCCCCACTTCACATTCAGAATTGATGATAAGTACTGGAACTCTGGGGGGCGTGGCTTGGCCGGCAGTGATGGCGGACTTGTAAACACGCCGCTCTGCCGAGGCCTGCTATTTCTCTGATAAGACCAGTGCCTTGGAGTGAAACCCCAACAGTAGTGAGGTCGCCGGGGGCACCGGAAGGGCTTGGGAGTCTGAGGCGGCTGGCCAGCGATCCGTGGGGTGGACCCAGGACGGACTGCCGGATGCATGCTGTGGGCGGCTGGCTGTGATTTGGTGTCTGCGGCTGGCTCGCGGAGCTGGCCGCGATGACTGCGCAGGAGAGGAGCGGCGCTCCGGAGGAGTTGGAACGCGGTGGCCGAGGCGGGGCGACCAGCTCTGTTGAAGCCTTGGGGCGGATCGGAGGCTGCTGAGGCCCATATGTAGGAGAGGGAAGGCCAAGGAGGGCATGCGAGGTGGCACAACAGTGAGGGAGGAACGTGCCCGACCCCAGCAACGAACGGCTCAGTGGGGCCTTCTTTCCTCATTTCCCCCAGACGGAGAGATGACAGATTCTTTGGAGCCTGATTGAGTGCTGGGGACCCCCAGGAAGGGAGCAGAGGGGGGCCCAACGGTAAAGAGGAGGCAGTAGGCCTTGGAGCACGAAGGCCCTGGTGCGTGTTGCGGTGACCCAGACGGGACGGAGCGGCACCTGGGGAGAGCTGAAATGAGGCTGCTGAATGGCATTGGTCAGCTCCAGAAAACAGGCACCTGGAGAGAAACTTAGGGCTGAGGTGGCCCGGAACAGGACAAAGGAAGGCCACGGTAGACACGAGAGGCGACACCATTCGGGGGAGGGACATGCCTGGCCCAAAAGAAACGGGTGGACCGAGGGGTCTCCCCCCCAACTTCGGTGGCGGGGCTCTGGATGTGCTGGGGAACAGGTGAGCACCAAGGGCCCTATGGAGGACGCAAAGGGGACCAACTACTGGGAGAAAAAGGCTGACCCGGAGTGTGACACCCTGAGGGGGATGCCCCAGGGTAGAGACAGTGAGACACAGAGCACGTGCGGCTGAGTGCAGCTGCGGTCAGCCCATGGCCCAGAATGCAGAACTGGATGAATGACCCAGGCTCAAGAACCGAGATACTGAGTGGACTGAAGCCACTACATCACTGATGACTGGCACTGGTGGGACATTATAGGCAGAATAACTGGGGGTGTGCACAGTGACCCCAAGAGCAGAGAGCCCCTGTGGAGGGGGAGAGAGAGTGCCCAGAAGTGGTCAGAGATCTGGAACGAGCTACACCTGGGCAGGGCCATCCCCCCTGGACCGCACTGGCACAGAGCAAGTGACGAGGTCGGTGAAGAGGTGAATGTCGTGATCGTTGCTGGCTCCCCAGGAGGAGGGCACCCCGCCACTCGGGACTGAATGTCGACTCAAAGCCACAGGAAGAGTAGGCCAGAAGGGAAAGAACGCACGGGTGGCCCAGGCACGTTGGAAATGGCCGAGTCGGTACCTCATGCATTTCAGAAAACACTAGACAAGATCCTGGGGGCAATAGAGGAGTCCAAAACGACCCTCCAGTGAGAAATTGGCCAGGTGTCGGAGGAACTAGGCCTACTGCGTGCAGACCACCAGAAACTAGCAGACAGGGTCCGGGATGCAGAGACAATGCTCACAGGAATGGCACCAGAGCAACAGGTGGTACACGCCACACTTGAGAAACTGACGGACCGAGTCCAGAGGCTGGACCGCCGTGCCGAGGATGCAGAAGGCCGCAACCGGCGCAATAATGTGCTTATCATTGGGCTGCCGGAAGGAGCTGAAGGGAACGATGCAGTGACATATCTGGAAACATGGATGCGACAGGTGGTGGCTCTGGACCTATTAACTCCCTTTTTTGCTTTGGAAAGAGCTCATCGTGTCCGACGAGACTGGAAGCGTCTGGTCGTCCTCCGCGGACTGTGATAGCTAAACTGCTGCACTACTGGGACAGGACATCCTACTGCGGCGCTCGAGGGAGGCAGGCCCTTTCAGGATCGACAATGCATCAGCGACCCTATTCCTGGACTTCACGGTGGAAGTACAGACTAAGAGCGCATCATACATGGCGGTGAAGAGGGCCTTGAGAGATGCTGGTGTCCAGTACTCGCTCTTATTTCCAGCTAGGATGAGAGTAATCTGCGACGGCCACAGTACTTTTTTCCAGTCCCCAGAGGAGGCCTCGGAATGGCTAGAAGCACACAAAATGGAGGGTAACCCTGGATCCTCGCCTGTGCCGTCGCATAACCAAAAGCGCAAGGGGGAGAGGCGACACCGGAACAGATCATGCACGGGAACCAGGCCAACATCAGCACAGAAGGACCAGGCCAGGAGATCGGCCCTGGAGGCGGTGGCATCACTGCAACAGGGGAGGATGGCGACCGAGGCCAGTGGTGGGGACTCGGACCACCGAACTTGCTCCTCGGACAGGGACTCTCACTATTCTGATGGGGGCCCAATAGTGACCCGAGAACTGCAGATGACCTGTAAAGAACGTACGTGGTAAGCTGAAGGGTTGCCCTCCGGAGGCGAGATTTGATGGAAGGCCTACGTGCGGTGAAGGTCTCCCCCCCACTTAGATTCTCATCCAACATCCTTAGATGGCGATAACTCTTTATGACTTTGGGGGTCATTACAACCTCGGCGGTCTTTTAACAAGACCGCTGAGGGACTGCCATGCGGAAGACCGCCAGTAGTGGCGGTTTGCCGCTCGGCGTATTATGACCGTTGGCTGCCCTCCGTCATTTTTCCAACGGAGAGCCGCCAACAGCCATACTTGCGGGCGGCGGGGAAGTGGAGGTTGCTCCACCTCCACCGCCACACCAACAGAACACCGCCCAGCTAATCACATCCTGTGATTCTGCGCGGCGGTGTTCTGTTGGCGGTGTGGTGTCGGCGGAGCTGCCCCCATGGCTCCCGTCCCCTCCCGGCGGATCGACGGAACAGGTAAGTCGATCGTCCGTTAGGGGAGGGCGGTGGAGGGGTGTTGTGTGTTGTGTGGGTGCATGGGGGTGTGCGTCTGTGTATGTAGGGTGGTGTGTGAGTGTGTGTGTGCTTGAGGGGGTGTTGCGTGTTTTGGGAATGAGTGCGTGTATGTCTGTGGGTATGTCTGTATGGATGTGTGCGTGTATGTTTGAATGTGGGTGTACGTGTCTGACTGTGTGTGTGGATGTTGGCATGTATGTCGGTGTGTGCGCGTGTATGTGTGTTGGTGGTGCCTGCGTGCGTGTCGGGTGTGTATGTTTAAGGTAATGTCGGGGGTCGGGGTGGGGAAGGGGGCCCTGCCACCTTTGGCGGGTGGCAGGGGTGGTGGGGGGTGTAGGGGAGGGAGTCGGGGTGGGGGTGGGGTGTGGGGGAGACCCCTATCAGTGCCAGGGAAGGAATTCCCTGGCACAGATAGTGCTTACCGCCGCCATGGATTTCATGGCGGTTCCTACCGCTGGAAATCCACTGCGGTAAGCTGGGTCAAAATACCGGCGGCGGTATTGTGATGGCCGCCGGGCTGGAGACCCAGGTCTCCAGCCCAGCGGTCGTCTCCGCCCTGGCGGGCGGAACGGAGAACCGGCGGATGACCATGGCGGTAACCGCCACGGTCATGATTCCACAAAGTAAGACCGCCAGCCTGTTGGCGGTCTTACCGCCGGTTTAACACTGACCGCCAGGGTTGTAATGACCCCCTTAATGTTATTGTTTGGCTCAATGAATGTAAACTTGATGACTGCCTGTTGCGGTATTGCCCTGGGAAGAGGGAGTTGGGGTTTGATGTTCCTGTTTGATGACATGCGCAAGAGGGTTACTTATTTTGGTATTCTGGTATGCGGCAAGACCAAAACGTGTCAGAATGCTGGGGACCTTTGGGTCCCACAAGGGGGTATTGACACCCTGGACTTACTTATCACACCTCTATGGCCTACAAGTTTATAACTTGGAATATTTGGGGGATGGGGTCACCGGTTAAGCGTCATAAAATCCTGTCGTACCTCAAGAGAAGTGGGGTGCATATAGCAATGCTTCAGGAGATTATATGACGGAACACCGAATTAAAAACAACTACTAACCTTAACAACGAGGTCGGAACACCGACCTCGTCCTTACTACTAATGATTTTACCACGAATGCCTTAACAACGATATTTCGTTGTAAAGGCATTCCTGATAAAATCATTAGCAATAGGCACCATTCACCCTACATTCCTCACCCCACCCCCCCAACCCCACTCCAAAACCTAAAACCCCCTGACCCCCCACCCACTCCCCAAAACCAAAAACACCCCACCCCCCCAACCCCACCCCAAAACCTAAAACCCCCTGACCCCCCACCCACTCCCCAAAACCCAAAACGCCCCACCCCCCCAACCCCACCCTAAAACCTAAAACCCCCTGACCCCCACCCACTCCCCAAAACCAAAAACGCCCCACCCCCCCAACCCCACCCCAAAACCTAAAACCCCCTGACCCCCCACCCACTCCCCAAAACCAAAAACGCCCCACCCCCCCAACCCCACCCAAAAACCTAAAACCCCCTGACCCCCCACCCACTCCCCAAAACCAAAAACGCCCCACCCCCCCAACCCCACCCTAAAACCTAAAACACCCTGACCCCCACCCACTCCCCAAAACCAAAAACGTCTCACCCCGCCAACCCCACCCCAAAACCTAAAACCCCCTGACCCCCCACCCACTCCCCAAAACCAAAAACGCCCCACCCCCCCAACCCCACCCCAAAACCTAAAACCCCCTGACCCCCCAACCCCACCCCAAAACCTAAACCCACCACTTACCTTCGCCAACTCCCTTCTTTGTACCTTAACCACGCATGTTCGTTGTTCAGAACATACGTAGTTAAGGCACAAAAATACGAAGTCGTGGTTAAAAAAAGCGTTGTTACGCTTTCGTTAACCACGACTTTCGTAATAAAAAAGTCGTAAAAAAGGATGTTTACCCTTCAGGAAACACATCTAACCATACAGGAGGTAGATAAACTGAGGCGTAGGTGGTGGGGACAACTTTATGCCACTACATACTCGGCGCACGCCAGAGGGGTACTGGTTTGGATCAGGGCGGGAGTTCTGTGTGAGGCCATCTCAATAGACTTGGACACCGAAAGGAGATATGTAATAGTAGAGGGTAGACTACAAGGCAGGCCAGTGGTGCTGGGTTGTATATATGCGCGAAATCAGGACCAGGCTTCCTTTTGGCCTGGGTTATGAGGGCGGATGGCCAGGTGCTCTGGAGACCGCTTTCTAATTGGGGGGGATTTTATTTGCACACTGGATCTGGGGCTCGACCGTTCCTTCCCTCCTATGCCGGGGTCAGTGGCGCACAAAATGGTAGAGGTTCTGAGAGAATGCATGAGGCATTGGGGAGTGGAAGACACATGGACATTACAGCACCCAGAGACTAGAGACTTCTCATTCTATTCGGGATTACATCACCTCCACACTAGAATACATCAGGTGGTGTGCTCCGGCTCTCTTGACCACAAAATGGTTTCCTCTGAGTACTTGGGCCGTACGATGTCCGACCATAGCCCACTAATGGTCACCTGGCAAAGGACAGCGACGAGGGCCCCAACACCGATGAGGAGACTCTAACCGCAGGCACTGGAGGACCCAGCGCACAGGGAGGAGTTACGAATATACCTCAGGGAACATATTAGGATCAACAGAGGCTCCAGGGGATCCCGCTGGACAGAATGGGAGACACTTAAGGTGGTGACCAGGGGCCATTACCTGGGACAGTCAGTGGGGATCAGACGTGCCCTAGTTAGTGAATTGAATCAGCTGGATAAGGACCTGCATGATAGGGAGGTTGAGCAAAGACGGGACCCGGAAACCAACCACAGACTGTTCAAGGCCAGAGAGATATACCACCAGACACTTGACAGGCTGAGATGCCACGGTTATAGGAAACACATGATGTCCATGCAGGCTGAGGAGGGTAGAGTGGGCAGACTACTTGCCTGGTTAGTACGACCTGTGGGAGGGAATGACCCCATCACAAGTGTGCGAGGGATGACTGGGGACCAGGTTTACTCGCCGGCTGAAATTAAGGATGTTTTCAAATCCTACTATGTGGACCTGTATAGACACCCAGAGGACGAATTCCTGTGGACGGTAGGGGAGCAGCTGGAGTCCCTTCCTTTGACGGGCCTTGGGCCAGGTGACAGGCGCGGTCTGGGAGAGCAGATCTCTCTGCAGGAGGTGAAGGTAGCTATTACACAGTTGGCCGCTGGTAAGACTCTAGGCACGGAAAGGTTACCCATGGAATTCTATAAGACTTACATATATATATTGGCACCAGCACTGGTTGAGCTTTATGCGGAAGCCTTTCAGAACAGTACTCTCCCGTGGACCCTGAGGGAGGCGCTGGTGGTCCCGCTGCCCAAGACAAAATCTAAAGAGAGATCGGTGACTGACTTCCGCCCCTGTCTATGCTCAATTGTGATTTTAAGATCCTCAGCAAGGCACTGGCCAATAGGCTGTTACAACACATCCCCACTCTTGTGCATGATGATCAAAATTGTTTTGTACCCGCACGCAGCACATCTCTGAATCCTAGACGGTTGTTTACGATCCTGCACCGGCCCCTGGCGGAGCGATGACCTGAGGCTATGCTCCTGTCAGTAGACTTAGAAAAGGCATTCGACTCGGTGAGGTGGGACTACCTCAGAGCAGTGATGAAGAAAATGAGGATGGGAGACAACTGGGTAGAGTTACTGTATCACCGACCGGTGGCCAGGGTGCGGGTTGGGGGAGTGATGTCTGAGTCTTACCTTATAGGCTGAGGCACAAGACAGGGCTGCCCCCTTTTGCCCATGCTGTTTGCAATCGCCATTGAACCCCTAGCGGCGCAGTTTCGTACGGAGGGGGGGGGCAAAGGGGTGACGCTGGGCCAGGAGGAACATACTATCTCACTCTATGCAGACGACCTGTTGAGACGGCCAGTCCGGGATCCCACGGGCACTGGCACAGCTGGAGGGATTCGGTGCGAATTCGGGTCTCAGGGTTAACAGGGGAAAGATGCACGTTTTCCCACTGTCTGAGGGTGCTGGATGCCCGTCTGCATGTCCTGCAGATCTCCCCTGGTCACCACGCTCTTTTAAGTATTTGGGCATCTAGATTTTCCACGACCTAAATGATCTGCGGGATGGGAATCTGGGGGCAGTCCTCCGCTCCTTGTGGTCTGCTGTGCAGTTCTGACGCTCTCTTAGACTCCCAATGATGGCCCGGGTGGCTCTGACCAAAATGATAATGGTGCCACGTCTCCTGTATTATTTTACGAAGTCACCATTGGCTGTTCCTGGGAGCTGGTTCTAGGAACTGGATGTGCTCCTTAGGGGACTTGTGTGGGACGGGGGGCGCCAATGGATGCCGCTTTCCATTCTTTGTCGGCCTGCATTGGAGGGGGGACTCGCGGTCCCGGAATTTGAGCTGTATTACCAGGCATGTCAGCTGCAATGGGTGGCTAGGTGGGTCTCGGGGGGACATCGGACAGGACTTGGAGTGGCCAGCAGTAAAATAGCGGCGGAGGCTTTGGTGGCTGACTTGCTAGGTGCTGGAAGCTTCAAATCGGTCCTGCTGACATTAGCACTCTCCTGTTGGAAGAGATGCCTGAGGCAGACGGGGGCGAGTGTGGCCTATTCTCCTGAGCTTACACTGACTGGGATACCGTTGAATGCATTGGGCGATACCATAAGTGGGGGCCAGGTCAGGGCATGGACCTGGGCTGGAGTGTGGACGAGAGGAGATCTCTTTAAAGATGGGGTACTGAGACCCTTCGAGAGACTAGTGGAAGAGGAGAAGATCCCCGGGGGCAAATTTTTTATATATCAGATGATGGTTCTCGTGGTGAGACGACTATGGACAACAGTGAACGCGGAACAGGAGACCCATGCCATATTACATTTGCTTCTGATGGAGGGAGCGGACAGCCATCTGGTCACCAAACTCTACAAGGCTTCTATTGATGCCACCCTAAAACCCTTACAGAACCTGTGGGCGAAATGGGAGGAGATAGGGCGTACGGAGGTAACGAATACGGAGTGAGAGAGGGTGTTAGCGTATCCTCAGGAAGTATCTAGAAACACTCAGTTTCAATATATCCAATACAATTACATCCACAGAACATACCTCACACCACACAGGCTCAGAGTGATATATGGGGGAGAGCCCAGGGACTTCCCCAGATGTCAGGCGGCGGACCCAGACTTTTACCACATGGTCTGGGACTGCACCAGCATTCAGGGGGGATGGACCCAAGTAGAAAGGACCTGGGGGAGACCCTTGGCACCAGACTCCACATGAGCCCCAACTCGTGCCTACTGGGGTTACATGCAAGGCCAGCATTCAAGAAAGTAGGCAGTAGGTTTATAGATCTTGCAATGATTTTGTATAGATGCCGGATAGCATTGACCTGTAAATCCCTGGTGGGGCATAAAATTGAGGATTGGAGAGCTGACATATCGCTATGGCCCCAAGCTGAGCTACAGGATCTTTGGAGAGAGGAGGCATGGGGGGTTCGGACTAAACACATAACCCCACTATGGAAAGAGATATTGGAGGCCTGGGAGTACCGAGGGTGAGGGGGTGAAAGACCTCGAGAGGATGATCACAACAGCATGCCAAGGGAAGAGGCTGAGTTGAGAGGTGAAGGGAGAGAGGAGGATACAGGGGGTCAAACACTAGGGAGAGAGGAGGTGGGAGCAATGGAGCACTAAACAGTTGGGCAGGACAGAGCTGGATGAGGGTAGACCAATCTCGGAAACCCTGCGGACGGACAGAGCCCCGTTGCCCTAGATGAGAAAGATCCTTACGAGGACAGGAGGATCTACACTTGTGGGGCGAGACAGGAGTATGTCAAAGTGGACCCCAATGGTAGAGTGGTCTACATGCACTGGAGAGATGGGATCTCAATGCCGTCATTTATCCCACTTGCACATGGTTTTGTTTTGTTTTGTTTTCTTTATTTAGTTTTTTTCTTTTCTCTTTTTAATAGTTAAAGTCCATATATTATACTGATCAGGTGGTCACAGTATCGAGGGGGATGATGAAACCATGAGCATGAATAAAATGCGAGGATGAACACGAAGTGTACAGGGTAGACGACATCACAGCTACCCAGTTATAGCAATAATATTGCCATAAGTGTGCAATTGGACTGAATAGTATGAATCTGTAACTATGGCCTGTTTGGAAGAATACGCATATGTATCAATGATCACTAACTATCAATAAACAAAGTTTAAAAAAGTACTGGACCTCTGACCCTACCAACTCAATACACTACTGGACCTATGGAGAACTCTGCCTGGAGGAAGGACTGCAGTGCTGCTACAAGGGCTGCCAATCTGAACTGCTGCTCTGAGAGAACTGCTTTTCAGCTGTGCTGCCCTGCCACTTGCCCCCCTTTGGCCTGCTAAGGAAAGACTGGACCCATCTCACTTGAACCCAGAGTGTCTCCAATGGCATTTTGGCTTGCTCCTGCTCTTAGTCACAGGGACATCGAGGACTTCTCATCATCCTGCAACAGCACCTGGACTTTGCTTGCTGCAAGTCTTTCCCTGCCAAGTGTGCCAATGCAGTCCTTGGCCCTTGGAAGTGGGTATAAAGTGTTGCATGTGCCAGAACCTTTGCAGCAGTGCTGTTGCACCTATCGGTACTGGTGCATCTCCATCGGTGTCAGCACATTGCCACTGCTGTGAGGATCAAGAACACTGCATTGCTGACTGAGCGATGCATCACCTTTTCCCCAAACTATGGCCCTCATTATGAACACGGCGGTCCGTACTGTGCCGCCGGCGTTGGTGGTAAAAACCGCCAACAGAGCAGCGGTCCGGACTGCCAAATAATGAACCAAACGAAACAAAGGCATCCAGAAAACCACCCACCGCCAGTAGAGGAGTACCAACGATGACGGCAGAGTCCACCCACGGGCTGACAGAAAGGCCCAACCCGCCCATCAAATAATGAACCACCAGTGCACCGCCAGTTTCAGGGCGGGAACCACCGCCACACAAAGCCTGGAGGAAATGAGCCAAATTCAATGAAACACTCACCAGAGGTCCTCACAACGCGCCGAAGCAGACATGGATAGAGAGCTGCAGATCATGTCAGCCCTCCTCCTTGCCATATACCTCCACGACCGAGACCGCAGACGAAGACGACAAGGGTAAGTACCGCAACCTACGAAACAAGGGAGGAAAGGGCACAGTTACATATCCACCCACTCCACCCACCCAGCAACACCCCCCAACCCTTCAAACTAGCACAAGTCATACACCCCACAAGAGCTACTTACCTGACACAAGGCAAATCCAACTTGACCATAGTACATGCAAACAGGCAGTTGTCCGGAGCATTAAATCAAGCAAGTTGGACGAATTGTGATTTTTCTTTTTGTGTGGTTTTGGTGGGCAAGGGGAATTTTTATGTTTTTCTTGGAAAACGCTTAAGGGCTGAAAGGTGGGGGAGATCAGAAGTTGAAATAAGTACTGTTTAGAGGAATTAGAGGGCAGTGTGTACTTTTGCCTGGACCCGTGGTGTTTTGGGTCAGCCTTCATTTTTAATTTTTAAAAATAAATTTTAAATATTAGAGGTATTTTTTTTTTTGTGGGTCAGTTTTAGTGAAGGGAGCAGCCATTTTTCCCTCTCACTAGTGGCCGATTGGAGGTCTGCCATCTTGGGGGGTTGACGGTCTAGTTGACCGCAACCCAGAAGAGTGAAAACCGGACCCGGCGTCCGCGCAGTTGTTCGGAGCATTAATTCAAGCAAGTTAGACGAATTGTGATTTTTCTTTTTGTGTGGTTTTGGTGGGGAAGGGGAATTTTAATGTTTTTCTTGGAAAACGCTTAAGGGCTAAAAGGTGGGGGAGATCAGAAGTTGAAATAAGTACTGTTTGGAGGAATTAGAGGGCAGTGTGTACTTTTGGCTGGACCCGTGGTGTTTTGGGTCAGCCTTCATTTTTAATTTTTAAAAATACATTTTAAATATTAGAGTTTTTTTTTGCGGGTCGGTTTTAGTGAAGGGAGCAGCCATTTTTCCTTCTCACTAGCGACCGATTGGATGTCCGCTACCTTGGGGGGGTTGACGGTCTAGTTGACCGCAACCCAGAAGAGTGAAAACCAGACCCGGCGTCCGCGCAGTTGTTTGGAGCATTAAATCAAGCAAGTTGGACGAATTGTGATTTTTCTTTTTGTGTGGTTTTGGTGGGGAAGGGGAATTTTAATGTTTTTCTTTGAAAACGCTTAAGGGCTGAAAGGTGGGGAAGATCAGAAGTTGAAATAAGTACTGTTTGGAGAAATTAGAGGGCAGTGTGTACTTTTGGCTGGACCCGTGGTGTTTTGGGTCAGCCTTCATTTTTTATTCAAAAATGTTTTTTTTAAATATTAGAGTTTTTTTTTTTTAGCTGAGCCGGTTTTAGTGAAGGGAGCAGCCATTTTTCCCTCTCACTAGCGGCCAATTGAATGTCCGCCATCTTGGGGGGTTGACGGTCTAGTTGACTGCAACCCAGAAGAGTGAAAACCGGACTTGGCGTCCACGCAGTTGTTTGGAGACTTAAATCAAGCAAGTTGGACAAATTGTGATTTTTCTTTTTGTGTGGTTTTGGTGGGGAAGGGGAATTTTTATGTTTTTTTGGGAAAACGCTTAAGGGCTGAAAGGTGGGGTAGATCAGAAGTTGAAATAAGTACTGTTTGGAGCAATTAGAGGGCAGTGTGTACTTTTGGCAGGACCTGTAGTGTTTTGGGTCAGCCTTCATTTAAAATTTTTAAAAATATATTTTAAATATTAGAGTTTTTTTTAGCGGGTCGGTTTTAGTGAAGGAAGCAGACATTTTTCCCTCCCACTAGCGGCCGATTGGTGGTCCGCCATCTTGGGGGGTTGACGGTCTAGTTGACCACAACCCAGAAGAGTGAAAACCGGACCCGGCGTCCGCACTGCACACGCGCACAGCGGGCGCACCTTCAGCGCGCCAAAGGCAAACCTGTCTGCGCCCGCCCATGCCTGGATGGGATTAGGGTCCACCCCCTTTAGTCTTTGAAAAAATGGTGAGTTCCGTTATCTCCTATACCCCTGGGGAACTTAGGGCGTTTATGAATAGCCCGGGGGATGGCTGCAGTCTCTGTCCTAACTTAGGGATGGGGGCCTGGACCTGTCCCTCCTGTGAATGGACTCTGCAAGAACCGAGATGCTCAGATTTAGGGCAACTTAAACAAAGTTTGGTTCTTCAGTTGATAAACTGCCGCTCCCTGCCTGCACATATGCTAGACATATCTTTAGACCGAGCAGTCACCGGCCGCCCTATTTCTTACGGAAACCTGGCTCCATGAGGGTTCTGGTCCGGTGCTAGCACTTGCTTCACCTAAAGGGTATGCTATTGCAAGATTAGACAGAGTAAAAGGTAAAGGAGGGGGTATAGCTGTCATTTTTAAACAAGGCCTTCTTTTTAGTTGCTCCCCTTTAGACCTCTCAGGGTGTGAAGGTATGAGTTTCTCCTTAGCGTTTAACCCAACTTTCACATTTACGGGAGTTTTACTGTATCGACCACCAGGGCCCTATGAAGAGTTCCTTAACAGATTACCGGATCAGATAGCGGAATTAATTTGCAGGAAACCTAATCTAACGGTGCTAGGAGATTTCAATATCCAAGTGGATAACTTAGAACTGACTGCAGCTAAGCGTCTGGTGAATGATATGGAAGCGTTGGGACTACATCAATTAATTTGTGGTCCGACACAAGAGAGAGGACATACAACAGACCTGGTATTTAGCAATCTTTCTTCACTAAGTGCTTTGCCCCCGCTCCCGTAGCATGGTCTGATAATTTTCTAATCACGTTAAAAATCAAGTTGCCCAATGATCACAGCGTTCATCAGCCTTTAAATAGGAAGGTAAGGAAATGGCATATGCTTAATGTAGAAGAATAGGTCAATCTGCTATTTAGGAGTACAAAAGATTTTATGAGGGACCACCAGATGGACTCCACTCTCTTCAATAACTGGATCTCTAACAGCCTGGATATTTTGCTGCCTTACAAGGTTCCTACTGGGCAGAGGAATGGAGACAAGTCCCCATGGTTTTCCCCCCACTTAACAACATTGAAGAGGAATTGTAGGCGGCTCGAAAGAAAATGGAGGAAATCATTTAAGCAGGTAGACAGGGAAGAGTATCGATGTTTAATTAGGCTCTATCATAATGAGATAAGACTAGCTCAAGCAACCTATTATGGCGACAAAATTGAAAAGGCGGTGGGCTCTCCGAAATACATTTTTCGTGTCTTGAAGGAGTTGCTTTACGTCCCTAGCTGCCCTGAAGCAACAGTAGCTTCAGTGGAACACAGCAACAAGTTTGCCTCATTCTTCCTAAAGAAGATCGAGGATATTTATGAGAACTTTCCAGATAAAGATGTGATAAGTTCTGTTCAGCCCATTGAGGATAAGGAATGCAACACTATTCTACAGAGCTTTCCCTCTATCTCTGAAAAAAGTACCTCCTGGCTTCTTAATAAATTGAAATCTGGTTCCCCTCTAGACCCCGCGCCTCCTCATATAATCATGCAGGGAGGATCAGCCATAATACCGGTGATAACGGAGCTGTTGAATAGCTCTTTACAATGTGGCATTGTACCGGAATCATGGAAGCATGCAGTAGTGAAACCCCTGCTAAAGAAACATAACCTAGATGGTGCTGAACTTAAGAACTACAGGACAATCTCTCTTCTTACAATTATGGCAAAATTAAATGACAAGTATGTCAATACACAAATATCTGGATTTCTGGATTTCTGGAAGAGCATAATATTTTGCATTCTACGCAAATGGGCTTTAGACCTGCCCGCAGCACCGAATCAGCTATGATAGCGGTCACGGAAGAAGCCAGAAAACAGATGGATCTAGGACTACTGTAATAATGTTGTACTGATGTGCCGCATTTGATACAGTTAATCATGGACTATTGATTCAAAGAATGGACAAAAGTGGTATTAAGGGCCAAGCGCTTAACTGGCTGAGCTCTTTTCTTCAAAACTGATCTTTTCAGGTTTTAGATTGTTTTTTCTTTTCAGATCAGTTTAGATTTCAATGTGGAGTGCCACAGGGCTCATCATTGAGCCCGACTCTTTTCAATATCTATATGGCTCCCCTGGCAGAAGTTGTGGAACCTTTTGGAGTACTGCTTGTATCATACGCAGACGACACGCAGTTAGTAGTCTCTTTTTCCTCTGGTAAGGATGTGGATAATTCAGTGTTACCAGCCTGCTTGCAAGCTGTATCGTCTTGGATGACAGAGAGTAGCCTTCAGCTTAATGAAGAAAAGTCTGAATTAATGTTTTAGGAAGGCTGTCTAATCCGTCGAAAAATACTTTGCCAGCAATACATTTAGAATATTTACCGTCACCGAAAGACCATATTAAAGCATTAGGAGTCTGTAGGAGGCTGGCCTGGTTTGTAGTGGTACCAAGGGGTACTTACACTCTGCACCAGGTCCAGTTATCTCTTATTAGTGTAGAAGAGGTGTCTAGCAGCTTAGACTGATAGAAAAGGTAGTTTAGCAGAGCAGCTTAGGCTGAACTACGAGACGTGTAAAGCTCCTACTATACCACTGGTGTCATATGCACAATATCATAAGAAAACACAATACACAGATATACTAAAAATAAAGGTACTTTATTTTTATGACAATATGCCAAAAGTATCTCAGTGAGTTCCCTCAGTATGAGGATAGCAAATATACACAAGTTATATGTACACAATACCAAAATTATGCAGTAATAGCAATAGAAAGCAATGCAAGCAATGTACAGTCACAATAGATTGAAATGAGGGCACATAGGGATAGGGGCAACACAAACCATATACTCTAGAAGTGGAATGCGAACCACGAATGGACCCCAAACCTATGTGACCTTGTAGAGGGTCGCTGGGACTGTAAGAAAACAGTGAGGGTTAGAAAAATAGCCCACCCCAAGACCCTGAAAAGTGGGTGCAAAGTGCACCTAAGTTCCCCAGAGAGCACAGAAGTTGTGATAGGGGAATTCTGCAAGGAAGACCAACACCAGCAATGCAACAACAATGGATTTCCAGACGAGAGTACCTGTGGAACAAGGGGACCAAGTCCAAGAGTCACACTCAAGTCGTGAGTGGGCAGATGCCCAAGAAATGCCAGCTGAGGGTGCAAAGAAGCTGCCACTGGATGGTAGAAGCTGTGGATTCTGCAAGAACGAAGAGGACTAGGAACTTCCCCTTTGGAGGATGGATGTCCCACGTCGTAAAGAAGCTTGCAGATGTGTTTCCGTGCAGAAAGACTGCAAACAAGCCTTGCTAGCTGCAAGGATCGCAGTTAGGGTTTTTGGATGCTGCTGTGGCCCAGGAGGGACCAGGATGTCACCAATTGCGTGAGACGACAGAGGGAGCGCCCAGCAAGACAAGGAGCCTACTCAGAAGCAAGCAGCATCCGAAGAAGTGCTGGAACAGGCACTACGAAATGGAGTGAACTGGAGCTCACCCGAAGTCACAAAGGAAGGTCCCACGATGCCGGAGGACAACTCAGGAGGTCGTGCACTGCAGGTTAGAGTGTCAGGGACCCAGGCTTGGCTGTGCACAAAGGAAATCCTGGAAGAGTGCACAGGAGCCGGTGCAGCTGCAAATCACGCAGTACCCAGCAATGCAGTCTAGCGTGGAGAGGAAAGGACTTACCTCCACCAAACTTGGACTGAAGAGTCACTGGGCTGTGGGAGTCACTTGGACAGAGTTGCTGAGTTCCAGGGACCACGTTCGTCGTACTGAGAGGAGACCCAGAGGACCGGTGATGCAGTCTTTTGGTGCCTGCGGTTGCAGGGGGAAGATTCCGTCGACCCGCGGGAGATTTCTTCGAAGCTTCTAGTGCAGAGAGGAGGCAGACTACCCCCACAGCATGCACCACCAGGAAAACAGTAGAGAAGGCGGCTGGATCAGCGTTACAAGGTCGCAGTTGTCGTCTTTGCTACTTTGTTGCAGTTTTGCAGGCTTCCAGAGCAGTCAGCGGTCGATTCCTTGGCAGAAGGTGAAGAGAGAGATGCAGAAGAACTCTGATGAGCTCTTGCATTCGTTATCTAAAGAATTCCCCAAAGCAGAGACCCTAAATAGCCAGAAAAGGAGGTTTGGCTACTTAGGAAGGAGGATAGGCTAGCAACACAGGTAAGAGCCTATCAGAAGGAGTCTCTGACGTCACCCGCTTGCACTGGCCACTCAGAGCAGTCCAGTGTGCCAGCAGCACCTCTGTTTCCAAGATGGCAGACGTCTGGAGCACACTGGAGGTGCTCTGGGCACCTACCAGGGGAGATGCAGGTCAGGGGAGTGGTCACTCCGCTTTCCTTTGTCCAGTTTCGTGCCAGAGCAGGGCTGGGGGATCCCTGAACCGGTGTAGACTGGCTTATGCAGAGATGGGCACCATCTGTGCCCATCAAAGCATTTCCAGAGGCTGGGGGAGGCTACTCCTCCCCAGCCCTGACACCTTTTTCCAAAGGGAGAGGGTGTAACACCCTCTCTCTGAGGAAGTCCTTTGTTCTGCCTTCCTGGGCCAAGCCTGGCTGGACCCCAGGAGGGCAGAAACCTGTCTGAGGGGTTGGCAGCAGCAGCAGCTGCAGTGAAACCCCGGGAAAGGTTAGTTTGGCAGTACCCGGGTCTGTGCTAGAGACTCGGGGATCATGGAATTGTCTCCCCAATGCCAGAATGGCATTGGGGTGACAATTCCATGATCTTTGACATGTTACATGGCCATGTTCGGAGTTACCATTGTGACGCTATACATATGTCGTGACATATGTATAGTGCACGCGTGTAATGGTGTCCCCGCACTCACAAAGTCCGGGGAATTTGCCCTGAACAATGTGGGGGCACCTTGGCTAGTGCCAGGGTGCCCACACACTAAGGGGGTTATTCTAACTTTGGAGGAGTGTTAATCCGTCCCAAAAGTGACGGTAAAGTGACGGATATACCACCAGCCGTATTACGAGTTCCATAGGATATAATGGACTCGTAATACGGCTGGTGGTAAATCCGTCACTTTTCCTTCACTTTTGGGACGGATTAACACCTCCTCCAAAGTTTGAATAACCCCCTAAGTAACTTAGCACCCAACCTTTACCAGGTAAAGGTTAGACATATAGGTGACTTATAAGTTACTTAAGTGCAGTGGTAAATGGCTGTGAAATAACGTGGACGTTATTTCACTCAGGCTGCAGTGGCAGGCCTGTGTAAGAATTGTCAGAGCTCCCTATGGGTGGCAAAATAAATGCTGTAGCCCATAGGGATCTCCTGGAACCTCAATACCCTGGGTACCTCAGTACCATATACTAGGGAATTATGAGGGTGTTCAAGTATGCCAATGTAAATTGGTGAAATTGGTCACTAGCCTGTTAGTGACAATTTGGAAAGAAATGAGAGAGCATAACCACTGAGGTTCTGGTTAGCAGAGCCTCAGTGAGACAGTTAGTCATCACACAGGGAACACATACAGGGCACACTTATGAGCACTGGGGCCCTGGCTGGCAGGGTCCCAGTGACACATACAACTAAAACAACATATATACAGTGAAATATGGGGGTAACATGCCAGGCAAGATGGTAGTTTCCTACACAACCCCCCCCAAACGAAGGACAATAAGACTAGCCATGACCTGATGAGTCTTCATTGTCTAAGTGGAAATATCTGGAGAGTCCATCTGCATTGGAGTGGGTACTCCCAGGTCTATGTTCCACTGTATAGTCCATTCCCTGTAGAGATATGGACCACCTCAATAATTTAGGGTTTTCACCTTTCATTTGTTTTAGCCAAAGTAGAGGTTTGTGGTCTGTCTGAACAATGAAGTGAGTGCCAAACAGGTATGGCCTCAACTTCTTCAGTGCCCAGACCACAGCAAAGGCCTCCCTCTCTATGGCAGACCAACACTTTTCTCTAGGGGTCAACCTCCTGCTGATAAAAGCAACAGGTTGATCCTGACCCTCAGAATTAAGTTGTGATAAAACTGCCCCTACCCCTAATTCAGATGCATAAGTTTGGACAATGAATTTTTTGGAGTAACAGGGGCTTTTCAGGACAGGTGCAGAGCACATGGCCTGCTTCAGCTCCTCAAAAGCTTTCTGACAGCTAGCTGTCCACAATACCTTTTAAGGCCTTTTCCTAGATGTGAGCTCATTAAGAGGGGCTGCTATGGAGCCATAGTTCTTTATGAACCTCCTGTAGTACCCAGTGAGGCCTAAGAAGGCTCTCACCTGAGTCTGAGTTGTAGAGGGAACCCAATCTTTCCCCTGAAGTGGTGCAATATGTTCGCCACCTACAAGGTGCCCCAGATAAACCACTTTCCCCTGCCCTATCTGGCACTTTGAAGCCTTTATAGTGAGGCCTGCCTTTTGCAGGGCCTCCAAAACTTACTTTCCATAGGTGGACCAGGTGATCATCCCAGGTGGAGCTAAAGACAGCTATATCATCTAGATATGCTGCACTAAAAGCCTCCAACCCTTGCAGGACTGTATTCACCAACCTCTGAAAAGTGGCAGGTGCCTTTTTCAACCCAAAAGGCATTACTGTGAATTGGTAGTGCCCTCCAATGGTTGAAAATGCAGTTTTTGCTTTAGCATCCTCTGATAACTTGATCTGCCAATACCCTGCAGTCAAATCAAAGGTGCTTAGATACTTGGCAGATGCCAGTGTATCTATTAGCTCATCTGCCCTGGGTATAGGGTGATCATCAGTTTTTGTTACCTGGTTGAGACCTCTATAATCTACACAAAATCTAATTTCCTTCTTTCCATCTTTGGAATGAGGTTTTGGTACAAGTACCACAGGAGAGGCCCATGGACTTTCAGAGTGCTCAACCACTCCCAGTTCAAGCATTTTCTGAACTTCTTGTTTTATGCAGTCCCTGACATGGTAAGGCTGCCTATAGATCTTACTTTTGACAGGCAAGCTGTCTCCAGTATCTATAGTGTGCTCACACCAAGAAGTGGTGCCTGGCACAGTAGAAAAGAGTTCAGAAAACTGACCCAGGAGGTTTATGCAGTGGTCTTTCTGCGCAGCAGTAAGACAATCTGCCAGAACTACACCTTCCACTAGAGCATCTTGTTCCGTGGAAGAGAAGAGATCAGGAAGAGGGTCACTCTCTTCTTCCTGTCCTTTATCTGTTGCCATGAGCAGGGTGAGATCAGCCCTGTCATAGTAGGGTTTTAGGCGATTGACATGGAGCACCCTAAGGGGACTCCTGGCAGTGCCCAAGTCAACCAAGTAGGTGACTTCTCCCTTTTTCTCAACAATAATGTGGGGTCCACTCCATTTGTCTTGGAGTGCTCTTGGGGCCACAGGCTCCAAGACCCACACTTTCTGCTCTGGTTGGTACTGAATCAGAACAGCCTTCTGGTCATGCCATTGCATTTGGAGCTCTTGGCTGGCCTGAAGGTTTTTACTGGCCTTTTTCATGTACTCAGCCATCCTAGATCTTAGGCCAAGTACATAGTCCACTATGTCTTGCTTAGGAGCTTTTAAAGGTTGTTCCCAACCCTCCTTCACAAGTGTTAGAGGACCTCTTACAGGGTGTCCAAATAGGAGTTCAAAGGGGCTGAAGCCCTCTCCTTTTTGGGGTACCTCCCTGTAAGCAAAAAGGAGGCAAGGTAACAGGACATCCCATCTCCTCCGGAGTTTTTCAGGGAGTCCCATTATCATTCCTTTGAGAGTTTTATTAAACCTCTCCATCAGTCCATTTGTTTGTGGATGATAGGGTGTGGTGAACTTGTATGTCACACCACATTCCTTCCACATGGCCTTTAAGTAAGCAGACATGAAATTGCTTCCCCTGTCTGATACCACCTCTTTTGGGAAGCCCACCCTGGAAAAGATTCCCAGGAGGGCCTTTGCCACTGCAGGAGCTGTAGTGGTCCTTAGAGGAATTGCTTCAGGATATCTGGTGGCATGGTCCACTACCACCAAGATAAACCTATTGCCTGAAGCAGTAGGAGGGTCAAGGGGGCCAACTATGTCAACCCTACCCTTTCAAAGGGGACCCCAACCACAGGCAGTGGAATAAGGGGAGCCTTTGGAGTGCCACCTGTTTTGCCACTGGCTTGACAGGTTTCACAGGACTTACAAAATTCCTTTGTGTCCTCTGACATTCTAGGCCAATGAAACAGGGGGACAAGCAGTAGTGAAGCAGTAGTGAAGCAGTAGGAGGGTCAAGGGGGCCAACTATGTCAACCCTACCCTTTCAAAGGGGACCCCAACCACAGGCAGTGGAATAAGGGGAGCCTTTGGAGTGCCACCTGTTTTGCCACTGGCTTGAAAGGTTTCACAGGACTTACAAAATTCCTTTGTGTCCTCTGACATTCTAGGCCAATGAAACAGCGGGACAAGCCTGTCCCAAGTTTTCATTTGACCTAAATGTCCAGCCAAGGGAATGTCGTGGGCTAGAGTTAGGAGGAATTCTCTGTATTGCTGAGGAATCACCAATCTCCTGGCTGCTCCAGGTTTTGGATCCCTTGCTTCAGTATACAAGAGGTTGTCCTCCCAGTAAACTCTGTGAGAGTCACTGACATCCCCATGTTGCTGTTTGACAGCTTGCTGTCTTAGACCCTCTAGTGTGGGACAGGTTTGCTGGGCCACACTCAGCTCCTCCCTGGCAGCCCCCCCTCCACCCAAAAGCTCAGCAGTGTCTGAGTTGCTGAGTTCCAGGGACCACGTTCGTCGTACTGAGAGGAGACCCAGAGGACCGGTGATGCAGTCTTTTGGTGCCTGCGGTTGCAGGGGGAAGATTCCGTCGACCCGCGGGAGATTTCTTCGAAGCTTCTAGTGCAGAGAGGAGGCAGACTACCCCCACAGCATGCACCACCAGGAAAACAGTAGAGAAGGCGGCTGGATCAGCGTTACAAGGTCGCAGTTGTCGTCTTTGCTACTTTGTTGCAGTTTTGCAGGCTTCCAGAGCAGTCAGCGGTCGATTCCTTGGCAGAAGGTGAAGAGAGAGATGCAGAAGAACTCTGATGAGCTCTTGCATTCGTTATCTAAAGAATTCCCCAAAGCAGAGACCCTAAATAGCCAGAAAAGGAGGTTTGGCTACTTAGGAAGGAGGATAGGCTAGCAACACAGGTAAGAGCCTATCAGAAGGAGTCTCTGACGTCACCCGCTTGCACTGGCCACTCAGAGCAGTCCAGTGTGCCAGCAGCACCTCTGTTTCCAAGATGGCAGACGTCTGGAGCACACTGGAGGTGCTCTGGGCACCTACCAGGGGAGATGCAGGTCAGGGGAGTGGTCACTCCGCTTTCCTTTGTCCAGTTTCGTGCCAGAGCAGGGCTGGGGGATCCCTGAACCGGTGTAGACTGGCTTATGCAGAGATGGGCACCATCTGTGCCCATCAAAGCATTTCCAGAGGCTGGGGGAGGCTACTCCTCCCCAGCCCTGACACCTTTTTCCAAAGGGAGAGGGTGTAACACCCTCTCTCTGAGGAAGTCCTTTGTTCTGCCTTCCTGGGCCAAGCCTGGCTGGACCCCAGGAGGGCAGAAACCTGTCTGAGGGGTTGGCAGCAGCAGCAGCTGCAGTGAAACCCCGGGAAAGGTTAGTTTGGCAGTACCCGGGTCTGTGCTAGAGACTCGGGGATCATGGAATTGTCTCCCCAATGCCAGAATGGCATTGGGGTGACAATTCCATGATCTTTGACATGTTACATGGCCATGTTCGGAGTTACCATTGTGACGCTATACATATGTCGTGACATATGTATAGTGCACGCGTGTAATGGTGTCCCCGCACTCACAAAGTCCGGGGAATTTGCCCTGAACAATGTGGGGGCACCTTGGCTAGTGCCAGGGTGCCCACACACTAAGGGGGTTATTCTAACTTTGGAGGAGTGTTAATCCGTCCCAAAAGTGACGGTAAAGTGACGGATATACCACCAGCCGTATTACGAGTTCCATAGGATATAATGGACTCGTAATACGGCTGGTGGTAAATCCGTCACTTTTCCTTCACTTTTGGGACGGATTAACACCTCCTCCAAAGTTTGAATAACCCCCTAAGTAACTTAGCACCCAACCTTTACCAGGTAAAGGTTAGACATATAGGTGACTTATAAGTTACTTAAGTGCAGTGGTAAATGGCTGTGAAATAACGTGGACGTTATTTCACTCAGGCTGCAGTGGCAGGCCTGTGTAAGAATTGTCAGAGCTCCCTATGGGTGGCAAAAGAAATGCTGTAGCCCATAGGGATCTCCTGGAACCTCAATACCCTGGGTACCTCAGTACCATATACTAGGGAATTATGAGGGTGTTCAAGTATGCCAATGTAAATTGGTGAAATTGGTCACTAGCCTGTTAGTGACAATTTGGAAAGAAATGAGAGAGCATAACCACTGAGGTTCTGGTTAGCAGAGCCTCAGTGAGACAGTTAGTCATCACACAGGGAACACATACAGGGCACACTTATGAGCACTGGGGCCCTGGCTGGCAGGGTCCCAGTGACACATACAACTAAAACAACATATATACAGTGAAATATGGGGGTAACATGCCAGGCAAGATGGTAGTTTCCTACACAACCCCCCCCAAACGAAGGACAATAAGACTAGCCATGACCTGATGAGTCTTCATTGTCTAAGTGGAAATATCTGGAGAGTCCATCTGCATTGGAGTGGGTACTCCCAGGTCTATGTTCCACTGTATAGTCCATTCCCTGTAGAGATATGGACCACCTCAATAATTTAGGGTTTTCACCTTTCATTTGTTTTAGCCAAAGTAGAGGTTTGTGGTCTGTCTGAACAATGAAGTGAGTGCCAAACAGGTATGGCCTCAACTTCTTCAGTGCCCAGACCACAGCAAAGGCCTCCCTCTCTATGGCAGACCAACACTTTTCTCTAGGGGTCAACCTCCTGCTGATAAAAGCAACAGGTTGATCCTGACCCTCAGAATTAAGTTGTGATAAAACTGCCCCTACCCCTAATTCAGATGCATAAGTTTGGACAATGAATTTTTTGGAGTAACAGGGGCTTTTCAGGACAGGTGCAGAGCACATGGCCTGCTTCAGCTCCTCAAAAGCTTTCTGACAGCTAGCTGTCCACAATACCTTTTAAGGCCTTTTCCTAGATGTGAGCTCATTAAGAGGGGCTGCTATGGAGCCATAGTTCTTTATGAACCTCCTGTAGTACCCAGTGAGGCCTAAGAAGGCTCTCACCTGAGTCTGAGTTGTAGAGGGAACCCAATCTTTCCCCTGAAGTGGTGCAATATGTTCGCCACCTACAAGGTGCCCCAGATAAACCACTTTCCCCTGCCCTATCTGGCACTTTGAAGCCTTTATAGTGAGGCCTGCCTTTTGCAGGGCCTCCAAAACTTACTTTCCATAGGTGGACCAGGTGATCATCCCAGGTGGAGCTAAAGACAGCTATATCATCTAGATATGCTGCACTAAAAGCCTCCAACCCTTGCAGGACTGTATTCACCAACCTCTGAAAAGTGGCAGGTGCCTTTTTCAACCCAAAAGGCATTACTGTGAATTGGTAGTGCCCTCCAATGGTTGAAAATGCAGTTTTTGCTTTAGCATCCTCTGATAACTTGATCTGCCAATACCCTGCAGTCAAATCAAAGGTGCTTAGATACTTGGCAGATGCCAGTGTATCTATTAGCTCATCTGCCCTGGGTATAGGGTGATCATCAGTTTTTGTTACCTGGTTGAGACCTCTATAATCTACACAAAATCTAATTTCCTTCTTTCCATCTTTGGAATGAGGTTTTGGTACAAGTACCACAGGAGAGGCCCATGGACTTTCAGAGTGCTCAACCACTCCCAGTTCAAGCATTTTCTGAACTTCTTGTTTTATGCAGTCCCTGACATGGTAAGGCTGCCTATAGATCTTACTTTTGACAGGCAAGCTGTCTCCAGTATCTATAGTGTGCTCACACCAAGAAGTGGTGCCTGGCACAGTAGAAAAGAGTTCAGAAAACTGACCCAGGAGGTTTATGCAGTGGTCTTTCTGCGCAGCAGTAAGACAATCTGCCAGAACTACACCTTCCACTAGAGCATCTTGTTCCGTGGAAGAGAAGAGATCAGGAAGAGGGTCACTCTCTTCTTCCTGTCCTTCATCTGTTGCCATGAGCAGGGTGAGATCAGCCCTGTCATAGTAGGGTTTTAGGCGATTGACATGGAGCACCCTAAGGGGACTCCTGGCAGTGCCCAAGTCAACCAAGTAGGTGACTTCTCCCTTTTTCTCAACAATAATGTGGGGTCCACTCCATTTGTCTTGGAGTGCTCTTGGGGCCACAGGCTCCAAGACCCACACTTTCTGCCCTGGTTGGTACTGAATCAGAACAGCCTTCTGGTCATGCCATTGCATTTGGAGCTCTTGGCTGGCCTGAAGGTTTTTACTGGCCTTTTTCATGTACTCAGCCATCCTAGATCTTAGGCCAAGTACATAGTCCACTATGTCTTGCTTAGGAGCTTTTAAAGGTTGTTCCCAACCCTCCTTCACAAGTGTTAGAGGACCTCTTACAGGGTGTCCAAATAGGAGTTCAAAGGGGCTGAAGCCCTCTCCTTTTTGGGGTACCTCCCTGTAAGCAAAAAGGAGGCAAGGTAACAGGACATCCCATCTCCTCCGGAGTTTTTCAGGGAGTCCCATTATCATTCCTTTGAGAGTTTTATTAAACCTCTCCACCAGTCCATTTGTTTGTGGATGATAGGGTGTGGTGAACTTGTATGTCACACCACATTCCTTCCACATGGCCTTTAAGTAAGCAGACATGAAATTGCTTCCCCTGTCTGATACCACCTCTTTTGGGAAGCCCACCCTGGAAAAGATTCCCAG
This sequence comes from Pleurodeles waltl, assembly GCF_031143425.1. NCBI lineage: Eukaryota > Metazoa > Chordata > Amphibia > Caudata > Salamandridae > Pleurodeles > Pleurodeles waltl. Next base: position 684,538,062 of record NC_090442.1, read on the forward strand.
GAGGGCCTTTGCCACTGCAGGAGCTGTAGTGGTCCTTAGAGGAATTGCTTCAGGATATCTGGTGGCATGGTCCACTACCACCAAGATAAACCTATTGCCTGAAGCAGTAGGAGGGTCAAGGGGGCCAACTATGTCAACCCTACCCTTTCAAAGGGGACCCCAACCACAGGCAGTGGAATAAGGGGAGCCTTTGGAGTGCCACCTGTTTTGCCACTGGCTTGACAGGTTTCACAGGACTTACAAAATTCCTTTGTGTCCTCTGACATTCTAGGCCAATGAAACAGGGGGACAAGCAGTAGTGAAGCAGTAGTGAAGCAGTAGGAGGGTCAAGGGGGCCAACTATGTCAACCCTACCCTTTCAAAGGGGACCCCAACCACAGGCAGTGGAATAAGGGGAGCCTTTGGAGTGCCACCTGTTTTGCCACTGGCTTGAAAGGTTTCACAGGACTTACAAAATTCCTTTGTGTCCTCTGACATTCTAGGCCAATGAAACAGGGGGACAAGCCTGTCCCAAGTTTTCATTTGACCTAAATGTCCAGCCAAGGGAATGTCGTGGGCTAGAGTTAGGAGGAATTCTCTGTATTGCTGAGGAATCACCAATCTCCTGGCTGCTCCAGGTTTTGGATCCCTTGCTTCAGTATACAAGAGGTTGTCCTCCCAGTAAACTCTGTGAGAGTCACTGACATCCCCATGTTGCTGTTTGACAGCTTGCTGTCTTAGACCCTCTAGTGTGGGACAGGTTTGCTGGGCCACACTCAGCTCCTCCCTGGCAGCCCCCCCTCCACCCAAAAGCTCAGCAGTGTCTGCTTCCAGCTCCTCTGGTGTAGGTTTTGCACAGGGTGGAAATTTTTCTTCCTCAGAAGTTGAATCCACTGTAGAGGGAGGGATAGTAGGTAGTGTTTTACCTTTACTAACCCTAGCTTTAGGGAGCACTTGGTCCATTCTTCCAGGATCCAAGTCACCCTGTCCTTTTTGCTTTTTGGCCTGAGCCCTTGTCAAAGCATAAATATGCCCAGGAATGCCCAGCATTGCTGCATGAGCCTCCAACTCCACTTCTGCCCAAGCTGATGTCTCTAAATCGTTCCCTAGTAGATAGTCTACAGGTAAATCTGAGGCAACCACAACTTTCTTTGGACCAGTAACCCCCCTCCCCCCATTTGAGATTCACAACAGCCATGGGGTGGCTAAGAGTGTTGTTAGGAGCATCAGTCACTGGGTACTGGTGACCAAGTAGGTGTTATTCAGGGTGGACCAGTTTCTCTATTACCATGGTAACACTGGCACCTGTGTCCCTGTAGGCCTGAACCTCAACACCATTTATTAGGGGCAGTTGCTTGTACTTATCCATATTAAGGGGACAGGCAACCAAGGTGGCCAAATCAATGGCACCTTTAGAGACGAACACAGCCTCTGTGGTCTCCCTAACAAGACCAACCCCAACTAAATTACCAAAAGTGAGCCCAGCTACTCCCTTGGATTGGCTATTAGTAGGTTTGCTCCCACCACCACTGCTATTACTAGGGGCACTAGGTGTAGCAGCAGGGGTTGTAGTGGTACGAGGCTTGGTGCTTTTCTTTGGACAACTGAGGTCAGTTGTCCAATGGCCTTTTACTTTACATAAATAGCACCATGGTTTCTTTACTTGATTTTGATTTGAAGAGGATTTGGGCCCACCACCCCCACCAGAGTGTTTTTGTGGGCCTGATGAAGACTCATTTTTAGATTTGTCCCCACCCTTGTCAGAAGACTTACCATCCTTCTTCTTGCCATCCTTGTCACCCCCTGTATGAACTTTTCTGTTCACCCTTGTTCTGACCCATTTGTCAGCCTTCTTTCCCAAATCTTGGGGAGAGGTCAGATCTGAGTCCACTAGGTACTGGTGCAACAAATCAGACACACAATTATTAAGAATATGCTCTCTCAGGATTAAGTTATACAGGCTTTCATGGTCAGAAACTTTACTGCCATGTAACCACCCCTCCAAGGCCTTCACTGAATGGTCAACAAAGTCTACCCAGTCTTGTGAAGACTCCTTTTTGGTTTCTCTGAACTTGATCCTGTACTGTTCAGTGGTTAAGCCATAACCATCTAGGAGTGCATTCTTAAGAACTGTAAAATCATTGGCATCACTTTCCTTAACAGTAAGGAGCCTATCCCTACCCTTTCCACTGAAAGATAGCCATAGGATAGCAGCCCACTGCCTTTGAGGGACCCCCTGTACAACACAGGCCCTCTCAAGTGCAGCAAACCACTTGTTAATGTCATCCCCCTCCTTGTAAGGGGGAACTATCTTGTGCAGATTCCTAGAATCATGCTCTTTTACAGGATTACTATATGTAATACTGCTGCTGCCACCATGGGGTCCAAACCCCAACCTCTGTCTTTCTTTATCTAAGTCAAATGCTTGCCTGTCTAAATCCAGCTGTTGCTTCTTGAGCTTCAGTCTGGATTCTTCCACTTTCAATCTACTGAGTTCCCTTTCTAACACTCTGTCTTCAGGGAGGGTGGGTTGGGCATGCCTTGACACAGAAGAATGGTGTGAATGAACAGAGGGAGACCTGTCCCTAACAGATGCTACTCTAACAACCTGGCCTAAAGGAGTTACCTCTATACTATGATGAGAACTCACATCAGTACCAGCCTGCTATGTGGCCTGCTAAGGGGCAGGTTGGGAAGGGTCCCATCTAACACTTTTACTGGGGGTGCCCCAGAATCAGAGTGTGAACCATCAGCTAATCTCTCACCAGATGTGCCAGCTATGGTCTTATCATTTTCAATGAGCATATTAACCAACAATTCTCTAGAGGGATTCTTCCCTACCCATAAACCTCTATCAATGCAGAGACTCCTTGCACCTTTCCAGTTAAGGTGGTCTTAAGCAGTGCTGGCCACATCCAGAGCTTGACCTGTACCAGACATGATAGAAAAGGTTTAAGGGACAGAAAAAGAAAGAAAAAGTTTCAGAACTTTTTAAGGAAACAGAAAAAAAACTTTTTCAACTTTTAAGAACTTTTTGAAAGTTTAAAGGTACTTTTCAGCACTTAGCAAAGGAGTAAGAGAAGAAAAGCTAAACTTTTTGGTTAGGTGTACATACATTGAACTTGTTTTGTATATTTTTCTCTTATTGAAAAGTACAAAATGACAAAGTAGTAAGTAGTTGCAAGTAATTATCCCACCGCTGCACAACCAATGTAGGAGGCTGGCCTAGTTTGTAGTGGTACCAAGGGGTACTTACACTCTGCACCAGGTCCAGTTATCCCTTATTAGTGTAGAAGAGGTGTCTAGCAGCTTAGGCTGATAGAAAAGGTAGCTTAGCAGAGCAGCTTAGGCTGAACTAGGAGACGTGTAAAGCTCCTACTATACCACTGGTGTCACATGCACAATATCATAAGAAAACACAATACACAGATATACTAAAAATAAAGGTACTTTATTTTTATGACAATATGCCAAAAGTATCTCAGTGAGTTCCCTCAGTATGAGGATAGCAAATATACACATGTTATATGTACACAATACCACAATTATGCAGTAATAGCAATAGAAAGCAATGCAAGCAATGTACAGTCACAATAGATTGCAATGAGGGCACATAGGGATAGGGGCAACACAAACCATATACTCTAGAAGTGGAATGCGAACCACGAATGGACCCCAAACCTATGTGACCTTGTAGAGGGTCGCTGGGACTGTAAGAAAACAGTGAGGGTTAGAAAAATAGCCCACCCCAGGACCCTGAAAAGTGGGTGCAAAGTGCACCTAAGTTCCCCAGAGAGCACAGAAGTCGTGATAGGGGAATTCTGCAAGGAAGACCAACATCAGCAATGCAACAACAATGGATTTCCAGACAAGAGTACCTGTGGAACAAAGGGACCAAGTCCAAGAGTCACACTCAAGTCGTGAGTGGGCAGATGCCCAAGAAATGCCAGCTGAGGGTGCAAAGAAGCTGCCACCGGATGGTAGAAGCTGTGGATTCTGCAAGAACGAAGAGGACTAGGAACTTCCCCTTTGGAGGATGGATGCCCCACGTCGTGAAGAAGCGTGCAGAGGTGTTTCCATGCAGAAAGACCGCAAACAAGCCTTGCTATCTGCAAGGGTCGCGGTTAGGGTTTTTGGATGCTGCTGTGGCCCAGGAGGGACCAGGATGCCACCAACTGCGTGAGGAGACAGAGGGGGCACCCAGCAAGACAAGGAGCCCACTCAGAAGCAAGCAGCACCCAAAGAAGTGCTGGAACAGGCACTACAAAATGGAGTAAACTGGAGCTCACCCGAAGTCACAAAGGAGGGTCCCACGACGCCGGAGGACAACTCAGGAGGTCGTGCACTGCAGGTTAGAGTGTCGGGGACCCAGGCTTGGATGTGCACAAAGGAAATCCTGGAAGAGTGCACAGGAGCCGGAGCAGCTGCAAATCACGCGGTACCCAGCAATGCAGTCTAGTGTGGGGAGGCAAGGACTTACCTCCACCAAACTTGGACTGAAGAGTCACTGGACTGTGCGAGTCACTTGGACAGAGTTGCTGAGTTCCAGGGACCACGCTCGTCATGCTGAGAGGAGACCCACAGGACCGGTGATGCAGCCTTTTGGTGCCTATGGTTGCAGGGGGAAGATACCGTCAACCCAGGGGAGATTTCTTCGGAGCTTCTAGTGCAGAGAGGAGGCAGACTACCCGCACAGCATGCACCACCAGGAAAACAGTAGAGAAGGCGGCCGGATTAGCGTTACAAGGTCGCAGTAGTCGTCTTTGCTACATTGTTGCAGTTTTGCAGGCTTCCAGAGCAGTCAGCGGTCGATTCCTTGGCAGAAGGTGAAGAGAGAGATGCAGAGGAACTCTGATGAGCTCTTGCATTTGTTATCTAAAGAATTCCGCAAAGCAGAGACCCTAAATAGCCATAAAAGGAGGTTTGGCTACTTAGGAAGGAGGATAGGCTAGCAACACAGGTAAGAGCCTATCAGAAGGAGTCTCTGACGTCACCTGCTTGCACTGGCCACTCAGAGCAGTCCAGTGTGCCAGCAGCACCTCTGTTTCCAAGATGGCAGAGGTCTGGAGCACACTGGAGGAGCTCTGGGCACCTCCCAGGGGAGGTGCAGGTCAGGGGAGTGGTCACTCCCCTTCCCTTTGTCCAGTTTCATGCCAGAGCAGGGCTGGGGGATCCCTGAACCGGTGTAGACTGGCTTATGCAGAGATGGGCACCATCTGTGCCCATCAAAGCATTTCCAGAGGCTGGGGGAGGCTACTCCTCCCCAGCCCTGACACCTTTTTCCAAAGGGAGAGGGTGTAACACCCTCTCTCTGAGGAAGTCCTTTGTTCTGCCTTCCTGGGCCAAGCCTGGCTGGACCCCAGGAGGGCAGAAACCTGTCTGAGGGGTTGGCAGCAGCTGCAGTGAAACCCCGGGAAAGGTTAGTTTGGCAGTACCCGGTTCTGTGCTAGAGACTCGGGGATCATGGAATTGTCTCCCCAATGCCAGAATGGCATTGGGGTGACAATTCCATGATCTTAGACATGTTACATGGCCATGTTCGGAGTAACCATTGTGACACTATACATATGTCGTGACATATGTATAGTGCATGCGTGCAATGGTGTCCCCGCACTCACAAAGTCCGGGGAATTTGCCCTGAACAATGTGGGGGCACCTTGGCTAGTGCCAGGGTGCCCACACACTAAGTAACTTAGCACCCAACCTTTACCAGGTAAAGGTTAGACATATAGGTGACTTATAAGTTACTTAAGTGCAGTGGTAAATGGCTGTGAAATAACGTGGATGTTATTTCACTCAGCCTGCAGTGGCAGGCCTGTGTAAGAATTGTCAGAGCTCCCTATGGGTGGCAAAAGAAATGCTGTAGCCCATAGGGATCTCCTGGAACCCCAATACCCTGGGTTCCTCAGTACCATATACTGGGGAATTATAAGGGTGTTTCAGTATGCCAATGTAAATTGGTGAAATTGGTCACTAGCCTGTTAGTGACAATTAAGAAAGAAATGAGAGAGCATAACCACTGAGGTTCTGGTTAGCAGAGCCTCAGTGAGACAGTTAATCATCACACAGGGAACACATACAGGGCACACTTATGAGCACTGGGGCCCTGGCTGGCAGGGTCCCAGTGACACATACAACTAAAACAACATATATACAGTGAAATATGGGGGTAACATGCCAGGCAAGATGGTACTTTCCTACGGAGTCTGGTTAGATACCAGACTAACGTCAGACTATCAGGCCAGGAGACTCTCAGCTACCTGTTTTGGAATACTGAAGTTACTTCGTAAGGTTATTGGTTTGCTTCCTCTCCAGGCCAAAAGACTTACAGTACAGGCCCTCATTTTATCTAGGCTGGACTATGGGAACAGTCTCCTCCTGGGTTCCCCAGAGTATGTGGTTAATAAATTACAATTAGTCCAAAATGCGGCTGCCAGGCTACTGTTTAACATGTCTAGGTCTACTTCGACTAAGAAAGCTTTGATCACTTTGCATTGGCTTCCAGTGAGGAAAAGAATTAAGTTTGAGGCTTTGTGTATTTTTCCTAGAGCTCTATACAAAAGGGGTCCCCATCTATTAAAAGCACTAGTTTCATTCTATTAACCTACAAGAGGTTTAAGATCCTATTCTAAAGCCTTGGTTGTGCTCCTTAAAGTAAAAAGAGCAATTTGGGGAGGCAGATCCCTGAAGTATCAGGGAGCCAGACTTTGGAACTCACTGCCGCTTTATATCCATTTGATCAGACAGGAAACAGAATTTCAGAAGGCCATCAAAACATGGCTATTTTAATTCTAAGGTAGCATTCTTTAATCTATGTTGAGGCTACACTATCCCTCCAGCTTGTTTAATATGCAGTCTGTTTAGTGCTACGAAGCCTCTGGGTAGCTCAGCGCTATATAAAACATTGTAACATAACATAACAGAACAAATGCCCGACACCCATAAACAATGAAACCAAAGACCAGGGTTCAACAGTGTGCTGCTAAAACACAGGACACACAGAAATATTTTATTGAAACTCACAGAGCCAACTAGTTCAAACAGGGCCAATGGCCAGTCCGTAGCGCTACAAGTGCCATGGGCCACAACTGACCCAACCTGACTCCCAGAAGTGTACGGTACTCCACCTAATGGGGCAACAAAGGGGCATCCAGGCACCTCACGGAACGGGGGCAGGGGGTGGTGGGGGTGGGTATTTGCGACGGGGTGGGGCTTGGACTTTCGTTTGGAAGGTGGAGGGGGTGCGGGCTTGTCCTTTGAAGGTGGGGGGGTGTTTTGAGCAGGTGGAGCTAGATGGACTAGGCTCTGCCCGGGCCTTATTTTTATCTGGGGAAGGGGCACGGGAATGTAAAGGGCGGACAGGGGTGGACTGTGAAGTGGAAGGAGTGGAAAGGGCAAGGAGGTGAGCATGCTTAGGGACAAGACGGGGTGGACCAGTGAGTTGGAAGAGGTCAGCATGGGAGAGGAAAAGTTTTTTCAGAGCAATTGGGGTGGTCCTGGATGAGGGCGTGGGAGTGGAGGCAGAGGCAGTGGATGTATGTGGTGTAGGGGTGTGTGTAGTGGGTGCAGGTGACTGGACAGTATGCTGTGGTGTGGTGGATGTGTGATGGGTGAGTGTCTTGGTGCATTTGTGTGTTTTTAGAAGAGGGGTGTGGACACAGTGGGAGAAGACATGCAGCTAGTGTGGATGTATGTTGTGTGGGTGTCTGCAAGTCTGGTGAGTATGCTGCATGTATCAAGTACAGTAGTTGTTGTGAGTGCAGGTGTGGTGTTTGGGGTGCATGTATGGATATCTGCTATTGTGGTGAGTGCAGTAAGAGGAGCAGCAACAGTGACTGAAGGTGCAGTGTATGAGGGTGTGGATGTAGAGGGGACAGACAGGGAGGCAGAAGAGGTGGGCACACTGGGGAAGTGGATATTGTTGTGTGTGCATGTGTCTGTTGGCTGTGTGGCTTGCGGTGGGAGGTGTGGTGCTTGTGTTTAGAAGTGTGCTTCTTGTGTGTTGATGTGCTTGACTGCATGTCTAAATGTGTGCTTTGGACGGGTGAAGGGAGTGGGGTGCTGGAAGGGGCAGAGGAGGTTGGAGGGGCGACGGAATGGCCAGGGAAACTGGCTGCCGTCCAAGAGGAGGTCAAAGCCTGAAAAGATCTCTGTAGGACAGATACAGCCCTATGAATGCCGTCCAGATAGGCATTTGTCTGCTACACCTCTGATGCTAGCCCCTGGATGGCATTGATGATGGTTGTCTGCCCTACAGAGATGGTTCTCAGGAGGTCAATAGCCTTCTCTGTGAGGGCAGCAGGGCTGACTGGGGCAGGGGAGGAGGTGCCTGGGGCGAAGGAGACGCCCACCTTTCTGGGTGGGTGGGCACGGGCAACTCGTGGGGAGCAGAAGGGAGGGTGGTGATGAAATGGGGGGGTGGCGGAAGATGTCACTGTAGTGGTGTGGCCACTAGGGTCCACCACTGCCGGGGAGCCCCGATCGGAGGAGGTCTCGGAGTCACTACCTCCAGTGGTAGTTTCCTCCCCCGTGGAACAACCCTCGCCCTCCCACCCACTGGTCCCCTTGGTGTCGGATGTCTCTGCCTCCGAGGATCCGTGGGCCTCTGCTTCCCCACTTGCCGGTGCCTCAGCTCCCTCGCCAGATGTTGCTGCTGTACCAAACCAACACAAGCTAACAGGGATGGGGAGACAAAACAGGAGAGACACTTGTAAATAGCTGAATGGAGGTACATAGTGGCCAGACATACACCCACCCAGAAGACACACCCAACAGGCAGCACCCTTCACTAGGGCCCTGGCCATGCCCCTGACTACTGACCAGAACACTGCTCTACACCCATACTCTGGACTACCTAAGGAGGCGACGTGTGGGAGACCTGACAAAGACACCCCTACACCCTTTGGGGACCATAATGTACATGGACACCAGTCAGAGTCCCTGCCTCTAAGCAGCATGAACCCTGATGCACACACAGACATCCTTCCAGACTGAAGTTTGTGACGTGAGTACTCACCCCCTTGTGACTGCTGTGCAGCCTTCAAGCGCACATCCAGGTCTGGGTACGCCACCGCCAGGATATGTCGCATGAGTGGGGTCAGTGCCCTATGGGCATCCCTTCCACGTTGAGAGGACTTCCCCAGCTTGGCTTCACAGATCTTACGCGCCCAGCACCTTAGGTCCTCCCACCTCTTTCTGCAGTGGGTGCTCCGCCGGTTGTAGACCCCCAGGGTCCACACCTCCTTGGCGATGGCATACCAAAGTGCCCTCTTCTGGTTGGCGTTGACCTAAAAGGGTCACACACATATGGAACACAGAGATCAGGCACTTGCAAGATAGGTACAGCTGGCTATTTGTCCACTATGAGACAAACAGTACTCCCAGACTTACAGGCCATACGCACGCAGCATGCCATGCACCACGGCCCATGCAGGCTCAGAGGTGCACACATATGTCCATTCAACACCATCCTTTATACCCAAACAGTGGCCCTCAGACTCACCTGTACCTCTGGCCCTCCGTAGAGTTTTGCGTACAGGGGCAGGACCCCATCCACTAGCCTTTCCAGTTCCTTCTGGGTGAAGGCTGGGGCCCTTTCCCCTGCAACAAGAGCCACATCCATTGCCAGAGGCAGGCCACAGCAGTATTTACAGTGGAGTACCTGGCAGCACGAGATCAGGGAGTCAAGTGAATAACAGATGACAAAATCGCGGACGTACCACAGCGGTGTGCGACGTCACCGCTGGCAGCGATCATGATACGCCAGGATTCCCCATTGGCATCCATGTTAACCAATGACGGTGTGAACAGCGATAAACACCGCCTTCCACTGTGACGTCAACCGCTAGCGGTATGAGGTCACTTCCACAATGGAAGGCCTTGATTACAGTGGACAGACATTTTGGCAGTAACTACGCATCTCGAAATAAAAATGTGCACAATGCAGGCCCTACTAGCCACATGAAGCACCTATGCATGTGACCATTCCATAATATACCACACATGAAAAACACTGTTCCCTCATTGAGGTGTAGATGTAGATCTGTCAAGAAGCAGTTAATGTTGAGTCACCACAATGAAATATGCAGTGCACAATTGATGACAATGTCTGCCTATGTATGTGTGTTTATCGCACCTTTTTGATGCCCCTCGTAGGTACCGACCCTTGTGGCGAGGAAGGGCACCATCAGTGTACAGACCACCTGTGGATATGAGGACCATGGTGGAGCGCCGGATCATAATCAATTACAGACTCACACGTGCAACAATTCAGGAGCTTTGTGCTTTACTGGATCCTGCACTAACTCTGGGAAATCGTAATCAGCATGCCATCCCTACTGAAGTGCAGGTGCTCTTCACACTTCATTTCCTAGCCACAGGCTCATTTCAAGTGATAGTGGGCATGGGTGCTGGATTTTCACAGCCAATGTTCAGCATGGTACTGACAAGATTTCTAAATGCATTTGTACGACACCTGCAGTCCTATGTGAGGTTTCCCCAAAGTACTGACCTCCCTGCCATCAAGTCAGAATTCTATGCCTTTGCCAACATACCCCATGTGATAGGTGCCGAATATGTGACAGAACAACTAGGCCCTAAACAACTATAGCCTAAACCACTACTGCTAAACAACTAAAAAGTCTTTACAACTAAGTACTGAACAACTACTGTCTAAACAACAATTGTGCCTGAATAACAATTGCCTGAACAACTAATATATATATATATATATATTCTAAACAACTAGTAAACCATAAAAATCAAAAAGAAAACCTTACCTTAAAATTAGTTGTTCAGGCAGTTGTTATTCAGGCACAATTGTTGTTTAGACAGTAGTTGTTCAGTACTTAGTTGTAGAGACTTTTTAGTTGCTTAGCAGTAGTGGTTCAGGCAAGTAGTGATTTAGACCTAGTTGTTAAGGATGTTTCCCCACTGAAAGTAACCCCAGCACAAAATAGCCCAGTCCTGTTCACCCCAAACATTCATGCAGCTGTAACAGACATGTCTATGTCCCCCAACAGACACCACCACCCATGCCACCCTAACGGACGGGACAAGGAGTGCCAGTGCCCACCAGGGAGACAAAGGCACCTCACAGGACACTGGTGAAGGATCCCTGGACACTGATGAGCAGGCAGGCCCCTCACACAGTCCTGAACTGTCACCATGCAACAGCCCCACCCAGGAAACCACTGTCAGCCCTACCACCCAGTCAAGACCAGCAGCCCAGAACGTGATATCAGAGGTATTGGGGGCCTACCAGCATACCCATGAGAGGTTGGCACAGATAGTGTCCACCCTGGAGCACAGTCAGAGGATGCAGCAGGAACACCACCAACAGGCCATGGAGCAGTGGAAACAGCACAACACCACAATGGTCACCATAGCAGGAGCACTGCTGCAGCTGGTACAAACCCAGTCTGAGACCCACACAGGACAGGAGGCCCCCACTACAGCACTGGACACCCACCATGAAATTACACCATCAGCAGAAACATCCCAGGAACTTCTCTCATAGGAAACCCAAAGGCCTACCATGTCATCCCCTCAAGACCAACAGCAGGCGCCCAAACGGACCCTCAGGCCAAGATATGGCACTGGAACCCCAGCAAAGAACAAGGCCCCCTCCAAGAAGTAACTCTGCACCACTCTGCACAGCAACCATCCCACTCAATCAGCCACCACACATTGCTAAGAAGCAATATGAACTTATGTAAGAAAAGATGGACCAGTCAACGCTACCCACAAGGGTGCCAGCATGTTGGCTTTGAGGACACCCACCCACTACAACTTGCCATCAATGTAAATAGCACTATTCACTCCCTGCAACCAATAAAACACATATCACACCTGTAGCACTGTTCCCTGTGTTAAAATGTGAACAAAGTGACCTATGGATGCAACTGGCTGATAACCACTTTATTGTCAAATCTTTGCATGAAGGGAGTCCTGTGTGCCCAAATGTGGGCCCTAAGTATATGCATAAAATATCAATCTGTACCATGCAGACCTGGACCATGTTTTACATATCATTATCAACCCCCCCTATATGACTGAGCACACTGACAGTATGTGTCACAAACCCCAATGGCAGCCTTTAGTCCCACATAGTTACTGGAAGTAGAGTTGTATCAGTTGGGTCTTGGAATTGACATCTTCCCCTTCCGCATCATCACTATCACTCTCCTCCCCTCTCTGAGGAAGCTAGTCAGGACATACAGCACCCTCCACCTCCAAGAGAGGGATAGAATGTCTCACTGCCACGTTGTGCAGCATGCAGCAGGCCACCACTATTCTACACACGTTTAAAGGCCCATAGGCCAGGGAACCCCCAGAGATATGTAGACAACAAAATCTAGCCTTCAGGAGACCTATTGTACACTCTATCACCCTCCTAGTACGTCCAAGGGCCTCATTGTAATTCCACTCTGCATCCATCCTAGGATTCCTCACTGGTGTCAGGAGCCAACGAAGGTTGGATAGCCAGAATCACCTAGAAAAAGGTGCAATACAGAGTAGTCATTGTGAAGGCCCTTAGTAATACAGCCTGCTGTCTACTATGTGCCAATTAGTGACAGACACACTTACCTATGATCCACCCTCATTCCGCTTAGAGTTATTCCATCCTCTGTGGCACACTGCTGTTCCTCAACACAAAGGAATCATGGACTGAACCTGGGAACATGGCATTCACATGTGAGATGTACTGGTCTGCAGTACATACCAATTGGATGTTCATGGAGTGAAGTTATTCCTGTTCATTCACTCTTGGGGGGATGATTGGTATGTGGGTGCCATTGATGGCACCTATGAGAAGCATCCTTAACAACTAGGTCTAAACCACTACTTGCCTGAACCACTGCTGCTAAGCAACTAAAAAGTCTCTACAACTAAGTACTGAACAACTACTGTCTAAACAACAATTGTGCCTGAATAACAATTGCCTGAACAACTAATTTTAAGGTGAGGTTTTCTTTTTGATTTTTATGGTTTACTAGTTGTTTAGAATATATATATATATTAGTTGTTCAGGCAATTGTTATTCAGGCACAATTGTTGTTTAGACAGTAGTTGTTCAGTACTTAGTTGTAAAGACTTTTTAGTTGTTTAGCAGTAGTGGTTTAGGCTATAGTTGTTTAGGGCCTAGTTGTTCTGTCACATATTCCTTTCAGTGGCCTTACAGGGTGCCTTTGTAAGGTTGACACTGCATTTTGCTTCGACTGTGGGGTTGCATTGTGGTGGGGGGTGTTTTTCTATTGTGGGTACTTGCAGGGGTAGGTGGCTGTGCACAGGGGGAGGGATGTGGGCCTGTTAGTGGGTTTGTGGTCATGTAGGTGGGATGATTTAGTGGCTGTTGCCTGGGTGGGGTGTTGGTCCTGGTGGGTGTGGGTGGGGTGGGGTGGTGCATACATTACAGGTATGGTGTATATGGGGTATATGTTGATGACTTACCCGAGTCCATTCCTCCAGTGAGTCCAGTCAGTCACTCAGGGTGGAGGATGGCCAGTACCTTTTCCTCCCAGTCTGTGTATTCCGGTGGTGTTGGTGGTGGCGCTCCCCCAGTCTTCTGGACTACAATGTGGTGCCTTGATGCCATGCCCCTGACCTTACCCTGCAGGTCATTCTATCTCTTCCGGATGTCGTCCCTGGCGCATGGATGGTGTCCCACTGCATTGACCCTGTTCATAATGGTCTGCCATAGCTCCATCTTACTTGCGATGGGTGTGTGCTGCACCTCGGTCCCGAATATTTGTGCTCCACCATCAGGATCTCATCCACCATGGTCCTTAACTTCCTTTCTGTGAAGCATGGATGTTTAGGGGGTGACATGGTGAGTGTGGTGAATGGTGTCGGGCTGGGAACGCGGTGAGGGTGCTCTTCTGTGGGTCGGTGTGCTCCTCGTGTATGGTGGCGTTCGGTGTATGCCTCTGGTGCTCTCCATCTTCTTGGCCTGGTTTCATTGCAAAGGATTGTGGGGTATGTCTAGGGGTGTTTTATGGGGTTATGGATGTGTGTCAGGTGTGTGGGTTGCACGCTTATCCAATGTGTGCACTTGCTGTTCAGGCCACTTGCAGCCCTGATTTGTGCATCATTATTTGGAGGGCGGGATTTGGGTGTGCTCGGAGGTGGCGAGGTCTGGGATTCCCGCCGACAGGGTCATGGCAGAGAATGGTGGTCTGGTGATTTTTGGCAGGGTTGGGATTTTCATTAATTATATGGCGGGTTTCTATTCACCGCCAACGGCGGACTGCTGTTCACCGCTGCAACGGCGGTCAGCGGTGTTTCCCGCTGTGTTCATAATGACCACCTATCTTTGACTTTGTGCAGCTCAGAGCCGACACATTGCCCACATCTTCAGGATCAATGATCACGTATCACCTTCTTTGCTCCTCGCATCTTGATCTCAACGTCAATGAAACTAAGAACCAAGGTACTGGTTCAGAGGGCCAAGGGTTGTCCCTTTGTCTGAACGGTGCTCCATCATGGTCAACCTGACTTTTCAGATTTGACCCTTTCTTGCAACCCAATAGCCCTGGTTGATGCTATATGCTTCTAAGCACTACAACTAAGTTGATTCTTTACATATTCATATCTTGACTTCTAATTATTGGATTATTCTCAATTTGGTCTTGTGTTATTCATAAAAATATAATATGTTTTTGTAACATGGTGTGGACTCATTTTGTGCTGTTTTCAATGTGTTACCCTTTGAAGTATTGCACAAATACTTTACACATGGCCTCTTAAGTTAGGCCTGTCTGCTCTGTGCCAGCCTTCCAGAGGGTGAGCATAGGTTGGTTCATGATGTGTGTCTGACTTACCCTGATTAGGGTTGTGGTTGCTTCTTGGGCAAGGTGCATACCACTGCCAACCAGAAACCCAGTTCCTCACATTGGTGGCAGCAGTGGGATAGAACTTGTGCTTGTGCAGTGCTATACAGTGACTTGGTGTACACCACTACTCCATATCAAGACCAATTCAAGTCAATTCTCCCTGATTGATCCTTTTTATTTTTCCAATGCTTCCCTATTCCCATTTTTTTCTGTTATGTGTGTGACCTCACCGGCCAAGATGGAATTTGTGCTGGCCAACCTAGAGAGCTACACAGTGGCCTAGCTCAAGGGAGAGAAGGTTGCTTGTCAAAGAGAGCACTAAAAAAGCAGAGCTCCAGTCCCACACAGACAATGAGGAGTAACGGTCAGAATTGGAGGAGGAATTAGAACAGGGCCTGTCTGGGGATCTTTTCATGTGGCTTGTTGGGGAGGGGAGAAGCATCCTCCAAGGACTGGAAGTCCATCCACACTCAGGAAGCAGTGTTTCAACCAGGAACCTGTCCTAGAGGACTGGTGGGAGGAGAGAAAACTTAAGCTGGAGCTTGAAAAACTAGAAAAAGAGCAAGCGCTATAGGAAAAGAGGCTGGCTAAGAAGGAGAAGAGGAAGCCTTAGGCAGCTGAACATTTAGGCAATGCAAGTGGATTCTAGCAGGAATGGTGGCAGCATACCTAAAATGTCTGCTGGAGAAGGGAAGGTCCACATTCCAAAGCTGAGCCCCGAAAGTATGGACAGAGGTTCAGGGGCAGCCACAAGATCTCTTCACAGACATGGGCGGACTTCCTTAATTTGGTAACAAGGCACTGAAGGGCTGGGGAAGGGGCAGAAAGGTTGATGATTATAATGTACTGTAAAATTTGATTTTGAAGGAGCACATGCTAGATATTTGTTTTTCAGAGCTGGACCAACCCCTGGTTGATAGCAAGCTGACTGACACAGGAAGCTTGCTGAGGAGGTGGACATTTGGATTAGCACCAGATTTTCCATGAGCACATCTGGGGGGGGGGGAAGGTGGTCAGGGTTCACACCAGAAGAATTGGGGGGGTGTTCTCTCAAGGCCCCCAAAACAGTTCACAGAGGAAAGGGTCCTATTCCCAATCTGGCCACCATAAAAAGAACTTCCCTAACAAAACACAGAACAAAAAGCCTAAGTGCTATGAGTGTTCCAAGAATGGGCAGTACAAGGGGGATGCCCAGAGCAGCAAGAGAAACAGCCTTCCACTGGGGGAAAGATACCAGGGATGATGAGTGTAGTGCTTGGGGAGGAGTTTGTCCCAGCAAGCAGGGTGAACTCAATGAGGTTATTCTGGTGTCTTTGGGTGGCGTGGATATGGTTCCAAAAACCCTTGTGCTTTTCAATACTGCAAAAAAATGGGAAGTGGGTGACCAACAATGTGCAAGGTGTTGAGGCTCTGAGGGACACAGGTGCCAGTAGGAGTATGATAAGAAGTCAACTGAGGACCCCAGAGCAGATTTGACCCAATATAGTCCACTAGGTTATAGTAGCTGACTACCGGGAGGGTCACTTCCCAGTGACCCTTGTTCCATTTGAGTGAGGTGGGTGTCTCCGGTCTTCTGAAAGTTGCTGTGAGCCCTGCCATGGCTGTGGATTGTTTGTTCAGGGATGATCATGAGCACACTACCTGGAAAGAAGGGGAACTCAGATCAAACTGTGAAATGGTGGGGTTACTTGAGTGGGTGTGTGCAACCATAAGGTCCATGGCTGTCAAGGAAGAGAGTCAAGGAAGTCTATAGCCTGGAAGAATGGCCCATACAGCTATCAATAGAAGACAGGGAAAGGGGTGTGGGAAGCTACCCCTTGAATATCTCCTAGCTGAGGTGGATGGGGTGGCAGAGGAAGTTGCCCCAGAGCCGAGCCTTGTGGAGAGAATATAGCATCCACTGATGATCTGCCTGAACTTGATAGTTGGCAAGTAGAAGTAAAGAACTTCTGAAATGGAGAGAGTGAGTTCCCAGCGTTGGAGGGAATGAGGCAACAGGCCAAAGTCCAGGCAGCAGGTGATACCTCTAGCAGTCACTGGATTTACTGGAAGGGCATCCTCCTGTCTAGTGTGCCTAAGGCACCTGTGCAGGGGAAAACAAGGGCCCTGGTGTTCCCCTAATGCTACAGGGTCTTCCTACTGAAGCTGGCTCCTGCGATATTCCTGGTAGGAAATCTGAGCCTTTGCTAGGTAGGTCCTCCACTCTTACTGGCCCCGGATTAAGGTTTCCTCAGGTACTTGCTATAGGATCTGCTTGACCTGCCAGGCCAATGGGAAGACAGGCAGAAGCTGAAAGCTCTACTGAATCCATTACCTGTTGTTGGCACCCCCTTTGAAAGGATGAACATTAACATTGTAGAACCAGTTGATTCCCAAACATACTCTGGCTGCAGGTTTATCCTAGTACTGCTGGATCATGCCACAAGATACCAAGAGGCCATCCCTCGGAGAAGTGCAATTGCAGCTACAGTGGCTAAGGCCTTCAGGGAGATTTTATATCTGAGTGGGTTTCTCCAAGGAAGTGGTGTATGACATGCTAGCCTTAAGAAGCCAGATGGCCACGTAGCGAAAGCAAGCTTCAAACAACTTAGGGGCCAGCCAGGAGATAATGAAACAGTGGTATGACCAGATGCTACCCCTGTGGAAATCAATCCCGGGAAGAAAGTGTGGGTGATAGAGACTGTGGATCCCAGAACCCTCAAAGACTGTTGGACTGGGCCCTATGAGATTGTTGAGAGGAATGGGGAGGCGACCTACCCCATGAACCTAAAGAACACTAGGCACCACCAAAGGGTGTTAAATATCAACTTTCTCAAACCACAATTTGAGAGGTCTTCAGTCACTTTGCTGTTGGTGACAGATGATGGGGATAAGGAGTAAAGTAAACCTCTTCTTGATTTTCTAACATCCAAAGACAAGGATGGGTCAGTGGAAGGTATTAATCTTTTCCCTACTGTGATTTCAGAACAGCAGAGAGATTGTTACCAGCTGCTTAGACAATTCTTTCTGTTCTCCCTCACTCCTGGGACCGCTCAACTGTGTACCTGCGGTATTGGGACAGTAGACAGTCCCCCTGGCAGGAATGAAATCTATAGAAAGTCTGACAAAGTGAGGGCTAGCATCAGAGATGAGTTTTATAAGTTGTTGTAGTTGGGGGTAATTGAACACTTCAGTAGCCCCTAGTTCTGCCCTGTGGTGTTAGAACCCAAAGCTGCCCCAAAAGGGACTATACCAGAATTCAGTATCATTGTAGATTATGCAGGGCTCAGTTCAGTGATCAAGATGGATGCTCATCCCATCCCCTGGGCTGATGAGCTGATTGACAGGTTAGGAGCTGCCCAGTTCCTGAGTACGTTTGACCTTACTTCAGGATACTGGCAAATTGTCCTAATTAAAGGCGCCAATGAGAGGTCAGCCTTCTCCACTTCAAAGAGTGACTACCAGTTCAAAGTGATGCCCTTTGGACTCAAGACTGTTCCTGTCAACTTCCAGTCACTGGTTAAACAAGTCTTGACTGGTATGGAGGAATTTAGGGGAGATTACTTGGATGATATAACTGTCTTCAGTTTCACCTGCAGGAAGTGATTCAGGCCCTTCAGCATGCAGACCTGGCTATCAAGGCTAGGAAGTGCCCGATAGAGCAATGTGTCTGTGGTGTACATTGGACACCTGGTGGCCAGGGGTAAGGTGCAGTCCCTCATGGACAAGATAGACACTATCATGGCCTGGGAGCCCCATAAACCTAAACTGAGGTGAGAGCCTTCTTGGTCCTTACAGGTTACTTCAGAAGGCTTGTCAAGGCATTTGGTACCATTGTTGCTGTCTTGACAGAGCTGACTTTGAAGAAGCAGCCCAAGAATGTAATTTGGACAGAAGCATGCCAAAAACCATTTGACTCCCTAAAGGTGCTCAGGGCCTCTGAGTTTTCCAGTGAATTTATGGTAAAAATGGATGCCTCAGAACATGGCATAGAGGCAGATTTATTGCAGGTAAATGAGGAGGGCCTACATCAACCTGTAGCTTTCATTTCTAGGAGGTTTCTTCCTAGGGAACAGAGGTGGAGTGCTATGGAGAGATAACCCTTTGCTGTGGTCTGGGAAATGAAGAAGTTGATACCATACCTGTTTGGGACTCACATCAGGATCCAGACAGAACACAAGACCATCAGGTGACTTATGTAAATGAGGGTTGAGAATCTAAAATTGTTGAGGTGGTCCATCTCCATATAGGGAATGGTCTTTACAGTTGAACACAGACCTGGGTCAGACCATGTCAGTGCTGATGGTCTCACTAGGTTCTCCCACCTTAGTGATAAAAACACGCCCAGGAGGTAGGCTAGTTCTCTCCACTTTCAGCTGGGGAGAAGCATGTTGGACCTGTCAGCCTTGGGGCGGTCTTCCCGCAAACCTTTTCCTTTGCTTGCCTCACATTTTGCTGATTTATTTGTGTTGGCCTTAGGACTCTGAGCACTTTACATCTGCTGACCAGTGCTAGAGTGCATGTTCTCTCTCCCCTAAACATGGTTTGACTGGTACATACCCAATTGGCATATTTAACACACTTATAAGCCCCTAGTAAAGTGCACTAGATGTGCCCAGGGCCTGTAAATCAAATGCTACTAGTGGGACTACAACACTGCTTGAGCTGCCCACTCAAGTAGCTTTCCAACATGTCTCAGGCCTGCCTTTGTAGAACGTGTATGTGAAGTTACACTGTCATGTCAACTCAGCATTTAAAGCCCCTTGCAAGCCTTTAACTCTATTGCATAAAAGCCACCCGTAAGGTAGGCCAAAAGTAGCCCATAAGGCAGGGTGTTATGTAATTGTAAAGGCAGGACATATACTTTTAAGTTTTACGTATCATGGTAGTTAAAAACTCCTATGTTCCTTTTTCACTACTGTGAGGCCTACCCCACTCATAGGTTAACATTGGGGATTCCTTACTGCATTTAATAAGCTGAAATTCTTAATTGAGAAGGAGTAGATATGTTTTGTTTAGTACCTTTGGAATTGTAATAAGGAATCCTCTGTAATGGTAACATCAGATATATTGTTACATATGATTGATGAACCATCAGCATACTGAGGGCCATCCTTGACAGGATGGGAGGAGGAACTGGACACAGCCTCACACTCACACCTGAAAAGGCTGTATTTTGTCATCACTGAGAACTGCATACCTCCCTGTAGTTATTCCGGAGCCAGGGAGGAAGAAGCTACCTCTGTGCACTTCAAAGAACCTTCTTTGAAGTGACCGCTATTTCAAAGGCACAACTGGGGATAAGTACTGGACCTCTGATCCTACCAACTCAGTACATTGCTGAACCTGTGAAGAACTCTGCCAGGAGGAAGGATTGCTGTGCTGCTACAAGGACTGTCACTCTGGACTGCTGCTCTGGAAGAACTGCTTTTCGGCTAAACTGCCCTTCTGAGAAAACTCTGGACTCATCTCACTTGAACGCAGAGTGACTCCAATGGTATGTTGGCTTGCCCCCTATTCCACGATTCAGGGAATAGCAAATACTTCTCATCATGCTGCAATAGCACCTGGACTTTGTTTGCTGCAAGTCTTGCCCTACCAAGTACTCTCAATTCAGTCCTGGGCTCTTGGAAGTACAGTGCTGCAACTGGCAGAACATTAACATTGACTCCATTGCGCTGATCAGAACCGGTGCATCTCCATTGATGCCGACGCATCACTGTTCCTTGGAGGACACTGCATTTCAGACTGTGCAATGCATTGCCTCCAGTATCTCTGACTTTGTGAGGCTCACAGCTGACGCATAGGATACATCTTCAGGATAGATGCCAACGCATCGCCTCCTTTGCTCCTCACATCTTGTTCTTGATGTCGATAAAACTCCAAACCAACGTACTGTTTCGGTGGGCCAAGGATAGTCCACGTATCCACCCGGCTCTCCATTGCGGTTGGCCTTACTTTTCAGATTTTACCCAGTCTAGAGACCTGATAGCCCTGATTGATGGTTTGTGGTTATAAGCACTACAACTAAGTTTATTCTTTAAAAGTTAATATCTTGACTTCTACTTATTGGATTTTTGTCATTTTTGTCTTGTTTTGTTAAAAAAAAAACATAATCTATTTTTCTAAACTGGTGTGCAGCCTTTGTGTGGTGTGCCCCGAAGCAGGATTTTGAGCTCCATAGAAAAGACTACTGAGAAGGTAAAAGCTTTGATGGGCACAATCCTGCTTGGTGTATTCAACCGGTGTTTCATCATGGTTTACCAGAAATAGTGCCTATATCCAGTTTACTGCTCCCATACAGTATCTTTGGCGCTTAGTGCTTTTTGACTCTATTTTTACTTAAAACTCTATGAATTCCTCTCCCTGCTACCCCATACTGGGTTAATTGTGTTTTGTTTTAATTTATTCACTTAAAATGTACCACATTTTTTCTAATTCAGATTGGTATGTGCATTGCTTGGTGTTTTGACTTTATTACTACTTTGGTACGGCATATATAATTTACATATTGCCCTAAGTAAAGCATGCCTGCTCTGTGTCATAGATGCCAGGGCATTGAGGTCAGGGTAATTTAATTATGTTTGTGTTCACCCTGTCAAGTTATATTTATTATTCCTTCAGGTGGGCGGTTCCCATCCCCAAAATTAATTCACTTTTTTACAGCTAAGAACTCTGGTACTCTATCCCGAGAAGCCTATGCACTGTCAAGAGCTTGGCAGTCCCAGCAGACACTTGGCATAAATTAAGATGAGTTGCTTTAAGCAAATAATTTACCACCACCACATGAAAGTTATGGATTTCAGAAGTTAATTATGTTGAATTAGGTTTCAGGCACATGGATAAACACTACTATATGGTGGCAGCCTAAAGTATAGCTGATGTTGGGAACATTATTGGTTTGTGAATATTAAAAATGTATTTGAACAAACAACCAATAACAAGGGCTGGTTCATTATGCCAGGTAGGCAGGCAAATTCTGAAAACTCTGATGACATCAGAGGACACAGAGTTGTTTCAGTGGTGCAGAGTTGCTTCTGTGCTCTCACAATCAAGTTCTCTGAGGGTGGTACTTACAGCATCAGTTGGAGGAGGTGGGAGCCAAGTGGTTGCCATTTTTGCCCACTCACAGCATTAACTCACAAAGATAATCACATAGCTATGTCATTTCCTGTCCTTACTCACGGAAGTCTGGCCTTTGTACATCTGGAATAGGGGAAGATAGAATTAGCACATTCCTGCCAAAACAAGGAAAGCTATTGCTTCTACTAGCCCTGTCCAGCTGTGTGAAACCTCCTGCTCTAGCACAAGGCAGCTGTTAATAGCTTTTTATTTTTCGTTTAAAATACTTAATCGGTTTTACCATTAATGAAGCTTTCAACAGTTTTTGAAAATTGGGAAGAGTTGTCAGCACTTAGGTAATGCAACTGAACACAGCCTTTTTCTTCACCAGCCTTATAACTATATTGATACTACACACATTTATTTTTACCTAAAAATGCCAGCAATGTATGTTATAGCATGAGAAATAGATAGTAGTTCCTGGGGCAGAGGAAATAAACAATGAATTCAAAAAGAACCCCCTGCAACCTAACTTGTTTTTACCTGCTTAATGCTCTGTTAACAATGGCTTAGATAGTATAGTTATTCTTTATAACATCATCTTTATTCTCCATAAAACCAAATACCATTACATTATTGTGTCTATGATTGTATCATTTGTTTGTAGATAATTGGCCACATAACAACCATGGTGGTCGCACCACCAGGGAACCTCCAGTGTCTGGGGATGGCAGAGATCCTAATCCGCCAGGGCAGTGCAGCAAGCATCGCTAACCTGGGGATTACAACCTCATTCTCCGCCAACCTTTTCATGGTAGTAACACTGCCATGAAAAGGGTGGAGGAAAACAGGTGCAGGGGGCTATAGGGGGTCCCTGCACTGCCCATGCACTTGGCAAGGGCAGTGTAGGGGCCACCCTGCCCAGCACCATGGCAATGTTCACTGTCTGCCTTGCAGGCAGTGAACCTTGCAAGATTGCTGGTGCACCCTGCTGGCTACATTATTGCCGTTGGCTCAATTACGTCACCAGATACAATGCTGTAGCCTGTTTCCCTCTAGGCCGACCTGGCGGGGAACCCTTAATAACTCTGGCATAGAGGTCATCATGTAGGCGGCAGCCACACTGACAGGAGTTTGGCTGACAGAGTTTTCAAGCTGCCAAACTCAAAATGACCCCAATATCTTTTTAAACATTAAGTCAATAAATTCTAAACAAAATGTCCATGCAGCCACAACATTCACTAACAGACATTCTCTTACTATTATAGATACTTCATTCTCATTTCTCATATTTCCAATGTAAATCTCTAATGTACTTATACTTTCAAAACTTGAAAATTTCTGCTTGAAGTTCTATCTCAACGTGCTTTATATATTTGCATATAACCATTGACACTTCTAAACAATTTTTTAATACATCATTTCCTTAATTACTAATACATTCTTCTGTTGATGTTTAAGATTTAGTTCTGTTGTTTCTTACAATATTGTGGCTTGAATCATATGTTTCAATATTTTGGCTTCAATTGAGATTTATACGTGCATTTCGGTGAGTCTACATCTTCTTCAGGAAAGCCACTCCAATATTACATCCCATGAAATTAACCTAAAATTAATTCAAATATCTTACTAAGCCAAAAAGGAGCCATACATTTTACACTATGCCCTCATTACAACCCTGGCAGTTTGTGTTAAAGCGGCGGTAATACTGCCAACAGGACGGCGGTAACAAAAATGGAGTCATGACCACAGTGGAAACCGCCAACACAGACAGCCACTTTAACACTTCGACCGCCACTGAAGTAACCGCCAACAGCCAGGCGGAAGACAATGTACTTCCCACTCAATTACAACACACCCATCCACCAGCTTTTCAGGGGCGGTACCAACACCATCAAAAGCACGGCAGAAACAGTACTTTGAAGGGAAACCACTCACCTCTCGACACTCAAGGAAGAACTGGGAAGCCATGGAGCCCGAGCTGCAGGTCTTCCCCATGCTGGTGTATCTGCCGATATACCAGGAGCACCAACGCCGACGATGATAACCACGGTGAGTACTGCATCTAGCGTACAAGGGAGGGGGGAGGAAAAAGAGAGTGACACACACACGCAACACACAACACACCCACTCCCACCCACAACCCAACACCATACACACAAACATTACGTATACACCCCGTAACCCTCAGGAATAACGCAAGGACAAAAGGAATTGAGTCAAATGAGTGTAATATTAGAAATACTTAGAAATACGTTCATAAATAAATAAACAGTATGTACAATATATACAAAATGAGGGACAATGTCCACACAAAAATAGTCTGTGGCCCACTTTGCCATAACACATAGGCCAAGCCTACACTTGACTCCTGCCTCAAAACGGAGAGAACACTGTAGGGGCATCAGGTCGAAAACACACAGGCACCACAGGGAGACAGGGAAGGGGGGGCAGCTCAGCCAGAAGATGGTACTATGCCACTGCTCAGGGAGGGGGCTCCATGCCCACTGCTTGGTCCTGGGGAGTGCAAAGCCACAGTCTCTCTAGTGGGTGGTTTGCCCACTGCTTGGTCCTGGGGAGTGTAAAGTCATAGTCTCTCAAGTGGGTGGTTTGCCCACTGCTTGGTACTGGGGAGTGCAACGCCACAGTTTTTCAAGTGGGTGGTTTGCCCACTGCTTGGTCCTGGGGAGTGCAAAGCCACAGTCTCTCAAGTGGATGGCTTCTCCACTGCTTGGTCCTGTGTAGTGCAAGGCCACAGTCTCTCAAGTGGGTGGCTTCTCAACTGGTTCTGGAGGGGGCTTTGTGCCCAATGTGCTTCATCCTGCCAAGGATAGGGTGAGTGGATGCCTTCTCCCACTGGTTCTGGAGGGGGCTGTGTGCCCAGTGATGCAGCACTTGGGGAGTGCCAGGTCACAGTCCCTCACCTGGTTATCAGAGCCACTAGATTTGCAGTGGGCAGGATGCATGATACTCCATGGAGGCAGGACTACAGTCCATCTGCTGGCGGCTACAGCTGCCCAGTGGTGGTAGTGCCGGTGCTGCTGGGGGTGTTGCCAGTGGTGGGGGGAGGCTCCAGCCCTCCCCCTGCAGCCTCAGAAGGGGCTGCTGTTGCTGGCAGTGGTGCTACTTTCAGCAGTGCAGATGGCGGTGCTTGTGGTGGTGCTTGCAGCAGTGCAGGTGGCGTTGCTGGCCGTGGTACAGGTGGCAGTGCTGCCAGTGGTGGGGAGAGGCTCCAGCCCTTCCCCTGTAGCCTCGGACGGCTGCCCACTGGGGCTGCTCCTGCTGCCAGTAATGGTGCTTGCGGCGGTGCAGATGGTGGTGCAGGTGGTGGTGCTGGTAGCCACCAGGCCTTCACCTGCAGGCTCGGACGGCTGAAGTGCCTTGGCTGGTGTTCTGTGCCCCTTCCTGCCCTTGGCAGATGGTGGTGCCTCCTTGAGTCTGCCAGCTGTAGTCTTCGAGGTGGCCTTGCTGGGTGGTTGTGGCTCCTTCTCCTTGCTGGATGCTGTCCCATACTTGCCCTTGCCAGGTGGCGGAACCTTCTTGGCCTTGGCAGAGGTTGGTGGCACACTGGCTGGGCTGACGGGAGCCCCTTAGAGCCTCTGACCGCTGCAGAAACCATAGCGGACGTGGACTTGGTGGCTGAGGTGCTGGGCTGGGCTCTGGCCACCTGGGCCGAGGTGAAGGACTGGGGGGTAGGGGTAGGGAAGAGGTCAATGTTGGCGAGAAAAAGCTTCTTAGGGACATTGGGGCGGGAAGAGGGTGAAGGTTTGGGAGTGGAGGAATAGGGAATGGTTGTAGGAGGTGTCAGTCTGCTGTGTTTGGGTGCAGGTGCATGAGCTGGATGCTGTTGTGAGGTGGATGGCTGTTGGGTGACTGTGTGCTTGCGTTTGTGTACTTTGGGAGGAGGGGTCACAGACACAGTGGGAGAGGACACAGGGGACGTGTGCATGGATGTGGGGGTGGTGACTGCTAGTGAGGAGCGTGTGGTGATAGGCGTGCTGGAGATGGAGGTAGTGGATGAGGATGTAGTGCATGCAGGTGTCAGTGGAGACGCTACTGGGAGGGAGGTGGACGAGGAGGGGGACACAGTAGAGGCAGTGGATGTTGGTGTGTCTGAATGGGGATGGTGCTTGTGTGAGTGTCTGTGATATGAAGTGTGGTGCTTGTGTTTACCTGAGCCACTTCTGTGTGCTGATTTGGGTGAATGCTGGTCTGAAGGTGTGCTTGGGATGGGCTCGGGTTGATGGGATTGGGACGGGGTAGAGGAAGTTGGAGGGGGGAGGCTGGAGACAGGAACAATGGCTGCCATCAGTGAGGAGGCCAGGGCCTGAAATGCTCTCTGTTGGGCCGCCACGCCAGAGTGAATGCCCTCCAGTTATGCATTTGTTTGTTGCAAATGCCTTTCGACACCCTGGATGGTATTCAGTATGGTTGACTGTGAGGGATCTCAGGAGGTCAATAGCCTCCTTACTGAGGGCAGCAGAGCTGATTGGGCAGGGCCTCAGGTGCCTGGGGCGAAGGAGATGTCCACCCCCCTGGGTGAGCGGGCACGGGAAACATGCTGAGGGGCTGCTGGGAGGATGATGCTGGTATGGGGGGTGGAGGCTGTACCTTTTGCTGGGGTGGGCACAGAGGTGTCCGCCACCGCCAGGGACCTTCCATCAGAGGAGGAGTCGCTGTCTGTAGTGTCCCCTCCTGTCTCCATTATGGTGCTTTCCTCGCCCTCCGTCCCACTGGTGCCCTTACCGTCGGTGGATTCGACCTCCAGGCCCATGTGGGATGCAGCTCCCTCCATCGCCGGTGCCTCTGCTCCTCCACCAGATGATGCTAATGCACACAAGGACAGGGTGACAAAACAAGAAGGCGGGGCGAGACAGAGGATGCACTTACTCAGTGCCAGCAACAACACTACCGTTGGCGTACACAACACACAGGGAGCAGCCCTATGCACTAGGCCATGCACTACCAGTTACAAAGCTTGTCACCAGCCCATGGGATACATAGCATAACACCATCAGCTGCATACCTGAAACAAACAGGACCCTGCCCAGTAGTAGATGGCGACTAACACTATTGGGGTTGGAGTGCTTCAG